>NW_027362764.1:717026036-717626036 GCF_046119375.1 Phyllobates terribilis
TCCCTGCTCTAAGGAGTCTTCAGGGCTGCATGCAGTTTCACTTCTGGCAGACAGCGACCAGACAGGAGAAAATGCAGAGAACACGGCTGTAGTACACGCCCGACTTCTGCCTCCGCGATGGAGCTTACAATTCCAATAACACTAGGCAGTGCTTCGCTCAGCAGAAGAAGAGGTAAGTGCATCTTTGCTTCTATTCTCCTGCAATGCTCTGGCCCGGCACTGCACTGTCTGGTGGGACATAATAAAAAGAGGGAAGAAAAGGAATCAATAAAAATAATGAACATAATAACTTATAGGTCCAAAGATATGAAGAGGTATTATAGATTTCTTGTGCATCTTGAACATCTAATTACATATTCTATTACAGGGGAATGAACACGTATCCCATATAAACTGGTGTATATTATAGTCCCTGTGCTTGATAGATGGACAATGAACATGAAATGTATGTAGCTAATAGAGGAAAGAACACATATGCCATATATAAATGGGATGTGTGTTCATTCCCCTAGTATCTACATATATTTCATGTTCATTCCCCACCGATCAAGCACATGGAATATAACATACACCTGTTTATAAGGAATAGGTATTAAAGGGAATCTGTCACCCCTGGGACTTTTCTGACCTCTAATATGGGCATACAGGTGATAGAAATGTGAATCTATACTTACCTGTATGCCTCATATTAGAGGTCAGAAAAGTTCCAGGGGTGACAGACTCCCTTTAATTTCCCTGTAATTTACATATATTACATGTCCAAGATGCACAAGAAATCTATACCTGTCCATAGGTATAGAGAGGTGGTGAGTTCCCCTTCAATGGACGTCTTCAAACAGAGGCTGGACAGACATCTGTCTGAGATGATTTAGTGAATCCTGCTTTGAGCAGGGGGTTGGACCAGATGACCCAGGAGGTCCCCTCCAACTCTACCATTCTATGATTCTATGATATTTTTGGACATATAAGTTATTATTTTTCATTTTTTATTTATTCCTTTTCTTCATTCTTTTTAGTACGTCCTGAGAGCCAGTGTAGAAAAATACAGAAGCAGAACTCAACTCTGTGCTTTGCTGCCACTAGAAGAGGAGCTGGCAGCTCTCCTAACATGTTGGCTTAAGTAAATACTTTTATGTCCCAAAAATTACCAATCTTGGATCCTCTTTTCTTAGCATTCTGCATGGTATAGTTCCTCAGTTATTCTTCCTGGAAATAAATGAATATATTGACAACAGGGCTATAATTCCTCTTCTCAAAAAAGCATGTTTTTATATATATGGACCAATTAGTGTTGTCTGTGGGAATTTTTAAACGTGGCGTGTACTGTATAGTATGTGTCATGCGTCTGGGTTCGATCCCTTGAGCCTGTGCTTTGTGGCCGGCTTCTCTGTCTGCCGAACCATAGCAGATACACCTTTTCTTTGGGAGTTTAGTTTCTGTTATCCTTACTTCAGTCTTTTTAGGGTAACAAATGTTTTCATTTACTCATTTATCTGGCCTATCACCTTTCAGGTGCGACTTTATATACTTTTCCCCTGCTGGTATTTCCTGCTCGTGATCGTCTCATTTGGACGTCCAGCCATACTGCTGTAGTCTTAGCCAGTCAGTGAAAGACCGGCTATGGTTTGTCTCTCTGCTGTTTATGTTCTTTACCCTGCACCTATCTTCTGTTTCTTTATAGGAAGTTGGCAGCACATTCTATATCAGTACGTACTTAACCCCTTCATGACTGGAGCAATTTTCGCTTTTACGTTTTCTTGCTTTGCTCCCCTTCTTCCCAGAGGCATAACTTTTTTATTTTTCGGTCAATATGGCCACGTGAGGGCTTATTTTTTGTGGGACAAGTTGTACTTTTGAACGATATCACTGGTTTTACAATATAGTGTACTGGAAAACAGGAAAAAAAATCAAAGTGCAGAAAAATTCTTTATCGGATTGCACTCGTCCGATTTATACGCTAGTGTGATCAAACCCTTAAACCCATAGAAATATTATAAAAATGTAGCGATGAGACTGCGTTTATATATAGCATAAATGCTACTTTTTGCTGCTGCCTTTTAACTGCATGTTTTCTGCAGGTGTCCGCATCACACTACGAAAATAATCTGTGATTATTGTGCCTTTACTGTTATTTTTTTATGTATTTTTCCCATTATTGCGTTTTTGGTGCAGATGTGAAGCAGTGACTTTATATACACAGTTGGCAGAAACTTTCATGAAATCACATCCACTTTGCTTGAACAGATAAAAGCAGCAATTTTTTATGGAAAAAAATGCAGAAAAACCGCAACACTTACAGTTGAAACCAGAAGTTTACATACACTATATAAAAAGACACATATGCATGTTTTTCTCAATATCTGATATGAAATCAGAATAAACCTTTCCCGGTTTAGGTCAATTAGGATTACCATATTTTTTAATGTTTGCCAAATTCCAGAAAAATGAGAGAGAGAGAGAATGTTTTAAGGCATTTTTATTACTTACTGCAAAGTCAAAAGTTTACATACATTTCATTAGTATTTGGTACCATTGCCCTTAGCCTGAATGACTTGGGTCAAATATTTGGGATATCCTTCCACAAGCTTCTCACAATAGTTGGTCGGAATTTGGGCGCATTCCTCCTGACAAAACTGGTGTAACTGATCCAGGTTTGTAGGTCGCCTTGCTCGCACCTGGCTTTTCAGCTTTGCCAATAAATTTTCAATAGGATTGAGATCAGGGCTTTGTGATGGCCACTCCAAAACATTGACTTTGTTATCCTTAAGCCACTTTGTTACCATTTTGGTATTATGCTTCGGGTCATTGTCCATTTGGAAGACCCATTTCCGCCCAAGCTTTAACTTCCTGGCTGATGTCTTGAGCTGTTGCTTCAGTATTGCTACATAATCTTCCTTTCTCATGATGCCATCTATTTTGTGAAGTGCACCAGTCCCTCCTGTAGCAAAACAACCCCACAAAATGATGCTGCCACCCCCGTGTTTCACAGTTGGGATGGTTTTCTTAGGCTTCCAAGCTTCTCTTTTCCTCCAAACGTAACGATGGTCATTGTGTACAAAAACTTCCATTTTAGTTTCATAAAGCCACAGGACATGTCTCCCAAAATTAAGGTCTTTGTTCCTGTGTGCATTTGAAAACATTAATCTGGATTTTTTATGTTTGTTTTGGTGTAATGGCTTCTTCCTGGCAGAGTGGCCTTTCAGCCCATGTTGAAACAGGACTCGTTTCACTGTGGATATTGACACAATCTTACCAGCTTCCGCCATCATCTTCACACGGTCTTTTGCTTTTGTCCTTGGGTTGATATGCACATGTCGGACCAAAGCACGTTCATCTCCGGGACACAGAACCCGTCTCCTTCCTGAGCGGTATGATGGCTGGACATTCCCATCTTGTTTGTACTTGCGTATAATTGTTTGTACAGATGAACAATGCACCTTCAGGTATATTGAAATTGTACCCAAGGATGAGCCAGACTTGAGCACGTCCACAATTCTCTTCCTGATATCTTGGCTGATTCCTTTAGACTTTCCCATGATGCTACACAAAGCAGTGTGTTTCAGGTGTGCATTAAAATACATCCACAGGTGTGCCTCTAATTAACTCAGATGTTGCCAAAAACCCTATGAGAAGCTTCCACACTCATGACACCATCATATGGGCAGTCCAGAATTGTTTAAAGGCATAGTAATCTCAGTATATGTAAACTTTTGACTTTGCAGAAAGTAATAAAAATGCATTAAAACATTCTCTCTCTCTCATTCTGGCATTTGGCAAATATTAAAAATTATGGTAATCCTAATTGACCTAAAACATGAAAGGTTTATTCTGATTTCATGTCAGATATTGAGAAAAAGATGCATATGTGTCTTCTTATAAAGTGTATATCAACTTCTGGTTTCAGCTGTACAGCTCTGGCAAAAATTAAGAGACCACTGCAAAATTTTCAGTTTCTCAGATTTTTCTCTTTATAGGTATATTTTTGAGTAAAATGTACATTGTTGTTTTAGTCTATAAACTACTGACAACATGTCTCCGAAATTCAAAGCTAAAAATGTTGTATTTATTTGCAGCAAATGATAAAGCGTCAAAATACTAAAAAATAAACAGTGCTTTCAGACCTCAAATTACTCATGTTTTAACTCAGGAACAGTTCAGAAATCAATATTTTGTGGACTAGCCATGATTTTTAATCACAGCTTTCATGTGTCTTGGCATGCTTTTCACCAGAAAACTGTTCAGTGGTCTCTTAATTTTTGCCAGAGCTGTATATACATATATACATACACATATATACATATATACATACTGTTGTGCAAATGGAATAAACAATAAATGGAAATTATTGGCAATTATCAAACACACTCAATAAAGGATTGGTTCTGCAGGTGGGGACCACAGACCACATCTCAGTACCAATACTTTCTGGCTGATGTTTTGGTCACTTTTGAATGTTGGTTGTGCTTTCACACTCGTGGTAGCATGAGACGGACTCTACAACCCACAGAAGTTGCTCAGGTAGTACAGCTCATCCAGGATGGCACATCAATGCGAGCTGTGGCAAGAAGGTTTGCTGTGTCTGTCAGCGTAGTGTCCAGAGGCTGGAGGCGCTACCAAGACACAGGCCAGTACACCAAAAGACGTGAAGGGGGCCGTAGGAGGGCAGCAACCCAGCAGCAGGACCGCTACTTCTGCCTTTGTGCAAGGAGGAACAGCAGGAGCACTGCCAGAGCCCTGCAAAATGACCTCCAGCAGGCCAAAAATGTGCATGTGTCTGCACAAATGGTTAGAAACCGACTCCATGAGGGTGGTATAAGGGCCCGACGTCCACAGATGGGGGTTGTGCTCACAGCCCAACACCGTGCAGGATGCTTGGCATTTGCCACAGAACACCAAGATTGGCAAAGTCGCAACTGGCGCCCTGTGCTCTTCACAGATGAAAGCAGGTTCACACTGAGCACATGTGACAGACGCCGTGGAGAGCGGTCTGCTGCCTGCAACATCCTTCAGCATGACTGGTTTGGCAGTGGGTCAGTAATGGTTTGGGGTGGCATTTCTTTGGAGGGCCGCACAGCCCTCCATGTGCTCGCCAGAGGTAGCCTGACTGCCATTAGGTACCGAGATGAGATCCTCAGACCCCTTGTGAGACCATATGCTGGTGCGGTTTGCCCTGGGTTCCTCCTAATGCAGGACAATGCCAGACCTCATGTGGCTGGAGTGTGTCAGCAGTTCCTGCAAGATGAAGGCATTGAAGCTATGGACTGGCCCGCCTGTTCCCCAGACCTGAATCCGATTGAGCACATCTGGAACATCATGTCTCGCTCCATCCACTAATGAAACCACAGACTGTCCCGGAGTTTGCGGATGCTTTAGTCCAGGTCTGGGAGGAGATCCCTCAGGAGATCATCCGCAACCTCATCAGTAGCATGCCCAGGCGTTGTAGGGAGGTGATACAGGCACATGGAGGCCACACACAATACTGAGCCTCATTTTGACTTGTTTTAAGGACATTACATCAAAGTTGGATCAGCCTGTAGTGTGTTTTTCCACTTTAATTTTGGGGGTGACTCCAAATCCAGGCCTCCATTGGTTAATAAATTTGATTTCCATTGATGATTTTTGTGTGATTTTGTTGTCAGCACATTCAACTTTGTACAGAACAGAGTATTCAGTGAGAATATGTCAGTCATTCAGATCTAGGATATGCTATTTGAGTGTTCCCTTTATATTTTTGAGCAGTGTATATATACACACTAGCTATTGAACCCGTTCTACGCCCGGGTGGCGAGCATTTTTATTGGTATATGGTCTCCCATGCTGGTATGTGCTGCCCTCCTCCTGGAAGTTGTGCTGCCCCCATCCTGTCCACACCATCCTATCCTTGTATGCATGACACCCCTCATACCTATCCTGGTATGCATGGCACCCCTCATCCCTATCTTGGTATGCATGGCACCCCTCATCCCCAATCCTGGTATGCATGGCACCCCTCATCCCCAATCCTGGTATGCATGGCATCCCTCATCCCCAACCCTGGTATGCATGGCACCCCTCATCCTCAATCCTGGTATGCATGGCACTCCTCATCCCCAATCCTGGTGTGCATGGCACCCCTCATTCCAAATCTGGTATACATTGCACCCCTCATTATAATCCTGGTATGCATGGCACCCCATCTCTCATACTGGTATGCATGGCACTCCTTATTCCAAATCTGGTATACATGGCACCCCTCATCCCAATCCTGGTACGTATGGCACTTCTCATCCCCACTCCTGGTATGTATGGTACCCAATTCCTCATCCTGGTATGCATGGCACCACTCATCCCCCAATCCTGGTATGTATGGTACCCTTCATCCCTATTCTGGTATGTATGGCACCCCTCATTCCCCAATCCTGGTATGTATGGCCTCCTCATCTCATAATCCTGATATGCATGGCACCCCATCCCTCATCCTGGTATGCATGGTACCTCTCATCCCTATTCTGGTATGTATGATACCCCTCATCCTAGTATGCGTGGCACCCCTTCCCTCAATCTGGTATGCATGTGTGGCACCCCAGGGGTCTGGTTGCCGCAGTAATAGAAATATTATGTCTGAGAGCAAGTGGGAGGTTTCTCTGGTCAGGAGCCTTTAAGCATGCAACACCGCCCGCCCAGACCTGGCAGGGGAGGAATCTGCCCTTAAAAACTGGGTCTGGGGCGGGATTAGAGAGTGAAGTCCCAGACAGAGACGCAGTCTGGTCTGGAGGACAGCAGACACAGGGAAAGCAAGAACTAGCAGCTCTGTAGGAGCAGGAGCGAGTGCCAGGGGCTGGAAGCCAGATAGCTCGCCCTGGCTGAAGACACTAAGACCGGACACGGAGTCCGAGGCTGTGGGGACATCCAGGTCCAGCAGCAGAATCCAACCGGCAGGGGATTCCAGGTCCACTGGCCATAGAAGCCCGGAGGCACGGTCACAAGCAAGGGACCAGCACCGCCATCGTGGAGCGGAGGCTAACAGAAGGCCCCAAGTCACCGGCCATACGGGTGAGCACCACACGGTACACTCAGGGACGTGGGCTACTTCTACCCGCATACAGCAAGGTAGCCAGAAAGAGTGCAGATAGACGGGGAGGCCTACAACTCCACCTGGCCAGGGGAACTCCTGTTTGCTCGCAGACTGACCAGGCCTCTACTGCTAACCAGTACTCCCGGGAGGGTCTGCTTTATAACACCAGTAAAGACCCTGAACTGCACTGCACAGACTCTGAGTTGTTCCTGCTGCGCACGTGCACCATCACTCCCATCATCCACACCAACTGCCCTGAGGCTATACTTCTCCCGTGGGGAGTCATCCCATTCTTAGCTGCACACACAACACCCGCCTCAGCGGTCTGCCTTGCAGCGGCGGTCCCCACTGACCGCAATCCACGGGTGGCGTAGTCGGACCATTTTCATACTAATAAGACTGCCAGTGATTTGACCACCCTGGGCACGGACCGGGTCATCGCCACGGAGACTACAACCCCCAGCGATCCGGCTCCGGGTATTCCCCGCACACACGTGCACGCACAACACAGGCCCAGGGGGCGCGTCATATGGTACCCCGCATCCCTATTCTGGTATGTATGGTACCCTGCATCCCCCAATCCTGGAGGCCCGGCCGAAGAAAAAGCAGCGTCCCTGCGCCGCTGCTGGGGTGTGGTCCTGGGGGCCCCCCGCCACTGTCTGCCAGTATGTGCCGTGGCGCCGCACATATAATGAGGGCAATCTGGACATAGACACCCCGGAGCCCCGGGCCCCCTGGAGGTCCGAGGCCCGAGTGGTAGCCCAGATTGCCCTCATTATAATCTGCCTATGGTTACACCTGCCCTTCATGTTCTGAATTTTATGAATCAGGTATATCTTCAAGTTTCTCCGGAGGTGAAGGGACAGGTATTCCTTGACCATGAGGCACAGGGCGAATCATTGACTGGTGGTCTGGGTATATAATTTCCTTCAAATTTTTAAGGTTGAATCCCTCCACGCTGCACGTACAACAGTAGCAGTGATCCCTATGATTTTGCGGTTCCATCCAGACCATAGGCACGCCAAAACCAAAGCCCTCTTTCTTCACGTCTTCTACACAAGCCGAACACATGAGATGTGGATCCCACAACTTGTCCTGATCACCTAGTTTTACACCAAAGTATGCATAATACACTTTTCTAATGATGTCCGTAATGTTCCTTCGTTGTTTCTTCACTACAAAACAACTGCAAATGTAGCAAAAGTTGCAGGGGGAAACACTACACCCCCTTGTAGCCATTTCGATCACGTTGTTAGAACCAGAAACTTAATTGTTAGAACCAGAAACTTAATCCACCACAACAACTAATTTACTGAAATAAATCGTGGTAAGCGCTAGTGTTGAGCCACCCCCGTAGTGTTCGAGTTCGGTTCGGTTCGTCGAACACCCGTGTGTTCGCCGAACTGTTCGTCGAACTGTTCGTCGAACACCTTCGAACACCGTTAAAACCAATGGCAGGCAAACAAAAACACATAGAAACACATAGAAAACACCTTCAAAGGTGTCCAAAAGCTGACAAACTGCTCAGAAGACACAACTAACACATGGAAAAGTGACAAGTACATATAGTCATGCGAAAAGAAAAGAGGTGGAGGAGTAAAAGGAGGGGGAGACACAGATATAGGCATGTCATGCCCTTCTAAAATCCAAAAAGTGAGAAGCCGAGACGGCCAGTCCGCTCCTGCCCGTGCCACCTCCGTGTCGCCGGGTTTGTGCCAGAGCCGCGGTGAACCCTGACGGCCAGCCCCCCTCTCCCAATACTGGTGCCTGTCCGCTGGTGGGTCGAGAGAGCCCCCCTGTGGTGGAGGCAGCTCTAAGCTTTTTAATTTAAATTGTCCCTCTAATTTGAATGAATACACTTTAAATCCATTTACAAGGATCTATTGGAGGGCAAGTCTCATGCCAGCAGCCGCGTAATTCCAGCTCCAGTAGCGTCCACTAAAGCTGCTGCAGTTAAAAAGCTTTTATAAGGATCGAGCTCGGCTGTCCACCGCAAGGCATCCTAGTGCCAGTCCCAGCCCCTATGCCTTGGGGTGCCTCCTGATGCTCTTCACTAAGTATCCCGTGGTCCCGAAGCATTTCCTTTGAAAAAATTAAGTGTCCAAACTACAGGTGGTGTAGCTTGCTTAACAGCCGGGATAATCCGCTGACTAGCAGACACTGCTACTAGGCACAAAGTATTTCCTGGGCTAGATGCAGTTAAAAATTTGTAAGTAGATACTCTCGTTGGATGCTGAGAAAGCATTCCATAGAGTCTCCTGGCACGCCATATATGATTCTCTTAAAAAGCTTGGGGTAGGGGTCTAGGGGACCCTTTTATAGCCAAAATCACGGCCCTGTATCACAATACGTCACCTAGGCTGAAGATAAATGGAACTGTAGCACCGAGGGCTCGGTTGCTACAGACGTATTGCACCTCACCCAGAGGTGTGATATCTCACTCTCAGATGAGGATGGAGTGTGGATCAGGACCCGACACCTGCATGCATTACACCACATTGCCGTGGGGCAGGGCGACCAATATGCCCCTGAGATGGGCACGACAGTCCCTGTCCCTGGCTGGAGTGGGGGGAGGGAACACTGAGGAAGGGGAACCCTGCAGTGCAGGAGCAGGGAGGAAGCAGTTCCTGGGTGCATTGAGAAGGGAGTATAAAAGGTGGGCACCATCTTAGTTCAGTGCAGAGAAGTCTGAGCAGAAGTGGCAGGGAGCAGGGGCTCTGCATGAGCTCTGCTCCGGAGGCGGGCCTAGTAACAGAGGCCCAGGCCTGCAAGAGGGAGAAGGAAGGAAGAGGAGCGGAGAAGGCTCCAGGAACGAGGAATGAAGGGATCCCAGGGGTGCGGACGGGCGAGTCGCCACCGCACGCCCGAATCCACCTGCGTGGAGGGGTCAGGCCAAAGGGGGAGACCGGTCCCCGAACTAGTGGAGGCAGGAAACGACCCTCAGCTAGAAACCGGAGACTCTGACATTTTATGTGGCGCAGCCCCTTGCTCCACCCGCTAGGAAGGCACCACATAGGGTCAGGGAAACTGGCGCCAAGTTTACCAAGAGGAGGCCCGAGGCAGCCGGACAGAAGTGTTGGTAAGAAAGGCCAGACAAAGGACACACAAAGGGGGTCCTGTGAAGCGCTCCAAAGTTATCTGGGAGTTGTCTGAGCCCCTCACCTGGTGAGCACAGTACGACGTGGGCAGCCGTTACCTGCAGACGTGGTCTGGATAATAAGAACTGTGAGTAAAGGCCCTGAACTGCATCACTGACTCCGTGTCGTTACTGCTGCTGCCCTGCACCATCACCCCCATCCTCCGCATACACTGCCCTGAGGCTATACTCCTCCCGTGGGGAGTTATGCTACGCTCTGCTGCACCCACAACACCAGCCTTAGCGGTCTGCCCTGTAGCGGCGGTTCACTCTGACCGCAATCCACGGGTGGCGTAGTTGGACATTTAAACATCAAAACCACATAAATAGTTCCGCCACTGGTTTGACCGCCCTGAGCCACGGAACCGGATCACCGCCACGAAGACTACAACCACCAGCATCCACCAAAAAGGGTCCGGCTCCGGGTGTCCCAAGGCCCAGGGGGTGCGTCAGAACATTTTCATCACCTTTCACAATCACCAATGGGACAAGGCAGGGATGTCCTCTGTCCCCTCTCTTATACATCCTAGTGACGGAGCACCTGCTCTCATCAATTCGCCATAACCCCAATATTAGGTGGATTGAGGTGGGAGGCACCGAGTACAAGTGCTCTCTATTTGCTGATGATGTCCTAGTATATATCACTCAATCACATATATCCATCCATGCTGTTATGGCTGAAATAGATCACTTTGTTACATGGTAAAATTTTAAAATCAATGCAGCGAAGTCTGAGGCCCTCGATGTCTCCCTCCCTAAATCCATATAGGATTCCATCCAGTCCAACTTTCCCTTTGCCTGGCCCTCACAGGGTATCAAATACTTAGGAATTCCTATTCATAGAGACCTCTCCCATCTATGTTATCTTAATTTTGGGCCCTTTATTGAACAATTCCATACAGACCACGGTTGGCAAGTTAGAACTGTAAGATTCACTACGTGAACCACTGGTGTTTTGTGGAAAAGCACATGTACACCGCGTTCCAAATTATTATGCAAAAAGTGTTTAGGAGTGATAAGGGAAGAATTTGTTTGTTTGTCAGTTAAACTCATTGATGGTGATGTGTGTCAGGGCTCTTTATATCACTGTAAGCAATTGCAGACACCTGTGCTAATTAGTTTGGCAGGTGTGTCCAATGAAAGGCAAGACTACTTAAGAAGGCTCTCTCACATTATTAAGCAGCCTACATTTTCTGCCAAAATGGGAAAGAAAAAGGATGTGTCGGCTGCTGAGAAGCAACAAATTGTGGAGTGTTTAGGTCAAGGCATGACTACAATCAACATTGTGCGATGATCAGGATGAAGTGTCTTGGCAATCAAGAAGTATGTAGCTGATTCACAGTACACACGTGTGCGTGCTGATAAGGGCAAATTGAGGACTCTTTCCTACAGGCAATTACGTCAGGTTGAAAGAGCAGCGGCAAAAAAGCCTTGTCATAGCAGCAGACAAGTTTTTGAAGCTGCTTGTGCCTCCAACGTCCCCCGAACAACAAGATGCAGGGTCCTTCGGAGGTTTGCAGCTGTGCATACGCCATCCTGTCGACCTCCTCTATCCACTTCACACAAGCAGAAACGGCTCCAGTGGGCCAAACATTACATGAAGACTGATTTCAAAACTGTTTTGTTCACGGATGAGTGCCGTGCAGCGCTCGATGGTCCAGATGAATGGAGTGGAGGATGGCTGGTTGATGGACACCCCACGCAAACACGGCTACAGCGCCAACAAGGAGGAGGTGGAGTAATGTTTTGGGCTGGAATCATGGGGAGAGAGATTGTCGGCCCCTTTAGGATCCCTGAAGGCGCTAAAGATGAACTCCATAATGTATGTGGATTTTCTCAAACAGCACTTCCTGCCATGGTTCAAGAAGAAGAACCGTGTATTTCACAGCAAGATCATTTTTCTGCATGATAATGCACCATCTCATGCTGCACATAAAACATCTGCATCTCTGGCTGATATGGGCATAAAAGGGGACAAACTTATGGTGTGACCCCCATGCTCCCCTGACCTCTACCCCATTCAGAACCTTTGGAGCATCATTAAAAGGAGTGTCTATGATGGCGGGAGGCAGTTCACATCTAAGCAACAGCTCTGGGAGGGTATTCTGTCCTCATGCAAAACAATTGAAGCAGAAACCATCCAAAACCTGACAAATTCAATGGACGAGAGAGTTCAGAAGCTCCTTTCGAACAAGGGGTCCTATGTGAAAATGTAACATCACCTAGAATAAAGTTTTGAGTTGAAAACTGTTTGATTTCAGTTTCTAACAACCTGCTAATGCTTATAATTTCAAAAATGACCATTTTTTTGGTCTTTATTAAAATGAAAAGGTTGATCGAAAAGTTTGGGGGATCTAAGAGTGTGGCAACCCAGTAGTCATGATTACTTCGAATTCTGACAATATGAGGGTCATGCTGCAGGTAGTGCAGCAAGAAGGCACTTATGTGTCTTGCGCATCTCGGAGCCCCAAAATTATTTTCCGGGCTAGATGCAGCTAAAAATTATTTTTAATTTTAAATCTGGTGAAGCTTATTATAGATGGCCTAATAGGATCAGTGCTGCACACTGCTACAAAGCCCAAATTATTTTCCAGTCAAGATACAGATAAACATGATTAGTAATTTGAAAGCTTAAAACGGTTGGTAGGGTGATTTTAACCAATCATCAAGCTTTTACTCTCCCCAGGATGACACAGGGGTAGAAAAGTCGTTTCGGATCCATGATTTGTTCATCTTTATGAACGTGAGTCTGTCTACATTATCAGTGGAGAGCCGCGTGCGCTTATCTGTCAGCACACCACCAGCAGCGCTGAACACACGTTCAGACAGAACGCTGGCTGCGGGGCATGACAAGATCTCCAAGGCGTAAGTGGCTAGCTCCGGCCATTTATCCAGATTGGAAGCCCAAAAAGAGCAAGGGTCCAGTGACACAGTCGTGGCTTCAATGTTTACTTGGAGATACTCCTGTACCATCGTCTCTAGGCGTTGACTATGTGTCAGACTTCTTGTCTCCTGTGGCCTTGCAAAGGATGGGCTAAAAAAGTGGTGAAATGATTCCGCAAAATTGATGTTACCAGCAGATACTGTGGTTCTGTTACGGTTTGAGTGCTGAACACTTGACGGTCCCACGGTTGGCAAGTTGGAACTGTGAGATTCACTACGTGCACCACTGGTATTTTGTGGAAAAGCACATGTAAGATTCTGCAACAGTCTCTGCTGATACTCCTGCATGCGTGCATCCCTTTCTATGGCAGGAATAATTTCTGCAAATTTACTTTTGTACCGGGGATCTAACAGTGTGGCAACCCAGTAGTCAGGATTATTTCTAATTCTCACAATTCGAGGATCATGTTGCAGGTAGTGCAGCAAGAAGGCACTCATGTGTGTTGCGCATCCAGGAGCACCAAGTCCCTGTTGTGTTGGTGGCGAGGTAACAATCATGCTTCCTTCCTCTGTCCTCTCCCCCCAACCTCGCACAACAGAAATGTGATCAAGGTCTCCCTCATCTGATGAGTCTTCCATCAGTTCGTCCTCCACTTCTTCCTGGGCTCCTGCACCTTCCTCACTAGTTTGGCTGCTACCATGCGCCCTGGTTAAACCATCTCCCCCACCCTCACATGCCTGCCGCCTTGGTGCTGCCGACCTTCTGGACCTTGCAGATGTTAGCCCTTCAGCATACAACTCCTCCTCCTCTACTTCCTCCACCTCCTCTTGTGCCACCACCTGACTCCGAATTCTGTTTAACATGTGCTCCAGCATGTAAATCACCGGAATAGTCATGCTGATAATGGCATCGTCAGCACTAAACATCTTCGTCGCCATTTCAAAACTGTGCAGAAGGGTGCATAGGTCCCTGATCTGAGACCACTCCTCCAGCGTGATTTGCCCCACCTCTGAATCTCGTTGGCCCAGGCTATACGTCAGAACGTATTGCACCAGGGCTTGTCGGTGCTGCCACAGTCGCTGCAACATGTGCAGAGTTGAATTCCACCGGGTAGGCACATCGCATTTTAGCCGGTGAAGTGGCAGGCCCAACGACTTCTGTAGAGATGTAAGTCGCTGAGCTGCGGGATGCGAACGGCGGAAGTGAGCACACAGCGACCGTGCCCTCTGCAGAAGGCCATCTAGTCTGGGATAGTGGGCTAAAAATTGCTGGACAACCAGGTTCAACACGTGAGCCATACAAGGCACGTGTGTGACATTGCCCCGGCGAAGGGCCGCACCCAGGTTTGCAGCATTGTCGCACACGGCCTTCCCTGGTTTCAGGTCCAGTGGAGACAACCATTCATGAAATTGGTTCTCCAGAGCTGACCACAACTCCTCAGCTGTGTGACTCACATTTCCCAGACATTTCAATGTAAAAACCGCCTGATGACGTTGAGCCCTACTGCCAGCATAGTAAGGAGGTGTGCAGGATCCCTTCTGCGCAGTTAGAAAGCTTGTGGCATGACCAGACAGGCTTTGGGTGCAGGTGGAAGACCGAGAGGAGGTTGAGGAGGCAGAAGCAGTGGAGGAAAAATGACATAAAGAGGATTGACGCACAACTCGTGGGGACGGCAAGACTTGGACAGCAGCCCCTTGTCCTGCTGTCACCATAGTTACCCAGTGCCCAGTCAGCGACATGTAACGCCCCTGTCCATGCCTACTCGTCCAAGTGTCTGTGGTGAAATGCACCCTGTCACACACAGAGTTTCTCAAAGAAGCGGTGATGTTGTGTGCGACATGCTGGTGGAGCGCAGGCACACCTTTCTTTGAGAAGTAGTGCCGACTGGGCATCTGGTACTGGGGCACTGCGACGGACATAAGGTCTCGAAAATCCTCTGTGTCCACCAGGCGGAAAGGCAGCATTTCTGTAGCCAAGAGCTTGCAGATGGTGAAATTCAACCTCTTAGCTTTCTCATGGCTAGGAGGAAATGGTCTTTTACTTGTCCACATCTGAGGGACCGAGGGCTGGCTATTGTGCTTAGACGGGGTTGATAAGGGTGTCCCCGGCAAACTGCCGGTCTGTGAGGAAGATGCAGGCGGACATGTTAGGTTGCCTTGATCCAAAGGTGGTGCTATCGATGTCGGACAGCGCTCAAGACCAGCTGGTGTTACCACCTCCAAAGAAAATGATGACCTGCCAATCACGCTGGCTGTTGCGGGTAAAGAGGTGGCAGGTCTGCGCCCCAAAACAGGTGTGACTGCTGTCCCCCCAGTCACAGAGGATGAAGAGGCTGCGGATGCACAAGATATGGCAGACGGTGGTTGGCCCGGCCGGCTAGACCGCATTGTAGCACACTGAGCTTCCCACTGCAACTTATGCTTCATGTCCATGTGCCGGTTCATGCATGAAGTACTCAAACTATGTATTTTTTGGCCTCTACTTAGCTTTTGCTGACAAATGTTACAGATAACACGAGTTGGGTCATCTTTATCGATCTGAAAAAATGCCCAGGCTATGCAAGGCTTAGCACCCATGCGACCTGAAGAGCCACCACGACTTGTGGTGAGAGGCAGAGTTGTGTTTGAGGATGCAGTTGTTGACGTGCTTCCAGTACTACGTCTCTGTCCAGGAAGGCGCAACCTGACCTCGTCGTCACTAGCATCTTCCTCCACCTCCTCTGCTGACCTCATCTCTTGGCTGACTGTGGGTTGACAGTAAGTGGGATCTCCGACCTCATCATCATCACCCTGTGCGTTATCACACCCGTCGTCCTCAGAGCCAACCTGTTCCTGCCCTGACAAAAAACTAAAGTTGTCGCTCCAATCAGGTATTTGAGTCTTATCATCGTCTTCCTCATTGTCTCCACCAACAGGAGTTACAGTTTGGGAATGAGGGTCTACATTATGGTCAGAACCTTCTGCGTCTGGTCCTGGATCCGACTCATAAAGATTCTGGGCATCAGTGCAGATCATTTCCTCGTCTGGATTCACAGAAGCGCTGGAGTCGACCTCTGATTCCCAGGCTATAGTATGAGTAAACAGCTCTGCAGACTCAACCATCTGTTCTACCTCATACTCAGACGGGCAGCTGGAGATTTGGGAGCTGTGAGGAAGCAAGTGCGATTTGGGTGACACCTTTGAGGACTGGAGTATTTGTGATGTTGAAGTTGATGTGGAGGAGAGCCCACTTAAAGGAGCACTTGATATCCGTTGAAGCACCTGCTGTTTTTGTGCCTCATCTGGAATTTGTAGCGATTGGCGTGGCCGTAAGAAAGGGATCTTATCACATTGTCCGCTAAAAGAAGTAGACATTTTAGTTTGGCTGGAAGATGGTCTTTCTTCTGCACCTACCCCACGGACACAACCTTTTTTCCCCTTCCCAACACGCCTATTCCCCTTTCCACCAGCAGCAGGCCTTTTTCCACTCATTTTGGTGGTTAACTAATTCACAACTCTGGAGTTGTTTGCACAAAAAAACAATGGATGGTAACCGAGCAGAGCTGAGTGGCCAAACTGTGGTATTAGGCCAAAACTATTGGCTGGGTTAGATGCAGAAAAAAATTATTTTTAATTTGCAACCTGATGGAGGTCAGTATAGATGGACTAATAGAACAAGTCCCACACACCGCTAGAAGCCCAAATATTTTTTCAGAGCTAGATGCAGAAAATTTTTTTATTCAATTTGCAACCTGATGGAGGTCAGTATAGATGGACTAATAGACCAAGTCCCACACACTGCTAGAAGCCCAAATATTTTTTCAGAGCTAGATGCAGAAAAAAATTATTTTTAATTTGCAACCTGATGGAGGTCAGTATAGATGGACTAATAGACCAAGTCCCACACACTGCTAGAAGCCCAAATATTTTTTCAGAGCTAGATGCAGAAAAAAATTATTTTTAATTTGCAACCTGATGGAGGTCAGTATAGATGGACTAATAGACCAAGTCCCACACACCGCTAGAAGCCCAAATATTTTTTCAGAGCTAGATGCAGAAAAAAATTATTTTTAATTTGCAACCTGATGGAGGTCAGTATAGAAGGACTAATAGAACAAGTCCCACACACTGCTAGAAGCCCAAATATTTTTTCAGAGCTAGATGCAGAAAAAAATTATTTTTAATTTGCAACCTGATGGAGGTCAGTATAGATGGACTAATAGACCAAGTCCCACACACCGCTAGAAGCCCAAATATTTTTTCAGAGCTAGATGCAGAAATTTTTTTATTCAATTTGCAACCTGATGGAGGTCAGTATAGATGGACTAATAGACCAAGTCCCACACACTGCTAGAAGCCCAAATATTTTTTCAGAGCTAGATGCAGAAAAAAATTATTTTTAATTTGCAACCTGATGGAGGTCAGTATAGATGGACTAATAGACCAAGTCCCAAACACTGCTAGAAGCCCAAATATTTTTTCAGAGCTAGATGCAGAAAAAAATTATTTTTAATTTGCAACCTGATGGAGGTCAGTATAGATGGACTAATAGAACAAGTCCCACACGCTGCTAGAAGCCCAAATATTTTTTCAGAGATAAATGAAGAAAAAAATTATTTTTAATTTGCAACCTGATGGAGGTCAGTATAGATGGACTAATAGACCAAGTCCCACACACTGCTAGAAGCCCAAATATTTTTTCAGAGCTAGATGCAGAAAAAAATTATTTTTAATTTGCAACCTGATGGAGGTCAGTATAGATGGACTAATAGACCAAGTCCCACACACCGCTAGAAGCCCAAATATTTTTTCAGAGCTAGATGCAGAAAAAAATTATATTCAGTTTGCAACCTGATGGAGGTCAGTATAGATGGACTAATAGAATGATGCTATGCCCAAAAGATTTTACTTCACTAGGTGCAGTAAAAAAATTGGTATTCTATACACAGGTGGTATATCTTGCAACACAGATAGGCTACTCCACTGACTAACACACTCTGCAATAGGCCAAAAAGGATTAGCTTTGCTAGATTCAGCCAAATGCTGTGAAAAAAACTTGCACAGCACTGGCACAGACCTGCCTGGCAAAAACTGATAGGAACTGATGTAACCTAGTCCTGAAAAGGACTCCAATTACAATTAGTCTTTACTCCCACAATCTATCTATTTAAGAGCACAGACCTGCCTGATAAAAGTCGTAGGAAATGCTGTAACCTAGTCCTTAAAAGGACTGCAATCACAACTATTCCCTACTCCCAAGCTATCTGTATATTTGTGCGAAAATTGGCTTGAAATTAACAAGGTATAGCGCACACAGCAACAGCGGTGCCGTCTAACACGCAGCTGCAGCAGTGAGAAAATGGTGGCGACGGGGAAAATGGCTTGGTCTTATAGGGCAAGGACATGTGACATACACTGCCAATGACACATGCCCTTGCTTGTGTGAAAAAAAGCACTTCGCTCCGTGTGTGCGCTGCTGATAGGCTGACAGATTGCACCTCCCCACTGCAAATGCGGGAAAGAGAAAAAAAAATGGAGATCTTCATTGTTCCTGCAGAGATCCATCCCCTGCCCCTCCCCCCGCCCCGCTGTACACTCAAACTGCGTATTAACATTAATTTTCATCATTACTGAGAAAAAATCCAGTTATGATTTTGGTGCACGAACAGTTATCGAACATAACCTCGAACAGCCGAATTTTTCTCAAATTGTTCGTGTTCGCCGACCGGCTCGAACACCACCCAAAACAGCTCGAATTTGAGATTGGCGAACAGTTCGAGTAGAACAACGCTCATCTCTAGTAAGCGCACCGCCACACTCTCATGAGCACAGTCTAAAAGAAAATCTGCCTTTACTCCCTATAGCAACCAATCACAGCCCAGCTTTCAGTTCTTATACTGCTGAGGTAAAATGAAAGCTGTGCTCTGATTGGATGCTATGGACACCACCACACTGTTAGGAAGCTGGGTTAAGAAAGTCTTCTCTGCCCACCGCAGCCAATCGCAGCACATCGTCCATTAATTTCTAACTAATCTAATGGCACCAAAATCATCATATAAAAATCAACTTACTTTTCAAACAATTTTATCTTTGCAGACCTGTGTTTATTTTTATCAATTAACAAAATGCAGAGTAAAGTTTGATGGATACAAAAAAAATTTCAGTAATAATGTCAAGATATCATCGGGGGGGTCGTCACTTAACCCACCACGCTGTTATCTATGGAGTGAACAGCTCTCTGCTGCCCCCCATCATCCGGACAATTACATGATTGACCAATGATCAGTGGAGGAGGCCGCAGGCTGTTTGACCTAATAGGCCGGTTATTAGACAACTAACAGTGAGCGTATGGTATATACACCTCCGATTCCAACACATGGAATATAT
This sequence comes from Phyllobates terribilis, assembly GCF_046119375.1. Taxonomy (NCBI): domain Eukaryota; kingdom Metazoa; phylum Chordata; class Amphibia; order Anura; family Dendrobatidae; genus Phyllobates; species Phyllobates terribilis. Next base: position 717,045,476 of record NW_027362764.1, read on the forward strand.
GTATATACCTCCGATATGGTCACTGCGAATTCCACAATAACCCTAGAAAGATTATAAGCTGCCACCACCAGTCGTGTTTTATACAGGCTGACTGGAGGCCTGGTAGGTAGTGTATGGCTTTGACGCACGGCTTACAGAACAAAACTATTCATTTTTATATTTAATCCAAAATGAGGCAATGTTTATGAAAAATATACAAAAGATTTTACAAAGGGGACAAAACTATTCAGCATGTACAATTACAGAAAATAAAAGGGACTAATAAAAGAACTCATTATGCCGCTCACAGAGATGAATCAACTTAGTTGAAGGAGAGCGCTTTGCTTGGGGATGTTCAGGGAACGGGATCATGCATACACAACGTTTATCTCTCTACAGGAACACAGATCATAATTCGACTTTTATTAGAACCTGAGTTACATCCACACACCTCAAGTGGGCCAGGTTTGTGGGCTGTCCTCAGCCCTTCGGGATTTTATGAAAATTCCAACTTATGCGATAACTCCTCTCCAGATAATCGCATCAGTTCAAGATCGCCGCCATATTTTTTTTATCAGGATTTTACCGTTACTCAGAGACCAAGCATGACCTGGCTGTTTTCAGCGGTCTGCCCAGTATTGATTTGTGGCTTATATGCAGAGGTTACAGTTATGAGAAAATAATGCATATTCTTCCAATATTCGCCCTGAAGCTGAAAATGTATGTCCCATCACTATTAACTTTATACAAACTCCAATATTGATCATTTTCTTTAAGAGACATACATGTGGGCTGGCTATTGTAGCATTTCACCTGCAGTAAACCACAGTGTCACTTGAATTCAAAATGCATTTCCTGGGAACAAAGACCCTTCCACTTTGCTATTTATGTGTAAACACATGTCACTATTGTTATCTGAAAAGACCTTTTGTCTAATTACCTGTCCACCCTAAATCTGTCTTTCTCAAAAAAGACATCTTTCAGTCACCTGGGTTTCAAAAGGACTTCCTGCACTTTAATTAGGATGGTTCACTCCCCTATGTCCACTGCCATTTTACATAAAGGTAGCTTAGATTTCTGGCTCTTGTCTTGTACTGCAACTGACAGATGGGAGGGGGGTGAGTGAATGTGGCTTGGTATCAGTCTGACTCTGACTGTCAGCTATTTTTGCACCTGCAATTTCATGTGGTGCAGAGATTTTAATATTTTCTATCACAAATAATAATTGTAATTTTTTTTATTAATAATACGACAGAAGAAAGAGGAAGGGAAAAAACAGGAACTGAATCAATAGGTGAAATCCTAGTCCTGAAGAAAGCCGGGGTTAGACACCATGTGATCAGTGACAGCCAGGGTCAGTCACTCACCAGGTAATCAGTGACCGCCGGGGACAGACACCAGGTGAAGACCACTGGGGTCAGACACCAGGTGACCAGTGACAGGCCAGTCAGGTGAGCAATATGAATATCGCAAAGCCTGGTGACAGAGGCCATACATGTCCGGGCAGAGATGTAACAGTCAGGACACAGGAAGCTGGTGAAGGTCCTTCTATACAGCTCCAGCAGTGATGGTGGGTCTGCTGGACTTCAGGGCGCTGGATGCGGATGTTTCCCGTCTTTTAGAGGACTCTAGGGGGATGATGACAACATGTGAATACGCGAGCAGCCCTGGACAATCCACGCCGGCAGGATGATAATATCCGGCTGAGGAGGGAACCTATGACAAGAGAAGTAAATATAATGTAAGTGATGGGACTCCATATTACATGATACTACTGTGCAGTCACTGTGGCCTGACGGCAGAAGAATCTTATACAGAGGTCAGGGATCATTGTCAGCCATCATACATGTGACAATCCCATCGCTGACAGACGACATCTGCTCCACATGAATTATTCTCACTGACTGACATCACACAACATGGAGCTGATTCTCACACTTACCTCGTCTCTTTTTCCCTTTTTCTACATTTTCCGACTTTTGTTGCTTTATATTCGGATTTATCGCAGATTTTCTTGCCTCCTCATCTGGAAATTCTGATCAGAAAGTAAAAAACAACAACTGACTAAGGACATATGGTTATGGGATCTGCTTTGTATCTTTCCTGTATATAGTAGGATTGTTCTAGTCCTGTCCCCTATAGCTCTGATAATCTGGTATTACATAATAGAGGTGAATAAGTCCTATATACCACACACAACCTTATCTGAGGGGCATTAGACATGTCACTAATACGGAGCAGTAAGCGCCCTGTGTGCCGCCATGTAGTGCATCCCTATTGAGCGATATTCTACTATAGGAGACGACGTCTCATTATGATGACTGGAGGTTACTGGATGCTACAAAGTATCTCACAGAATCCATGAGAAAACGGTTAAAAATGTAAGGAAATAGAGATCCAGTATGGGTCCATGGGCAACATAATTGGGATCAATGGAACATGGATAATATAGGAGACCTATTACAAAGAAACCATGTGGAAATATTTGAACGTTGAAGCCAATACTTATATTATTGGTGCTATAGACAATTACATACCTGACAAGGGGCTAATAGCATTGTCTCCATCACATTTACGGAAAGATTCTTTCTGCCTGTTTGGAAGAAGAAAAATGTCTAAATCACAAGTAAACTTTATATCATAGAGATTGTCTCACTAGAAGAGCACCAACTATAAGGTCTAATAGGACATATGACAGTCATAGTGGGGAAGGTCTCCTGCTTATATCTACCATGTATGGAGCAGAGCAGAAAACATCTACCAAGAATGGCCGGCATGTAATACATCATCTCTCCTACAGTGCAGACAGCACTAACAATATATGACCAGCCGCAATTATAGGCTTTATCACCAGCGATTTCTGAGGCCACAATCATAATGATCGCTAACCATGGGGTGGTGGACGCTGCACTTGATATTATGGTATTTATGTCCTTTATTTGGTGTTGTGCACATATATCAGCCTGGAGCTCCTAGTAATGACCCCACAATCTACTCACGTTTTTGAGATGTTTGTGCTGGATGCTGTGGTACATTCTGGAAGGGACTTGGGATCCTCATCGTTCATCGACCTAGTAGTGATGGTAAGGAGCTAAATATGGACAAAAATAAGATATAACATTTTTTTTCAATTTTTGAGGTCTTTTTTTTTTTACATATTCTGGCTTTATTGATCACATACTTACTTTAGAAAACCTTTCAGAGGATGATGTGAAATTTTGGAAGTCAAGGCTCTCATTGTCCTCAATTGTGTCTTCCTTATCCTCTGAGACCATATGCAGGTCTATGTCAGCGTGATCTACAAAACATAGGTAATGAAGTGTTACTAGAGGTTGTCATTATAGCACAGGTGCCATTTATCACTAGTATTAGTGGGAACTGATTGTCACATATTAAGGAAGATGAGACAAACAGCCGCTTAGTCGAGATGATGTCTCATTATACTTACTGATAAAGAGGCTGGTGTCCATGTCTGACACAATATGAGGAACGTACACCGGCTTCTGACTTAGAAGATTGTCAAGGTCTAAGTTAGTCAGGAATGGATGCCCCTTGATCTCAAATGCTCCTCCTGGAAAAAGAAAAGCAAAAGTGATGCAGATATTGTCAGAGGCAGCTCCATATCTGAACAGTTTATCTTAATCTGAATTAATGACATAACTCAGCCGACATGAAGGAAATAGACTTAGTCATAGTATGGAGTAGTAGAAATAGGCAGATAGAGAAGTGCTGATCCTCATGGGCATTGGCAATATGTCCTTGTTGTAATAAGTGAATATTAATACTATTATATCTGTTACCTGTCCCAAGTCTATGCACAGGATTTCTTCTGAGCAGCTCAGTGATGAGGTTCTGAGCATCCGGGGGAGGAACAGGTTTGCGATTCCAAATTATTCTTCCTGTTATACAGAAAATTTCAGAAATTAAAGCCTTTGGTTTAGTTATATCCTTTGCTTCATCTTACAGTCCAATACAATGTAATTAGTCATATCAATGATCAGACTATTCTACTTACCCATGGCAATTCTTTTATTAAGCTCAGGTATGGAATCCCCATCAAATGGTACAGATCCCACCAGAAATTCATGCAGAATGATCCCCATTGACCACCAGTCAACAGGTCTTCCGTAGCCTTTCTTCAGGATGATCTCTGGGGCTGTGTAATGCGGGGTGCCACAGACCTGAAAACCAACAGAAGATCGAGATGAGAACAGATGAAACCATTATTATGATAAGTTCTCGCCATAAAAACACAATGGTAGAAGATTAAATATCAGTGGAGACAATAGTGTGATAAGATTTGTAAAGAACAAGGTAAGTTCCTGTAAGTGATGCCAACCTCACGGTCCTTGAACTCTCTGGAGATGTTCTCCGCTGATTCCTTGTAGGTGTTGGTTTTTGGTATCATGAGACCAACTTTTGAAAGCCCAAAATCGGTGACTTTAATGTGTCCAGCAGGTGTAATCAGGAAGCTGTGAAAGAGAAGATGGTTTTAGTCTCGGAGACCGTGTTATAATAAATGATAACTCCCCCCCTTATTATACTACAGGGGGCACTTACTTGTATGGTTTCAGGTCTCTGTGCACCACACCATAGCTGTGCAGGTATTCCACAGCAAGAACGGCTTCGGCAAAGTATAAGCGCGCCAAGGGGACAGGTAAATGACCCCTGGTGCTTAGGAGGCTTCCACAGTCTCCACCTATAGAAGAAAGGAAATATAACTAGTGAGAGGTTTATACAGCGGATCACCATGATGTATAATGTGAAGTGAGCAGAGACATTGAGGCAGGAGAGAATATATACAGATATAATGTATAGTGTACATAATATTAGTCTGAAGTCACGGTGAAATGTCCTCCATGTCACCAATAAAGTGGTGTCACATCTCGTCTACAGATGGAGATATCGACATACTCATTGCGGACATCTAGGTGAGATCACACAGATCAATGACTTTCTGTAATACCTGTGGTAAATGCTCTGTGGGAATGTAACCGTCCACGTGGACAAGTCCTAATGATATGAGCGGTGATAAGATGTCAGCAGAGAAGGGCTGAATACAAGACATGGACATTTCCTACCTCCTACATACTCCATGACCATACACAGGTGAGATCTAGTAGGGAAGGAGCAGAGCATGGAGACCACGAAGGGACAATCACAGAATGTCAGGATGTCCCTCTCCAGAAAGGCCCCTTGCACTTCTTTTGGAGTTATCATGCGCCGCTTAGCCATTTTCTTCATAGCAAAGTTCTTCTGTGATTCTTTATGGTGCACTAAGTAGACGGACCTGGAGAGAAGGAGAATCCATGGGTTATAATGACTCCTTATTAACAGTCTGTCTATAGAAGTCATTGTACCAGACAGTGGTGTTGACTCAGATCATGTTCCTATGATAACACTGAATGGCCGAGCACAGAGGCTGAAGCATTGTCATAGGGAAGCCTGAGAAATGTGGATTATGCCAACAGAAATCTCACCCATAAGCTCCGCCGCTGATCAATTTAGATGTTTTGTAGTCGCTGATATGCGGCTTTCTCGCCGGGACCAATGATTCCATCAAGTTCTATAAAAGAAGAAGAAATGATATTAAGATCTAGAAGCTGCTGGAGAAAAGCTCCAGATCCAGAAACGTCTCCTCATATATGTCCCAGCTGATGTGCACTGATCCGATGTAGGGACGATACAAGCCGGACGCTCCGCAGTCACGCATGTAATATGAGGGGGATCCGCCATACACCGGAATCATTGTACAGTGCAGCATAATGTGGGAGATCACAGAGCAGAACTTACACGGAATCTAACAGCAGGTTTATGTAATCTAAGAGCACCATGATGATGTAGGGGTAGAGACCCTGATTCCAGCGATTTGTCACTTACTGGACTGTATGTTGTTGGTTCAATATAATCAGTGTTTTATTAGCAGGAGATAGTCCTGTAGTGATAATCTGTCTCGTGCAATGTAGTCCTCCTGCTGTGTAACCCTGCCCCCACCACTGATTAACAGCTTTCTGCCTATGCACAGTGTACACAGGAAGATGCCAATCACTTGTTGGGATTGGGATTATACAGAACTCAGCATTCAGAGCACTGCCAAATCTGCAGCAGAAAACATTGTAATTTTATCACAACTGCTACCCACAGTAAGGTAATGGATACATGGCTGGAATCAGGGTCTATGCCTCTTCATCATGCTGCCCTCAGATGGGGAGCAAATCCCTACTGACAGATTGCCTATATTATAAATGCTATTATCTCCTCTTAGAATAGGGATGTCCCATTGGGGGATAATGATAGACGGGTCGCTCACACCCTATGATCAGTGCCGCACAGACATCTCCCTCTATGATACTTACAGCGGCAGGTTCTTGGATCTCCGGGATCTCACAGATTATACAGTAAGGATCCGCCAGCACAGTTGTTTCTACAATAGTGATAAAATGATGAAATAAAATGTATTAGATATTAATCCTACAGACATAACACAGCGATATAAGGGAGAAATGACAAGATGTCTGTAAATGGGATTATTACTCGTTATATGGGGACTCTGAACATGAGAACGTACGGGGCATCCATAGATAAATATCATGTAAATGATGGAGCACCCCAATCACCACATGAATGAGGAGCCCCCCACCCTCGCCGCTGTACATGTCAGTGATGGTAAAAGAGCTGAAGCAGAGCAGCCATATGCAAATTAGCCTGGGAGTGCACTGGGGGCGTGTCCCTGCACTCAGACTTCTTCCACGCCCCCAGTGCACTTTCATTCTGATTTGTATATAACTTCTACATTATATTTCTCCTGACTGGTTCATTGGATTTCTGCAAAAAAAATAGCAAAAAATGTCCTGTCCAGTCCTCCCACTACTCCTACATGTAACATGTGCTGCCAGGTTCCCATTACCCAGAGTGGGAAGAGTAAATGTGACAGTATCCCCTGTTCTCTATAATATCCGGATATTTCCTGTAGAAGGTTGTGTGATCGGCTCACCTGTGATCAGATCGCTGCTCAGCCCCGGCTGACTCGTATTAGGGTCAGCGGATTCTGGGGTCACATTTTCCCCATCTGTGGTGTCGCCTTCTGGTGTCTCCTGATAGAAAGAATATATAGAATAAAATGTGGAGCCTTACACTAAATCCCCAAATACATAAATCAAGAAGGATTAAACCTTCATTTACAGATGCCTCAATTGTGACTGTACAAATCAGGCGCCATCATGAGAACAAGGGCTGCTTGTGGTTGTTTCACTACAACCAGTGTTTTATCAGCAGGAATTTATCACGACAGGACAATCTGTCTGGTGCCATGTAGACTTCCTGTTCTGAGTAATCCAACACCCACCACTGATTAACAGCTTTCTGCCTATACACAGCGTACACAGGAAAGCTGACAATCACTGGAATGGGCGGGGTTATATACAGAAAGCTGCCAATCACTGGTGTGGGCGGAGTTATACACAGGAAGCTGCCAATCACTGGTGTGGGTGGGGTTATATACAAGAAGCTGCCAATTACTGGTGTGGGCGGAGCTATACAGGGGTCAAGGTTCAGAGTACTTATAGACCTGCAGCAGAAAACATTGTGATTTTATCACAACTGCTGCCCCCAGTAAGGTGATGGACACTTGGCTGGAATCAGGGTCTCTGCCTCTCCATCATGCTGCCCTCAGATGGGAGCAAATACCTGCTGACAGATTCCCTATAATATAAATGCTGTTATCTCCTCTTAGAATAGGGATGCCCCATGGTTATATGGGTGATAATGATAGACGGGTCGCTCACACCCTATGATCAGTGCCGCACAGACATTTCCCTCTATGATACTTACAGCGGCAGGTTCTTGGATCTCCGGGACCTCACAGATTATACAGTCAGGATCCGCCAGCACAGTTGTTTCTACAATAGTGATAAAATGATGAAGAAATAAAATGTATTAGATATTAATCCTACAGACATAATACAGCGATATAAGGGAGAAATGACAAGATGTCTGTAAATGGGATTATTACTCGTTATATGAGGACTCTGAACATGAGAACGTACGGGGCATCCATAGATGAATGTCATATAAATGATGGAGGACCCCAATCACCACATGAATGAGGAGCCCCCCACCCTCGCCGCTGTACATGTCAGTGATGGGAAGAGAGCTGAAGCAGAGCAGCCATATGCAAATTAGCCTGGGAGTGCACTGGGGCGTGTCCCTGCACTCAGACTTCTTCCACGCCCCCAGTGCACTTTCATTCTGATTTGTATATAACTTCTACATTATATTTCTCCTGACTGGTTCATTGGATTTTTGCAAAAGAATAGCGAAAAATGTCTTGTCCAGTCCTCCCACTACTCCCACATGTAACATGTGCTGCCAGGTTCCCATTACCCAGAGTGGGAAGAGTAAATGTGACATTATCCCCTGTTCTCTATAATATCCGGATATTTCCTGTAGAAGGTTGTGTGATCGGCTCACCTGTGATCAGATCGCTGCTCAGCCCCGGCTGACTCGTATTAGGGTCAGCGGATTCTGGGGTCACATTTTCCCCATCTGTGGTGTCGCCTTCTGGTGTCTCCTGATAGAAAGAATATATAGAATAAAATGTGGAGCCTTACACTAAATCCCCAAATACATAAATCAAGAAGGATTAAACCTTCATTTACAGACGCCTCAATTGTGACTGTACAAACCAAGCGCCATCATGAGAACAAGGGCTGCTTGTGGTTGTTTCACTACAATCAGTGTTTTATTAGCAGGAGATTATCACTACAGGACAATCTGTCTGGTGCCATGTAGACTTCCTGTTCTGAGTAATCCAACGCCCACCACTGATTAACAGCTTTCTGCCTATACACAGCGTACACAGGAAAGCTGCCAATCACTAGTATGGGTGGGGTTATACACAGGAAAGCTGCCAATCACTGGTATGGGCGGGGTTATACACAGGAAAGCTGCCAATCACTGGTATGGGCGGGGTTATACACAGGAAGCTGCCAATCACTGGTGTGGGTGGTGTTATACACAGGAAGCTGCCAATCACTGGTGTGGGCGGTGTTATGCACAGGAAGCTGCCAATCACTAGTGTGGGTGGTGTTATACACAGGAAGCTGCCAATCACTCGTGTGGGTGGAGTTATACAGAACTCAGCGTTCAGACTACTTACAGACCTGCAGCAGAAAACATTGTGATTTTATCACAGCTGTTGCCCCAAGTAAGGTGATGGACACATGGCTGGAATCAGGGTCTCTACCTCTACATCATACATCATGCTGCCCTCAGATTGGAGCAAATACCTGCTGACAGATTCCCTATAATATAAATGCTGTTATCTCCTCTTAGAATAGGGATGCCCCATGGTTATATGGGGGATAATAATAGACGGATCGCTCACACCCCATGATCAGTGACGCTCAGACATCTCCCTCTATGATACTTACAGCGGCAGGTTCTTGGATCTCCGGGATCTCACAGATTATACAGTCAGGATCCGCCAGCACAGTTGTTTCTACAATAGTGATACAATGATGAAGAAATATAATGTATCAGATATAAATCCTACATAAATAATACAACAATATAAGGGAGAAATGGCAGGACGTCTGTAAATGGGGTTAATACTCGTTATATGAGGACTCTGAACATGAGAACGTACGGGGCATCCATAGACAGATACATCTAATATAAATGATGGAGGACGCCAATCGTCATATGAATGAGGAACTCATCATCCTCACTGTACATGTGAATGATGGGAAGAGAGCTGAAGCAGAGCAGCTATATGCAAATTAGCCTTAAAGTGCACTGGGGGAGTGTCCCTGCTCTCAGACTTCTTCCACACCCCCAGTGCACTTTTATCCTGATTTGGATGTAACTTCTGCATGTTATCTCTCCTGACTGGTTCATTGGATTTCTGTAAAAAATAGTAAAAAATGTCCTGTCCAGTCCTCCCGCTACTCCCACATGTAACTTGTGCTGCCAGCAGGGGTGTAATGACGCAGGGCACAGAGGTTGCCGCTGTGACGGGGTCCGGCAGGTCAGGGGCCCGGCAAGTGAGGGCCGGGGCCCACCAAGCCTAGCAAAAGCTTCAGCTGCATGTGCGGGTCCGCACACCACATTACACACTGCCGGCCAATCAGAGGCCAGCAGCTGACATCAACGAGCATGTGACGGGGCGCATTTTGGTGACGTCACATGCCAAGTCCTGCTGGCTTCACAAGAGGACGCATGCAGCACGGAAGCAAAAGAACGATTAATGTATTTATTTATTTATTTAAAAATCATTGGCCATACTAGTATGTATGTTTGTGGGGTGCATTATATTACTATGAATGGGGTGCATTATACTACTATGGATGGGGTGTATTATACTACTTTAGATGGGGTGCATTATATTACTATGGATGGGGTACGTTATACTACTATAGATGGGGTGTATTATACTACTATGGATGAGGTGTATTATACTACTATAGATGGGGTATATTATACTACTATGGATGAGGAGCATTATACTACTATGGATGGAATGCACTATACTACTACGAATGGGGTGTATTATACTACTACGGATGTCTATGGGGTGCATTATACTACTATGGATGACTATGGGGGTCCATTATACTACTATGGATGACTATGGGGGTGCATTATACTTCTATGGATGTCTATGGGGGATGCATTATACTACTATGGATGACTATGAGGTGCATTATACTACTATGGATTACTATGGGGTGCATTATACTACTATGGATGACTATGGGGGTGCATTATACTATGGATGACTATGGGGGTGCATTATACTTCTATGGATGTCTATGGGGGGTGCATTATACTACTATGGATGCCTATGAGGGGCATTATATTACTATGTATGTCTATGTAGGTGCATTATACTACTATTGATGTCTATGGGGGGCATTATACTACTATGGATATATATGAGGGTGCATTATACTACTATGGATGTCTATGGGGTGCATTATACTACTATGGACGTCTATGGGGGTGCATTATACTGCTATAGATGTCTATGAGGGTGCATTATACTACTATGGATGTCTATAGTGGTGCATTATACTGCTATAGATGTCTATCAGGGTGCATTATACTACTATGGATGTCTATGGTGGTGCATTATACTTCTATGGATGTCTATGGGGGGTGCATTATACTACTATGGATGACTATGAGGTGCATTATAGTACTATGGGGTGCATTATACTACTATGGATGACTATGGGGGTGCATTATACTATGGATGACTATGGGGGTGCATTATACTTCTATGGATGTCTATGGGGGGTGCATTATACTACTATGGATGCCTATGAGGGGCATTATATTACTATGTATGTCTATGGGGGTGCATTATACTACTATGGATGTCTATGGGGGGCATTATACTACTATGGATATATATGAGGGTGCATTATACTACTATGGATGTCTATGGGGTGCATTATACTACTATCGACGTCTATAGGGGTGCATTATTCTGCTATACATGTCTATGAGGGTGCATTATACTACTATGGATGTCTATGGTGGTGCATTATACTGCTATAGATGTCTATCAGGGTGCATTATACTACTATGGATGTCTATGGTGGTGCATTATACTACTATGGTTGTCTATGAGGTGCATTATACTACTATGGATGTCTATGGTGGTGCATTAAACTACTATGGATGTCTATGAGGTGCATTTTACTACTATGAATGTCTATGGGGTGCATTATACTACTATGGATTCCTATGGGGTTGCATTATACTACTATGGATTATAAGTGTGATCGACTTACCTGTGATCAGATCGCTGCTCAGCCCCGGCTGACTCATATTAGGGTCAGGAGATTCTGGGGTCACATTTTCCCCGTCTTCGGCATCGCCTTCTGGTGTCTCCTGATAGAAAGAATATATAGAATGACATGTGGAACCTTACACTAAATCCCCAAATTCATAAATCAGGAAGGAGTAAACCTTCATTTACAGACGCTCCAATTGTGAGTGTACAAATCAGGCACCATCATGAGAACGATCCTCAGAAAGTTCTCTCAGATCCCATGGAGTAAGATATGTAATTACTATTGATCCTTACCTGGCGTTCCGATGAGCAGGCCGGACGTTCCAATACACACAGGACTTTTTCGGCCAATTCTTTAATAAAAGCCAAATCTCCATATTGAGATCGTTTTTCAGCCTGTAAAGAAAAAAGAAACAAAAAGGAAATTTTTATATTTGAGGAAAGAAGAAGTTTCTATTCCGCTATTATTAACTATTATTATGGAGAAGATTTGTGCGGAGCGTCCGCCACTTACCTGCTGTAGTATTGTCCTAATGTTGTGACATAAATCCGTCAGATACTCTGATGTTAGATGACCTTGGTTGTATTTGGTCAGGCAGTCATTTACTAGCTCCATCACCAGCCGGTGAGTGAAGCTGAGGACGCCATCAGGTGGTAAAAGCCCAATGTCTGGGCGATTGGTGGTAAGAATCTGTGATAATGCTTCTATTTGAAGATTGTTCAGAAGTAATTCAGCCATAGCAAAAAACTACAAGTGCGATCAGTCACTATAGAATAGCGAGAAACTGCAAGTGCGCTCAATCACTATGAAGCCAAGAAAGGCATCAGTGACCCTGTGTACATTCTACAAGTAGTGGCTGTGAGCTGTGATGTCATAATAGCCGACAATCATCGGTGATGTCATCACGGAATCTTGTGATGGAATCTTCAGAGGCGGGTCTGCAAAAATAGATGCTGCCTGGCAATATTTACAATGGAAACACCATAGAATTAAATACATCTCCATGTTTTCATGGCCGTTCTCTTTTATGTCCAATTAGAACACAATCACGCTAAGGGTAAATTCATACATTGCGTTTTTGCAGCATTTTTCTCTGCACCAAAAGGCAGAGTAGTGGCAGGAAAAACACTGCATACACATTTTGCTGTGTCTTTTCATGCACCTTTGCAGCATTTTTACTTGTGGTTTTTTTTCCCAATTATGTGAATGGGTGAAAAACACTGCAAAACCCCTGAAAGAACTGACATAATGCAGATTTAAAAACTGCAAGGAAAAAAAATAAAAACAACCTGTGAATGAGATTTCAGAAGTCTCCTTCACTAAGCTGGTAATGTAAAACACAGCATTTCTGCAGCAGAAAAAAAAGCTGAAAAAACTCCACTTGTGAACTTGCCCTAAAAGATATGTGCAGTCATATGATGGGAAATACTGTGTATATCTATTACCTCTCATGCCTTTTTTTTACCATAGAACATTTACCTCATTGATGGCAGAGTTTACTATTAACAACTGTGGCTGTGATAAATCATTTCCATCATTAACATTAATCGTTGTTTTTGTAAGCGTCCATCCTTTACTGTGTGGGGTTAGGTGGTGAGATCGTGCGGCTGCAGCAGCGGAGAGCCGCTGTCAGAGCCGGCCAGACTCCCCACAAAGATGGTTCATTACAAAGAATCCGACCATTAGAACAGGCAGAAAAGCCAAAAAATGCATTATACAAAGTGATACATTGTAATTTACAAAAAACACAACATAGATCAGTTCTGCAGCAGAAGCAGAAGTCGGAAATTGCTGATATCCAGCCCTATTTACAGGGGAACAGAGGTAAAACCCTGGGACAGGATGAAAATGAGTAAATTTGGCAGACAAAATAAAAAGGCTCATAACTTTGGAAGCAAAAATGTAATAATAATAAAAAAAATAATATACACACACATCAGGTGAAATAAGTATTGAACACGTCACCAATTTTCTAAGTAAATCTATTTTTAAAGTTGCTATTGACATGAAATTCTCCCCAGATATCATTAACAACCGATCCAATTCACACAGGCAAATAAATCACCATAGATGTCCATAAACTATGTAATAATGAAAAATGACACAGGGAAAAGTGTGGTGATGAAGCTTCAAGATGCCTCCTGTATGGAGAAACTAGTTGCATGCACTTCTCAGGTGTGATTTTGGCCCTTTAGTCAACACAAACACTCTTCACATTCTGAAACTTCCATGGGCTCCTTCTATGAACTGTGAGCTTTAGTTCCTTCCATACATTTTCTCTTGGATTCAGGTCCGGTGATTGGCTGGGCCATTCTAGCAGCTTTATTTTCTTTCTCTGAAACCTATTGAGAGTTTCTGTGGCTAAAATGTCCTCTCTTATTTCATCTTCATCATCCTGGTAGATGGCAGCAGATTTTTTCCACGAATCCTTACTTCAATTATATGAACTTTGTCAGTTCCATATGTGGAAAAACAGCCCCACACCATGATGTTTCCACCTCCACACTTCACTGTTGGTATGGTGTTTTTGGGGTGATATACAGTGCCTTTTGACCTCCAAAGATGTGTATTCTAGCATCCAAAGAGTTGAATTTTGGTCTTTTTTTCTTCTTCTATGAACTGTGTCTCTCCACGTGCACCACCACTTGATAACGGAGTGCCGACTTCTTCCATTGAATTTTGGTCTCATCTGACCAGACTATATTCTCCCGGTATTTTACAGGCTTGTCTAAATGTGATTGAGCAAACTGTAAGTGCGCTTGAGCATGCTTTTTGTTCTGCAATAGTGTCTGGCGTGGTGAGCGTGTATACAGGCCTTGAAGGTTGCATAGTGAGCCTTCATACAGTCCATGGAGGCAGCAAAGTGAACGTGAATACAGGCCATAGAGGTTGCGTGATCAGCTTGCATATAGGCCATAGGGGTTGCGCGGTGAGAGTGCATATAGGCTATGGAGGTTGCGTGGTGAGCGTGCATACAGGCCATGTAGGTTGAGTGCATTACTTATAGTTTTCTTTTAACCAATTGTACCTGCTGATTCCAGCTCTCCACAGGTGTCCTTGTCTCTTGGACAAGTCTTCTGATAATTATTTTCATTCCTCTGTGTGAAATCTTGTGGGGAGCACCAGGTCGTGGCCGGTTTATGGTGAAATGATGTTCTTTCCATTTCCAAATTATGGGCGCAGCAGTGCTCACTGGAACCTTCAGTAGTTTAGAAATTCTTCTGTATCCAATGCCATGAGATTGTTTTGCAACAATAAGGTTGTGAAGGTCTTGAGACAACTCACTGGTTTTACCCATCATAAGCCTCCTATGTGGCACCTTTGTAATGAGACACCTTTTGTAGGCCATTAGTTGAACCAGCTGACATTATTTGTCACTAAGTGGCAGGATTACTTTCTAATTACTGATAGATCTCAGCCGGTGTCAGGACTTTCCAGGGCTTTTTGCTCCTCTCTTTCTTCATGTGTTCAATACTTTTTCCCTGTGTCATTTCTCATTATTACACATCATTTATGGGCATCTATGGGGATTTCTTTGCGTGTGTGGATTGGATGGGTTGTTACCAACATCTGCAAATAGCACCTTTACAAACAGATTTACTTAGAAAATTGGTGTTCACAGGCTGTGTATGTATCTGTATATATATATATAACATATCAGTATTGATCCATCCGTATAAATCCAGTCTATTAGAATGTACAGCTAATCAACCCATAGGGTATATGTCATAAAGCAGAAAAAAATTTAAATGCCAGAATTGCCATCTTTTAGTCCTTGCACTCCCCCCATCCCAAATGCAGACGAGATTAAAATGTCATATGTTCACCGAAATGGTACCAATAAAAACGTCAACTCACTGCAGAAAAACAAACAAACCCTCAATACATCTTCATTGACAGAAAATACCTATTTGTTTTTTGCTAATTTTTAAATAACGCAAATAAAACCTTTGGTATCGCTGAGATCGTACTGACCTGAAGAATCACTGCACCAGATCAATTTTAGCACGCAATGAATCCTGTAAAAACAAAATCCACCCCCCAAAAAAAGGAAAATATGGCGGAATTGTAAGTTTTTCACTTGCCATTTATTTTCCCTTTTTTAGTACATTACATAGTAAATGTGAATGGTGTCAATTAAAACTACAAGTCAGTCTGCAAAAAAAACGCCCTCACACGGCTATGGAAGAAAAAAGTTATCGATCTTGCGGGTATGTGCCCATGAAGCGTTTTACAAGTGTATTTGATGCGGGATTTCCGCAGCGGAAACGCTTGTAACACGCTTGTTAATCCGCACCCCATGGTCCCCAATGAGAATCCGCAAGTTCTATGCCCATGCTGCGGATTTTTCCGCAGCTTTTTTAATGCGCACAAAAATCCGCAGCATGTCAATTAATTTTGCGTTTCCGCATGCGGAATTGCCTTTGCAATACAATAAAAAACGCGAGGCAATTCCGCATGTCGAAAACGCGCGAAAAACGCTTGCGAAATTCCGCATGCGTTTTTCCGGGAAAGGACATGCGGAAATGAAGCGCAAATTTTCAGCTTCATTTCTGCAACGTGGGCACATAGCCTAAAAGAGGTGGAGAAAAAATAAAAATTATCTTGTCCTTAATACGTAATTTATATAGATGGCTCGTTCACAGCCAGTTATGATCATATCCCAATTTCCTGAAGTGAAACCACAGAAGCTGATACAAGAAACGTGTTCCAGAAACTAGTATCCTAGCAACCGAGTAAATAAGTAGAATGTTGCCTGTTGTTGGGGCTTCTAACAGTGACCACGTCACCAATCTTCAGCGCAGATAACTTGTATCTCCTTAACAAAGTCCACATCACCGCCACCAAAACCCCCGAGAGTATTATACATTCTCAAGAAAATTACGACAATCCAGTGAATATCTGATGAAAGTCTACTATTGACCGAAATGTCATTAGCTGTTTTTCACGGACTGTTCCTGTTTGTAAATAAAATCCACATTCTTTTGCAAAGCATTCAATTGAGTGCTGAGTTTTTCTACTACTGTTACCAGTTATTGTATCACAAGGCGTTTCTCTACCACCTACCAGGAGGACCTAGGTGTTACCAGTCCACCTTCCAGGAGGACCGATGTGCTACCTGTCCACCTTCCAGGAGGACCGATGTGCTACCTGTCCACTTACCAGAAGGACCAATGTGTTTCCCTGCCACCTACCAGGAGGACCGAGGTGTTACCTGGTCATCTACCAGGGAGACTGAGGGGTTACCAGGCCACCTATGAAGACGACTGATGTGTTACTCGGCCACCTGCCAGAAGGACCCAGGTGTTGCCCGCCACCTACCAGGAGGACCTAGGTTTTTCCCTGCCACTTACCAGGAAGACCGAGTTGCTACCCAGCCACCTAGCAGTGGAACGAGGTTTTGACCGACCACTTAGCAGGAGGACCGAGGTGTTACCCGGCCACCTACCATGAGGACTGAGGTGTTTCCCTGCCACCTACCAGGAGGGCCAAGATGTTACTCAGCCACCTACCAGGAGGACCAAGGTCTTACCCGGCCACCTTCTAGGAGGACAGATGTGTTCCCTAGCCACCTACCAGGAGGACCGAGGTGTTACCCAGGCATCTACCAGGAGGAATAATGTGCTACCCTGTCACCTACCAGGTGGACTAAGGTGTTACCCGGCCACCTATGAGGATGACCGATGTGTTACTCTGCCACCTTCCAGGAGGACCAAAGTGTTACCCGTCCACCTTCCAGGGGGACCAAGGAGTTACTCGGCCACATATTAGGAGGAACAAGGTGTTACTCATCCACCTACCAGGAGGACTGAGGTGTTTCCCTGCCACCTACCAGGAGGACCAAGGTGTTACCCTTCCACCTATCAGGATGACCGAGGTGTTACCCAGCCACCTGTAAGGGGGACCTTTACTAGATAGAAATAATAACCCAAATTTAGAAAAATGCAAGCCAAATATATTAAAAACATCACATTTATTTAGAATATATAAAAATAAAACAAAAAATAAAATACGATGATAATGAGACAACACAGGTAAGAAAAAGGGGGAAACCTGGTATAAATAGATAAAAATGGATATAAAGACCAAAGTTAGTATACAAACTGATTAATAAATAAAGCATGGGTATATACTTTAATAAAACAGTATATAGTTGTACATACACAGTTCATATTTATGTGCTAACCTGAATCTCAAACATACAATGTATGGTTAGGGCTGTTAGCAAACTACTCCAAGTAAGCTATCTAGAAGAGATTACATTTATAGCAGACAACGAACATAAAAAAAAAGTATAATACCCACATATGTATGGCAGAATCAGTCAGGGAGAGATCAAAGACCAGGAGTCCACTGCACTTTACGTGCGTTTCGCATAGAAATGCTTCGTCCAGGAGCTGTAGATGTTTACTAGATAGAAATTATAATAAGTAACGCAAATTAGTCGGGGTCACTGCTTGGTCATTATCATCTCCTAATGTCTTTATTATCACAAACACTGTTTTTTTTTGCTGGTTCTAAGGGAACTGACAAGTCAGAGCAGGTCAGAACGATTGTGGTTACAACTAGACTATAATAGTAGAAGAACTGCAGGGGAACAAAAGTGCACAAGACAATTGGGTGATACCCTTTTGGGTACAAGGAAAGTAAAAGGAAGGTTGTGTGCAGGCACAAGTCCTATAAACACCTAAACATCTGCTGCTGCCTCGTGGCTGGGGGATGATCTCCTCCAGGACAGTTGAACAATTTGGATGATAACACGATATCAGGCTGCACTGCTGTAATAAAGAAAACTTAGGACCAAAATGAGTTGAATGGTTTTTATTTCCAAGTTATCTACATATATTCCATGTTCATTCCCCACCTATTGATGAGGGGCCATGCATATCAGAATAGGGATGAGGGGTACCATGCATACCAGGATAAGAGACGGGGTGCCATGCATACCAGGATAGGGATGAGGGAGCCATACATACCAGGACTGGGGATGAGGGGTGCCATGCATAAAAGGATGAGGGATTGGGTGCCATGAATACCAGGTTCCTGGGATGAGGGGTGCCATGTATACCAGGATGAGGGGTACCATACATACCAGAATAGGGATGAGGGGTACCATGCATACCAGAATAGGAATGTGGGGTACCATGCATACCAGGATGAGGGGTGGGGTGCCATGCATACCAGGATTTTGGGATGACGAGTGCCATACATATCAGAATAGGGATGAGGGGTACCATGCATACCAGGATGAGGGATGGGGTGTCATGCATACCAGGATTGGGTGATGAGTGGTGCCATGCATACCAGGATGAGGGATTGGGTACTGTACATACCAGGATTGGGGGAATGAGGGGTACCATGCATACCAGGATTGTGGTGTGAGGGGACCATGCATACCAGGATGAGGAATGTGGTGCCATGCATACCAGGATGAGGGGTACAACACATACCAGGATTGAGGGTGAGGGGACCATGCATACCAGGATGAGGGGTACCACACATGCCTGGATTGGGGGTTGAGTGCACCATGCAAACCAGGATTGGGGGGTGAGGGGACCATGAATACCAGGATGACGGGTACCACACATACCAGGATTGTGGTGTGAGGGGACCATGCATACCAGGATGAGGAATGTGGTGCCATGCATACCAGGATGAGGGGTACAACACATACCAGGATTGAGGGTGAGGGGACCATGCATACCAGGATGAGGGGTACCACACATGCCTGGATTGGGGGTTGAGGGCACCATGCAAACCAGGATTGGGGGGTGAGGGGACCATGAATACCAGGATGACGGGTACCACACATACCAGGATTGTGGTGTGAGGGGACCATGCATACCAGGATGAGGAATGTGGTGCCATGCATACCAGGATGAGGGGTACAACACATACCAGGATTGAGGGTGAGGGGACCATGCATACCAGGATGAGGGATGGGGTGCCATGCATACCAGGATGAGGGTTACAATGCATACCAGAATAGAGATGAGGGGTACCATACATACCACAGAATAGGGATGAGGGGTACCATGCATACCAGGATAAGGGATGGGGTGCCATGCATACCAGTATAGGGATGAGGGAGCCATACATACCAGGATTGGGGATGAGGGGTGCCATGCATACCAGGATGAGGGATTGGGTGCCATGCATACTAGGTTTCTGGGATGAGAGGTGCCATGTATACCAGGATGAGGGGTACCATACATACCAGAATAGGGATGTGGGGTACCATGCATACCAGGATGAGGGATGGGGTGCCATGCATACTAGGATGAGGGGTACCATACATACCAGAATAGGGATGAGGGGTACCATGCATACCATGATAGGAATGTGGGGTACCATGCATACCAGGATGAGGGATGGGGTGCCTTGCATACCAGGATTGGGGGATGAGGAGGCCATACATACCAGGATTGGGGGATGAGGGGTGCCATACATACCAGAAAAGGGATGAGGGGTACCATGCATACCAGGATGAGGGATGGGGTGCCTTGCATACCAGGATTGGGGGATGAGGGGTACCATGCATACCAGGATGAGGAAATGGGTACCATACATACCAGGATTGGGGATGTGTGGTGCCGTACATACCAGGATTGGGTACAGGACCCAGAAGACCAGTAGACCTTATCCAGGTACGCTTACCTTTACCCCGACTACTATCCACTGGTCCCCTGGTATACAGCCATCCCCAGGACCAAGCACCATATTAGGTATACACCACTTTACTGTGTACCCCCATTTGAAGGGATAACCTTTTTTTGCCCGCAGGTGCACGGATCACATAAAGTTAGGACATTAACCCCATCTCTCCAAACCTCGGGAATTCTCCCATATCGTATTGCTGTAAGCAAATTGCACCTAAGAGGCCGGTTTACACCACGCTATTTTCCAGGATCCCACGGAAACGCTGTGGATTCTACCACATAGCTCCTTTGAAGCCCCTGATGAAAACCCCGGTGGGGTTGAAACGTTGGGCACCTGTTTGAGCTACCTCTAACTTGGAGAATCTAATAAAGCATCCACCTGTTTGAAACACATCAATTGACTCTCCATCATTATTCGAGTGCCAGAACCTTAGTTGATATTATTCAGTCTTGTTTAGTTCCTGGCACCTTCACTCCATTGGTTGAGCCTGGACTTTATATATTGTGCACTTGGATGACATCCGAGTGCAGTCTAATGTTTTACGTGCACCCATAGACTTGTATGGGTGCACATGGTCCGAATATCGAATGAGATTATTTTCTCATGCCAATAATCGTATTGTCCCATAGTATAACATAGGGCCGAGTCCTATCCGATAAAACATCACATAGCATTCAGCCGTGTTATACGACAGTGTGAGCGAGCCCTTAGAGTCAAGGAATATTTACATGCAGATGATGATATTACTCTCCAAGTGTATATTTTTTTAGGCGAGTTCATAGTAAATGCTTTACCTTTTTGACATGTGATCAACTAAAGAACAAGAAAGATTTAGGACCTCCCCTATAGAGAAACGGAAAATAGTTTGGAGGACTTGCATGTCCTTTTTTATTTATTATGAGAAAATCATAAAAGATCCAGTTTTTTCACCATGCTGTGACTTTCTGCTGAGGGAGAGGGAGAGAGCTGCCCTATTCAGAGTCTGTAATAAGACCTGCTGACAAAAGTGTTGAAGATACAGTCTAATGTGAATTAACAATGAAAAAAAGTTAATTTCACAAATGGCTTGTATTTTTTTTAATACAAACCTTTTTGTGTTTACAGCTCCTTTAAAGGGAATCTGTCATCAGGTTTTTGCCACCTAATCTGAGAGCAGCATAATGTAGGGTTAGAGGCACTGATTCCAGTAATGTGTCACTTACTGGGCTGCTTAGTGTTGTTTTGATAAAATCATTGATTTGTCAGAAGGTAATTATCACTAGATGACTAGTAAGTTCTGTAGGACCCCACCCCCATCACTGATCAGTAGATTTCTGTGTACACTGAGCATGGGCAGAAAGCTGCCAATCAGTGGTGTGGGTGGGGCTATACAGAGCGCAGCATTCAGAGAGCTGCTAGATCTGCAGCAGATAAAACGGTGATTTTCTCAAAATGACAACAAGCAGCTGAAAAAGTGACACATCGCTGGAATCAGGGTATCTGCCCCAATATTGTGCTGCTCTCAGATGAGGCAGCACAATTAATATTGTGGCAAATTAATTTCCCGTGAACTATCACATGATCTATCACAGGGGATCATGTGACATGTCACGTGATAAATCAGGTGGGGGGGGGCCCGCGCCTTCTAAACTGCCCGGGGCCCTTGCTACTCTTAATCCACCCCTGGCCATACATACCAGGATTGGGGATGAGGGGTGCCATGCATACTAGGTTTGGGGATGAGGGAGCCATACATAGCAGGATAGGGATGAGGGGTGCCAAGCATACCAGGATAGGAATGAGGGGTACCATGCATACCAGGATAGGGATGTGGGGGGGCCATGCATACCAGGATTCGGATGAGGGGCCATGCATACCAGAATAGGGGAATAGGGATGAGTGGTACCATGTATACCAGGATAGGGATGAGGGGTACCATCCATACCAGGATGAGGGGACCATACATACCAGGATAGGGATGAGGGATGGGGTACCGTGCATACCAGGACAGGGATGAGGAGTGCCATGCATACCAGGATGGGGGTGAGGGGCCCATGCATACCAGGATTGAGTATGAAGGAGCCATGCATACCAGGATGAGGGGTGCCATGCATACCAGGATTGGGGGTGCCATGCATGCCAGGATTGGGTATGAAGGAGCCATGCATACCAGGATGAGGGGTGCCATGCATACCAGGATTGGGGGTGAGGGGTGCCATGCATACCAGGATTGGTGTTGAGGGGTGCCATGCATACCAGGATTGAGGGTGAGGGGTGCCATGCATACCAGAATTGGGGTGAGGGGTGCCATGCATTCCAGGATTGGGGGTGAAGGGTGCCATGCATACCAGGATTGGGGATGAGGGGTGCCATGCATACCAGGATGGGGATGGGGGTGCCATGCATTCCAGGATAGGGATGAGGGGTGTTATGCATACCAGGATAGGGATTAAGGGTATCATGCATACCAGGATAGGATGGTGCGGACAGGATGGGGGCAGCACAAATACCAGGAGGGGGGCAGCACATACCAGCATGGGAGACCATATACCAGGATTGTCGGGTGAGGGGTGCCATGCATACCAGAATAGGGATTAGGGGTACCAAACATACCAGGATGAGGGATGGGGTGCCATGCATACCAGGATGAGAGTTACCATGCATACCAGAATAGGGATGAGGAGTACCATGCATACCAGAATAGGGATGAGGGGTGCCATGCATACCAGGATAGGGATGAGGGAGCCATACATACCAGGATTGAGGATGAGGGGTGCCAGGCATACCAGGATGATGGATTGGGTGCTATGCATACCAGGTTTCTGGTATGAGGGGTACCATGTATACCAGGATGAGAGGTACCATACATACCAGGATAAGAATGCGGGGTACCATGCATACCAGGATGAGGCATGGATTGCCATGCATACCAGGATTGGCGGATGAGGAGGCCATACTTATCAGGATTAGGGGATAAGGAGTGCCATACATACTAGAATAGGGATGAGGGGTACCATGCATACCAGGATGATGGATGGGATGCCATGTATACCAGGATTGGGGGATGAGTGGTGCCATGCATACCAGGATGAGGGGTACCATACATACCAGAATAGGGATGATGGGTACCATGCATACGAGGATAGGAATGCAGGGTACCATGCATACCAGGATAGGAATGCAGAGCACCATGCATACCAGGATGAGGGATGGGGTGCCATGCATACTAGGATTGGGGGATGAGGAGGCCATACATATCAGGATTAGGGGATGAGGAGTGCCATACATACCAGAATAGGGATGAGTGGTACCATGCATATCAGGATGACGGATGGGGTACCATACATACCAGGATAGGGATGAGGGGTGCCAAGCATACCAGGATTGGCATGAGGGGTGCCATGTATACCAGATTTGGAATGAGGGGTGCCATGCATACCATGATGAGCGATGGGGTGCCATGCATACCAGGATTGGGATGAGGGGTGCAATGTATACCAGATTTGGGATGAGGGGTGCCATGCATACCAGGATTGGGGATGAGGGGTGCCATGCATACCAGGATTGGGGATGAGGGGTGCCATGCTTACCAGGATTGGGAATGAGGTGTGCCATGCATACCAGGATTGGGGATGAGGGGTGCCATGCATACCAGGATTGGGGATGAGGGGAGCCATGCATACCAGGATTAGGGATGAGGGGTGCCATGCACACCAGATTTGGGGAGATGAGGGGGCCATGCATACCAGGATAGGGATGAGGGGTGCCATGCATACCACGATAGGAATGAGGGGTACCATGCATTCCAGGATAAAGATGTGGGGGGCAAGCCTACCAGGATTTGGATGAGGGGCCATGCATACCAGGATAGGGATGAAGGGTACCATGTATACCAGGATAGGGATAAGGGATTGGGTACCATGCATACAAGGATAGGGATGAGGAGTGCCATGCATACCAGGATGGGGCTGAGAGGCCCATGCATACCAGGATTGGGTATGAGGGAGCCATGCATACCAGGATGAGGGGTGCTATGCATACCAGGATTGGGGGTGAGGGGTGCCATGCATACCAGGTTTGAGGGTGAGGGGTGCCATGCATACCAGGATGGGGGATGAGGGGTGCCATGCATTCCAGGATTGGGGGTGATGGGTGCCATGCATACCAGGATTGGGGATGGGGGGTGCCATGCATTCCAGAATAGGGATGAGGGGTGCCATGCATACCAGGATGAGGGATTGGGTGCCATGCATACCAGGATTGGGGATGAGGGGTGCCATGCATTCCACAATAGGGATGAGGGAGCCATACATACCAGGATTGGGGATGAGGGGTGCCATGCATACCAGGATGAAGGATTGGGTGCCATGCATACTAGGTTTCTGGGAAGTGGGGTGCCATGTATACCAGGATGAGGGGTACCATACATACCAGAATAGGGATGAGGGGTACCATGCATACCAGGATGAGGGATGGGGTATCACGCATACTAGGATGAGGGGTACCATACATAAAAGAATAGGGATGAGGGGTAGCATGCATACCAGCATAGTAATGCAGGGTACCATGCATACCAGGATGAAGGATGGGATGCCATGCATACCAGGATTGGGGGATGAGTGGTGCCATGCATACCAGGATGAGGGATACCATACATACCACAATAGGGATGACGGGTACCATGCATATGAGGATAGGAAAGCAGGGTACCATGGGATTGGGTACCATGCATACCAGGATAGAGATGAGGAGTGCCATGCATACCAGGATGGGGCTGAGAGGCCCATGCATACCAGGATTGGGTATGAGGGAGCCTTGCATACCATGATGAGGGGTGCTATGCATACCAGGATTGGGGGTGAGGGGTGCCATGCAAACCAGGATTGGGTGTGAGGGGTGCCATGCATACAAGGATTGGGGGTGAGGGGTGCCATGCATACCAGGATTGAAGGTGAGGGATGCCATGCATACCATGATGGGGATGGGGGGTGCCATGCATTCCAGAATAGGGATGAGGGGTGCCATGCATACCAGGATGAGGGATTGGGTGCCATGCATACCAGGATTGGGGATGAGGGGTGCCATGCATTCCAGAATAGGTATAAGGGAGCCATACATACCAGGATTGAGGATGAGGGGTGCCAAGCATACCAGGATGAGGGATTGGGTGCCATGCATACCAGGATTGGGGGTGAAGGGTGCCATGCATACCAGAATTGAGGGTGAGTGGTGCCATGCATACCAGGATTGGTGGTGAGGGGTGCCATGCATTCCAGGATTGGGGGTGAAGGGTGCCATGCATACCAGGATTGGGGATGAGGGGTGCCATGCATACCTGGATGGGGATAGGGGGTGCCATGCATTCCAGAATAGGGATGAGGGGTGCCATGCATACCAGGATAGGGATGAGGGGTGCCATACATACCAGGATGAAGGATTGGGTGCCATGCATACCAGAATTGAGGGTGAGGGGTGCCATGCATACCAGGATTGGGGGTGAGGGGTGCCATGCATTCCAGGATTGGAGGTGAAGGGTGCCATGCATACCAGGTTTGGGGATGAGGGGTACCATGCATACCAGGATGGAGATAAGGGGTGCCATGTATTCCAGAATATGGATGAGGGGTGCCATGCATACCAGGAAAGGGAAGAGGGAGCCATACATACCAGGATTTGGGAAGAGGGGTGCCATGCATACCAGGATGAGGGATTGGGTGCCATGCATACTATAAGTGAGGGTGAGGGGTGCCATGCATACCAGGATTGGGGGTCAGGGGTGCCATGCATTCCAGGATTAGGGGTGAAGGGTGCCATGCATACCAGGTTTGGCGATGAGGGGTGTCATGTATACCAGGATGGGGATGGAGGGTGCCATGCATTCCAGAATAGGAATGAGGGGTGCATTAAATACCAGGATAGGGATGAGGGAGCCAAACATACCAGGATTGGGGATGAGGGGTGCCATGCATACCAGGATGAGGGATTGGGTGCCATGCATACCAGGTTTCTGGGATGAGGGGTATGTATACCAAGATGAAGGGTACCATACATACCAGAATTGGGATGAGGGGTACCATGCACGCCAGGATAGGAATGCAGGTTACCATGCATACCAGGATGAGGGATGGGGTGCATGCATACCAGGATTGGGGTATGAGGAGGCCATACATTATACTGCAGCTGTTAACTTCTGTGTATTAGGCTGAGGGTGCCAATACTTTTGTCCGGCCCTTTTTTGGAGTTTTGTGTGAAATGATCAATGATTTGATTTTTGCTTAATTCTCTTTTGTGTTTTTTCATTGAAGACAAATTAAATGAAGAGAATAATACCAAAGAATTTGTGATTGCAAACATTTTCAGGAAGAAACTGAGTATTATCTGACAGAATTGCAGGGGTGCCAATACTTTTGGCCAGCACTGTAGATGGCACCGTGCGGCCTCCCGCTGTATATAGATGGCTACGTGCGTCCTCCCGCTGTGTATAGATGGCTACGTGTGGCCTCCTGCTGCGTATAGATGGCTACGTGTGGCCCCCTGCTGTGCATTGATGGCTACGTGTGGCCTCCCGCTGTGTATAGATGGCTACGTGCGGCCTCCTGATGTGTATAGATGGCGCCGTGTGGACTCCCACTGTGTATAGTTGGCTACGTGCGGCATCCCGCTGTATATAGATGGCTAAGCGCTGCCTCCCTCTGTGTATAGATGGCTACTTGCGGCCTCCAGCTGTGTATAGATGGCTACGTGCTGCCTCCCGCTGTGTATAGATGGCTACGTGCTGCCTCCCGCTGTGTATAGATGGCTACGTGCGGCCTCCCGCTGTGTATAGATGGCTACGTGCGGCCTCCCGCTGTGTATAGATTGCTACGTGTGGCCTCCTGCTGTGTGTAGATGGCTACTTGCGGCCTCCCTCTGTGTATAGATGGCTACGTGTGGCCTCCCGCTGTGTGTAGATGGCGCCATGTGGCCTCCCGCTGTGTGGAGATTGCTACGTGATGCCTCGCGCTGTATATAG
Organism: Phyllobates terribilis; assembly: GCF_046119375.1. NCBI lineage: Eukaryota > Metazoa > Chordata > Amphibia > Anura > Dendrobatidae > Phyllobates > Phyllobates terribilis. Next base: position 717,072,908 of record NW_027362764.1, read on the forward strand.
ATGGCTACGTGCGGCCTCCCGCTTTGTATAGATGGCGCCGTGAGGTCTCCTACTTTGTATAGTAGGTGCTGTGCGGCCTCCTTCTGTGTATAGATGGCTACGTGAGGCCTCCTGCTGTGTATAGATGGCTACGTGCGGCCTCCTGCTGTGTATAGATGGCTGCGTGCGGCCTCCTGCTGTGTATAGATGGCTATGTGCGGCCTCCCGCTGTGTATAGATGGCTACGTGCGGCCGCCCACTGTGTATAGATGGCTACGTGCGGCCTCCAGCTGGGTATAGATTGCTACGTGCGGCCTCCCGCTGTGTATGGATGGCTACGTGCGGCCTTCCGTCGTGTATAGATAGCTACGTGCGGCCTCCTGCTGTGTATAGATGTCTCCATGTGGCCTCCCGCTGTGTATAGATGGCTACGTGCGGCCTCCCGCTGTGTATAGATGGCTATGTGCGGCCTCCCGCTGAGTATAGATGGCTACGTGAGGCCTCCCGCTGTGTATAGATGGCTACGTGCGGCCTCCCACTGTATATAGATGGTTACGTGCGGCCTCCCGCTGTGTATTGATGGCTACGTGCGGACTATCGCTGTATATAGATGGCTACGTGCGGCCTCCCGCTGTGTATAGATGGCGCGGTGTGGCCTCCTGCTTTGTATAAATGGCGCCATGCGGCCTCCTGCTGTGTATAGATGGCTACGTGTGGCCTCCCTCTGTGTATAGATCGCTACGTGCGGCCTCTTGCTGTGTATAGATGGCTACGTGCGGCCTCCTGCTGTGTATAGATGGCTACGTGCGGCCTCCTGCTGTGTAGAGATGGCTACGTGCGGCCTCCCGCTGTGTATAGATGGCTACGTGCGGCCTCCCGCTGTGTATAGATGGCTACGTGCAGCCTCCCGCTGTGTATAGATGGCTACGTGCGGCCTCCCACTGTGTATAGATGGCTACGTGTGGCCTCCCACTGTGTATAGATGGCTATGTGCGGCCTCCCGCTTTGTATAGATGGCGCCGTGAGGTCTCTTGCTTTGTATAGTAGGTGCTGTGCGGCCTCCTTCTGTGTATAGATGGCTACGTGAGGCCTCCTGCTGTGTATAGATGGCTACGTGCGGCCTCCTGCTGTGTATAGATGGCTGTGTGCGGCCTCCTGCTGTGTATAGATGGCTATGTGCGGCCTCCCGCTGTGTATAGATGGCTACGTGCGGCTGCCCACTGTGTATAGATGGCTACGTGCGGCCTCCAGCTGGGTATAGATGGCTACGTGCGGCCTCCCGCTGTGTATGGATGGCTACGTGCGGCCTCCTGCTGTGTATAGATGGTGCCATGCGGCCTCCGGCTGTGTATAGATGGCTACGTGCGGCCTCCTGCTGTGTATAGATGGCTATGTGCGGCCTCCTGCTGTGTATAGATGGCTCCATGTGGCCTCCCGCTGTGTATAGATGGCTACGTGCGGCCTCCCGCTGTGTATAGATGGCTACGTGTGGCCTCCTGCTGCGTATAGATGGCTACGTGTGGCCCCCTGCTGTGCATTGATGGCTACGTGTGGCCTCCCGCTGTGTATAGATGGCTACGTGCGGCCTCCTGATGTGTATAGATGGCGCCGTGTGGCCTCCCACTGTGTATAGTTGGCTACGTGCGGCATCCCGCTGTATATAGATGGCTAAGCGCTGCCTCCCTCTGTGTATAGATGGCTACTTGCGGCCTCCAGCTGTGTATAGATGGCTACGTGCTGCCTCCCGCTGTGTATAGATGGCTACGTGCTGCCTCCCGCTGTGTATAGATGGCTACGTGCGGCCTCCCGTTGTGTATAGATGGCTACGTGCGGCCTCCCGCTGTGTATAGATTGCTACGTGTGGCCTCCCGCTGTGTGTAGATGGCTACTTGCGGCCTCCATCTGTGTATAGATGGCTACGTGTGGCCTCCCGCTGTGTGTAGATGGCGCCATGTGGCCTCCCGCTGTGTGGAGATTGCTACGTGATGCCTCGCGCTGTATATAGATGGCTACGTGCGGCCTCCCGCTTTGTATAGATGGCGCCGTGAGGTCTCCTACTTTGTATAGTAGGTGCTGTGCGGCCTCCTTCTGTGTATAGATGGCTACGTGAGGCCTCCTGCTGTGTATAGATGGCTACGTGCGGCCTCCTGCTGTGTATAGATGGCTGCGTGCGGCCTCCTGCTGTGTATAGATGGCTATGTGCGGCCTCCCGCTGTGTATAGATGGCTACTTGCGACCGCCCACTGTGTATAGATGGCTACGTGCGGCCTCCAGCTGGGTATAGATTGCTACGTGCGGCCTCCCGCTGTGTATGGATGGCTACGTGCGGCCTTCCGTTGTGTATTGATGGCTATGTGCGGTCCCCTGCTGTGTATTGATGGCTACGTGTGGCCTTCCGCTGTGTATAGATGGCTACGTGCGGCCTCCTGCTGTGTATAGATGGTGCCATGCGGCCTCCCGCTGTGTATAGATGGCTACGTGCGGCCTCCTGCTGTGTATAGATGGCTATGTGCTGCCTCCTGCTGTGTATAGATAGCTACGTGCGGCCTCCTGCTGTGTATAGATGGCTACGTGCGGCCTCCCGCTGTGTATAGATGGCTATGTGCGGCCTCCCGCTGAGTATAGATGGCTACGTGAGGCCTCCCGCTGTGTATAGATGGCTACGTGCGGCCTCCCACTGTATATAGATGGTTACGTGCGGCCTCCCGCTGTGTATTGATGGCTATGTGCGGACTATCGCTGTATATAGATGGCTACGTGCGGCCTCCCGCTGTGTATAGATGGCGCGGTGTGGCCTCCTGCTTTGTATAAATGGCGCCATGCGGCCTCCTGCTGTGTATAGATGGCTACGTGCGGCCTCCTGCTGTGTATAGATGGCTACGTGCGGCCTCCTGCTGTGTAGAGATGGCTACGTGCGGCCTCCCGCTGTGTATAGATGGCTACGTGCGGCCTCCCGCTGTGTATAGATGGCTACGTGCAGCCTCCCGCTGTGTATAGATGGCTACGTGCGGCCTCCCACTGTGTATAGATGGCTACGTGTGGCCTCCCGCTGTGTATAGATGGCTATGTGCAGCCTCCCGCTTTGTATAGATGGCGCCGTGAGGTCTCTTGCTTTGTATAGTAGGTGCTGTGCGGCCTCCTTCTGTGTATAGATGGCTACGTGAGGCCTCCTGCTGTGTATAGATGGCTACGTGCGGCCTCCTGCTGTGTATAGATGGCTGTGTGCGGCCTCCTGCTGTGTATAGATGGCTATGTGCGGCCTCCCGCTGTGTATAGATGGCTACGTGCGGCTGCCCACTGTGTATAGATGGCTACGTGCGGCCTCCAGCTGGGTATAGATGGCTACGTGCGGCCTCCCGCTGTGTATGGATGGCTACGTGCGGCCTCCTGCTGTGTATAGATGGTGCCATGCGGCCTCCGGCTGTGTATAGATGGCTACGTGCGGCCTCCTGCTGTGTATAGATGGCTATGTGCGGCCTCCTGCTGTGTATAGATGGCTCCATGTGGCCTCCCGCTGTGTATAGATGGCTACGTGCGGCCTCCCGCTGTGTATAGATGGCTATGTGCGGCCTCCCGCTGTGTATAGATGGCTACGTGAGGCCTCCCGCTGTGTATAGATGTCTATGTGCGGCCTCCCACTGTATATAGATGGCTACGTGCTGCCTCCCGCTGTGTATAGATGGCTACGTGCGGCCTCTCGCTGTATATAGATGGCTACGTGCAGCCTCCCGCTGTGTATAGATGGCGCGGTGTGGCCTCCTGCTTTGTATAAATGGCGCCATGCAGCCTCCTGCTGTGTATAGATGGCTACGTGTGGCCTCCCTCTGTGTATAGATCGCTACGTGCGCTCTCTTGCTGTGTATAGATGGCTACGTGCGGCCTCCTGCTGTGTATAGATGGCTACGTGCGGCCTCCTGCTGTGTAAAGATGGCTACGTGCGGCCTCCCGCTGTGTATAGATGGCTACGTGCGGCCTCCCGCTGTGTATAGATGGCTACGTGCGGCATCCCGCTGTGTATAGATGGCTACGTGCAGCCTCCCGCTGTGTATAGATGGCTACGTGCGGCCTCCCGCTGTGTATAGATGGCTACGTGCGGCCTCCCGGTGTGTATAGATGGCTATGTGCGGCCTGCCGCTGTGTATTGATGGCTACGTGTGGCCTCCCGCTGTGTATAGATGGCTACGTGCGGCCTCCTGTTGTGTATAGATTGCGCCTTGTGGCCTCCCGCTGTGAATAGATAGCTTCGTGCGGCCACCTGCTCTGCATAGATGTCTATGTACGGGCTCCTGCTGTGTATAGATGGCTACGTGCGGCCTCCTGCTGTGTATAGATGGTACCGTGTGGCCTCCCGCTGTGTATACATGGCTTCGTGTGGCCACCTGCTGTGCATAGATGGCTACGTGCGGGCTCCTGCTGTGTATAGATGTCTACGTGCGGCCTCCTGCTGTGTATAGATGGCTACGTGCGGCCTCCCGCTGTGTATAGATGGCTACGTGCGGCCTCCCCCTGTGTATAGATGGCTACGTGCGGCCTCCCGCTGTGTATAGCTTGCTACGTGTGGCCTCCCGCTGTGTGTAGATGGCGCCTTGCGGCCTCCCGCTGTTATGATCTGCTACAAGTACTAAGGAAAGATAGGAAAACTGTCCCTACAATAGGACTAAGCTGATTGCCTACGATGCATCGGGCAACCTGTTCCTTGTGAACAGACCCGCCTTCGTTCTCAGCTAGTCTGAACGCAGACCTATAGATATAAGGGAGCGGTCCCTAACAGTACTAAAGCCTGGGACAAAATTGGACACCTCCTAGCAGAAGTTGTAGGGGAGCAATAAGACAAACAGACAAAAATACTTAGAGGTCCAAGGACCAAGCAAACTATAGAGATAGGTACAAAGCACCTGGCTAGATTAAGAGTCAAAGTAACACTGAAGTCCAGCAAAGCCAGAAGGGCGGAGCTGGAATAAATAGGCAGCAGGTCACGTGACCACAAAATAGAAGAAAACTAACAGGAGGGTTCTAACAGTACCCCTTCTTCTATGAGGATTCTCCGGATCCTCCAGGCCCAGGTCTATCAGGAAACCTCCTGTGAAACGCTCTCATAAGTCCAGGAGCATAGACATCATCTGCCCTTACCCAGGAGTTATCCTCAGGACCGAAACCTTTCCAAGCGACGAGATACTGCAATCTCCCTCTATGCCTTCTGGAATTCAGGATACGAGAAATTTCATATTCACCGTCTTCCACCACCGGAGGAACTGTGACAGTGGCATCCCTATCCGATACATCAGCTTTTTTCAACAAGGAAACATGAAACACCGGATTAATCTTCCAGGAGGAGGGAACCTCCAACCTAACAGCAGACTGGTTAACCACCTGAAGCACCTTAAATGGTCCCACAAACTTCGGACCCAATTTCTTAGAAGGAATCCTCAACCGCAGATTCTTTGAGGACAACCAAACCATGTCACCAACCGTAAACAAAACCTCTTGACGTTTCCTGTTAAAATACTTCTTAGACTTTTTGTTAGCCTCTTGAAGGTTACAACGTACATCAGTCCAAACTCTCTCCAAATCACCGGAAAAATTCTCCTCCTCCGGCACAGCCGACACCAATTTGGAGAACGAACCAAACGACCGATATCTCCCAGTACAACAAAAAAACGGAGAGCACCCAGCAGAAGAGGATGTATGGTTGTTAAGAGCAAATTCAGCAAGTGGCAGAAACTCAGACCACCCCTCTTGATTGTCTGCCACAAAACAACGCAAACACTGCTCAACATCCTGGTTCTTTCTTTCTGTCTGTCCATTAGACTCAGGATGATACCCAGATGAAATTGACAAATGGACTCCCAACCTGTCACAAAAGGCACGCCAAAAACGAGCCACAAACTGAGGTCCCCTATCAGAAACAATGTCGGTGGGAACGCCATGGAGTCTGACAATTTCCTTGACAAAAGCCTTAGCGAGTGCCTTAGCGCATGGTAGTTTAATGAAAGGAACCAAGTGACACATCTTGCTAAAACGGTCCACGACCACCCAGATGACAGTGAAACCCTCGGATACAGGAAGGCCAGTAATAAAATCCATTGCAAGATGCGTCCAAGGTGCACTAGGAACCTCCAGAGGGCAAAGCAACCCCGTAGCAGGAGCATGTGAAGCCTTAGATCTGGCACACACCGTACATTGACGCACCCATTTAATGATTTCCTTCTGCCACCCAGGCCTCCAAAAACTGAGACCTTTCAGTCTCTTAGTCTCAGAAATTCCTGGATGACCTGCCAACCGAGACTCATGATACTCCACAAACAACTCTATCCTAAAGGTTCTAGGTACAAACAACCTCCCATGGGGAGTGTTAGATGGGGCATCCTCCTGGGCTTTCAGAATTCCATCTCCCAAAATGGAGTCCAATGCTGCTATCACAACTCCTTCCTGTAAAATGCTCTCCTCCTCCTCGGTACCAACCATGGGAGAAAAGCTGCGAGATAAAGCATCAGCTTTAACATTCTTAGTACCCGGGATGTAAGTAACAGAAAATTTAAACCGTGAAAAAAACAGTGCCCACCTAGCCTGACGGGCATTCAATTGCTTGGCAGGATCTAGATAGATCAGATTCTTATGATCAGTGAAAACCTGAATGGGAAATTTAGCACCTTCCAAGAAATTACGCCAATGTTCAAATGCGAGTTTGATAGCCAGCAATTCCCGATTACCAACATCGTAATTAAGTTCGGTTTCAGAAAATTTTTTCGAAAAAAAGCACAGGGATGAACCCCATCCTTGTTCTCCTGAGACAAAACCACCCTGACCCCCCCCGAAGAAGCATCAACCTCGACCAAAAAAGGCTTGGTCTCATCAGGCTGCATAAGGATGGGGGCAGAACTGAACCTCTCCTTGAGATACACAAAAGCTTCAATGGCCTCAGTAGTCCACTGGACCGTATTGACACCTTTCCTGGTGAAATCGGTCAGCGGCTTAACAATTATAGAAAAATTCTTAATGAATTTACTGTAATATTTGGCGAAACCCAAAAATCTCTGTATCGATTTTAAACCAATAGGCCTAGGCCATTCCTGCACAGCCTGAACCTTCACCGGGTCCATCTCAAAGCCCTTGCTGGAGATAATGTAGCCCAAAAATCTAATTCTCTGCACAGCGAACTCGCATTTCTCCAGCTTAGCAAAAAGTAAATTGTCACTTAATAACTGCAATACCTCACGTACGCTCTGCCAATGAGACTCCAGATCTGGCGAATAAATCAAAATGTCATCCAAATACACCACCACATTGTTACCAATCAAAGGTCTCAGGATGTCATTAATAAGGTTCTGAAAAAACGCTGGTGCATTGGTAAGACCAAAAGGCATAACCAGATTCTCAAAATGACCCACCGGAGTGTTAAAAGCAGTCTTCCATTCATCACCCTCCTTCATTCGCAACAAATTGTATGCCCCCCGGAGATCAATTTTAGAGAACCACTTGGCCCCCACTAACTGGTTAAACAAGTCAGGAATTAACGGCAGTGGGTAGGAATTGCGTACAGTAATTTTATTAATTTCGCGAAAGTCCAGACATGGACGTAAACCGCCGTCTTTTTTTTTACAAAAAAAAATCCAACAGCCACAGGTGACTTAGAAGGTCTAATGTGACCAGCAGCCAGGCTAGTCTGTATGTATTCCTCCAAGGCCTTTCTCTCAGGGATAGTCAGATTAAATAAGCGACTCTTGGGAAGAGTAGCTCAAGGAACAAACTCAATGGTGCAATCATAGTCCCTATGAGGAGGTAGAATTTGCGACTCCTCCTCTGAAAAAACTTCCAAAAATTCTGAATAGGTACAGGTAATTCCCCTTTTTCCACAGCAGCAATGCGACCGTTACAACATTTATCATAACACTTAGGACTCCAAGATTTAATCTCATTAGTAGACCAGTCCAGTAAAGGATTGTGCAGTTTTAACCAAGGCAAACCTAACACTATTGGAGAAGGTAAATTATTTAATACCACTAAATCCAAATTCTCTTGGTGAATACCATTAATAGTGAGGGGAAATTCAAAAACCTTGCGAGTAACACATTTCAAAGGAGTTTTATCAACAGCAACCACAGAAATAGGAGATGACAAAGGTTTAGGTTCCAATTTAAGTTTTTCCCAAAAATCCCTTATCAATCGCATTCAGTGTAGAACCACAATCCACAAAAACCTGAAATTCAATCAACTCCTCCTGCAATAAGGTACTCCCTGAAAGAAATACTCCCTTAGAGTTTAAACAAGCAATACGGGCGTAACTGACCTTTTTTTTTCTTTGTTTAACAGAAGCTCACAGTTCTTAACAAAATGGTCAGATTTACCACAGTAAAAACACAATCCCTTGGAAAACCTGCGGTCTTTTTCCTGAGAGCGGAATGGCATCGCCCCAATCTCCATAGGTTCTTCGTCGTCCGAGCAGACCCTCTGATGACTAGGAGCTGCCATAGCAGGAGTTTTCTCCTCATTAACCCTGGCACGCAGTCTCCTGCCCACCCGTATAGCTAATTGCATGGCTTCTTGCAAGTTTAAACGTCTCAGTTGTGTCACAGCAGAAGAGACTGGATCAGGATCGTCATACAACAACCCCATAGCAGAAAAAAAATCTTCCACTGATCTAAAACACGGATCATTAGTTTGGAGTGAAAAGGCCCATCCCCGTGGTTCCTTTCGCAAAAGTGACATGATAAACCCAATGCGCTATAATTCATTCCCAGAAGACCTGGGTCTCAAACGAAAATATAATAAACAAGCATTTTAAAGGAAAAAAAATCTTGTTGTTTACCATAAAAAAAATCAGGCAGTCCTACCTTCGGTTCAACAAAATGCGCTCCAGGAGAGATACTCACGTGTTGCTGGAGCTCGGCCACCTTAAGAGACAATCCCTGTAGGCGTTGAGCCAATTCCTGAACAGACACCATGCTGATCTCCGGATCTCGTTCCTTAGGATTTTTTTTCTTTTGATTTTGGGCTGGACTTACTGTTATGATCTGCTACAAGAACTAAGGAAAGATAGGAAAACTGTCCCTACAATAGGACTAAGCTGATTCCCTACGATGCAGCGGGCAACCTGTTCCCTGTGAACAGACCCGCCTTCATCCTCAGCTAGTCTGAACGCAGACCTATACATATAAGGGAGGGGTCCCTAACAGTACTAAGGACTGGGACAAAATTGGACACCTCCTAGCAGAAGTTGTAGCAGAGCAATAAGACAAACAGACAAAAATACTTAGAGGTCCAAGGACCAAGCAAACTATACAGATAGGTACAAAGCACCTGGCTAGATTAAGAGTCAAAGTAACACTGAAGTCCAGTAAAGCCAGAAGGGCGGAGCTGGAATAAATAGGCAGCAGGTCAAGTGACCACAAAAAAGAAAAAAACTAACAGGAGGGTTCTAACACCCGCTGTGTATAGATGGCTACGTGCGGCCTCCCTCTGTGTATAGATGGCTAGGTGTGGCCTCCCGCTGTGTGGAGACGGCTACGTGCGGCCTCCCGCTGTATATAGATGGCTAAGTGCTGCCTCCCGCTGTGTATAGATGGCGCCGTGCGGCCTCCTGCTTTGTATAGATGGCGCCGTGAGGCATCCTGCTGTGTATAGATGGCTACATGCGGCTTCCTGCTGTGTATAGATGGCTACATGCGGCCTCCTGCTGGGTATAGATGGCTACATGCGGCCTCCAGCTGTGTATAGATGGCTACGTGCGGCCTCCTGCTGTGTATAGATGGCTACATGCGGCCTCCCGCTGTGTATAGATGGCTACGTGCAGCCTGCCGCTATATATAGATGGCTATGTGCGGCCTCCCGCTGTGTATAGATGGCTACGTGCGGTCTCCCGCTTGTATAGATGGCTACGTTCGGCCTCCCGCTGTGTAAAGATGGCTACGTGCGGTCTCCCACTATATATAGATGGCTACGTGCGGCCTCCCGCTGTGCATAGATGGCTACGTGTGGCCTCCTGCTGTGTATAGATGGCTACGTGTGGCCTCCCGCTGTCTATAGATGGCTACGTGCGAACTCCCGATGTGTATAGATGGCTACGAGCAGCCTCCTGCTGTGTATAGATGGCGCCATGTGGCCTCCCGCTGTGTATAGATGGCTACGTGCGGCCTCATTCTGTGTATAGATGGCTGCGTGTGGCCTCCCGCTGTGTATAGATGGCTAAATGCGGCCTCATTCTGTGTATAGATGGCTACGTGCGATCTCCCGCTGTGAATAGATGGCTACATGCGGCCTCCCACTGTGCATAGATGGCTACCTGCGGCCTTCCGCTGTGTATAGATGGCTACTTGCGGCCTACCGCTGTATATAGATGGCTACGTGCGGCCTCCCGCTGTGTATAGATGGCTATGTGCGGCTTCCCGCTGTGTATAGATGTCTACGTGCAGCCTTCCGCTGTGTATAGATGGCTACGTGCGGCCTCCCGCAGTGTATAGATGGCTACGTGCGGCCTCCCGCTGTGTATAGATGGCTATGTGCGTCCTCCCGAAGTGTATAGATGGCTACGTGCGGCCTCCCACTGTGTATAGATGGCTACGTGCGGCCTCCCGCTTTGTATAGATGGCTATGTGCGTCCTCCCGCTGTGTATAGATGGCTATGTGCGTCCTCCCGATGTGTATAGATGGCTACGTGCGGCCTCCCGTTGTGAATAGATGGCTACGTATGGCCTCTCGCTGTATATAGATGGCTACGTGCGGCCTCCCGCTGTGTATAGATTGCTACGTGTGGCCTCCCGCTGTGTGTAGATGGCGCCGTGCGACCTCTCGCTGTGTATAGATGGCTACTTACGGCCTCCCGCTGTATATAGATGGCTACGTGCGTCATCCTGCTGTGTATAAATTGCTACATGTGGCCTCCCGCTGTGTGTAGATGGCGCCGTGTGACCTCCCGCTGTGTATAGATGGCTACGTGCCGCCTCGCTCAGTGTATAGATGGCTATGTGAGGCCTCCCGCTGTGAGTAGATGGCGCCGTGCTGCCTCCCGCAGTGTGTAGATGGCTTCGTGCGGCCTCCCGCTGTATATAGATGTCTACGTGCCGCCTCCCGCTGTGTATAAATGGCTACGTGCGAACTCCCGCTGTGTATAGTTAGCTACGTGTGGCCTCCCGCTGTGTGTACATGGGGCCGTGCGGCCTCCTGCTGTGTATAGATGGCCACGTGCGGCCTCCCTCTGTGTATAGATGGCTACGTGTGGCCTCCCGCTGTGTGTAGATGGTGCCGTGCGGCCTCCCACTGTGTATAAATGGCGCCGTGCGGCCTCGGGCTGTGTATAGATAGCGCCGTGTGGCCTCCCGCTATGTATAGATGGCTACGTGCGGCCTCCCGCTGTGTATAGATGGCTACATGCGGCCTCCCGCTGTGCATAGATGTCTACGTGCGCCCTACTGCTGTGAATAGATGGCTACGTGCGGCCTCACGCTGTGTATAGATGGCTACGTGCGGCCTCTCGCTGTGTATAGATGGCTACTTGCGGCCTCCCGCTGTGTAGAGATAGCTACGTGCGGCCTCCCGCTGTATAAAGATGGCTACGTGCGGCCTCCCGCTGTGTATAGATGGCATCGTGCGGACTCCCGCTGTGTATAGATGGCTACGTGTGGCCTCCCGCTGTGTATAGATCGCTACATGCGGCCTCTTTCTGTGTATAGATGGCTACTTACGGCCTCCTGCTGTGTATAGATGGCTACTTGCGGCCTCCCGCTGTATAGAGATGGCTACGTGCGGCCTCCCGCTGTATATAGATGGCTACGTGCGGCCTCCCGCTGTGTATAGATGGCTACGTGTGGCCTCCCGCTGTGTATAGATGGCTACATGTGGCCTCCCGCTGTCTATAGATGGCTATGTGTGGCCTCCCGCTGTGTATAGATGGCTACGAGCGGCCTCCTGCTGTGTATAGATGGCGCCATGTGGCCTCCCGCTGTGTATAGATGGCTACGTGCGGCATCATTCTGTGTATAGATGGCTACGTGCGGCCTCCCGCTGTGTATAGATGGCTACGTGCGGCCTCATTCTGTGTATAGATGGCTACGTGCGACCTCCCGCTGTGTATAAATTGCTACGTGCGGCCTCCCACTGTGCATAGATGGCTACGTGCGGCCTTTTGCTGTGTATAGATGGCTACTTGCGGCCTCCCGCTGTATATAGATGGCTACGTGTGGCCTCCCGCTGTGTATAGATGGCTACGTGCGGCCTCCCGCTGTGTATAGATGGCTACGTGCAGCCTCCCGCTGTGTATAGATGGCTACGTGCGGCATCCCGCTGTGTATAGATGGCTACGTGCGGCCTCCCGCTGTGTATAGATAGCTATGTGCGTCCTCCCGATGTGTATAGATGGCTACGTGCGGCCTCCCGCTGTGTATAGATGGCTACGTGCGGCCTCCTGCTGTGTATAGATGGCTATGTGCGTCCTCCCGCTGTTTATAGATGGCTACGTGCAGCCTCCCGCTGTGTATAGATGGCTACGTGCGGCCTCCCGCTGTGTATAGATGGCTACTTACGGCCTCCCGCTGTATATAGATGGCTATGTGCGGCATCCCGCTGTGTATAAATTGCTATATGTGGCCTCCCGCTGTGTGTAAATGGCGCCGTGTGACCTCCCTCTGCGTGTAGATGGCACCGTGCTGCCTCCCGCAGTGTGTAGATGGCTACGTGCGGCCTCCCGCTGTACATAGATGGCTACATGCGGCCCCCCGCTGTGTATAGATGGCGCCGTGCGGCCTCCTGCTTCGTATATATGGCGCTGTGCGGCCTCCTGCTGTGTATAGATGGCTACGTGCTGCCTCCCGCTGTGTATAGATGGCTACGTGCGGCCTCCCGCTGTGTATAGATGGCTACGTGCGGCCTCCTGCTGTGTATAGATGGCTACGTGCGGCCTCCCACTGTGTATAGATGGCTATGTGCGGCCTCCCGCTATGTATAGATGGCTACGTGCGGACTCTCGCTGTGTATAGATGACTACGTGCGTCCTCCCACTGTGTGTAGATGGCGACGTGCGGCCTTCCTCTGTGTATAGATGGCTACGTTTGGCCTCCCGCTGTGTGTAGATGGTGCTGTGTGGCCTCCCGCTGTGTGGAGATTGCTACGTGCGGCCTCCCGCTGTATATAGAAGGCTATGTGTGGCCTCCCGCTGTGTAAAGATGGCGCCGTGCAGCCTCCTGCTTTGTATAGTAGGCGCCGTGCGGCTTCCTGCTGTGTATAGATGGCTGTGTGCGGCCTCCTGCTGTGTATAGATGGCTACGTGTGGCCTCCTGCTGTGCATAGATGGCTACGTGTGGCCTCCCGCTGTGTATAAATGGCTATGTGCGGCCTACCGTTGTGTTTTGATGGCTACGTGCGGCCCCCTGCTGTGTATTTATGGCTACGTGTGGACTCCCACTGTTTATAAATGGCTACGTGCGGCCTCCTGCTATGTATAGGTGGCGCCGTGTGGCCTCCCGCTGTGTATAGATGGCTACATGCGGCCTCCTGCTGTGTATAGATGGATACGTGCGGCCTCCCGCTGTGTATAGATGGCTACGTGCGGCCTCCCTCTGTGTATAGATGGCTACGTGCGGCCTCCTGCTGTGTATAGATGGCTACGTGCGGCCTCCCGCTGTGTATAGATGGCTACGTGCGGCCTCCCTCTGTATATAGATGGCTATATGCGGCCTCCCGCTATATATAGATGGCTACGTCCGGCCTCCCACTGTGTATAGATGACTACGTGCGGCTTCCCGCTGTGTATAGATGGCTATGTGCGGCCTCCCTCTGTGTATAGATGGCTACGTGTGGCCTCCCGCTGTGTGTAGATGGCTATATGCAGCCTCCTGCTGTGTATAGATGGCTACGTGCAGCCTACCGCTGTGTATAGATGGCTATATGCGGCCTCCCGCTATATATAGATGGCTACGTCCGGCCTCCCGCTGTTTATAGATGACTGCGTGCGGCCTCCCGCTGTTTATAGATGGCTACGTGCGGCCTCCCGCTGTGTATAGATGGCTACGTGCGGCCTCCCGCTGTGTATAGATGGCTATATGCGGCCTCCCGCTGTGTATAGATAGCTACGTGTAGCCTCCCGCTGTGTATAGATGGCTACGTGCGGCCTCCCGCTGTATATAGATGGCTATGTGTGGCCCCCCGCTGTGTATAGATGGCACCGTGCAGCCTCCTGCTTTGTTTAGATGGCGCTGTGCGGCCTCCTGCTGTGTATAGATGGCTACTTGCTGCCTCCTGCTGTGTATAGATGGCTACGTGCGGCCTCCCGCTGTGTATAGATGGCTACTTGCGGCCTCCCGCTGTGTATAGATTGCTACGTGTGGCCTCCCGCTGTGTGTAGATGGCGCCATGCAACCTCCTGCTCTGTATAGATGGCTACGTGCGGCCTCCCTCAGTGTATAGATGGCTATGTGCGGCCTACCGCTGTGTGTAGTTGGTGCCGTGCGGTATTCCGCAGTGTGTAGACGGCTACATGAGTCCTCCCGCTGTATATAGATATAGATATAGACAATCCCTGTAGGTGTTGAGCCAATTCCCGAACAGACACCATGCTGATCTCTGGATCTCGTTCCTTAGGATTTTTTTTCTTTTGATTTTGGGCTGGACTTACTCTTATGATCTGCTACAAGAACTAAGGAAAGATAGGAAAACTGTCCCTACAATAGGACTAAGCTGATTCCCTACGATGCAGCGGGCAACCTGTTCCCTATGAACAGACCCACCTTCATCCTCAGCTAGTCTGAACGCAGACCTATACATATAAGGGAGGGGTCCCTAACAGTACTAAGGACTGGGACAAAATTGGACACCTCCTAGCAGAAGTTGTAGCAGAGCAATAAGACAAACAGACAAAAATACTTAGAGGTCCAAGGACCAAGCAAACTATACAGATAGGTACAAAGCACCTGGCTAGATTAAGAGTCAAAGTAACACTGAAGTCCAGTAAAGCCAGAAGGGCGGAGCTGGAATAAATAGGCAGCAGGTCAAGTGACCACAAAAAAGAAAAAAACTAACAGGAGGGTTCTAACACCCGCTGTGTATAGATGGCTACGTGCGGCCTCCCTCTGTGTATAGATGGCTAGGTGTGGCCTCCCGCTGTGTGGAGACGGCTACGTGCGGCCTCCCGCTGTATATAGATGGCTAAGTGCGGCCTCCCGCTGTGTATAGATATCGCCGTGCGGCCTCCTGCTTTGTATAGATGGCGCCGTGAGGCCTCCTGCTGTGTATAGATGGCTACATGCGGCTTCCTGCTGTGTATAGATGGCTACGTGCGGCCTCCTGCTGGGTATAGATGGCTACATGCGGCCTCCAGCTGTGTATAGATGGCTACGTGCGGCCTCCTGCTGTGTATAGATGACTACATATGGCCTCCCGCTGTGTATAGATGGCTACGTGCAGCCTCCCGCTATATATAGATGGCTACGTGCGGCCTCCCGCTGTGTATAGATGGCTACGTGCGGCCTCCCGCTGTGTATAGATGGCTACGTTCGGCCTCCCGCTGAGTAAAGATGGCTACGTGCGGTCTCCCACTATATCTAGATGGCTACGTGCGGCCTCCCGCTGTGTATAGATAGCTACGTGCGGCCTCCCGCTGTGTATAGATGGCTATAGGCGGCCTCCCGCTGTGTATAGATAGCTACGTGTGGCCTCCCGCTGTGTATAGATGGCTACGTGCGGCCTCCCGCTGTATATAGATGTCTACGTGCGGCCTCCCGCTGTGTATAAATGGCTACGTGCGAACTCCCGCTGTGTATAGATTGCTACGTGTGGCCTCCCGCTGTGTGTACATGGCGCCGTGCGGCCTCCTGCTGTGTATAGATGGCCACGAGCGGCCTCCCTCTGTGTATAGATGGCTATGTGTGGCCTCCCGCTGTGTGTAGATGGCGCCGTGCGGCCTCCCACTGTGTATAAATGGCACCGTGCGGCCTCGGGCTGTGTATAGATAGCGCCGTGTGGCCTCCCGCTGTGTATAGATGGCTACGTGCCGCCTCCCGCTGTGTATAGATGGCTACGTGTGGCCTCCCGCTGTGCATCGATGGCTACATGCGGCCTCCCGCTGTGCATAGATGTCTACGTGCGGCCTCCTGCTGTGAATAGATGGCTACTTGCGGCCTCACGCTGTGTATAGATGGCTACATGCGGCCTCCCGCTGTGTATAGATGGCTACTTGCGGCCTCCCGCTGTGTAGAGATAGCTACGTGCGGTCTCCCGCTGTATATAGATGGCTACGTGCGGCCTCCCGCTGTGTATAGATGGCATCGTGCGGACTCCCGCTGTGTATAGATGGCTACGTGCGGCCTCCTGCTGTGTATAGATGGCTACGTGCGGCCTCTTGCTGTGTATATATGGCTACTTACGGCCTCCTGCTGTGTATAGATGGCTACTTGCGGCCTCCCGCTGTGTAGAGATGGCTACGTGCGGCCTCCCGCTGTATATAGATAACTACGTGCGGCCTCCCGCTGTGCATAGATGGCTACGTGTGGCCTCTTGCTGTGTATAGATGGCTACGTGTGGCCTCCCGCTGTCTATAGATGGCTACGAGCGGCCTCCTGCTGTGTATAGATGGCGCCATGTGGCCTCCCGCTGTGTATAGATGGCTCCGTGCGACCTCATTCTGTGTATAGATGGCTGCGTGCGGCCTCCCGCTGTGTATAGATGGCTAAGTGCGGCCTCATTCTGTGTATAGATGGCTACATGCGATCTCCCGCTGTGAATAGATGGCTACATGCGGCCTCCCACTGTGCATAGATGGCTACCTGCGGCCTTCCGCTGTGTATAGATGGCTACTTGCGGCCTACCGCTGTATATAGATGGCTACGTGTGGCCTCCCGCTGTGTATAGATGGCTATGTGCGGCCTCCCGCTGTGTATAGATGGCTACGTGCAGCCTCCCGCTGTGTATAGATGGGTACGTGCGGCCTCCCGCTGTGTATAGATGGCTACGTGCGGCCTCCCTCTGTGTATAGATGGCTATGTGCGTCCTCCCGAAGTGTATAGATGGCTACGTGCGGCCTCCCACTGTGTATAGATGGCTACGTGCGGCCTCCCGCTGTGTATAGATGGCTATGTGCGTCCTCCCGCTGTGTATAGATGGCTATGTGCGTCCTCCCGATGTGTATAGATGGCTACGTGCGGCCTCCCGTTGTGAATAGATGGCTACGTATGGGCTCTCGCTGTATATAGATGGCTACGTGCGGCCTCCCGCTGTGTATAGATTGCTACGTGTGGCCTCCCGCTGTGTGTAGATGGCGCCGTGCGACCTCTCGCTGTGTATAGATGGCTACTTACGGCCTCCCGCTGTATATAGATGGCTACGTGCGTCATTCTGCTATGTTTAAATTGCTACATGTGGCCTCCCGCTGTGTGTAGATGGCGCCGTGTGACCTCCCGCTGTGTATAGATGGCTACGTGTGGCCTCCCTCAGTGTATTGATGGCTATGTGAGGCCTCCCGCTGTGTGTAGATGGCGCCGTGCTGCCTCCCGCAGTGTGTAGATGGCTACGTGTGGCCTCCCGCTGTATATAGATGTCTACATGCCGCCTCCCGCTGTGTATAAATGGCTACGTGCGAACTCCCGCTGTGTATAGTTAGCTACGTGTGGCCTCCCGCTGTGTGTACATGGCGCCGTGCGGCCTCCTGCTGTGTATAGATGGCCACGTGCCGCCTCCCTCTGTGTATAGATGGCTACGTGTGGCCTCCCGCTGTGTGTAGATGGTGCCGTGCGGCCTCCCACTGTGTATAAATGGCGCCGTGCGGCCTCGGGCTGTGTATAGATAGCGCCGTGTGGCCTCCCGCTGTGTATAGATGGCTACGTGCGGCCTCCCGCTGTGTGTAGATGGCTACGTGTGGCCTCCCGCTGTGCATAGATGGCTACATGCGGCCTCCCGCTGTGCATAGATGTCTACGTGCGCCCTACTGCTGTGAATAGATGGCTACGTGCGGCCTCACGCTGTGTATAGATGGCTACGTGCGGCCTCTCGCTGTGTATAGATGGCTACTTGCGGCCTCCCGCTGTGTAGAGATAGCTACGTGCGGCCTCCTGCTGTATAAAGATGGCTACGTGCGGCCTCCCGCTGTGTATAGATGGCATCGTTCGGACTCCCGCTGTGTATAGATGGCTACGTGCGGCCTCCCGCTGTGTATAGATGGCTACATGCGGCTTCATTCTGTGTATAGATGGCTACTTACGGCCTCCTGCTGTGTATAGATGGCTACTTGCGGCCTCCCGCTGTATACAGATGGCTACGTGCGGCCTCCCGCTGTATATAGATGGCTACGTGCGGCCTCCCGCTGTGTATAGATGGCTACGTGTGGCCTCCCGCTGTGTATAGATGGCTACATGTGGCCTCCCGCTGTCTATAGATGGCTACGTGTGGCCTCCCGCTGTGTATAGATGGCTACGAGCGGCCTCCTGCTGTGTATAGATGGCGCCATGTGGCCTCCCGCTGTGTATAGATGGCTACGTGCGGCCTCATTCTGTGTATAGATGGCTACGTGCGGCCTCCCGCTGTGTATAGATGGCTACGTGCGACCTCATTCTGTGTATAGATGGCTACGTGCGGCCTCCCACTGTGCATAGATGGCTACGTGCGGCCTTCCGCTGTGTATAGATGGCTACTTGCGGCCTCCCGCTGTATATAGATGGCTACGTGTGGCCTCCCGCTGTGTATAGATGGCTATGTGCGGCCTCCCGCTGTGTATAGATGGCTACGTGCAGCCTCCCGCTGTGTATAGATGGCTACGTGCGGCCTCCCGCTGTGTATAGATGGCTACGTGCGGCCTCCCACTGTGTATAGATAGCTATGTGCGTCCTCCCGATGTGTATAGATGGCTACGTGTGGCCTCCCGCTGTGTATAGATGGCTACGTGCGGCCTCCTGCTGTGTATAGATGGCTATGTGCGTCCTCCCGCTGTTTATAGATGGCTACGTGCAGCCTCCCGCTGTGTATAGATGGCAACGTGCGGCTTCCTGCTGTGTATAGATGGCTACTTACGGCCTCCCGCTGTGTATAGATGGCTATGTGCGGCATCCCGCTGTGTATAAATTTCTACATGTGGCCTCCCGCTGTGTGTAAATGGCGCCGTGTGACCTCCCTCTGCGTGTAGATGGCACCGTGCTGCCTCCCGCAATGTGTAGATGGCTACGTGCGGCCTCCCGCTGTACATAGATGGCTACATGCGTCTCCCCGCTGTGTATAGATGGCGCCGTGCGGCCTCCTGCTTTGTATATATGGCGCTGTGCGGCCTCCTGCTGTGTATAGATGGCTACGTGCGGCCTCCCGCTGTGTATAGATGGCTACGTGCGGCCTCCCGCTATGTATAGATGGCTACGTGCGGACTCTCGCTGTGTATAGATGACTACGTGCGTCCTCCCACTGTGTGTAGATGGCGACGTGCGGCCTTCCTCTGTGTATAGATGGCTACGTTTGGCCTCCCGCTGTGTGTAGATGGTGCTGTGTGGCCTCCCGCTGTGTGGAGATTGCTACGTGCAGCCTCCCGCTGTATATAGAAGGCTATGTGCGGCCTCCCGCTGTGTATAGATGGCGCCTTGCGGCCTCCTGCTTTGTATAGTAGGCGCCGTGCGGCTTCCTGCTGTGTATAGATGGCTGTGTGCGGCCTCCTGCTGTGTATAGATGGCTACGTGTGGCCTCCTGCTGTGCATAGATGGCTACGTGTGGCCTCCCGCTGTGTATAAATGGCTATGTGCGGCCTACCGTTGTGTTTTGATGGCTTCGTGCGGCCCCCTGCTGTGTATTTATGTCTACGTGTGGACTCCCGCTGTTTATAAATGGCTACGTGCGGCCTCCTGCTGTGTATAGGTGGCGCCGTGTGGCCTCCCGCTGTGTATAGATGGCTACGTGCGGCCTCCTGCTGTGTATAGATGGGTACGTGCGGCCTCCCGCTGTGTATAGATGGCTACGTGCGGCCTCCCTCTGTGTATAGATGGCTACGTGCGGCCTCCTGCTGTGTATAGATGGCTACGTGCGGCCTCCCGCTGTGTATAGATGGCTACGTGCGGCCTACTGCTGTGTATAGATGGCTATATGCGGCCTCCCGCTATATATAGATGGCTACGTCCGGCCTCCCGCTGTGTATAGATGACTGCGTGCGGCCTCCCGCTGTGTATAGATGGCTACGTGCGGCCTCCCGCTGTGTTAAGATGGCTACGTGCGGCCTCCCGCTGTGTATAGATGGCTATATGCGGCCTCCCGCTGTGTATAGATAGCTACGTGTAGCCTCCCGCTGTATATAGATGGCTATGTGTGGCCCCCCGCTGTGTATAGATGGCGCCGTGCAGCCTCCTGCTTTGTTTAGATGGCGATGTGCGGCCTCGTGCTGTGTATAGATGGCTACTTGCTGCCTCCTGCTGTGTATAGATGGCTATGTGCGGCCTTCCGCTGTGTATAGATGGCTACTTGCGGCCTCCCGCTGTGTATAGATTGCTACGTGTGGCCTCCCGCTGTGTGTAGATGGCGCCATGCAACCTCCTGCTCTGTATAGATGGCTACGTGCGGCCTCCCTCAGTGTATAGATGGCTATGTGCGGCCTCCCGCTGAGTGTAGTTGGTGCCGTGCGGCCTTCCTCAGTGTGTAGACGGCTACATGAGGCCTCCCGCTGTATATAGATGGCTATGTGTGGCCCCCCGCTGTGTATAGATGGCGCCGTGCAGCCTCCTGCTTTGTTTAGATGGCGCTGTGCGGCCTCCTGCTGTGTATAGATGGCTACTTGCTGCCTCCTGCTGTGTATAGTTGGCTACGTGTGGCCTTCCGCTGTGTATAGATGGCTACGTGCGGCCTCCTGCTGTGTATAGATGGCGCCGTGTGGCCTCCCGCTGTGTATAGATGGCTACGTGTGGCCTCCTGCTGTGTATAGATGGCTACGTGCGGCCATCCACTGTGTATAGGTGGCTATGTACGGCCTCCCTCTGTGTATAGATGGCTAAGTGCGGCCTCCCGCTGTGTATAGATAGCTACTTGCGGCCTCCTGCTGTGTATAGATGGCTGCGTGCGGCCTCCCGCTGTCTAAATATGGCTACGTGCGGCCTCCTGCTAAATATAGATGGCTACGTGCGGCCTCCCGCTGTGTATAGATGGCTACGTGCGGCCTCCCGCTGTGTATAGATGGCTACGTGCGGCCTCCTGCTGTGTATAGATGGCTACGTGCGACGTCCCGCTGTGTATAGTTGGCTATGTGCGGCCTCCCGCTGTGTATAGATGGCTATGTGTGGCCTCCCGCTGTGTATAGATGGCTATGTGCGGCCTCCCGCTGTGTATAGTTGGCTATGTGCGGCCTCCCGCTGTGTATAGATGGCTATGTGTGGCCTCCCGCTGTGTATAGATGGCTACGTGCGGCCTCCCGCTGTATATAGATGGCTACGTGCGGCCTCCCGCTGTGTATAGATGGCTACGTGCGGACTCCCGCTGTGTATAGATTGCTACGTGTGGCCTCCCGCTGTATATAGATGGCTACGTGCGGCCTCCCGCTGTGTATAGATGGCTACGTGTGGACTCCCGCTGTGTATAGATTGCTACGTGTGGCCTCCAGCTGTGTGTAGATGGCGCCATGCGGCCTCCCGCTGTGTATAGATGGCCCCGTGCGGCCTCCCTCTGTGTATAGATGGCTACGTGTGGCCTCCCGCTTTGTTTAGAATGCGCCGTGCGGCCTCCCGCTGTGTATAGATGGCGCCTTGCGGCCTCCTGCTGTGTATAGATAGCGCCGTGTGGCCTCCTGCGGTGTATAGATGGCTACTTGCGGCCTCCCGCTGTGTAGAGATAGCTATGTGCGGCCTCCCGCTGTATATAGATGGCTACGTGCGGCCTCCCGCTGTGTATAGATGGCTACGTGCGGCCTCCCACTGTGCATGGATGGCTACATGCGGCCTCCCGCTGTGTATAGATGGCTACTTGCTGTGTATAGATGGCTACTTGTGGCCTCCCGCTGTGTAGAGATGGCTACGTGCGGCCTCCCGCTGTATATAGATGGCTACGTGCGGCCTCCCGCTGTGTATGGATGGCTACGTGCGGCCTCCCGCTGTGTATAGATGGCTACGTGTGGCCTCACGCTGTCTATAGATGGCTGCGTGCGGCCTCCCGCTGGGTATAGATGGCTACGTGCGGCTTCCTGCTGTGTATAGATGGCGCCGCATGTCCTCCTTCTGTGTATAGATGGCTATGTGCGGCCTCCCGCTGTGTATTGATGGCTACGTGCAGCCTACCGCTGTGTATAGATGGCTACTTGCGGCCTCCCGCTGTATATAGATGGCTACGTGCGACCTCCCGCTGTGTATAGATGGCTACGTGGGGCCTCCCGATGTGCATAGATGGCTACTTGCGGCCTCCCGCTGTATATAGATGGCTACGTGCGGTCTCCCGCTGTGTATAGATTGCTGCGTGCGGCCTCCCGCTGTGTATAGATGGCTATGTGCGGCCTCCCGCTGTGTATAGATGGCTACGTGCAGCCTCCCCCTGTGTATAGATGGTTACGTGCGGCCTCCCGCTGTGTATAGATGGGTACTTGCGGCCTCCCGCTGTGTATAGATGGCTACGTGCGTCCTCCCGATGTATATATATGGCTACGTGCGGCCTCCCGCTGTGTACAGATGGCTACGTACGGCATCTCGCTGTATATTGATGGCTACGTGCGGCCTCCCGCTGTGTGTAGATGGCGCCGTGCGACCTCTCGCTGTGTATAGGTGGCTACTTACGGCCTCCCGCTGTATATAGATTGCTACGTGTGGCATCCCGCTGTGCATAGATTGCTACGTGTGGCCTCCCGCTGTCTGTAGATGGCGTCATGCGACCTCCCGCTGTGTATAGATGGCTACGTGCGGCCTCCCTCAGTGTATAGATGGCTACGTGCGGCCCCCCGCTATGTATAGATGGCGCCGTGCGGCCTCCTGCTTTGTATAGACGGCGCTGTGCGGCCTCCTGCTGTGTATAGATGGCAACGTGCTGCCTCCTGCTGTGTATAGATGTCTACGTGCGGCCTCCCGCTGTGTATAGATGGCTACGTGCGGCCTCCCGCTATGTATAGATGGCTACGTACGGCCTCCCGCTGTGTATAGATGGCTACGTGCGGCCTCCCGCTGTGTATAGATGGCTACGTACGGCCTCCCGCTGTGTATAGATGGCTACGTGCGGCCTCCCGCTGTGTATAGATGGCTACGTGTGCTCAATATTGAGTCATACAATTAATGTAAGGATATGTGCCCACGATGCAGAAATGCTCCGGATTTTTTTTGAGCGTTTCTGGTTCTACAATAGGACCCAGGGGAATGCTACCATGGAAGTGCTGCCATCCACGGGTAGGAATGGTTGCCACGCAGGTTCAGAGCAGAGAGGTCATGTCATGGACAAACCAAGGATCCATAAGAATAGTGAGAAACAAACAGGGGTCAAAACAGGAATAAACTAAACAAAACAGGAGCAGAAGATGCACACCTAGAACACTAAGCTACATCTGGCCGCTTCCAGCAGCAAGCTGGAAGCCTTAGTAGGGTGTGGTGCTCTCCAATTTGCTGGAGGAGGGAGCGGATAACTGCAACTGGAAAGTACACACACCCATACTGCCAGACTGTACGGCACTACAGGTCCAAGCCACTCTAACCTTAGTAGCTGCACAGAGCCCGCCATCCGGAGCTTCTGGTTCTAACAACTCTATCACCAGCGCCATCTGCAGGGTGAATACGACGGCTCCCAGCAACAAAAGCAGAAGTTGCAGGAGCAGGTTGTGGTGGAGATGTGACAGTAACAGCTGAGGCCTGACCACCCTGCACCCTCTTCAAGTTCTCTCTGACCTCAGACCAGATAACCTTTAAATTTATCCGCAGATTTTTCAACCTCTGGAGTATCCATCGCAGTATTTGAAAGGAACGAAAACGAGGATGCAATCCAAGATTACATAAAAATGGAGTAGTTTTAATGGATTCTTGATATTGATTATTAATAGCAAATTCAGCTAATGGCAGATGTTCCACCCAGTCAGACCAATGATCAGACACATAACATCGAATATTGCTCGAGTGTTTGAGTAGTATGTTCTCACTGACCATTGGTCTCTGGGTGATAAGCAGAAAAAAAAGACAATTCAATATTGTTTTACTGAATGCCTTCCAAAATTTGGAAATTAACTAAGTCCCCTGGTCAAAAACTATGTTTTCCAGAACACCATGTAAGAACGCTATGTAATCGCACAAGTGATTAATGGACAACTTACTTAGGGTTTTAGAGTTAGGCAACCTTCACAGTGGTACAAAATTACAACATTTACTGAACCACCACCCAGATAACAATCTTTGCTTCTGAGGGTGGGAGGTGAGTAATGAAGAGGTGAGTCCAAGGACTCCTAGGACTGGTAGGGGCTGGAGAAAATCAGCGGGATGGGTTAGGGGTGTCTTGGCTCTGGCACAAGTTTCATAAGCGGGCACATATTCCCTACAGTCTTTAACTATGGTTGGCCACCAAAAATTCCTGGCTATCAGTCAGATGGTACTGTTTACACCAGGGTGACCTGGAAGCACAGAATTATGAGACTCCTGAAGAATATGTAGGCGAAACTGGAGAGGAACAAATAGTTTTTGGGTAGGAGTAGCGTCAGCGGCTTGCTCTTGGGATCTACAGATCTCTTCTACAAGATCTAAAGAAACAGACGTCACAACCAGGGCCGGCGATATGAAGGGTGGAGACTTGGCAGCTGCCTAGGGCCCCTAGGTACAGAGGGTGGGTGCCTGCTTGTCCCCACTAGTCTACGCTCTAAGGCATACATGTCAAGCTCTGGTCCGAGGGCCAAATATGGCCTGCAGGGTGGTCTTATTTGGCCTGCGACACCAGAAACACCACCCCTATGTGGGGCCATTATTCTGTATGGAGAACTACATACGTGGTCAAAACCCATTGTGGGTTTTTCTTTCATTAAACGAGGGGTACCAACAATTTTGACCACGTGTGTATGTGGGGCCATTATTCTGTATGGAAGACTTTGTGGGGCCCATTGTACTGTATACTGGTTGGCCCCCGACTTTCTCCAAGTTTTTCATTTTGGCGCTCTGTGTGTTTGAGTTTGACATCCCTGCTCTAAGGAGTCTTCAGGGCTGCATGCAGTTTCACTTCTGGCAGACAGCGACCAGACAGGAGAAAATGCAGAGAACACGGCTGTAGTACACGCCCGACTTCTGCCTCCGCGAAGGAGCTTACAATTCAAATAACACTAGGCAGTGCTTCGCTCAGCAGAAGAAGAGGTAAGTGCATCTTTGCTTCTATTCTCCTGCAATGCTCTGGCCCGGCACTGCACTGTCTGGTGGGACATAATAAAAAGAGGGAAGAAAAGGAATCAATAAAAATAATGAACATAATAACTTATAGGTCCAAAGATATGAAGAGGTATTATAGATTTCTTGTGCATCTTGAACATCTAATTACATATTCTATTACAGGGGAATGAACACGTATCCCATATAAACAGGTGTATATTATAGTCCCTGTGCTTGATAGGTGGACAATGAACATGAAATGTATGTAGCTAATAGAGGAAAGAACACATATGCCATATATAAATGGGATGTGTGTTCATTCCCCTAGTATCTACATATATTTCATGTTCATTCCCCACCGATCAAGCACATGGAATATAACATACACCTGTTTATAAGGAATAGGTATTAAAGGGAATCTGTCACCCCTGGGACTTTTCTGACCTCTAATATGGGCATACAGGTGATAGAAATGTGAATCTATACTTACCTGTATGCCTCATATTAGAGGTCAGAAAAGTTCCAGGGGTGACAGACTCCCTTTAATTTCCCTGTAATTTACATATATTACATGTCCAAGATGCACAAGAAATCTATACCTGTCCATAGGTATAGAGAGGTGGTGAGGTCTCCTTCAATGGACGTCTTCAAACAGAGGCTGGACAGATATCTGTCTGAGATGATTTAGTGAATCCTGCTTTGAGCAGGGGGTTGGACCAGATGACCCAGGAGGTCCCCTCCAACTCTACCATTCTATGATTCTATGATATTTTTGGACCTATAAGTTATTATTTTTCATTTTTTATTTATTCCTTTTCTTCATTCTTTTTAGTACGTCCTGAGAGCCAGTGTAGAAAAATACAGAAGCAGAACTCAACTCTGTGCTTTGCTGCCACTAGAAGAGGAGCTGGCAGCTCTCCTAACATGTTGGCTTAAGTAAATACTTTTATGTCCCAAAAATTACCAATCTTGGATCCTCTTTTCTTAGCATTCTGCATGGTATCGTTCCTCGGTTATTCTTCCTGGAAATAAATGAATATATTGACAACAGGGATATAATTCCTCTTCTCAAAAAAGCATGTTTTTATATATATGGACCAATTAGTGTTGTCCGTGGGAATTTTTAAACGTGGCGTGTACTGTATAGTATGTGTCATGCGTCTGGGTTCGATCCCTTGAGCCTGTGCTTCGTGGCCGGCTTCTCTGTCTGCCGAACCATAGCAGATACACCTTTTCTTTGGGAGTTTAGTTTCTGTTATCCTTACTTCAGTCTTTTTAGGGTAACAAATGTTTTCATTTACTCATTTATCTGGCCTATCACCTTTCAGGTGCGACTTTATATACTTTTCCCCTGCTGGTATTTCCTGCTCGTGATCGTCTCATTTGGACGTCCAGCCATACTGCTGTAGTCTTAGCCAGTCAGTGAAAGACCGGCTATGGTTTGTCTCTCTGCTGTTTATGTTCTTTACCCTGCACCTATCTTCTGTTTCTTTATAGGAAGTTGACAGCACATTCTCTATCAGTTCGTACTTAACCCCTTCATGACTGGAGCAATTTTCATTTTTACGTTTTCGTGCTTTGCTCCCCTTCTTCTCAGAGGCATAACTTTTTTATTTTTAGGTCAATATGGCCACGTCAGGGCTTATTTTTTGTGGGACAAGTTGTACTTTTGAAAGACATCACTGGTTTTACAATATAGTGTACTGGAAAACGGGAAAAAAAATCCAAGTGCAGAAAAATTCTTTATCGGATTGCACTCGTCCGATTTATACGCTAGTGTGATCAAACCCTTAAACCCATAGAAATATTATAAAAATGTAGCGATGAGACTGCGTTTATATATAGCATAAATGCTACTTTTTGCTGCTGCTTTTTATCTGCATGTTTTCTGCAGGTGTTCGCATCACACTACGAAAATAATCTGTGATTATTGTGCCTTTACTGTTATTTTTTTATGTATTTTTCCCATTATTGCGTTTTTGGTGCAGATGTGAAGCAGTGACTTTACATGCACAGTCGGCAGAAGCTTTCATGAAATCACATCCACTTTGCTTGAACAGATAAAAGCAGCAATTTTTATGGAAAAAAATGCAGAAAAAGCGCAACACTTACAGTTGAAACCAGAAGTTTACATACACTATATAAAAAGACACATATGCATGTTTTTCTCAATACCTGACATGAAATCAGAATAAACCTTTCCCGGTTTAGGTCAATTAGGATTACCATATTTTTTAATGTTTGCCAAATTCCAGAAAAATGAGAGAGAGAGAGAATGTTTTAAGGCATTTTTATTACTTACTGCAAAGTCAAAAGTTTACATACATTTCATTAGTATTTGGTACCATTGCCCTTAAACTAAATGACTTGGGTCCAATGTTTGGGATATCCTTCCACAAGCTTCTCACAATAGTTGGTCGGAATTTGGGCGCATTCCTCCTGACAAAACTGGTGTAACTGATCCAGGTTTGTAGGTCGCCTTGCTCGCACCTGGCTTTTCAGCTTTGCCAATAAATTTTCAATAAGATTGAGATCAGGGCTTTGTGATGGCCACTCCAAAACATTGACTTTGTTATCCTTAAGCCACTTTGTTACCATTTTGGTATTATGCTTCGGGTCATTGTCCATTTGGAAGACCCATTTCCGCCCAAGCTTTAACTTCCTGGCTGATGTCTTGAGATGTTGCTTCAGTATTGCTACATAATCTTCTTTTCTCATGATGCCATCTATTTTGTGAAGTGCACCAGTCCCTCCTGTAGCAAAACAACCCCACAAAATGATGCTGCCACCCCCGTGTTTCACAGTTGGGATGGTTTTCTTAGGCTTCCAAGCTTCTCTTTTCCTCCAAACGTAACGATGGTCATTGTGTACAAAAACTTCCATTTTAGTTTCATAAAGCCACAGGACATGTCTCCCAAAATTAAGGTCTTTGTTCCTGTGTGCATTTGAAAACATTAATCTGGATTTTTTATGTTTGTTTTGGTGTAATGGCTTCTTCCTGGCAGAGTGGCCTTTCAGCCCATGTTGAAACAGGACTCGTTTCACTGTGGATATTGACACAATCTTACCAGCTTCCGCCATCATCTTCACAAGGTCTTTTGCTTTTGTCCTTGGGTTGATATGCACATGTCGGACCAAAGCACGTTCATCTCTGGGACACAGAACCCGTCTCCTTCCTGAGCGGTATGATGGCTGGACATTCCCATCTTGTTTGTACTTGCGTATAATTGTTTGTACAGATGAACAATGCACCTTCAGGTATATTGAAATTGTACCCAAGGATGAGCCAGACTTGAGCACGTCCACAATTCTCTTCCTGATATCTTGGCTGATTCCTTTAGACTTTCCCATGATGCTACACAAAGCAGTGTGTTTCAGTTGTGCATTAAAATACATCCACAGGTGTGCCTCTAATTAACTCAGATGTTGCCAAAAACCCTATGAGAAGCTTCCACACTCATGACACCATCATATGGGCAGTCCAGAATTGTTTAAAGGCATAGTCATCTCAGTATATGTAAACTTTTGACTTTGCAGAAAGTAATAAAAATGCATTAAAACATTCTCTCTCTCTCATTCTGGCATTTGGCAAATATTAAAAATTATGGTAATCCTAATTGACCTAAAACATGAATGGTTTATTCTGATTTCATGTCAGATATTGAGAAAAAGATGCATATGTGTCTTCTTATAAAGTGTATATCAACTTCTGGTTTCAGCTGTACAGCTCTGGCAAAAATTAAGAGACCACTGCAAAATTTTCAGTTTCTCAGATTTTTCTCTTTATATGTATATTTTTGAGTAAAATGTACATTGTTGTTTTAGTCTATAAACTACTGACAACATGTCTCCGAAATTCAAAGCTAAAAATGTTGTATTTATTTTCAGCAAATGATAAAGCGTCAAAATACTAAAATAGAAACAGCGCTTTCAGACCTCAAAATGTTTTAACTCAGGAACAGTTCAGAAATCAATATTTTTTGGACTAGCCATGATTTTTAATCACAGCTTTCATGTGTCTTGGCATTCTTTTCACCAGAAAACTGTTCAGTGGTCTCTTAATTTTTGCCAGAGCTGTATATACATATATACATACACATATATACATATATACATACTGTTGTGCAAATGGAATAAACAATAAATGGAAATTATTGGCAATTATCAAGACACACTCAATAAAGGAGTGGTTCTGCAGGTGGGGACCACAGAGCACATCTCAGTATCAATACTTTCTGGCTGATGTTTTGGTCACTTTTGAATGTTGGTTGTGCTTTCACACTCGTGGTAGCATGAGACGGACTCTACAACCCACAGAAGTTGCTCAGGTAGTACAGCTCATCCAGGATGGCACATCAATGCGAGCTGTGGCAAGAAGGTTTGCTGTGTCTGTCAGCGTAGTGTCCAGAGGCTGGAGGCGCTACCAAGAGACAGGCCAGTACACCAAAAGACGTGGAGGGGGCAGTAGGAGGGCAACAACCCAGCAGCAGGACCGCTACCTCTGCCTTTGTGCAAGGAGGAACAGGAGGACCACTGCCAGAGCCCTGCAAAATGACCTCCAGCAGGCCAAAAATGTGCATGTGTCTGCACAAATGGTTAGAAACCGACTCCATGAGGGTGGTATAAGGGCCCGACGTCCACAGATGGGGGTTGTGCTCACAGCCCAACACCGAGCAGGACGCTTGGCATTTGCCACAGAACACCAAGATTGGCAAAGTCGCAACTGGCGCCCTGTGCTCTTCACAGATGAAAGCAGGTTCACACTGAGCACATGTGACAGACGTCACAGAGTCTGGAGACGCCGTGGAGAGCGGTCTGCTGCCTGCAACATCCTTCAGCATGACTGGTTTGGCAGTGGGTCAGTAATGGTTTGGGGTGGCATTTCTTTGGAGGGCCGCACAGCCCTCCATGTGCTCGCCAGAGGTAGCCTGACTGCCATTAGGTACCGAGATGAGATCCTCAGACCCCTTGTGAGACTATATGCTGGTGCGGTTGGCCCTGGGTTCCTCCTAATGCAGGACAATGCCAGACCTCATGTGGCTGGAGTGTGTCAGCAGTTCCTGCAAGATGAAGGCATTGAAGCTATGGACTGGCCCGCCTGTTCCCCAGACCTGAATCAGATTGAGCACATCTGGAACATCATGTCTCGCTCCATCCACCAATGAAACCACAGACTGTCCAGGAGTTTGCGGATGCTTTAGTCCAGGTCTGGGAGGAGATCCCACAGGAGACCATCCGCAACCTCATCAGGAGCATGCCCAGGCGTTGTAGGGAGGTCATACAGGCACATGGAGGCCACACACAATACTGAGCCTCATTTTGACGTGTTTTAAGGACATTACATCAAAGTTGGATCAGCCTGTAGTGTGTTTTTCCACTTTAATTTTGGGGGTGACTCCAAATCCAGGCCTCCATTGGTTAATAAATTTGATTTCCATTGATGATTTTTGTGTGATTTTGTTGTCAGCACATTCAACTTTGTACAGAACAGAGTATTCAGTGAGAATATGTCATTCATTCAGATCTAGGATGTGCTATTTGAGTGTTCCCTTTATATTTTTGAGCAGTGTATATATACACACCAGCTATTGAACCTGTTCTACGCCCGGGTGGCGAGCATTTTTATTGGTATATGGTCTCCCATGCTGGTATGTGCTGCCCCCCTCCTGGAATTTGTGCTGCCCCCATCCTGTCCACACCATGCTATCCTTGTATGCATGACACCCCTCATCCCTATCCTGGTATGCATGGCACCCCTCATCCCTATCTTGGTATGCATGGCACCCCTCATCCCCAATCCTGGTATGCATGGCACCCCTCATCCCCAATCCTGGTATGCATGGCACCCCTCATCCCCAATCCTGGTATGCATGGCATCCCTCATCCCCAACCCTGGTATGCATGGCACCCCTCATCCCCAATCCTGGTATGCATGGCACTCCTCATCCCTAATCCTGGTGTGCGTGGCACCTCTCATTCCAAATCTGGTATACATTGCACCCCTCATTATAATCCTGGTATGCATGGCACCCCATCTCTCATACTGGTATGCATGGCACCCCTTATTCCAAATCTGGTATACATGGCACCCCTCATCCCAATCCTGGTACGTATGGCACTTCTCATCCCCAATCCTGGTATGTATGGTACCCAATTCCTCATACTGGTATGCATGGCACCACTCATCCCCCAATCCTGGTATGTATGGTACCCTTCATCCCTATCCTGGTATGTATGGCCTCCTCATCCCATAATCCTGATATGCATGGCACCCCATCCCTCATCCTGGTATGCATGGTACCCCACATTCCTATCCTGGTATGCATGGTACCCCTCATCCCTATTCTGGTATGTATGGTACCCCTCATCCTAGTATGCGTGGCACCCCTTCCCTCATTCTGGTATGCATGTGTGGCACCCCAGGGGTCTGGTTGCCACAGTAATATAAATATTATGTCTGAGAGCAAGTGGGAGGTTTCTCTGGTCAGGAGCCCTTAAGCATGCAACACCGCCCGCCCAGACCTGGGAGGGGAGGAATCTGCCCTTAAAAACTGGGTCTGGGGCGGGATTAGAGAGTGAAGTCCCAGACAGAGACGCAGTCTGGTCTGGAGGACAGCAGACACAGGGAAAGCAAGAACTAGGAGCTCTGTAGGAGCAGGAGCGAGTGCCAGGGGCTGGAAGCCAGATAGCTCGCCCTGGATGAAGACACTAAGACCGGACACGGAGTCCGAGGCTGTGGGGACATCCAGGTCCAGCAGCAGAATCCAACCGGCAGGGGATTCCAGGTCCTCTGGCCATAGAAGCCCGGAGGCACGGTCACAAGCAAGGGACCAGCACCGCCATCGTGGAGCGGAGGCTAACAGAAGGCCCCAAGTCACCGGCCATACGGGTGAGCACCACACGGTACACTCAGGGACGTGGGCTACTTCTACCCGCATACAGCAAGGTAGCCAGAAAGAGTGCAGATAGACGGGAAGGCCTACAACTCCACCTGGCCAGGGGAACTCCTGTTTGCTCGCAGACTGACCAGGCCTCTACTGCTAACCAGTACTCCCGGGAGGGTCTGCTTTATAACACCAGTAAAGACCCTGAACTGCACTGCACAGACTCTGAGTTGCCCCTGCTGCGCACGTGCACCATCACTCCCATCATCCACACCAACTGCCCTGAGGCTATACTTCTCCCGTGGCGAGTCATCCCATTCTTAGCTGCACACACAACACCCGCCTCAGCGGTCTGCCTTGCAGCGGTGGTTCCCACTGACCGCAATCCACGGGTGGCGTAGTCGGACCATTTTCATACTAATAAGACTGCCACTGATTTGACCACCCTGGGCACGGACCGGGTCATCGCCACGGAGACTACAACCCCCAGCGATCCGGCTCCGGGTATTCCCCGCACACACGTGCACGCACAACACAGGCCCAGGGGGCGCGTCACATGGTACCCCGCATCCTTATTCTGGTATGTATGGTACCCTGCATCCCCCAATCCTGGTGGCCCGGCCGAAGAAGAAGCAGCGTCCCTGCGCCGCTGCTGGGGGAGTGGTCCTGTGGGCCCCCCGCCACTGTCTGCCACTATGTGCCGCGGCGCCGCACATTTAATGAGGGCAATCTGGACATAGACACCCCGGAGCCCCGGGCCCCCTGGAGGTCCGAGGCCCGAGTGGTAGCCCAGATTGCCCTCATTATAATCTGCCTATGGTTACACCTGCCCTTCATGTTCTGAATTTTATGAATCAGGTGTATCTTCAAGTTTCTCCGGAGGTGAAGGGACAGGTATTCCTTGACCATGAGGCACAGGGCGAATCATTGACTGGTGGTCTGGGTATATAATTTCCTTCAAATTTTTAAGGTTGAATCCCTCCACGTTGCACGTACAACAGTAGCAGTGATCCTTATGATTTTGCGGTTCCATCCAAACCATAGGCACGCCAAAACCAAAGCCCTCTTTCTTCCCGTCTTCTACACAAGCCGAACACATGAGATGTGGATCCCACAACTTGTCCTGATCACCTAGTTTTACACCAAAGTATGCATAATACACTTTTCTAATGATGTCCGTAATGTTCTTTCGTTGTTTCTTCACTACAAAACAACTGCAAATGTAGCAAAAGTTGCTGGGGGAAACACTACACCCCCTTGTAGCCATTTCGATCAGGTTGTTAGAACCAGAAACTTAATTGTTAGAACCAGAAACTTAATCCACCACAACAACTAATTTACTGAAATAAATCGTGGTAAGCGCACCGCCACGCTCTTATGAGCTCTGTCTAAAAGAAAATCTGCCTTTACTCCCTATAGCAACCAATCACAGCGCAGCTTTCAGTTCTTATACTGCTGAGGTAAAATGAAAGCTGTGCTCTGATTGGATGCTATGGACACCACCACACTGTTAGGAAGCTGGGTTAAGAAAGTCTTCTCTGCCCACCGCAGCCAATCGCAGCACATCGTCCATTAATTTCTAACTAATCTAATGGCACCAAAATCATCCACCAAACGTCACGCAAAGGGGTCAAAGTATGGTGAAAGAAAAATCCTATAGAGTCAGTGTTTCTGAAAAAACTATACATGATGGAATTATTTCGATATTTTACGGAGTTCAGCCATCGAAAGTACCGGTATATAAAAATCACCTTACTTTTCAAACAATTTTACCTTTGCAGACCTGTGTTTATTTTTATCAATTAACAAAATGCAGAGTAAAGTTTGATGGATACAAAAAAAATTTCAGTAATAATGTCAAGATATCATCGGGGGGGTCGTCACTTAACCGACCACGCTGTTATCTAAGGAGTGAACAGCTCTCTGCTGCCCCCCATCATCCGGACAATTACATGATTGACCAATGATCAGTGGAGGAGGCCGCAGGCTGTTTGACCTAATAGGCCGGTTATTAGACAACTAACAGTGAGCGTATGGTATATACACCTCCGATTCCAACACATGGAATATATGTATATACCTCCGATATGGTCACTGCGAATTCCACAATAACCCAAGAAAGATTATAAGCTGCCACCACCAGTCGTGTTTTATACAAGCTAACTGGAGGCCTGGTAGGTAGTGTATGGCTTTGACGCACAGCTTACAGAACAAAACTATTCATTTTTATATTTAATCAAAAATGAGGCAATGTTTATGAAAAATAAACAAAAGATTTTACAAAGGGGACAAAACTATTCAGCATGTACAATTACAGAAAATAAAAGGGACTAACAAAAGAACTTATTATGCCGCTCACAGAGATGAATCAACTTAGTTGAAGGAGAGCGCTTTGCTTGGGGATGTTCAGGGAACGGGATCATGCATACACAACGTTTATCTCTCTACAGGAACACAGATCATAATTCGACTTTTATTAGAACCTGAGTTACATCCACACACCTCAAGTGGGCCAGGTTTGTGGGCTGTCCTCAGCCCTTCGGGATTTTATGAAAATTCCAACTTATGCGATAACTCCTCTCCAGATAATCGCATCAGTTGAAGATCGCCGCCATATTTTTTTTATCAGGATTTTACCGTTACTCAGAGACCAAGCATGACCTGGCTGTTTTCAGCGGTCTGCCCAGTATTGATTTGTGGCTTATATGCAGAGGTTACAGTTATGAGAAAATAATGCATATTCTTCCAATATTCGCCCTGAAGCTGAAAATGTATGTCCCATCACTATTAACTTTATACAAACTCCAATATTGATCATTTTCTTTAAGAGACATACATGTGGGCTGGCTATTGTAGCATTTCACCTGCAGTAAACCACAGTGTCACTTGAATTCAAAATGCATTTCCTGTGAACAAAGACCCTTCCACTTTGCTATTTATGTGTAAACACATGTCACTATTGTTATCTGAAAAGACCTTTTGTCTAATTACCTGTCCATCCTAAATCTGTCTTTCTCAAAAAAGACATCTTTCAGTCACCTGGGTTTAAAAAGGACTTCCTGCACTTTAATTAGGATGGTTCACTCCCCTATGTCCACTGCCATTTTACATAAAGGTTGCTTAGATATCTGGCTCTTGTCTTGTACTGCAACTGACAGATGGGAGGGGGGTGAGTGAATGTGGCTTGGTATCAGTCTGACTCTGACTGTCAGCTATTTTTGCATCTGCAATTTCGTGTGGTGCAGAGATTTTAATATTTTCTATCACAAATAATAATTGTAATTTTTTTTATTAATAATACGACAGAAGAAAGAGGAAGGGAAAAAACAGGAACTGAATCAATAGGTGAAATCCTAGTCCTGAAGAAAGCCGGGGTCAGACACCATGTGATCAGTGACAGCCAGGGTCAGTCACTCACCAGGTAATCAGTGACCGCCGGGGACAGACACCAGGTGAAGACCGCTGGGGTCAGACACCAGGTGACCAGTGACAGGCCAGTCAGGCGAGCAATATGAATATCGCAAAGCCTGGTGACAGAGGCCATACATGTCCGGGCAGAGATGTAACAGTCAGGACACAGGAAGCTGGTGAAGGTCCTTCTATACAGCTCCAGCAGTGATGGTGGGTCTGCTGGACTTCAGGGCGCTGGATGCGGATGTTTCCCGTCTTTTAGAGGACTCTAGGGGGATGATGACAACATGTGAATACGCGAGCAGCCCTGGACAATCCACGCCGGCAGGATGATAATATCCGGCGGAGGAGGGAACCTATGAGAAGAGAAGTAAATATAATGTAAGTGATGGGACTCCATATTACATGATACTACTGTGCAGTCACTGTGGCCTGACGGCAGAAGAATCTTATACAGAGGTCAGGGATCATTGTCAGCCATCATACATGTGACAATCCCATCGCTGACAGACGACATCTGCTCCACATGAATTATTCTCACTGACTGACATCACACAACATGGAGCTGATTCTCACACTTACCTCGTCTCTTTTTCCCTTTTTCTACATTTTCCGACTTTTGTTGCTTTATATTCGGATTTATCGCAGATTTTCTTGCCTCCTCATCTGGAAATTCTGATCAGAAAGTAAAAAACAACAACTGACTAAGGACATATTGTTATAGGATCTGCTTTGTATCTTTCCTGTATATAGTAGGATTGTTCTAGTCCTGTCCCCTATAGCTCTGATAATCTGGTATTACATAATAGAGGTGAATAAGTCCTATATACCACACACAACCTTATCTGAGGGGCATTAGACATGTCACTAATACGGAGCAGTAAGCGCCCTGTGTGCCGCCATGTAGTGCATCCCTATTGAGCGATATTCTACTATAGGAGACGACGTCTCATTATGATGACTGGAGGTTACTGGATGCTACAAAGTATCTCACAGAATCCATGAGAAAACGGTTAAAAATGTAAGGAAATAGAGATCCAGTATGGGTCCATGGGCAACATAATTGGGATCCATGGAACATGGATAATATAGGAGACCTATTACAAAGAAACCATGTGGAAATATTTGAACGTTGAAGCCAATACTTATATTATTGGTGCTATAGACAATTACATACCTGACAAGGGGCTTATAGCATCGTCTCCATCACATTTACGGAAAGATTCTTTCTGCCTGTTTGGAAGAAGAAAAATGTCTAAATCACAAGTAAACTTTATATAATAGAGATTGTCTCACTAGAAGAGCACCAACTATAAGGTCTAATAGGACATATGACAGTCATAGTGGGGAAGGGCTCCTGCTTATATCTACCATGTATGGAGCAGAGCAGAAAACATCTACCAAGAATGGCCGGCATGTAATACAACATCTCTCCTACAGTGCGGACAGCACTAACAATATATGACCAGCCGCAATTATAGGCTTTTATCACCAGCGATTTCTGAAGCCACAATCATAATGATCGCTAACCATGGGGTGGTGGACGCTGCACTTGATACTATGGTATTTATGTCCTTTATTTGGTGTTGTGCACATATATCAGCCTGGAGCTCCTAGTAATGACCCCACAATCTACTCACGTTTTTGAGATGTTTGTGCTGGATGCTGTGGTACATTCTGGAAGGGACTTGGGATCCTCATCGTTCATCGACCTAGTAGTGATGGCAAGGAGCTAAATATGGACAAAAATAAGATATAACATTTTTTTCAATTTTTGAGGTCTTTTTTTTTACATATTCTGGCTTTATTGATCACATACTTACTTTAGAAAGCCTTTCAGAGGATGATGTGAAATTTTGGAAGTCAAGGCTCTCATTGCCCTCACTTGTGTCTTCCTTATCCTCTGAGACAATATGCAGGTCTATGTCAGCGTGATCTACAAAACATAGGTAATGAAGTGTTACTAGAGGTTGTCATTATAGCACAGTCGCCATTTATCACTAGTATTAGTGGGAACTGATTGTCACATATTAAGGAAGATGAGACAAACAGCCGCTTAGTCGAGATGATGTCTCATTATACTTACTGATAAAGAGGCTGGTGTCCATGTCTGACACAATATGAGGAACGTACACCGGCTTCTGACTTAGAAGATTGTCAAGGTCTAAGTTAGTCAGGAATGGATGGCCCTTGATCTCAAATGCTCCTCCTGGAAAAAGAAAAGCAAAAGTGATGCAGATATTGTCAGAGGCAGCTCCATATCTGAACAGTTTATCTTAATCTGAATTAATGACATAACTCAGCCGACATGAAGGAAATAGACTTAGTCATAGTATGGAGTAGTAGAAATAGGCAGATAGAGAAGTGCTGATCCTCATGGGCATTGGCAATATGTCCTTGTTGTAATAAGTGAATATTAATACTATTATATCTGTTACCTGTCCCAAGTCTATGCACAGGATTTCTTCTGAGCAGCTCAGTGATGAGGTTCTGAGCATCCGGGGGAGGAACAGGTTTGCGATTCCAAATTATTCTTCCTGTTATACAGAAAATTTCAGAAATTAAAGCCTTTGGTTTAGTTATATCCTTTGCTTCATCTTACAGTCCAATACAATGTAATTAGTCATATCAATGATCAGACTATTCTACTTACCCATGACAATTCTTTTATTAAGCTCAGGTATGGAATCCCCATCAAATGGTACAGATCCCACCAGAAATTCATGCAGAATGATCCCCATTGACCACCAGTCA
Organism: Phyllobates terribilis; assembly: GCF_046119375.1. Lineage (NCBI taxonomy): Eukaryota > Metazoa > Chordata > Amphibia > Anura > Dendrobatidae > Phyllobates > Phyllobates terribilis. The sequence continues at coordinate 717,111,174 of NW_027362764.1, forward strand.
ACAGGTCTTCCGTAGCCTTTCTTCAGGATGATCTCTGGGGCTGTGTAATGCGGGGTGCCACGGACCTGAAAACCAACAGAAGATCGAGATGAGAACAGATGAAACCATTATTATGATAAGTTCTCGCCATAAAAACACAATGGTAGAAGATTAAATATCAGTGGAGACAATAGTGTGATAAGATTTGTAAAGAACAAGGTAAGTTCCTGTAAGTGATGCCAACCTCACGGTCCTTGAACTCTCTGGAGATGTTCTCCGCTGATTCCTTGTAGGTGTTGGTTTTTGGTATCATGAGACCAACTTTTGAAAGCCCAAAATCGGTGACTTTAATGTGTCCAGCAGGTGTAATCAGGAAGCTGTGAAAGAGAAGATGGTTTTAGTCTCGGAGACCGTGTTATAATAAATGATAACTCCCCCCCTTATTATACTACAGGGGGCACTTACTTGTATGGTTTCAGGTCTCTGTGCACCACACCATAGCTGTGCAGGTATTCCACAGCAAGAACGGCTTCGGCAAAGTATAAGCGCGCCAAGGGGACAGGTAAATGACCCCTGGTGCTTAGGAGGCTTCCACAGTCTCCACCTATAGAAGAAAGGAAATGTAACTAGTGAGAGGTTTATACAGCGGATCACCATGATGTATAATGTGAAGTGAGCAGAGACATTGAGGCAGGAGAGAATATATACAGATATAATGTATAGTGTACATAATATTAGTCTGAAGTCACGGTGAAATGTCCTCCATGTCACCAATAAAGTGGTGTCACATCTCGTCTACAGATGGAGATATCGACATACTCATTGCGGACATCTAGGTGAGATCACACAGATCAATGACTTTCTGTAATACCTATGGTAAATGCTCTGTGGGAATGTAACCGTCCACGTGGACAAGTCCTAATGATATGAGCGGTGATAAGATGTCAGCAGAGAAGGGCTGAATACAAGACATGGACATTTCCTACCTCCTACATACTCCATGACCATACACAGGTGAGATCTAGTAGGGAAGGAGCAGAGCATGGAGACCACGAAGGGACAATCAGCGAATGTCAGGATGTCCCTCTCCAGAAAGGCCCCTTGCACTTCTTTTGGAGTTATCATGCGCCGCTTAGCCATTTTCTTCATAGCAAAGTTCTTCTGTGATTCTTTATGGTGCACTAAGTAGACGGACCTGGAGAGAAGGAGAATCCATGGGTTATAATGACTCCTTATTAACAGTCTGTCTATAGAAGTCATTGTACCAGACAGTGGTGTTGACTCAGATCATGTTCCTATGATAACACTGAATGGCCGAGCACAGAGGCTGAAGCATTGTCATAGGGAAGCCTGAGAAATGTGGATTATGCCAACAGAAATCTCACCCATAAGCTCCGCCGCTGATCAATTTAGATGTTTTGTAGTCGCTGATATGCGGCTTTCTCGCCGGGACCAATGATTCCATCAAGTTCTATAAAAGAAGAAGAAATGATATTAAGATCTAGAAGCTGCTGGAGAAAAGCTCCAGATCCAGAAACGTCTCCTCATATATGTCCCAGCTGATGTGCACTGATCCGATGTAGGGACGATACAAGCCGGACGCTCCGCAGTCACGCATGTAATATGAGGGGGATCCGCCATACACCGGAATCATTGTACAGTGCAGCATAATGTGGGAGATCACAGAGCAGAACTTACACGGAATCTAACAGCAGGTTTATGTAATCTAAGAGCACCATGATGATGTAGGGGTAGAGACCCTGATTCCAGCGATTTGTCACTTACTGGACTGTATGTTGTTGGTTCAATATAATCAGTGTTTTATTAGCAGGATATAGTCCTGTAGTGATAATCTGTCTCGTGCAATGTAGTCCTCCTGCTGTGTAACCCTGCCCCCACTACTGATTAACAGCTTTCTGCCTATGCACAGTGTAAACAGGAAGATGCCAATCACTTGTTGGGATTGGGATTATACAAGACTCAGCATTCAGAGCACTGCCAAATCTGCAGCAGAAAACATTGTAATTTTATCACAACTGCTACCCACAGTAAGGTAATGGATACATGGCTGGAATCAGGGTCTCTGCCTCTTCATCATGCTGCCCTCAGATGGGGAGCAAATACCTGCTGACAGATTCCCTATAATATAAATGCTGTTATCTCCTCTTAGAATAGGGATGCCCCATGGTTATATGGGGGATAATGATAGACGGGTCGCTCACACCCTATGATCAGTGCCGCACAGACATCTCCCTCTATGATACTTACAGCGGCAGGTTCTTGGATCTCCGGGATCTCACAGATTATACAGTCAGGATCCACCAGCACAGTTGTTTCTACAATAGTGATAAAATGATGAAATAAAATGTATTAGATATTATTCCTACAGACATAATACAGCGATATAAGGGAGAAATGACAAGATGTCTGTAAATGGGATTATTACTCGTTATATGAGGACTCTGAACATGAGAACGTACGGGGCATCCATAGATTAATGTCATGTAAATGATGGAGGACCCCAATCACCACATGAATGAGGAGCCCCCCACCCTCGCCGCTGTACATGTGAGTGATGGGAAGAGAGCTGAAGCAGAGCAGCCATATGCAAATTAGCCTGGGAGTGCACTGGGGCGTGTCCCTGCACTCAGACTTCTTCCACGCCCCCAGTGCACTTTCATTCTGATTTGTATATAACTTCTACATTATATTTCTCCTGACTGGTTCATTGGATTTCTGCAAAAAAATAGCAAAAAATGTCCTGTCCAGTCCTCCCACTACTCCCACATTTAACATGTGCTGCCAGGTTCCCATTACCCAGAGTGGGAAGAGTAAATGTGACAGTATCCCCTGTTCTCTATAATATCCGGATATTTCCTGTAGAAGGTTGTGTGATCGGCTCACCTGTGATCAGATCGCTGCTCAGCCCCGGCTGACTCGTATTAGGGTCAGCGGATTCTGGGGTCACATTTTCCCCATCTGTGGTGTCGCCTTCTGGTGTCTCCTGATAGAAAGAATATATAGAATAAAATGTGGAGCCTTACACTAAATCCCCAAATACATAAATCAAGAAGGATTAAACCTTCATTTACAGATGCCTCAATTGTGACTGTACAAATCAGGCGCCATCATGAGAACAAGGGCTGCTTGTGGTTGTTTCACTACAATCAGTGTTTTATTAGCAGGAGATTATCACTACAGGACAATCTGTCTGGTGCCATGTAGACTTCCTGTTCTGAGTAATCCAACACCCACCACTGATTAACAGCTTTCTGCCTATACACAGCGTACACAGGAAAGCTGCCAATCACTGGTATGGGCGGGGTTATACACAGGAAAGCTGCCAATCACTGGTATGGGCGGGGTTATACACAGGAAGCTGCCAATCACTGGTGTGGGCGGTGTTATACACAGGAAGCTGCCAATCACTAGTGTGGGCGGGGTTATGCACAGGAAGCTGCCAATCACTCGTGTGGGCGGAGTTATACAGAACTCAGCGTTCAGAGTACTTACAGACCTGCAGCAGAAAACATTGTGATTTTATCACAGCTGTTGCCCCAAGTAAGGTGATGGACACATGGCTGGAATCAGGGTCTCTACCTCTACATCATACATCATGCTGCCCTCAGATGGGAGCAAATACCTGCAGACAGATTCCCTATAATATAAATGCTGTTATCTCCTCTTAGAATAGGGATGCCCCATGGTTATATGGGGGATAATAATAGACGGGTCGCTCACACCCCATAATCGGTGATGCACAGACATCTCCCTCTATGATACTTACAGCGGCAGGTTCTTGGATCTCCGGGATCTCACAGATTATACAGTCAGGATCCGCCAGCACAGTTGTTTCTACAATAGTGATAAAATGATGAAGAAATATAATGTATCAGATATAAATCCTACATAAATAATACAACAATATAAGGGAGAAATGGCAGGACGTCTGTAAATGGGGTTAATACTCGTTATATGAGGACTCTGAATATGAGAACGTACGGGGCATCCATAGACAGATACATCTAATATAAATGATGGAGGACCCCAATCATCATATGAATGAGGAACTCATCATCCTCACTGTACATGTGAATGATGGGAATAGAGCTGAAGCAGAGCAGCTATATGCAAATTAGCCTGGAAGTGCACTGGGGGAGTGTCCCTGCTCTCAGACTTCTTCCACGCCCCCAGTGCACTTTCATCCTGATTTGGATGTAACTTCTGCATGTTATCTCTCCTGACTGGTTCATTGGACTTCTGCAAAAAATAGTAAAAAATGTCCTGTCCAGTCCTCCCGCTACTCCCACATGTAACTTGTGCTGCCAGCAGGGGCGTAATGACGCAGGGCACAGAGGTTGCCGCTGTGACGGGGTCCGGCAGGTCAGGGGCCCGGCAAGTGAGGGCCGGGGCCCACCAACCCTAGCAAAAGCTTCAGCTGCATGTGCGGGTCCCCACGCCTCATTACACACTGCCGGCCAATCAGAGGCCAGCAGCTGACGTCAACGAGCATGTGACGGGGCGCATTTTGGTGACGTCACATGCCAAGTCCTGCTGGCTTCACAAGAGGACGCATGCAGCACGGAAGCAAAAGAACGATTAATGTATTTATTTATTTATTTAAAAATAATTGGCCATACTAGTATGTATGTTTGTGGGGTGCATTATATTACTATGAATGGGGTGCATTATACTACTATGGATGGGGTGTATTATACTACTTTAGATGGGGTGCATTATATTACTATGGATGGAGTGTGTTATACTACTATAGATGGGGTGTATTATACTACTATGGATGAGGTGTATTATACTACTATAGATGGGGTGTATTATACTACTATGGATGAGGTGTATTATACTACTATAGATGGGGTGTATTATACTACTATGGATGAGGTGTATTATACTACTATAGATGGGGTGTATTATACTACTATGGATGAGGAGCATTATACTACTATGGATGGAATGCACTATACTACTATGAATGGGGTGTATTATACTACTACGGATGTCTATGGGGTGCATTATACTACTATGGATGACTATGGGGGTCCATTATACTACTATGGATGACTATGGGGGTGCATTATACTTCTATGGATGTCTATGGGGGGTGCATTATACTACTATGGATGACTATGAGGTGCATTATACTACTATGGATGACTATGAGGTGCATTATACTACTATGGATTACAATAGGGTGCATTATACTACTATGGATGACTATGGGGGTGCATTATACTACTATGGATGACTATGGGGGTGCATTACACTTCTATGGATGTCTATGGGGGGTGCATTATACTACTATGGATGTCTATGAGGGGCATTATATTACTATGGATGACTATGAGGTGCATTATACTACTATGGATGACTATGGGGGTGCATTATACTACTATGGATGACTATGAGGGTGCATTATACTACTATGGATATCTATGGGGGTGCAATATACTACTATGTATGACTGTGGGGTGCATTATACTACTATGGATGTCTATGGGGGGCATTATACTACTATGGATATCTATGACGGTGCATTATACTACTATGGATGTCTATGGGGTGCATTATACTACTATGGACGTCTATGGGGGTGCATTATACTGCTATAGATGTCTATGAGGGTGCATTATACTACTATGGATGGCTATGGTGGTGCATTATACTGCTATAGATGTCTATGAGGGTGCATTATACTACTATGGATTTCTATGGTGGTGCATTATACTACTATGGATGTCTATGAGGTGCATTATACTACTATGGATGTCTATGGTGGTGCATTATACTACTATGGATATCTATGAGGGTGCATTATACTACTATGGATTCTTATGGGGTTGCATTATACTACTATGGATTATAAGTGTGATCGGCTCACCTGTGATCAGATCGCTGCTCAGCCCCGGCTGACTCATATTAGGGTCAGGGGATTCTGGGGTCACATTTTCCCCGTCTTCGGCGTCGCCTTCTGGTGTCTCCTGATAGAAAGAATATATAGAATGACATGTGGAACCTTACACTAAATCCCCAAATTCATAAATCAGGAAGGAGTAAACCTTCATTTACAGACGCCCCAATTGTGAGTGTACAAATCAGGCGCCATCATGAGAACGTTCCTCAGAAAGTTCTCTCAGATCCCATGGAGTAAGATATGTAATTACTATTGATCCTTACCTGGCGTTCCGATGAGCAGGCCTGACGTTCCAATACACGCAGGACTTTTTCGGCCAATTCTTTAATAAAAGCCAAATCTCCATATTGAGATCTTTTTTCAGCCTGTAAAGAATAAAAGAAACAAAAAGGAAATTTTTATATTTGAGGAAAGAAGAAGTTTCTATTCCGCTATTATTGACTATTATTATGGAGAAGATTTGTGCGGAGCGTCCGCCACTTACCTGCTGTAGTATTGTCCTAATGTTGTGACATAAATCCATCAGATACTCTGATGTTAGATGATCTTGGTTGTATTTGGTCAGGCAGTCATTTACTAGCTCCATCACTAGCCGGTGAGTGAAGCTGAGGACGCCATCAGGTGGTAAAAGCCCAATGTCTGGGCGATTGGTGGTAAGAATCTCTGATAATGCTTCTATTTGAAGATTGTTCAGAAGTAATTCAGCCATAGCAAAAAACTGCAAGTGCGATCAGTCACTATAGAATAGCGAGAAACTGCAAGTGCGCTCAATCACTATGAAGCCAAGAAAGGCATCAGTGACCCTGTGTACATTCTACAAGTAGTGACTGTGAGCTGTGATGTCATAATAGCTGACCATCATCGGTGATGTCATCACGGAATCTTGTGATGGAATCTTCAGAGGCAGGTCTGCAAAAATAGATGCTGCCTGGCAATATTTACAATGGAAACACCATAGACTTAAATACGTCTCCATGTTTTCATGGCCGTTCTCTTTTATGTCCAATTAGAACACAATCACGCTAAGGGTAAATTCATACATTGCGTTTTTGCAGCATTTTTCTCTGCACCAAAAGCCAGAGTAGTGGCAGGAAAAACACTGCATACACATTTTGCTGTGTCTTTTCATGCACCTTTGCAGCATTTTTACTTGTGTTTTTTTTCCAATTATTTGAATGGGTGAAAAACACTGCAAAACCCCTGAAAGAACTGACATAATGCAGATTTAAAAACTGCAAGGTAAAAAATAAAAACAACCTGTGAATGAGATTTCAGAAGTCTCCTTCACTAAGCTGGTAATGTAAAACACAGCATTTCTGCAGCAGAAAAAAAAGCTGAAAAAACTCCACTTGTGAACTTGCCCTAAAAGATATGTGCAGTCATATGATGGGAAATACTGTGTATATCTATTACCTCTCATGCCTTTTTTTTTACCATAGAACATTTACCTCATTGATGGCAGAGTTTACTATTAACAACTGTGGCTGTGATAAATCATTTCCATCATTAACATTAATCGTTGTTTTTGTAAGCGTCCATCCTTTACTGTGTGGGGTTAGGTGGTGAGATCGTGCGGCTGCAGCAGCGGAGAGCCGCTGTCAGAGCCGGCCAGACTCCCCACAAAGATGGTTCATTACAAAGAATCCGACCATCAGAACAGGCAGAAAAGCCAAAAAATGCATTATACAAAGTGATACATTGTAATTTACAAAAAACACAACATAGATCAGTTCTGCAGCAGAAGCAGAAGTCGGAAATTGCTGATATCCAGCCCTAGTTACAGGGGAACAGAGGTAAAACCCTGGTACAGGATGAAAATGAGTAAATTTGGCAGATAAAATAAAAAGGCTCATAACTTTGGAAGCAAAAATGTAATAATAAAAAAAAAAATAATAATAATATACACACACATCAGGTGAAATAAGTATTGAACACGTCACCAATTTTCTAAGTAAATCTATTTTTAAAGTTGCTATTGATATGAAATTCTCCCCAGATATCAGTAACAACCCATCCAATTCACACAGGCAAATAAATCACCATAGATGTCCATAAACTATGTAATAATGAGAAATGACACAGGGAAAAGTGTGGTGATGAAGCTTCAAGATGCCTCCTGTATGGAGAAACTAGTTGCATGCATTGCTCAGGTGTGATTTTGGCCCTTTATTCAACACAAACACTCTTCACATTCTGAAACTTCCATGGGCTCCTTCTATGGACTGTGAGCTTTAGTTCCTTCCATACATTTTCTCTTGGATTCAGGTCCGGTGATTGGCTGGGCCATTCTAGCAGCTTTATTTTCTTTCTCTGAAACCTATTGAGAGTTTCCGTGGCTAAAATGTCCTCTCTTATTTCATCTTCATCATCCTGGTAGATGGCAGCAGATTTTTCCAAGAATCTTTACTTCAATTATATGAACTTTGTCAGTTCCATATGTGGAAAAACAGCCCCACACCATGATGTTTCCACCTCCACACTTCACTGTTGGTATGGTGTTTTTGGGGTGATTTACAGTGCCTTTTGACCTCCAAACATGTGTATTGTAGCATCCAAAGAGTTGAATTTTGGTCTTTTTTTTTTCTTCTATGAACTGTGTTTCTCCACGTGCACCACCACTTGATAACGGAGTGCCGACTTCTTCCATTGAATTTTGGTCTCATCTGACCAGACTATATTCTCCCGGTATTTTACAGGCTTGTCTAAATGTGATTGAGCCAACTGTAAGTGCTCTTGAGCATGCTTTTTGTTCTGCAATAGTGTCTGGCGTGGTGAGCGTGTATACAGGCCATGAAGGTTGCATAGTGAGCCTTCATACAGTCCATGGAGGCAACAAAGTGAACGTGAATACAGGCCATAGAGGTTGTGTGATCAGCTTGCATATAGGCCATAGGGGTTGCGCGGTGAGAGTGCATATAGGCTATGGAGGTTGTGTGGTGAGCGTGCATACAGGCCATGCAGGTTGAATGCATTACTTATAGTTTTCTTTTAAACAATTGTACCTGCTGATTCCAGCTCTCCACAGGTGTCCTTGGCTCTTGGACAAGTCTTCTGATAATTCTTTTCATTCCTCTGTGTGAAATCTTGTGGGGAGCACCAGGTCGTGGCTGGTTTATGGTGAAATGATGTTCTTTCCATTTCCAAATTATGGGCCCAGCAGTGCTCACTGGAACCTTCAGTAGTTTAGAAATTCTTCTGTATCCAATGCCATAAGATTGTTTTGCAACAATAAGGTTGTGAAGGTCTTGAGACAACTCACTGGTTTTAACCATCATAAGCCTCCTATGTGGCACCTTTGTAATGAGACACATTTTGTAGGCCATTAGTTGAACCAGCTGACATTATTTGTCACTAAGTGGCAGGATTACTTTCTAATTACTGATAGATCTCAGCCGGTGTCAGGACTTTCCAGGGCTTTCTGCTCTTCTCTTTCTTCATGTGTTCAATACTTTTTCCCTGTGTCATTTCTCATTATTACACATGATTTACGGACATCAATGGGGATTTCTTTGCGTGTGTGGATTGGATGGGTTGTTACCAACATCTGCCAATAGCACCTTTACAAACAGATTTACTTAGAAAATTGGTGTTCACACGCTGTGTATGTATGTGTATATATATATATAACATATCAATATTGCTCCGTCCGTATAAATCCAGTCTATTAGAATGTACAGCTAATCAACCCATAGGGTATATGTCATAAAGCAGAAAAAAATTTATATGCCAGAATTGCCATCTATTATTTCTTGCACTCCCCCCATCCCAAATGCAGAAGAGATTAAAATGTCATATGTTCACCGAAATGGTACCAATAAAAACGGCAACTCACTGCAGAAAAACAAACAAACCCTCAATACATCTTCATTGACAGAAAATACCTATTTGTTTTTTGCTAATTTTTAAATAACGCAAATAAAACCTTTGGTATCGCTGAGATTGTACTGACCTGAAGAATCACTGCACCAGATCAATTTTAGCACGCAATGAATCCTGTAAAAACAAAATCCACCCCCCAAAAAAAGGAAAATATGGCGGAATTGGAAGTTTTTCACTTGCCATTTATTTTCCCTTTTTTAGTACTGAGAGGATGATGGGAGTTGTACTTCACGCAAGACTACGATGTAAGACACAGATGAAGTTATTCTTCCCTTATCTGGACATTTGGACTGACGCCCAGAAACTAGATTGTAACTTGTTTTAGCTGTCTCAGCAACCTTCTACTAATTATCACTTTTTGTTTATGAAACTTTCTTATCAACATTCCACTGTTATGAATCATCATTTCGCTGCCTGTGAAACAAAGGCATTTTACTGCGCATGTCTGACAAAAAAAAAAAATGATTATTATTATAAATAAAGGGACAGCACCCATAGAGGGAGACGCGCTCAGGGGCTTCCCAGTACTTGATTATACACTACGTGTCTGTGTATTTCTTGTTACGGGGATACCCCGACTCCAACAAGGACCCTCCATGGCTGAATGATCCTAACAATTCCTGGCGCCCGAAACAGGGACCCGAGGTCTGCGTATTCCTTCAAGTTCATCGACCGGCACGAGTAACCGCTGAGATTGGGACATCGGAACAGCAGATGACAAACCTGGCCAGGTAAGAGACACTGTTAGTTCTCTTACATCTGCTCTGCGATAGTCCGTAAATTTCATGCATATCTTGTGTTGGGATTGAGGAACTAGTAGAGAAGGATACCTATAGCTCGGGTCATTCATGTATATACTGTAGGATCTGCCGAAGGAGAGGTCAGAGAAGGTTATGAAACGGATGGTATGAAAGAGATGTGGATGTCGGGAATAGCCTCATAAGCCGCACTAAGGTAGATGACATAAGTATTACGGAGATTGCCTAACTGAGTCATAAGGTTGTGTCCTTTCGGGGAAACCTTCGCTCACGCTTAACTCCCGAACCTTTGTCCTCCTTTTTGACGGATAAGAGATTGACAGAATGAGCCCATGGAAGTAATGATAATACTCCAGGGACACGATATATAATGGAGACTGTATGGTTCATTTTATGTATTGTTGGTCTTGCCCTTGTTGCCATATATATGTGTGTTAGAATTACTCTACACTTCAGACAAAACGGTCCAGAGAAACCGTTTCAGATACTGGCTCCTTAGGACAGAATAGGTAACGAGGAAAGGTAAAATATAGAATATATTTTATCTAACCCAAAAAGCCTCCTAAGGTAAGAATAGTCAGGAAAAATGGGCAACAAACAGACCAAGACCACAAATGATGAACAAGATGTCTATACAATCGTGAAAGAAAGGTGTGGTGTAGAAGCAACTAAGAATTTAGGGAAAGTTTGCAAAACTTTTCAGGTAGCAAGGCATGACAGGTTTAACAGGAAACTATGGGAGGACATTCGGGCTAGAAAAGCAGGAGTGGTAAGAGACAAAGGATGGTAGAGTCCAAATTTTGGTGCCTGATGACCAAGAGTCTCTAGAAAACATTGTAAAAGTCCAAGCCTTAGAGGATGAGAAAGATCCTGCCCCTACCCAAATTATTTTAGATCTTTCTGAGGTACCAGAAAAATTATGGGCACAACATGACACCGATGTAGGACTAATGCCAATAGCTCCTGTAAAAGTCACTCCTGTTCCAGGTGTGACACTACCCCAATTGAGACAGTATCCTATTAGTGCCCAACAAGAACACGCCATAGGAGAACAGATAAAAGATTATCTAAAAACTGGAGTACTGATAGAAGTAAAGTCACCAGCCAATACACCGTTGTACCCCGTAAAAAAGAAATCTACTGAGGGGTCAGCTGCTAGGTACCGGATGGTACATGATCTAAGAGAGATAAATAAAATTTTGGAACCTATTACTCCTGTTGTGCCAAATCCACACACGTTGCTATCACAGATCCCAGCAACAGCACGAGTATTTTCTGTCATAGACTTATCAAATGCATTTTTTTCAGTACCATTACACCCAGACTGTTACAAACTGTTTGCATTTACATTTAAGAATAGACAATTAGCATGGACAAGATTACCACAGGGTATGATACATTCACCTACCTTGTACTCAGAAGCTATGAGATCAGTTCTTCAAAATTTCAAACCTACGGATGAGGTTGTAATTCTTCAATATGTTGATGACCTATTGTTATGTGCCCCTGCTCAAGAGTCCGCAAACAGCAACACAATAAGGTTGTTAATATTTCTAGCAGACATGGGCTGTAAAGTTAACAAGAAAAAAGTACAACTTTGTATGACTACGGTAGTAATTCTAGGACACTGCATTTCACAAGGTATTCGGCACCTCACCGCCGACAGACTAAAAATCATTAGAGATCTTGTTCCTCCCAAGAACTACAAAACATTAAGAGCATTTTTGGGAATAGTATCACACTGCAGACAATGGGTTATACATGCTAGTCAGCTTATGCAACCTCTATATGATTGTTTAAAAATCGAGCCTTTTCAGTTAACTGAATCAGCGCTCATAGCCTTTCAAGACCTCAAGAAAGGTCTCATGTCAGCCCCGGCCTTGGGAATCCCAGACTACGCCAAACCATTCCAATTAATGGCTGCGGAAATGTCTAATCATGCTACAGGAGTACTAACACAGAAACATGAAAATAAACAAAGACCTGTCGCATACTATTCTGCTCAATTAGATAATGTTACCAAAGCTGCACCATCATGTGTCAGAGTAGTAGCAGCTGTCTCTCTTTTGGTAGAAAAAGCCTCAGAAATAGTACTAGACCATGCCCTAATAGTACAAACTACACATGATGTACATGGCATACTGAATCAGGTATTGCCAAAACACATTTCAATGGCTAGACATCTTAGATTACAATGCTCCTTACTAATGCCACCAAACCTCACTTTTCGCCGCATATTGTCTCTAAATTTAGCCACTCTGTTACCACTAGAGACAAAGGGGGGAGTGGAAGGAGGTCAGGAAGACGAAGATGAAAATTTTTTACAATACCACGAACAAGACAATATAATACATGATTGCTTACAGTGTATAGAACAAGAAACACAAGGGCTACCTAATGTACAGGACACCCCTCTTGACAATCCAGACCTACATATGTATATAGATGGTAGTAGGTATGCAGATGAAACTGGTAACTTTCACACAGGTTATGCCATTGTATCAGATCATGATGTTATTGAAGCTGAGCCAATGCAGGCCAGCTGTTCAGCCCAGGAAGCTGAACTATTAGCTCTAATACGAGCATTACAGTTAGCAAAAGAAAAAACCGCTAATATTTTTACTGATATGCATATGGTATTGTACATGATTTTGGATGTATATGGAGAGCTAGAGGTTACATGACAGCTTCAGGTCAACCAGTAAAACATGGACAAATGATTAGACAAATCCTAGAATCAGCTGCCTCAACCAAACAAGTAGCAGTAATAAAAGTACCTGCACATGTAAGACTCGACACCGAGATAGCTAGGGGTAATGACCGAGCCGACAAGGCTGCTAAGCGAGCTGCAGTAAAACCTCTGACAACTGACCACACTATTAGTGCAGTATCAGAATTTGACTTAATTACACGGCTCAAAGAAGCCCACCAGCAGGTGAGTAGAGAAGAAAAAGAAGAGTGGCAGAAACAGGGGGCAGAAGAAAAAGAAGGACTATGGAGAAAAGGAGATGAGCTTTGTCTCCCCCGAGCGTGGTACCCTGTTGTGGTCAGTGAAGCCCACGGACCTACACATGTGTCTGCAAACGGTATGATACAGAGGGTCAGACAGAAGTGGTTAGCCCCAGGGTTCGGCCAGGTAGCTCGAGCAAAATGTGGTTCTTGTGAAATCTGTTTAGCCCACAATCCAGGACAGACTGTTAAGACCCCCCAGAAGCACCATGTAAGACCACTATATCCGTTCCAGAGACTTCAGATCGATTACATCCAGATGCCTAAGCATGGACACTATGAGTATGTACTGGTATGTGTGGACATGTTTTCGGGGTGGCCAGAGGCTTATCCAGTTCATACAGCCACGGCTAAAGTCACTGCAGTAAAAATAGCACATGAACTGGTACCCCGTTATGGTATCCCAGAAGTGATCGAGTCAGATAGAGGTACACATTTTACTGGAGAGATCTTTCAGAATGTAATGAAAATGTTGTGTATAAAAAGTGAACTACACACCCCTTACCACCCACAGAGTTCTGGTAAGGTTGAGAGAATGAATGGAACACTTAAGTTAAAAATACAGAAAGCCATGGCAGAAACACAGAAACCATGGACTGAGTGTCTCCCAATAGCATTGTATTCAGTCAGAAACACCCCCCAGGGAAAGAGCAAACTCACCCCCCATGAAATATTGTTTGGTAGAGTTGCCAATACAGGATTGTATTTCCCACAGACTTTAATGTTAGAAACTGAAAGCTTAACTGCTTATGTACAAAATTTATGTAAGCATGTGTCTAAAATACACTCTTTAGTGTTCTCTTCCATTCCAGATCCAGATTCCATTGAGGGAACGCACAAGCTGCAACCAGGAGACGAAGTCTACGTAAAAAGACATAACAGAAGAACGCTAGAACCCAGATTTGAGGGTCCATATCAGGTGTTATTGACAACTCCAACTGCAGTAAAATTGGAAGGAAAATCAGCATGGGTACATGCAAGCCATTGCAAAAAGAAATAGTGGTGATTGTACTTGTGTTAGCTATAACGATAGATCAGGGAGACCTGTGGGATAAACTAAGTTCCCCAAAACCTGCAGATAATAAATTTATAAAACATCATGAGACATTGGTAAACGGGCTGCTCGATGGCGGACAGAAAATAGCAGACTGTTGGATTTGTACGCATTCTCCAATATCAGCCACGAGCATACCCTTCCTGGCCGTACCCATGACCCCTGAGGAAGTGTTTACATGGACTAATTGCTCAGACAAATTAGCAAATAACCAAACCATTAATTCTAGATTATGGAACACCACTGTTGCCATCCCAGTTGTGGGGTGGGTGGGATTTCCCTGGTGGCAAGGTAATATGACTGGAAAAATAAACAACTTACAATATTTAGCGTTTAAAGGAGGTGTATGGGTTCCTAGAAATAAGACGGGACTAACAGACTTAGGGTTAATTCCTACAGAAAATATACAACTCAGTTTTAGTAGCACAGTATCTTTTTCTCAACCTTTTAAACCTGATATAGTAGAAAAATACATACACAATAATGGTTGGAAATATTCACAATTATTCCCCGATGGAAACAATGATACATGTTCAAAGATACCAGGTAATATATTATGTAATGAGTCAAGTGCATATGACCCAGGTACACCGACTTGTGAAAATCCAGATGCAGGATACTGTAGTCCATTAGGTCAAAAACCCCCTTGGTGTATACTTCAGAATGTATCTAAATTTTTAGATTTGGTACATAGGTTGGTGCTCCAACACTCTGCAATATGGGATCTGCCTGAAGGAACCTTCTGGATTTGTGGAAATGGAGCATATAAATGGCTCCCAGTAGGAATAAAAGGTACATGTACTCTAGGACGCTTAACACCGGCCACATTTATAGTTCAGAATCAGCAGGTAGATATGCAAGCAGTACCTAAACACACACTATACAAAAGAGCAGCCGACAACTCGCCTAGACCTTCAGGTAGGCCACATGTGGTCCAAATGGGAATTCCTAATAAAATATTCAGCACTTTCTTTGTGTATCCAATGTTGATGCAGATGTGGGATGAATATGACAGACACAATGACCAAAATAAAGATAGCTGGTGGTCAGACACCTTCTCCTTTCTCAACCCAAAGAACTGGTTTAAGGGTATTGGAGGTTGGGTGGCTGGAATTCTGCAAGGTATATTACAGATTGTGCTAGTTATAGTAGTCATATATGTAGTGTTTAAAATAGGATTAAAAATTATTTTAATATGCATAAATAAGCTTTGTAATATGGACTCAAGAATATGAAAGAAAAGAACTCCCGGACCAGGTCTTCTACCAAAAGTCCATAAGGAAGAATCAAAGGGGGGACTGAGAGGATGATGGGAGTTGTACTTCACGCAAGACTACGATGTAAGACACAGATGAAGTTATTCTTCCCTTATCTGGACATTTGGACTGACGCCCAGAAACTAGATTGTAACTTGTTTTAGCTGTCTCAGCAACCTTCTACTAATTATCACTTTTTGTTTATGAAACTTTCTTATCAACATTCCACTGTTATGAATCATCATTTCGCTGCCTGTGAAACAAAGGCATTTTACTGCGCATGTCTGACAAAAAAAAAAAATGATTATTATTATAAATAAAGGGACAGCACCCATAGAGGGAGACGCGCTCAGGGGCTTCCCAGTACTTGATTATACACTACGTGTCTGTGTATTTCTTGTTACGGGGATACCCCGACTCCAACAAGGACCCTCCATGGCTGAATGATCCTAACAGTACATTACATAGTAAATGTGAATGGTGTCACTTAAAACTACAAGTCAGTCTGCAAAAAAAAAGCCCTCACATGGCTATGGAAGAAAAAAGTTATCGATCTTGAGGCTGCGTGCCCACGTTGCGGATTACAAGCGTTTTTGATGTGGAATTTCCGCAGCGAAACGCTTGTAAACCGCTTGTTAATCCGCACCCCATGGTCCCCAATGGGATTCCGCAAGTTCTATGCACATGCTGCGGATTTTTCCTCAGCGTTTATGCTGCGTTCAAAAATCCGCCGAATGTCAATTAATTTTGCGTTTCCGAAAGTGGAATTGCCTTTGTCCAATGCATAAAAAACGCAAGGCAATTCCGCATGTGGAAAACGCGCGATAAACGTGAGAAAAACGCGCGATAAACGCGTGCGGAATTCCGCATGCGTTTTTCCGGGAGAGGACTTGCAGAAATGAAGCAGAAAATTTCTGCTTCATTTCTGCAACGTGGGCACATAGCCTGAGGGTATGTACCCACGTAGCGTTTTACAAGTGTATTTGATGCGGAATTTCCACAGCGGAAACGCTTGTAAAACGCTTGTTAATCCGCACCCCATGGTCCCCAATGAGAATCCGCAAGTTCTATGCCCATGCTGCAGATTTCTCCGCAGCGTTTTTGATGCACACAAAAATCCGTTTCTGCATGCGGAATTGCCTTTTCAATGCAATAAAAAACGCGAGGCAATTCCGCATGTCGAAAACGCGCGAAAAACGCTTGCGAAATTCTGCATGCGTTTTTCCGGGAAAGGACATGCGGAAATGAAGCGCAAATTTTCAGCTTCATTTCCGCAACGTGGACACATAGCCTAAAAGAGGTGGAGAAAAAATAAAAATTATCTTGTCCTTAATACGTAATTTATATAGATGGCTCGTTCACAGCCAGTTATGATCATATCCCAATTTCCTGAAGTGAAACCACAGAAGCTGATACAAGAAACGTGTTCCAGAAACTAGTATCCTAGCAACCGAGTAAATAAGTAGAATGTTGCCTGTTGTTGGGGCTTCTAACAGTGACCACGTCACCAATCTTCAGCGCAGATAACTTGTATCTCCTTAACAAAGTCCACATCACCGCCACCAAAACCCCCGAGAGTATTATACATTCTCAAGAAAATTACGACAATCCAGTGAATATCTGATGAAAGTCTACTATTGACCGAAATGTCATTAGCTGTTTTTCACGGACTGTTCCTGTTTGCAAATAAAATCCACATTCTTTTGCAAAGCATTCAATTGAGTGCTGAGTTTTTCTACTACTGTTACCAGTTATTGTATCACAAGGCGTTTCTCTACCACCTACCAGGAGGACCTAGGTGTTACCAGTCCACCTTCCAGGAGGACCGATGTGCTACCTGTCCACTTACCAGAAGGACCGATGTGTTTCCCTGCCACCTACCAGGAGGACCGAGGTGTTACCCGGTCACCTACCAGGGAGACTGAGGTGTTACCAGGCCACCTATGAAGACGACTGATGTGTTACTCGGCCACCTTCCAGAAGGACCAAGGTGTTGCCCGGCCACCTACCAGGAGGACCTAGGTTTTTCCCTGCCACTTACCAGGAAGACCGAGTTGCTACCCAGCCACCTAGCGGTGGAATAAGGTTTTAACCGACCACTTAGCAGGAGGACCGAGGTGTTACCCGGCCACCTACCATGAGGACTGAGGTGTTTCCCTGCCACCTACCAGGAGGGCCAAGATGTTACTCAGCCACCTACCAGGAGGACCAAGGTGTTACCCGGCCACCTTCTAGGAGGACCGATGTGTTTCCTGGCCACCTACCAGGAGGACCGAGGTGTTACCCAGGCATCTACCAGGAGGACCAATGTGCTACCCTGTCACCTACCAGGTGGACTAAGGTGTTACCCGGCCACCTATGAGGATGACCGATGTGTTACTATGCCACCTTCCAGGAGGACCAAGGTGTTACCCGTCCACCTTCCAGGGGGAGCAAGGTGTTACCTGGTCACCTACCAGGGGGACCAAGGTGTTACCTGTCCACCTTCCAGGAGGACCAATGAGTTACTCGGCCACCTACTAGGAGGACCAATGTGTTTCCTAGCCACCTACCAGGAGGACTGATGTGTTTCCCTGCCACCTACCAGGAGGACCGAGGTGTTTCCCGGTCACCTACCAGGGGGACTAAGATGTTACCCGGCCACCTATGAGGATGACCGATGTGTTACTTGGCCACCTTCCAGGAGGACCAAGGTGTTACCCGTCCACCTTCCAGGAGGACTAAGGAGTTACTCGGCCACCTACCAGGAGGAACAAAGTGTTACTCATCCACCTGCCAGGAGGACTGAGGTGTTAGCCAGCCACCTACCAGGAGGACTGAGGTGTTACCCTTCTACCTATCAGGAGGGCTGAGGTGTTAGCGAGCCATCTACCAGGATGACCGAGGTGTTACCCAGCCACTTACAAGGGGGACCTTTACTAGATAGAAACAATAACCCAAATTTAGAAAAAATGCAAGCCAAAATATATTTAAAAAATCACATTTATTTAGAATATATAAAAATAAACCAAAAAATAACATACGATAATAATGAGACAACACAGGTAAGAAAAATGGGGAAACCTGGTATAAATAGATAAAAATGGATATAAAGACCAAAGTTAGTATACCAGCTGATTAATAAATAAAGCATGGGTATATACTTTAATAAAACAGTATATAGTTGTACATACACAGTTCATATTTATGTGCTAACCTGAATCTCAAACATACAATGTATGGTTAGGGCTGTTAGCAAACTACTCCAAATAAACTATCTAGAAGAGATTACATTTATAGCAGACAATGAACATCAAAAGAAAGTATAATACCCACATATGTATGGCAGAATCAGTCAGGGAGCGATCAAAGACCAGGGGCCCACTGCACTCGACGCGCGTTTCTAAACACCTGAAGATATCATCTGCTGCTGCCTTGTGGCTGGGGGATGATCTCCTCCAGGATAGTTGACCAATTTGGACGATAACACGATATTAGGCTGCACTGCTGTAATAAAGAATCCTTAGGACCAAAATGAGTTGAATGTTTTTTATTTCCACCAGTTATCTACATATATTCCATGTTCATCCCCCACCTATTAAGCACAGGGAATATAATATATACCTGTTTATATGGGATATGTGTTCATTCCCCTATTATCTACATATATTTCATCTTCATTCCCCACCTATTAAGCACAGGGAATATAATATACACCTGTTTATATGGGATATGTGTTCATTCCCCTATTATATACATATATTTTATGTTCTTTCCCTACCTATCAAGCACAGGGTATATAATATACACCTGTTTACATGAAAAATGTGTACATACCCCTATTATCTATGTACAGGTGCATCTCACTGGGACCTTGTGGAGTGTGTCAATGACTGCCTTCTGGACATCTGTCAAGTCAACAGTCTTCCTCATGATTGTGGAGCCTACTGAAACAGACTAAGGGACTTTTTTAAACACTTAGGAAGCCTTTGCAAATGTTTTTTGTTACTTATTTTAATTTACTGACATAATGACTTTTGTGTTTTCATTCGCTGTAAGCCATAATCATCAACATTAACAGAAATAAACACTTGAAATAGATCACTGTGTTTGTAATGGCTCTATATAATATATGAGTTTCACTTTTTGTATTGAAGAACTGAAATAAATTAACTTTTTGATGATATTCTAATTTAGTGAGATGCACCTGTATATTTCATGTTCAGTCACCACCTACTAAACACAGGGAATATAATATACACCTGTTTATATGGAATATGTGTTTATTCTCCTATTATCTACATATATTGCATGTTCATTCTCCACCTACCAAGCACAGGGAATATAATATATACCTGTTTATATGAAATATGTGTTTATTCCCCTATTATCTACATATATTTCATGTTCATTCCATGTCCAAGATGCAAAAGAAATCTATAATACCTCTTCATATTTTTGGAGCTATAAGTTATGTTCGTTCTTTTTATTTATTCCTTTCCTTCATTCATTTTAGTATGTCCCCTTGGCTCACTAATCAGTGTTAATAAATCTGCTTCTCCGTAGAAATGCTTGCTCAGGACAATCGGTGAGGTTATCACTAGTGTTGAGCATTCCGATACTGAAATATCGGGTATCGACCGATATTCACGGTATCGGAGTTCCGATACTGAGTTCCGATACTTTTAGAATATCGAATACTGGAATCGGAAGTTCCCATAATGCCTGCGCTCTGCATTGTCTCTGAAGGATGACAAGCTGGATGGCAGCGCTCAGCTTACTGTACTTGTCATTTAGTGTAAACGATTTATTAAAAAAAATAATAGTGTTTTCATGCACCGTCTCTTTAAAAAAGCCGGCCGGCAATTCAGCAGCGGTACCCGACAATTTAGAATAGAAAGAATAGAGCATCACACATAGATTAGATAGATAGAAACATGTCAGTTACATATATAATAAGTACAGTGATAGTGTTGATTACTGTACTTGTCATTTAGTGTTAAAATAAAGGATTTATTAAAAAAAAAAAATTGGCGTAGGGTTCCCCGTAATTTTAGTCTCTAGCGGAGGTTAAGCAGACGGCTGGGGCAGATGTTTGAAGCCTGGGAAGGGGGTAATACCCATGGAGTTTCCCAGGCTACTAATATCAGCCCCCAGCTGAATACCTAGCCTTTACTAGCTATTAAAATGGGGGACCCCCAAAAGAATGATGTGGGGTCCCCCCTATTTTAATAGCTAGCAAAGGCTAGGCAGACAGCTGGGGGCTGATATTAATAGCCCAGGAAGGGTGCCATGAATATTGGCCCCCTCCCAGGCTAGAAATACCAGCCGTCAGCCGCCCCAGAAATGGCGCATCCATAGGATGCGCCAATTCTGGCACTTAGCCTCGCTCTTCCCACTGCCCTGTAGCGGTGGCAGTGGGGTAATAGGGCTGGGGTTGATGTCAGCTTATAATGCCAGCTGACATCAAGCCCAGGTTAGTAATGGACAGGCGTCTATAAGACACCCCCATTACTAACCCCATAGTCAAAGTTAAAAAAAACACAAACACTCAGAATAAAGTCCATTAATTTAAATAAACACACAATTCTTTATTGTTCTAAATTAAACCATACTTACGATCACGCCCATTCCAGCTGAAGCCAACGATCTCCTGCAATAAAAGTAAAATAATAAAGCAGCCTCATCCTTACCTTTCCATGGTTCCCAGGACAGCTTCAGCTCTGCTGCATTCACATGACAGGCTGGACCGCAGCAGAACGCTGCCATCCAGCTTGCCATGCCGCAGACACTGAAAAGCGCAGGCATGCTTGCACTCCTCAGTGTCTGGCTGCGACTGCATAAAGATGAGCCGAGGTCATGGTCCAATGAACTCAGCTCACCTCATGCACGTCACTGACAGCGTGGGAGAATTCTCCTGCGCATGCGGTGAGCGTGAGAGAATTCTCCTGCTGAAGCGCTGAGGATTTCTCTCTAGAATCCCTTGATAGTCTTGAGATTTCATTGTACCCTGCACAGATTCAAGACACCCTGTGCCAGATGCAGCAAAGCAGCCCCAGAATATAACAGAGCCTCCCCCCTGTGAACGTAGAGCTGATATGCCTTGCCAAAAACTTCCATTTTTATCTCATCTGTCCATAGGACATTATCTCAGAAGCTTTGTGGCTTGTCAATATATAGTTTGGCAAATTCCAGTCTGGCCTTTTTATGATTTTTTTTCAACAATGGTGTTCTCCTTGGTCATCTCCCATGAAGTCCACTTTGGATCAAACAATGATGGATGGTGCAATCGGACACTGATGTTCCTTGAGCTTGAAGTTCACCTTTAATCTCTTTAGAAGTTTTCCTGGGCTCTTTTGTTACCATTCGTATTATCCATCTCTTTGATTTGTCATCAATTTTCCTCCTGCGGCCACGTCCAGGGAGGTTGGATACAGTCCCATGGATCTTAAATTTCTGAATAATATGTGCAACTGTGGTCACAGGAACATCAAGCTGCTTGGAAATGGTCTTATAACCTTTACCTTTAACATGCTTGTCTATAATTTTCTTTCTAATCTCCTGAGACAACTCTTTCCTTTGCTTCCTCTGGTCCATGTTGAGTGTGGTACACACCATGTCACCAAACAGCACAATGAGTATCTGTAGCCCTATATACAGGCCCACTGACTGATTACAAGATTGTAGACACGTGTGATGCTAATTAGTGGACATAACTTGATTTAACATGTCCCTTTTGTCACATTATTTTCAGGGGTACCATCATTTCTGTCCAGGTCTATTTATGAGTTTAATTTTTTTTTAAATTCTGTGGAAGCAGGGTTGAAAAGCAATGTCTGACTTTCATTTGTTCATTTTTATAGATTTTTAATTTATTATTACTTTTGTCAGATTCAAGTTATTTCTGTGACCATTGTGGGTTTTTCTTTCATTAAACGAGGGGTACCAACAATTTTGACCACGTGTGTAGATTTCAGCCTTATATCATGACTTACCAGGGCTTTTTGCTCCTCTCTTTCTTCATGTGTTTAATACTTTTTCCCTGTGTCATTTCTCATTATTACACATAACTTAATTTATGGGCATCTATGGTTTGATTTCTTTGCCTGTGTGGATTGGATGATTGATACCGACATCTGGTGAGAATTTCATGTGAATAGGACTTGTTCAGTAGTTATTTCAGCCGCTGTATATATAAGGAAAATATAAGACTGTGCATTCACATTTCAAGGAGAGCTGAGTTAGGTAGGGGTCTGTATCTCCTGCCATATGGCTTGTCAGTTATTTATCCCAAAACAAAAACAAATGTACTGTATATGTATATATTTATACTATTTTCATAGCCAACACACAGTTTTCCCCACACACAGTATGATGCACACAGTAGATTGCCCCACACAATGTATGGTGCCCCATAACACCACCACACACTGAATGATGCCCATCACAGTCCCCTTCACACAGTGATTCTCCCACCAGTATGATGCCCACACAGTAGCCCTCATACATTATGATGCTCACAAAGTCCCTATCACACAATATGATGCCCACACAGTCCCCTTTACAGTAAGAGTCACACAGTACAGTCCCACTCACACAATACAATGTCATGATAGTCCCCCACACAATATGATATCAATAGTACAGTCTCCCTCATAAAATATGATATACACACAGTCCCCTCACTCATTATAATGCTTCAATAGTCTTCTTCACACAGTAGGATGCCCATACAGTCCCCCAACACGCTGTAAAATGCCCTCAAACAGTATGAGGTCCCCACAGTTCTCCTTATACAGTGTGATGTTCCCACAGTCCCCCTCAAACAACATGATGCTTCCATGCTCCCACTCACACAGTATGATTCCCCCACAGCCCCCTTACACAGTATGATGCTCCCACAGTCCCCCTTACACAGTATGATGCTCCCACAGTCCCCCTCACACAGTATGATGCTTCCCTGCTCCCACTCACACAGTATGATTCCCCCACAGCCCCCCTCACACAGTATGATGCCCACACAGTCCCCCAACACGCTGTAAAATGCCCTCAAACAGTATGAGGTTCCCACAGTTCTCCTTATACAGTGTGATGTTCCCACTGTCCCCCTCAAACAACATGATGCTTCCATGCTCCCACTCACAGAGTATGATTCCCCCACATCCCACCTTACACAGTATGATGCTCCCACAGTCCCCCTTATACAGTATGATTCTCCCACAGTCCCCCTCACACAGTATGATGCTTCTGTGGCACCCCAGGGGTCTGGTTTCCACAGTAACAGCAATGTTATGTCTGAGAGCAGGTGGGAGGTCTCTTGGTCAGGAATCCTATGCATGCCACACCTCCTGCCCAGTCCTGGGAGGGGAAGGACTTCCCCTATTTAAACCTAGGGCTGAGGCAGGGTTAGTGAGTAGAGAAGAAGTAGAGACAGAGAAGAGAAGCAGATATAGGAAAAGAACATCAGGAGCTCTGTGGGCGCAGTGCTACAAGGAGTCAGGGGCTGGCAGCTGCAGAGCTCGCCCTGACTGAGAAGCTATCACCGGACCCGGAGTCCGAGGCTGTGGGGACTAACTCCTATCCAGCAGCAGAAATCGACCGGCAGGGGATTTCAGGTCCTCTGGCCAAGAAACCCGAAGGCACGGTCACACGCGTGGGACCAGCACCGCCGTCGTGGAGCGGACGCAACTAGAAGGCCCCGAGTCACCGGCCATACGGGTGAGCACCACACGGTACACTCAGGGACGTGGGCTACTTATACCCGCCTCTAGCAAGGTAGCCAGAAGAGTACAGTTAGTTTGGGAGGCCTACAACTCCGCCTGGCCAGGGGAGATCCCATCTGCTCAAGGACTGACCAGGCCCCAATCGCTAGCAGTACTCCGGGAGGGTCTATCTTTGTCACCAGTAAAGACCCTGAACTACACCGTACCGTCTCCGAGTGGTTCCTGCTACCCCCATCATCCACGTCGGCTGCCCTGAGGCCATACCCCTCCCGTTGGGGGTGATACTATCACGCTGCACAATCCTACCACCGGCCTCAGCGGCCTGCCCTGCAGCGGCAGCTCCTTCGCTGCATTCAACGGGTGGCGTAGTCGTACAACATCTACCGCTAATACAGCGCCACTAAGTCTGACTCCCTGGGCACGGACCGGGTCACCGCCACGAGACTACAACCCTCAACAGATCCGGCTCCGGGTAAGCTCCCGCGTGCGCAACGCTGTGCGACACAGGCCCAGGGGTGCGTCAACTTTTGGCGTAGTCGGCAGGATCTCGTGCCCGCAACCACCGGGTACTGCGTGCCTGAAAAAGACTGTTCAAACTTACCTGTGGTGAAGATTCCCGCCATCCGGCGCCATCTTCCGCTTCCTTCCCGCCATCGGTGGAGTTTTCCCGCCATTCGGCGCCATCTTCGGCTTTCTTCCCGCCAGCCGTGGAGTTTTCCCGCCATTGGACGCCATCTTGAGGACGCCGCGCGGGAAGAAGAGGGGCGTGGACTCCGAAAGCGCGCGAGAACTGAAGCCCCGCCTCACGTCCGGACGTTGTGTAAGGTCCTGGAAGGAGCCCAGCAGACGCCGATGTCACAGGAGCGCGACGGAAGGTCCTCAACCCTGACGATCCACTGCGGAGCCGCGGCCTACGGAAGAGGATCATCGCAAGGTAGGCCACGGTCCACTAGGGGGGAGAAGGATGTCGGATACGGAGGAGAGCTTCACCGCTTCAACCCCCGCCAGCGCCACCGCTCTTGCGGTCATGCCTTTCACCATGCCCTATATCCCGGGGGCAGCCTGGCTACCCCAGTACTCAGGGGAGTCACATACCCTGCATGACTTTAGAGAAAAGCTGGATAGCCTCTTCCAGGTGTATCCCCTCACAGAGGAGCAAAAAGTGAGCATCCTGGTGGCCCAATTAACCGGGGCAGCCCAAAGGGAGGTAAAGTCCTGGCCACCTGGGAGGAGGACTGTCGCAGAGATACTAACCCGGCTGAGGGACACCTTTGATACCCGCACCTCAGCCGAGATCAAGCTTAGATTCTACGGGTGCAAACAGCGGGCACATGAGAGTATAAGGGACTATGCCCTGAACCTACAAGAGGCCCTGAGAGCCATTAAGCAGACCGACCCTGACGGCGTGGGAGACGAGGACAGGCTGTTGACTGAACAATTTATAGAGGGTTTATATTGCAATGCCCACCGAACCCAGTTGCGGGCAATGGCCTTACAGGACCCTCATCTGGGATTTGCACAGTTCAAGGACAGAGCCATCCGGGTGCTCCGAGAACCAGCACCAGGTGGCGTTGTGACCCACAGACGCCCCACTACCACTTACCACCAGGAGGCGGCGCCCTTGTCGGCAGGGCCTGTGGGAGCTGATGCGCAGGCTTTGAACAATGACCCGGCTCCAGACCTGCACCATCAGGTCCAAGAGCTAGCTAAAAGCGTTGCTGCGCTAACCCGAACTGTGCAGTCTTTACAGGTTTCCACTCCAGGGAAGATCCAGCTGGCATCCGGACCGGAGGACATCCCGTGGCGTCGACCAAGGAGGACCCCACCGGCCAGAGGAAGACCCAGCGACCGATACAACGAGGACGGACAACCCATCTGCCGCCGCTGCAATCAACCCGGACATATGGCAAGGTACTGTCCTTTAAACTGGCATAACCTGGGGTAGAGGGCCAACCCCCAGGAAAAAGATCATCAGGCCCATCGAACTGGCGCGACAGATATGTGGGAGGACGTCCAGTCTTGCCTGTGGTACTGGATGGCATCCCTATGAGTGCCCTATTGGACACCGGGTCACAGGTCACCACTATCCCGTACGTGCTCTTCAAGCAGTACTGGAATGACTCGGATATCACCCGCTACCCTGACGACGACTTGAGTATCATCGCCAGCAATGGTCAGCCCGTGCCACAGATTGGATTTAAAGAGGTGACCATTAAAATCGGTAGAGTCGAACTGGCAGCACAGGGACTGATCATTGTAGACATTGACAAACACGAGAGTCACCCAAAGATAACTCTAGGAACTAATGTAATTGAAAATTGTCTTGCAGAGGTGATTTTCCTTTTACAACAGGTTGCCAAGAACGCCAGCTCCGGCCAGCAGCGAGTGCTCCAGAAAGAGATACGGGCACTGATGCGACGGCAACAGATAGAACTCTCCGGTGGTGAGATTGGTAGCGTAAGAATGTGTGACCCTTTCCCTATTGCCATGCCCCCAAAAAGTGAAATGATGATTTGGTGCCGGGCAGCTATTGGTCTGAGAGGTAGAGATTACCAGGCAATGGTAGAACCAGTTCACTCAGACAGTAGGCCCACCATTTTGACAGCACGGGGGGTGGTCAATGTACGCCATGGGAGGGTGCCCGTTCGCATAATAAATATCGGGAAGAGGGAAGTGTACCTGCCCCGGTATGCCACGCTAGCCAAATTGTATACCATCAATCAAAATTCCATACAGTCCGTAAAACCCTTGCCTCCATCTTCCCCGGAGGAAGGTAACGGCTCTAAGGAAACAATGGAGGACTGGTGTCAGCAACTACATTTGGGTACTGACTCCACTCCCTCACACCAGAAACAGGGAGTCTATCGGGTGGTTCAAGAGTACGAGAGAGTGTTTAGTAAACACCCGTTAGACTTCGGGCGAGTCAAAGGGGTAAAACACCACATCCCCACGGGAGACCATCTTCCCATAAAAGAGAGGTATCGACCCGTACCCCCTGCACACTACCAACACGCCAAGGGGATGCTTAGGGACATGAAGGAGGCTGGGGTGATCAGGGACAGCTGTAGCCCCTGGGCAGCTCCACTAGTCTTAGTCAAAAAGAAAGACAACACCATGAGGATGTGTGTAGATTACTGGAAAATTAACCGTATCACACACAAGGATGCGTACCCCTTACCAAGGATAGAGGAGTCTTTGGCTGCTTTAAGATCTGCTAACTTCTTCTCTACCTTGGATCTCACTAGCGGGTACTGGCAGGTTCCTGTAGCAGAGGCGGACCGGGAGAAGACCGCATTCACCACCCCGATGGGACTTAGCGAGTTTACCTGCATGCCGTTCGGACTCTGCAACGCACCGGGAACCTTTCAACGATTAATGGAGTGCTGTCTGGGCCACAGAAACTTCGAGACGGTCCTGTTGTACCTGGACGATGTCATCGTATATTCCAAGACTTATGAGGACCACCTGAAACACCTGGCGGAAGTGTTCGAAGCTCTGGCAAACTACGGCCTAAAGGTAAAACCCTCCAAGTGTCACCTCCTAAAACCAAAGGTGCAGTACCTGGGACACGTGGTGAGCGCTGACGGAGTGGCTCCCGACCCTGATAAGATCACCGCAATTAAGGAATGGCCAAGTCCCTCCAGTGTAAAGGAAGTGCGGCAGTTCCTCGGGTTGGTAGGCTATTACCGCAGATTCATCCCCGGTTTCACCAAAAAGGCAGCTCCTATGCAGGACCTCCTGATAAGCATGTCCCGGAAGGCCAAGAACCAGAAGCCGCCCTTCAAATGGGAGAAGTTAGAAGAAGAGTCCTTCCGCCAGCTGAAGATGGCCCTCACGGGGGATGAAATCCTGGCGTACCCTGATTACAGCCAGCCCTTTATCCTCTACACCGACGCAAGTAACATCGGGCTAGGAGCCGTACTGTCCCAGATCCAGCAGGGGAAAGAACGAGTAATCGCTTACGCTAGCCGAAAACTGCGACCCACCGAAAGAAACCCTGAGAATTACAGCTCATTTAAGCTAGAGTTCCTGGCAGTGGTGTGGGCAGTCACCGAACGCTTTAAGCACTACCTCGCTTCTTCTCGGTTCACCGTGTACACGGATAACAACCCGTTGACACACCTGGACACGGCAAGACTCGGTGCCCTAGAGCAGAGATGGATGGCCCGTCTGTCCAACTACGAGTTCACAATCAAATACCGGGCAGGACGCTCCAATACCAACGCGGACGCCCTGTCCAGGATGCCAAACCTACCGGACGTAGGAGAAGATCCAGAGGGACTGGAAGAAGTCGAACTCCCCGCGTTCCACCGTCATGGGACTATCCAGTATTCCCATCGGGTAAGGAGTAAGCAAGCCGCTACGTTTAACCCCTTGCCTCACTACAACTGGGAGGAAACGCAAGACAGTGACCCTGCCGTCCGGCTGGTAAAGGAGATGCTGACTCGGCCAGAGGCTCGCCTTGACCCAGACGCTCCGGAGGAAGCCAAGCAGCTGTGGGCTGAGAAGAGTCGACTGTTCCTTTACAAGGGGAAGTTGTGCCGCAGAATGGTTAACTCCCGGACGCATGAACTAATCTGGCAAGTAGTGGTGCCACGGAGAGACGCAGCCATGGTGATGGAGGCATACCACGACGGGGCTGGACACTTCGGATGGAAGAAGCTGGAGTTCCTGCTGCGTGGGCGGTTCCACTGGGTAGGCATGAGGGGAACCATCGAGAGGTGGTGCAGAGACTGTGGCCCGTGCAACCTAAGAAGGAAGGACCGTGCCAGCCAGAAGACTCCCCTGCAGTCCATCGTCACCCGGCAGCCGTTGGAACTGGTAGCCTTGGATCATGTAAAACTGACCCCAAGCAGAAGTTGCTACGTCTACGCGTTAACCATTGTGGATCATTACTCCCGGTTCTTGGTTGTCGTCCCCGTTAAGGACTTAACGGCTCAAACAGCAGCTAGAGCCTTCCAGCAGCACTTCTGCCATCCACACGGGTACCCGGACCAAGTGCTGACGGACCAGGGACCTGCCTTTGAAGCGGAGGTCTTCCAGGAATTCTGCAATCTGTATGGCTGCCAGAAGATAAGGACGACACCCTATCATCCGCAAACTAATGGACTTTGTGAGAAAATGAACCAGGTGGTAATGGATCTCCTGAAAACGTTGCCCCTGGAAGAACGCAGTCTGTGGCCTGAGAAGCTGCCCGATCTAGTGGACCTATACAACCACATCCCGGTAGGTTCCACCAACTGTACCCCGGCTTACCTAATGAGGGCGAGACCTGGTAAGTTACCTGTTGACCTGGAAATGGGAGTCCTGACACCTGAGGACACTTCACCAGAAGCAGACTGGGACACAGAGAGGCAGCAGCAGTACCGGAAAGTACAGGAGAGCGTGGAGCGAAGTCTCTGTCAGGCTAGGGAAAGACAAGAGAAAACTTACAACCAGTATGCTCCCGCTGTTCCCCTGGTACCCGGAGAGCAGGTCTTGAAGAGGAAAAGACGGCTCCACAAGTTGGACGACCAGTGGGAGAAGGACCCGTACACCGTACTGCCCTCAAGCCACGAGAACCCGAAAGTCTGTACCATCAGTAAAGACGGAGGGGAGACCATAGCCATTGTATCCCGGGATCACCTGAAGAAGTGTCCTGAACAGCTACGGAACCCTGAAGAGGAACAAGAAGACCATCGACCCGTAGAGGAAAGGGAAGATATGGTTAGTACTGTGCTCGGAGACTTCCCTCGGTCCTGGACTCAAGTCAATGGTGCAGTTGTGGTACCCGTCCTCACGTTCCTCCAACCAGCATCCCAAGTGCCTACGGAGCAACAGGTAGAGCTGGAAGAGCAGCCGGTCCAGGAGGCAGAAGACTCCACACAAGCAGAACAGGAGGATCAACCCTCTGCTTATAGTGAGCCTGCCGTACCCCTAGTGAGCCAAAGAGCCGGTAGACAGCTGCCCAGTTTACCCTTGACAGCTCCTACACCCTGTAGTTCAGGGCTAGACAGTCAGCTCCGTAGGTCCACTAGGGCCACTAGAGGCCAGTTACCCGCACGTTGGAGGATTTGAAGTGTATAAATTGTTTTATTTGTGGTTACCTGTTTTTCTTGTTGCTTGTGTATAATTATGTGTTTCTAGTTATTTATAGGAGTCCTTGGTGGATTTACCGGGAATCCTTGTACATGGTTGGAGCGTAACCTAGGAATGGACTAAAGACTGTTAAGGACTCGGGGCAGGACAGACCCCTACCTGGTTACGTCTCCCTGTTTTGGTGAAATGGACACCTTGCTTTTCTTCAAAAACTGCACCCGGTTGCGGACACGCCGTGACCATCTTTATATGTTTTTCTTATTGTACTATTATTGTTTATACCTTGTTATGTTTAAAAATATGTTTAGTCCCGGAGTACTAAATTTCACTAGGGGGGAATGTGGCACCCCAGGGGTCTGGTTTCCACAGTAACAGCAATGTTATGTCTGAGAGCAGGTGGGAGGTCTCTTGGTCAGGAATCCTATGCATGCCACACCTCCTGCCCAGTCCTGGGAGGGGAAGGACTTCCCCTATATAAACCTAGGGCTGAGGCAGGGTTAGTGAGTAGAGAAGAAGTAGAGACAGAGAAGAGAAGCAGATATAGGAAAAGAACATCAGGAGCTCTGTGGGCGCAGTGCTACAAGGAGTCAGGGGCTGGCAGCTGCAGAGCTCGCCCTGACTGAGAAGCTATCACCGGACCCGGAGTCCGAGGCTGTGGGGACTAACTCCTATCCAGCAGCAGAAACCGACCGGCAGGGGATTTCAGGTCCTCTGGCTAAGAAACCCGAAGGCACGGTCACACGCGTGGGACCAGCACCGCCGTCGTGGAGCGGACGCAACTAGAAGGCCCCGAGTCACCGGCCATACGGGTGAGCACCACACGGTACACTCAGGGACGTGGGCTACTTATACCCGCCTCTAGCAAGGTAGCCAGAAGAGTACAGTTAGTTTGGGAGGCCTACAACTCCGCCTGGCCAGGGGAGATCCCATCTGCTCAAGGACTGACCAGGCCCCAATCGCTAGCAGTACTCCGGGAGGGTCTATCTTTGTCACCAGTAAAGACCCTGAACTACACCGTACCGTCTCCGAGTGGTTCCTGCTACCCCCATCATCCACGTCGGCTGCCCTGAGGCCATACCCCTCCCGTTGGGGGTGATACTATCACGCTGCACAATCCTACCACCGGCCTCAGCGGCCTGCCCTGCAGCGGCAGCTCCTTCGCTGCATTCAACGGGTGGCGTAGTCGTACAACATCTACCGCTAATACAGCGCCACTAAGTCTGACTCCCTGGGCACGGACCGGGTCACCGCCACGAGACTACAACCCTCAACAGATCCGGCTCCGGGTAAGCTCCCGCGTGCGCAACGCTGCGCGACACAGGCCCAGGGGTGCGTTACTTCCATGCTCCCACTCACACAATATGATTCCCCCACAGCCCCCCTCACACAGTATGATGCCCACACAGTCCCCCAACATGCTGTAAAATGACCTCAAACAGTATGAGGTCCCCACAGTTCTTCTTATACAGTGTGATGTTCCCACAGTCACCCTCAAACAGTATGATGCTTCCATGCTCCCACTCACACGGTATGATTCCCCCACCACACCTACACAGTATGATGCTCTGTTAAAGGACGAGGTTTCCCTCCAAAAATATCAGTAATTAATGGGGGAACTCTCCTACTCCTCTATTGAGGTCCGATATTAACTATTAACATCAAACTTGATTATTAATAATTAATATCCACTAACGTTATCTGTGCCTTATACTATACACCATACTAAATGGCGATTAACTGAGACAAAAAACGTGTTATCAATAAAAGGTATTTATTACACAAAAGTCTGCAGTTAATATACTACTATTTATCCCACTAACACAGTACACAATAATAATAACAATATACAATTCCCAATTACCTATTTTCCACCCATGTTTCCTAATCACTCATGCAATATCAGCCCACCCAACTATACTAACTTTCCCTATATATATATATAGATACAAGGATAGTAAGGTTAGTACAATGTATGTAGGGCTAGTAAGTAAAGAGTTACAGGGGAAGCGAGATACTCAGCCATGTGTTATGTCCATCTCTCCATCTCTCCGTCCAAAGAGCAAAAAA
Organism: Phyllobates terribilis; assembly: GCF_046119375.1. Classification (NCBI taxonomy): domain Eukaryota; kingdom Metazoa; phylum Chordata; class Amphibia; order Anura; family Dendrobatidae; genus Phyllobates; species Phyllobates terribilis. The sequence goes on from NW_027362764.1 coordinate 717,143,885, forward strand.
GGCCTAGCACATAAGTGCTCTGGGGTTTTAAGTCCTGCACAGGAAATGAGGTGGTATTCCCCGCCCACTGGCTAAGGTCTTTGTTCATGTCCAACCATACTAGCAAAAGCTGTTTTAGTACATGGCTGGACATTTTGTTGATCCTGCCCCCAACAGCAGCAAGCAAACTGAAACACATAAGGAGATGGGGGCCAATATATACATGTATACTTATCTGCAAGCATGGCTAGTATGTAGATACATATATACATGTACAACCTAGGACACTTCCCTTTACAATCCCCCTGTTGTCGAGAACACGACAATGAAATTTGAGGGAAGTGTTGTACTGGGATATATTTGCCTACTCAAGCCCCATATATAAGTTGTGACAGTTCAGGATGGAATGAAGTATAATACTGCACTTAGGTACCTAGACATCAGCCATTACGGCCATCAACTCTTCCCTGCCTTTCACCGTAATCTAACGCATCCCTCCACAGAATACACTCTGCTTCTTTCTTGGATCTTTAATCAAAGTCCTTTTGTTGTTAAAGTCTTTTTGCTGTGGTCCTGTTGTTGCCAGTCTTCAGGTATCTGCCTACCCCAAAGTCGTCTTGCTGGTCAGACTCTGGGATTGCTTTACCCTCAGTGTATAGGTTGGCTCGAGTCACTATCCTGTGTACACCCCTCACCCTGCCAGTCTTTCTAGTCCTCTCCCGCAGCTTGCTTGTGCAGGGTTATGAGTACTCCTGGCGTGATGAGACTGCTGGGTGTCACATTCTGTAGTTGGGCCTCACCACGTGGTTTCTTTGAGCACCTTCTTCTTTTTGGGGTATTGTCAATCGTGGTCTTTCAGTAGAGGCACAACATCCCTCAGGCACGACTTTCATCAGGCAATTTTCCTGTAGTCTTGATTAAAGATCGTTGATGAGTTTCTTCTATGGATAGATATGCAGATCTTTACTAGGCAGGTCAGAATTTCTCGAGTAGGGAGTGATGTCACAATACCTAAGTTGACTGCAGGAAGAAACACCGTCTGATTCTAACAGACATTCAATCCATCCCTTACGAACATCACAATAGCAAGGGTTGAAGTGGCAAATACCTTATAAAGTGAGGGGACCTGTCCCTAGAGAAACCTAACTCTATTCCCCCATTCACACAGAACACACATTACAATTCCATTCCAAAGTAAGCTTTTGGTTTGAATGCATATAGAGACTTGAGCTAAAATAGCATGTATTCTAACTGATCCATAAAACACATGCAGATCATTGACCCATGTGCAATTGGAGTTTACTACCGTCTGCAAATGCATGAACACCGTCACATGAATACACTTATTGTGGACTGAGTATGTCCATGCACAGGTAGTTCTGCACTTACACCTAAAGTGTCTATATGCACACATATGGAATTTCGGTATACAGTAAAACTCATAAATTTACATTAAATTATATATACACAATATATATTGGATTCGGGGTAATGGACTGTGTTTGTCTTATGTCCTTAACCCCCGTCTCTGGCTGAGCTCATGGTGCCCAGCCTGACTTCTGTGCAGTTGGGCAGACAGTCTTTTGATCCTCCTGCAAATCAGAAACAGTCCAATATATAAGATCGCGACCAGGAGGCAATGACAGGAAGAGGCAGATTTGGGGCTTTATTACAGTCTCCTCCTCATGTCTAAAATCAAAGTGGAGATGTTTCAGCTCTGTGACAAACACAAGAGGGGTCTTCTGGCATCTCTCAGGGGTATCTGGGTGAAGGTCAAGACTTCTCTCAGGAGTGATAGGTGTTCTTCAGCACTATGCTCTGCTACATCGATACCTAAAATGGGATTAAGGGAACAATACGCTCCTGGGAGTTCTCCCGGTGCAGTTATTCAACATCCTGGCACTGGATAACCTCCCTTATTTTGATCTTCCCTGTCCCATCAAACTCCCGTTCCTTCAGGGTGACCTCCCCCTGTTAACCTTTCTTGAGCTGCCTAGCAAGTTCCTATTGCATAGGCAATGCCTTGACTCTCTTGAACACCACAAAATGAATGCAATTTTTCTTTAGTATGCTCCTAGTCAATTGCCTCTGTTTCCTATACAGACACCCCTTCCAGTTTTTCACAATACAAAAGAGTAACACACAGCCCTCGCAGCTACTTATTCTCCTATACATAGCTTCAAACAGACTACACAGAGACAAAGGCTCATCATGTATAGTTGGCTTGAACTAATTCAGGATTTCTGGAGTAACATCCCAGTTTGCCAGCCTCATGCCTCATCATGAAACTGCCCATCCCTGGGTTCGGTACTCCCCGTTGCCACATACTACCTATTAACATATGTAGGCAACCACAACCAGCTGGAACTTCAAGGCCTAGGTGCACAATATATACCTATCCACACCACACCTATCTTAGTCCATGCCGAAAAACCAGCTCACTCGTGGATATGGCTCTATTATCAAAGGAAATATGTTCAAACTAAGGTTCACTGTTTTAAGTTGTATCCTGCATCAAGATTTAAACAAAACCAGGTTATCCGTCCGAACTTCAAGGTCTAAGCACACAGTATAACACGACACTCCATCGTGTACGTCAGTTACCTGTCCATGCTTCTCTGCCTGTCTTAGCTCACGTAATACACCCTTTATTCAATCCAAAATGCACAGAAAACAAAAAAAGCAAACCATTAACAAATTATCCGCCTGAACTCTATTACAAAATGAAAACAAAAAAAAATAAAATACACATTCCTGCGATCTGTGCTACTCTTAACCTTAATTCTATGGAAAAACTGGAGACTTGACAGGGGGTCCGATAGAAAACAGAAAACAACCAGCATACTAACAAATCCTGTTATACATTGCATACACAGTGAGACTCCTATAAAGCCTTTCTGCCACCTGTCTGAGCCTCACAGGTCTAACGATATATTTAAACTGTAAAAGAACAAACCTAGTGAACAACAGAACAGTAAAATAACCTAATAAGACAAAACAACTGTATAGATAAAGAACAGTACAGGTCTGTTAGAAACTCTGCTGATAGAGTTTAAATCAAGGCTTACTAGGGAGCAAAATTTACCCTTTCATCCCTTGCTTGCAGTCGGCCATTTTGACACATCTGCACATGGTGGGGCACATGAGACTGAGAGAAAATACTATTTTGTCTCTGTAAATGTCTGTTCTCCATGCTGGACTTCTCACAATTAATTCTCCAATGACAATTCCTTGCAATGTGTCCAAAGTGACCACATTTAAAACATTTAACAGAGCAATATTTCCTCTCTCTCCTCGTACCTGACAATTTGCAGTACCTGGCAATATGACCTGAGCCATCACAGGTATAACATCTAATGGATGCCATGCTTGATGTAGGGCCCCTAACAGAACATACTTCCTTTTGTTTGGATATTTTAAACTGTTCCATCACTAGGGATGCACTTTTAACAATTTTACGTTTGCATTTTCTCATTATTTTACATTTGTCATTACATTTATTGATTGGATCACAATTTGATGAAATATTTGATCCATCACTCCCCCATTTTTGCCCTGCACAGGGCACAATTGGTAGAGAATCTGGCCTTGGTCTCAGAGACAAAGAGAAGGCCGGCACCATGTTTGAAAAATCATTGATGATATTTTGCAAATTTGTAATCAGTTGGGATCTAGTATCAAGATCAACACTCAACTGATTGATTATGGCATCACTAGCTGCTGCCTTGTCCTTAAAAGCTTTGATCTCAGCCCCAGACTGAGTCAGCTGTGCACCAATATCAAGACAATGATTTTTCATCTCAAGCAGTTGCGATTCTAGCATGCAGATCTGCTTATCTCTATCCATATCACATTTACTATTCTCTGCCAGTTGTGTCTGTAAGGCACAAACTCTCTGCAAATTTGTTACACAACACTGGCAGTGAAACTTTGGGGGATCTTCCTTACACAATGAGTCCTCATATACACAAATCAGTTTTGCTAGCATGTGGAGCCGTTTGCTTGTTTTATTCAAAACCGACCGTCTGTCTATACACATGCTATCATGAGCACATGCTTGCTCCAATAGAGCAGACCACAGCAATTCTGCAGATTTGGGTGTACTGGGGTGCACTGGGTTAAATTTACTGTGTTTTGCCAAGCATTTCAGGGCGGATAAATCCATACTCACTCTTCCTGGAGCCATCATGGTCATCCTCCTTGTCCCTTCTGTGCTGCTTGAAAAAGGTCCTTTTACCTCCAGAACGCCTTTTCCCGACCAGCTGAACTTTCTCTTGAGAACGACTATGCCTTTTTGGAAGAATGCCTTGGTATAGATCACCCCAAATGCTCAAAGATTGTAAAGCAAACAGAAAAACGTTAAAAATCAGAAGAAAACAAAAGATTGGGTTCTCTGTTATAGATTTTGTCCGTGTACAGTGACGCGCCCCCTGGGCCAGTGTTGTTTGGGGGATACCCGGAGCCGGATCAGATGGGGGTTGTAGTCTCCGAGTGGCGGTGACCCGGTCCGTGCCCAGGGTGTCAAGCTCAGTGTGTGGCAGTCCTACAGATGTTGCTGGATGTTCTTTTGTGTCGACTACGCCACCCGTTGAATTGCGGTCAATACGGCCGCCGCTGCAGCAGGGTCCGCTGAGGCTGGTGATGTGTGTGCAGCTCAGGTAGTATAACCCCCAACGGGAGGGGTATAGCCTCAGGGGGTCAGGTGTAGAGGATGGTGGTTGTGGAGGTGCAGTGAGGATGGTAATGAGACTCAGAGTCGGGCTGTGCAGTTCAGGGTCTTTACTTACTGCTGTTATTCTGGTCACTCCGGCCTTGAGCGACCGCCCGAGCCGTGCTGCGTCCACCAGGTCCTGGACTCGGCCAACTCCCAAGTAATTCTGGAGCGTGATCCTGAGCTCCCTTTCTGACGTTCCTTCTCTCTGGCCTTCCCCACCAGGGATCCACCTAAGTCCGGCTCCCTCGGGCCTCTTGTTGGTAAACCCTTGTCTCTGGGTTCCCTGACCCTATTCTTGGTCTGCCTTCCGGGTGGATTTAGTGGGTGGTCGTGGCAGATCCTGCCCACGACCTCCGGTCTCTGGCTGAGGATTAGTGCCCTCCACCAGCTTGGGATCCGGTACCCTTGTGCCAACTCTTCACCCTCTGGTCTAATTTTGGGATCTTGGAGTTCTCTCTTCTCCCCCTCTGGGTCCTTCTTTCTCCTCTCTCTCTCTGGGACTTGGAGCTGGCTGAGCTTCTCTGCTCTGCTCCTCAGGTTACACTCTGACAGACTGACCCTGATCTCAGATGGTTCCCACCTTATATACTCCCTCTATGTGTGAGCTCAGGTGACCAGCACCCAATGAGCTCCTAGCACTACCCAGACTGCTCCCCCTATCTGCCCCTACACTACTGGGATGTTCCACCCCCCTCCCACTCCAGCCAGGGACAGACACTGTCGTACCTGCACATTTCTCTAGTGGGAGTACCATTGGTCTGTCCCCCGGAAATGGGATGTGTGTAGTGCATGCAGCCTACTGAGCTCAGTTCCACACTCCATCCTTACCCGGGAGTGGAATACCACACCTCTGGCTTGAGGTGTAATACCCCTGTAGCAGCCGAATCCTCAGGGTGCTACAACAGCTCATGCTGAAAAGCTGTGTCATTCGTCTGAACTTTCAGCGCTCTGAACACACAGAATTACACAACAGTTCACTCTGTATCAATGTAATCTGTCCATGTCCCCCTGGCCTGATCAGTTCACAAACAATAACGACAGATAATCACAGAGCAAAACACGAAAAACAAAATCACAACTGTTGGGCCTGGCTCGCCATTGTTAAAGGGCGGTATTCCGTGTATTAATTATTAATGTCAGACTTGACTATCAATAATCAATATCCAGCTAATACCTTGCCTGTTACTACTCCGATTCCTTTACTATCTTTACATGCTCACACAGCCCCCCTCACACAGTATGATGCCCAGTTTCACAGCACAACATGCTGTCCCTTCACACACTGTCACATCACAGTTTTCCACTTTCCTGGGTTATTCAACTGGTCTCTGAATGTCCTGCCTTCAGGTCAGCATGACTTTCTCAGGTCATGTGACGTCCAGGTCCTTGCAGGACCTTAACACATTACCTAGAATGTCGGACCCGTCGGCTCCTTATCTCACCATTATATTCAACTGTATCTGTGTTCTGAGGACACAGTTGCAGTTGAAGTCGACACATATTCCCGAACTTCCAGGTCTCCAAATTTGTGACTGTCCTGCTGGATCCAGGATGGTTGGAAGGTATGCAATAGTTGTAACATGAACACCAAATAAGGCCTTCGCAAAGACTGAAGTTATGTGGTAGTATATTGCCCGGATCATCTTACTCAATCTCATAAAACACCCACATACTATAGGGTGGGCAACAAAAAACATAATCTTTGACCCTACACCCTGGGACCAAAACGTGACTATACATGTAAAGTTACACGGCCTGGTGACTTCGGTTTGCCTCCCGCTGCCGCCTCCTCTTAGTTTGGCTTTCTATTCCTTTTGCTTCCAATTTGGCCACTGCAGTGGCATTGGAAACACAATGGTAAATCTAAACCATGCCTCCTCCGCCTTTCCTGTACTAAAGCACAGGAAAAGTCCTGGTATTTAGATTTACCCCCGCGCTTTCCATAGCACTACAGTGGCCATTGTAACAAGGAATGGAATGACGATCTTAGCAAAGGAGGCAGCAGGAGGCAAACAGAGTGCACCAGGCAGGAAGACCATACATGAAGAATGTATCATCACTTTTCAGTTTCAATGGAGGGCTGTATTAACTCTAGCACTGCTGGAACTTCCTATGGCTTCAGTAGAAGTTATTTCATAACATGTTGATCTGATGACTCGCGCCTGCTGGATTTTCATGTTGATATCCAAAGTCTTCTCATAATCCTCTCCTGGAAAAACAAGTGTCCGATCATGTGATCGACCATTTTATCTGGCATCGTCAACAGATCTTAGGATACTCCACTTCTACAAGGAGAACTCCCTTTTACAGGAACAAGAAAGTCAGGAAATTGACCAGTAACAATTCTATGTTTCTGTGAATGAGCCTGTTTGTACATTGGCCTCCACTATCACAATATGGCGTGTAGGTCTCACAAACACGCGACACTAATGCCATAGACAAAATACTATGAACAAGGCTGCGGGATACTATGGGCTTCAGCAGTTTCTTACACTGCTCTGGTAAAATGAAAGCTGAGCTCTGATAGGTTGCTCTCTGCAACAAAGACCGTTTTACTGTAAGGCAGTTCTGATGTATAAGGCCTGACAAGAATCATTCTATACAAACCATACACAGAAATGGAGGGATGTTTTTCGTGGCCTAGTGTGCATCACCATATAGTGACAAAATAACAGTTATACTGTTATACTGTTGTATATTTGGCTAAATAATACTACCACATGGTGCCCACATACAAATGCTTCTCACTAAATTAGAATATCATCAAAAAGTTAATTTATTTCAGTTCTTCAATACAAAAAGTGAAACTCATATATTATATAGAGTCATTACAAACAGAGTGATCTATTTCAAGTATTTATTTCTGTTAATGTTGATGATTATGGCTTACAGCCAATGAAAACACAAAAGTCATTATCTCAGTAAATTAGAATAATTAACAAAAACACCTGCAAAGGCTTCCTAAGCGTTTAAAAAGGTCCCTTAGTCTGTTTCAGTAGGCTCCATAATCAATGGTGAAGACTGCTGACTTGACAGATGTCCAATAGGCAATCATTGACACACTCCACAGGGAGGGTAAGCCACAAAATGTCACTGCTAAAGAAGCCGGCAGTTCACAGAGTGCTGTATCCAAGCATATTAATGGAAAGTTGAGTGGAAGGAAAAAACTGAAATAAATTAACTTTTTGATGATATTCCAATTTAATTCAAGTGCCAATGAAGTCATTGACCCCACAGAATGGCGGGGGGCAAGTGTTAGCAATTCTTGTTTCCACCAGCTCATGGCGGCAGCCATTCCTCGGTACTAGTTCCCCAGCCGCCACTTTTTCTCCTGGTGTGGCATTCTCGCCTTGTACCAGCATGTGTCCAGGAACATCACCCATGCCCTTACCAATGCAGTTACTGGCATTGTCCAATTAACGACCAACAGGTGGACATGCGCTTGTGGCCAGGGATGCTACATTTCTCTGAGGGCACATTGAGTGTGAACATTGTGGAGGCTCGGGCCGGGACCCACCCGGTACCCACCCAGGACCTACGCGGGACCCACCCGGTACCCACCCAGGACCTACGCGGGACCCACCCTGGCACGGCATATGCGCTCCCAATACCGAGGATTGCTGGCCCTACTTCTATCAGTGTTTCCTCCACCTGAACCAATCGAGATGGTTTCGGGTGAGCTGGACTGCAGAGTGAAGGCAAAAGGGCCAACAAGTGCTAAGTGACACGCCCCCTGGGCCAGTGTTGTTTGGGGGATACCCGGAGCCGGATCAGATGGGGGTTGTAGTCTCCGAGTGGCGGTGACCCGGTCCGTGCCCAGGGTGTCAAGCTCAGTGTGTGGCAGTCCTACAGATGTTACTGGATGTTCTTTAGTGTCGACTACGCCACCCGTTGATTTGCGGTCACTACGGCCGCCGCTGCAGCAGGGTCCGCTGAGGCTGGTGGTGTGTGTGCAGCTCAGGTAGTATAACCCCCAACGGGAGGGGTATAGCCTCAGGGGGTCAGTTGTAGAGGGTGGTGGTTGTGGTGGTGCAGTGAGAGTGGTAATAAGACTCCGAGTCGGGCTGTGCAGTTCAGGGTTTTACTTACTGCTTTTGTGTTGGTCACTCCGGCCTTGAGTGACCGCCCGAGCCGTGCTGCGTCCACCAGGTCCTGGACTCGGCCAACCCCCAGGTGATTCTGGAGCGTGGTCCTGAGCTCCCTTTCTGACTTGTCCTTCTCTCTGGCCTTCCCCACCAGGGATCCACCTAAGTCCGGCTCCCTCGGGCCTCTTGTTGGTAAAACCCTTGTCTCTGGGTTCCCTGACCCTATTCACGGTTTGCCTTCCGGGTGGATTTAGTGGGTGGTCGTGGCAGATCCTGCCCACGACCTCCGGTCTCTGGCTAAGGATTAGGGCCCTAAACCAGCTTGGGATCCGGTACCCTTGTGCCAACTCTTCACCCTCTGGTCTAATTTTGGGTTCTTGGAGTTCCCTCTTCTCCCCCTCTGGGTCCTTCTTTCTCCTCTCTCTCTCTCTTGGCCTTGGAGCTGGCTGAGCTGCTCTGCTTCTCTGACTCAACTCTGACAGACTGACCCTGATCTAAGATGGTTCCCACCTTATATACTCCCTCTATGTGTGAGCTCAGGTGACCAGCACCCAATGAGCTCCTAGCATTACCCAGACTGCTCCCCCTATCTGCCCCTACACTACTGGGATGTTCCACCCCCCCTCCCACTCCAGCCAGGGACAGACACTGTCGTACCTGCACATTTCTCTAGTGGGAGTACCATTGGTCCGTCCTCCGGAAATGGGATGTATGTAGTGCATGCAGCCTACTGAGCTCAGTTCCACACTCCATCCTTACCCGGGAGTGGAATACCACACCTCTGGCTTGAGGTGTAATACCCCTGTAGCAGCCGAATCCTCAGGGTGCTACATTCCCCCCTGGTAAATCACAGCACGTCCTCGGGCTGTAAGATATAAAAACATCCAAAACATACAATTTTTTTTTTTTTCATAAACATAAACATATAAAACATCACATAAAACTTTTCATAAAAACTCTTCATAAATAACGTCCTTGTAAACACTCTTGCTCCTCCGGCCACGGTGCAACTTGTGACCGGGAAAAGCGCGACAGTCTCTTTAAGAAAAACAACAGTTTACTATAAAACCGGTAGGGGGCGCCTTAGGAAGCGCAACTATATACAAGGGGAATATGGCCGCTCTCAGTCCTCGGCCAGGTAATGGGAATAGGGACACACGGGTTAACAGTTCACTCCTGTCCCAACGGGGACTTATTTAAAGCAGCAACAGTTCACTGTACCCCGATGGGTAACTATTTACAGTCTCTTTACCGTACTTTAACGACGGCGTCCTCCTGCTCCTTCTTTGGATTTAGACCCGTCCGGGTCCTCCTGCTCCTCCTCACACCGCAGCTCCTCCTCCGTCAGGCGATGTACATGGAGGGCGTAGGGTCCTTTGGCACACTTGTGCCGGGTGAAGGTGACCTCGTCCCCTACGTACAGGTCACGATCTCTGTGTCCCTCCGGCAGATGGCTTTCTACGTCTCTGCGTGTGACAAAGACGTCGCCGGGGGTATGATGGTCTTTTATGAAGCCCCACCCATGCTGCAGGTTGAATTTAATCACAGTCCCGGTGGTACGGGGACCATGAGCTGCACGGGGGTTCCTCCTGGTCCGGCTCTTCTGCTCCGCGCTCCTTATCTGTGCTTGCTGTTCCCGGACCCGCCTCTCTCTCCGCTCCTTCTCGAAGACCTCGAGCTGCTGGCGGCAGCACTCTGCACGCTCCGCTGCGGCCGCCCGAGTCTCCTGAGTGAACCCCATGAGGTCTCCTCCGGTGGGGTCCCACTCAAACTGTGCTTCCCCTAGCGGGGGCTGGGTCCTCCTGACGGGCTTCGGAACCGGAATCAGGGGTTCATCTAGGGGTCTTTCTTTCCGGAGTCGGGGATGGTGAAACTCCGGTGGCCATATGAAGGGCTACCCATCCGGGCACGTATGCTGGGCGAACAGGTCCTCACCCAGGTGCGGTACTTTGGGTGTTATGGGCGCTGTGGTGGTAGCGGCGCCCGGGTTGACCAGGCCTTGCGACCAGGCTTGGGGCACGCTAAAGGAAAAGGGCACCATAAGAACGGCGGCGCCCGTGGTTACTCGGCCCTGCGACCAGGCCGATGGTATTTCCTGCTTTGCCGCGCTCAGGGTCGAAGCGCGTGACGTCACAGGGGTCGCGGCCGCGGTTTCCGATTGAGGCCTAGTCTGCGGGGTGACGATGCAGCGACGGGCACGGCAGGGGGAATTTCGGGCTCTGCGACGGGGAGCTGGGGCAGGTACACGGTTTCCCGGCTCGGGGTAGAGACGTCCCCTTTACCTGCCTCCGTCCGTTCAGCTCCCTTCTCAGCGCCGTCTCCGGCCTTGAGTCCTCCTGCACCATCCTCAGAGGCGGTCTGTCTCCTCGTCTCGAGTGGCGTGCTCCGCTGACGGGTTCCGGTCTGCTGGGCCATCTCTCGGCTCCACTCCGCCAACGTCTCTCGCTGCACCCGGGCCATCCTCCGTGCGAGGCCCTCCAGCGCAGTCTGTGCACACTGCCGGTCTCGGGGGAGCTGTGCCAGGACCTCCACTAGGCCTAGTGGGGTTGTGGCTTGTAGCAGGCTCCTGACCACTGGGTCGGTGCTGCCTGACTCTCCCTCCATCTCCGGGTAGGCTTTCTCTGGACTCTACTCCAGACTTCTTGTCTCCGGGTGCGCTCTCTCCAGACTGCTCCAGACGACACCCATCTTTGCTCTCTTGTTCTGTCTCCGCCCACATTGAGGGTGGTCCCGGGGCAACTTTGTGATTGTCAGTTCCAGGGGCAGTTCTCTTACGCTGATGGACACTTCCAACATCACAGTCTCTGTTGGTGGGCGCGGTTTTTTCTTCGACCTGGCCCACGATGGGAGGTGGCCTCTTGCCACCCTCTGGCACGCCCATAATGGCGTCCGCTCTTCCAAGGCGGGAAATCTTTGGAAATGGCGGGAATCGTCTCCCAGTGGCGGGAAACTCCACGGATGGCGGGAAAAAGCTGCAAATGGCGGACAACCGGCGGGAAACGACCTGTGATGGGGTCCGTTGGCGGGGACCCTCCGGAACCGGCGGGAGACTTCTTTTTAAGGTAACGGTGAACTTTTCTTCAGGCACGCAGTACCCGGTTGTTGCGGGCACGTTATCCTGCCGACTACGCCAAAGTTGACGCGCCCCCTGGGCCAGTGTTGTTTGGGGGATACCCGGAGCCGGATCAGATGGGGGTTGTAGTCTCCGAGTGGCGGTGACCCGGTCCGTGCCCAGGGTGTCAAGCTCAGTGTGTGGCAGTCCTACAGATGTTACTGGATGTTCTTTAGTGTCGACTACGCCACCCGTTGATTTGCGGTCACTACGGCCGCCGCTGCAGCAGGGTCCGCTGAGGCTGGTGGTGTGTGTGCAGCTCAGGTAGTATAACCCCCAACGGGAGGGGTATAGCCTCAGGGGGTCAGTTGTAGAGGGTGGTGGTTGTGGTGGTGCAGTGAGAGTGGTAATAAGACTCCGAGTCGGGCTGTGCAGTTCAGGGTTTTACTTACTGCTTTTGTGTTGGTCACTCCGGCCTTGAGTGACCGCCCGAGCCGTGCTGCGTCCACCAGGTCCTGGACTCGGCCAACCCCCAGGTGATTCTGGAGCGTGGTCCTGAGCTCCCTTTCTGACTTGTCCTTCTCTCTGGCCTTCCCCACCAGGGATCCACCTAAGTCCGGCTCCCTCGGGCCTCTTGTTGGTAAAACCCTTGTCTCTGGGTTCCCTGACCCTATTCACGGTTTGCCTTCCGGGTGGATTTAGTGGGTGGTCGTGGCAGATCCTGCCCACGACCTCCGGTCTCTGGCTAAGGATTAGGGCCCTCCACCAGCTTGGGATCCGGTACCCTTGTGCCAACTCTTCACCCTCTGGTCTAATTTTGGGTTCTTGGAGTTCCCTCTTCTCCCCCTCTGGGTCCTTCTTTCTCCTCTCTCTCTCTCTTGGCCTTGGAGCTGGCTGAGCTGCTCTGCTTCTCTGACTCAACTCTGACAGACTGACCCTGATCTAAGATGGTTCCCACCTTATATACTCCCTCTATGTGTGAGCTCAGGTGACCAGCACCCAATGAGCTCCTAGCATTACCCAGACTGCTCCCCCTATCTGCCCCTACACTACTGGGATGTTCCACCCCCCCTCCCACTCCAGCCAGGGACAGACACTGTCGTACCTGCACATTTCTCTAGTGGGAGTACAATTGGTCCGTCCCCCGGAAATGGGATGTATGTAGTGCATGCAGCCTACTGAGCTCAGTTCCACACTCCATCCTTACCCGGGAGTGGAATACCACACCTCTGGCTTGAGGTGTAATACCCCTGTAGCAGCCGAATCCTCAGGGTGCTACACTAAGCATCTATGGGTACTCCTTCAAGATCGTTGGAAGACCATTTCCGTTGATTACCTCTTGAAGCTCATCAAGAGAATGCCAAAAGTGTGCAAAGCAGTCATCAATGCAAAAAGTGGATACTTTGAAGAACCTAGAATATAAGACATACAGTACAGAGTAAAAGTTTGGACACACCTTCTCATTTAAAGATTTTTCTGTATTTTCATGACTATGAAAATTGTACATTCACACTGAAGGCATCAAAACTATGAATTAACACATGTGGAATTATATACTTAACAAAAAAGTGTGAAACAACTGAAAATATGTCTTATATTCTAGGTTCTTCAAAGTAGCCACCTTTTGCTTTGATGACTGCTTTGCACACTCTTGGCATTCTCTTGATGAGCTTCAAGAGGTAGTCACCAGAAATGGTCTTCCAACAATTTTGAAGGAGTTCCCAGAGATGCTTAGCACTTGTTGGCCCTTTTGCCTTCACTCTGCGGTCCAGCTCACCCCAAACCATCTCGATTGGGTTCAGGTGTGGTGACTGTGGAGGCCAGGTCATCTGGCGTAGCACCCCATCACTCTCCTGCTTGGTCAAATAGCCCTTACACAGCCTGGAGGTGTGTTTGGGGTCATTGTCCTGTTGAAAAATAAATGATGGTCCAACTAAACGCAAACCGGATGGAATAGCATGCCGCTGCAAGATGCTGTGGTAGCCATGCTGGTTCAGTATGCCTTCAATTTTGAATAAATCCCCAACAGTGTCACCAGCAAGGCACCCCCACACCATCACACCTCCTCCTCCATGCTTCACGGTGGGAACCAGGCATGCCGAGTCCATCCGTTCACCTTTTCTGCGTCGCACAAAGACATGGTGGTTGGAACCAAAGATCTCAAATTTGGACTCATCAGACCAAAGCACAGATTTCCACTGGTCTAATGTCCATTCCTTGTGTTCTTTAGGCCAAACTTGTCTCTTCTGCTTGTTGCCTGTCCTTAGCAGTGGTTTCCTAGCAGCTATTTTACCATGAAGGCCTGCTGCACAAAGTCTCCTCTTAACAGTTGTTGTAGAGATGTGTCTGCTGCTAGAACTCTTTGTGGCATTGATCTGGTCTCTAATCTTAGCTGCTGTTAACCTGCGATTTCTGAGGCTGGTGACTCGGATAAACTTATCCTCAGAAGGAGAGGTGACTCTTGGTCTTCCTTTCCTGGGGCGGTCCTCATGTGAGCCAGTTTCTTTGTAGCGCTTGATGGTTTTTGCAACTGCACTTGGGGACACTTTCAAAGTTTGCCCAATTTTTCAGACTGACTGACCTTCATTTCTTAAAGTAATGATGGCCACTCGTTTTTCTTTACTTAGCTGCTTTTTTCTTGCCATAATACCGTAATACAAATTCTAACAGACTATTCAGCTGTGTATCCACCTGACTTCTGCACAACACAACTGATGGTCCCGACCCCATTTATAAGGCAAGAAATCCCACTTATTAAACCTGACAGGGCACACCTGTGAAGTGAAAACCATTTCCGGTGACTACCTCTTGAAGCTCATCAAGAGAATGCCAAGAGTGTGCAAAGCAGTCATCAAAGCAAAAGGTGGCTACTTTGAAGAACCTAGAATATAAGACATATTTTCAGTTGTTTCACAATTTTGGTAAATTTATAATTCCACATGTGTTAATTCATAGTTTTGATACCTTCAGTGTGAATGTACAATTTTCAAAGTCATGAAAATACAGAAAAATCTTTAAATGAGAAGGTGTGTCCAAACTTTTTGTCTGTACTGTATATATATATATATATATATATATATATATACTGCTCAAAAAAATAAAGGGAACACTTAAACAACAGAATATAACTCCAAGTAAATCAAACTTCTGTTAAATCAAACTGTCCAGTTAGGAAGCAACACTGATTGACAATCAATTTCACATGCTGTTGTGCAAATGGAACAGACAATAGATGGAAATTATTGGTAATTATCAAGACACCCTCAATAAAGGAGTAGTTCTGCAGGTGGGGACCACAGACCACATCTCAGTACCAATGCTTTATGACTGATGTTTTGGTCACTTTTGAATGTTGCTTGTGCTTTCACACTCGTGGTAGCATGAGACGGACTCTACAATCCACAGAAGTTGCTCAGGTAGTGCAGCTCATCCAGGATGGCACATCAATGCGAGCTGTGGCAAGAAGGTTTGCTGTATCTATCATCGTAGTGTCCAGAGGCTGGAGGCGCTACCAGGAGACAGGCCAGTACACCAGGAGATGTGGAGGGGTTCGTAGGAGGGCAACAACACAGCACCAGGGCCGCTACCTCCGCCTTTGTGCAAGGATGAACAGGAGGAGCACTGCTAGAGCCCTGCAAAATGACCTCCAGCAGGCCACAAATGTGCATGTGTCTGCACAAACGGTTAGAAACCTACTCCATGATGGTGGTATGAGGGCCCGACATCCACAGATGTGCTCACAGCCCAACACCGTGCAGGACGCTTGGCATTTGCCACAGAACACCAGGATTGGCAAAGTCGCCACTGGCGCCCTGTGCTCTTCACAGGTGAAAGCAGGTTCGCACTGTGCACATGTGACAGACGTGACAGAGTCTCGTTGACGCCATGGAGAGCGATCTGCTGCCTGCAACATCCTTCAGCTTGACCGGTTTGGCAGTGGGTCAGTAATGGTGTGGGGTGGCATTTCTTTGGAGGGTCCTCCATGTGCTTGCCAGAAGTAGCCTGACTGCCATTAGATACTGAGATGAGATTCTCAGACCCCTTGTGAGATCATATTCTGGTGCGGTTGGCCCTGGGTTCCTCCTAATGCAGGACAATGCCAGACCTCATGTGGCTGGAGTGTGTCAGCAGTTCCTGCAAGATGAAGGCATTGAAGCTATGGACTGGCCCGCCCGTTCCCCAGACCTGAATCCGATTGAGCACATCTGGGACATCATGTCTCACTCCATCCACAAATGTCACGTTGCACCACAGACTGTCCAGGAGTTAGCGGATGATTTAGTCCAGGTCTGGGAGGAGATCCCACAGGAGACCATCCACAACCTCATCAGGAGCATGCCCAGGCATTGTAGGGAGGTCATACAGGCACATGGAGGCCACACACAATACTGAGCCTCATTTTGACTTGTTTTAAGGACATTACATCAAGGTTGGATCAGCCTGTAGTGTGTTTTTCCACTTTAATTTTGGAGGTGACTCCAAATCCAGGCCTCCATTGGTTAATGAATTTTATTTCCATTGATGATTTTTGTGTGATTTTGTTGTCAGCACATTCAACTTTGTACAGAACAAAAGTATTCAATGAGAATATTTCATTCATTCAGATCTAGGATGTGTTATTTGAGTGTTCCCTTTATGTTTATGAGCAGTGTATATAGCTATATATATATATATATATATATATATATATATATATATATATATATATATATATATATATATATATATACACATATAACTATATATATACAGTACAGACCAAAAGTTTGGACACACCTTCTCATTTAAAGATTTTTCTGTATTTTCATGACTATGAAAATTGTACATTCACACTGAAGGCATCAAAGCTATGAATTAACACATGTGGAATTATATACTTAACAAAAAAGTGTGAAACAACTGAAAATATGTCTTATATTCTAGGTTCCTCAAAGTGGCCACCTTTTGCTTTGATGACTGCTTTGCACACTCTTGGCATTCTCTTGATGAGCTTCAAGAGGTAGTCACCGTAAATGATCTTCCAACAATCTTGAAGGAGTTCCCAAAGATGCTTAGCACTTGTTGGCCCTTTTGCCTTCACTCTGCGGTCCAGCTCACCCCAAACCATCTCGATTGGGTTCAGGTCTGGTGACTGTGGAGGCCAGGTCATTTGGCGTAGCACCCCATCACCCCCATATAATGCACCATACAGAATAAAAAAAAACATATATTGCTCCATACAGAATAATGGCCCGGCCCCCTATAATGCTCTATACAGAATAATGGACCCCATATAGTGCTCCATACAGAATAATGGACTTCATATAGTGCTCCATACAGTATAACGAGCTCCATACAGTATGGGCCATATATAATGCTCCATACAGTATGGGCCCCATATAATGCTCCATACAGTATGGGCCCCATATAATGCTCCATACAGAATGGGCCTCATTTATTGCTCCATACATAAAAAAAAATCTACTACTCACCTCTCCTAGCTGGCTGCTGCTCTGCTCCAGACTCCTCCGAGTCGACATTTTCTGCCTCTCTGCACTGTGACTGCTCAAAGCAGAGGGCGTGCTATAATGACATCATCTTGCCCTCTGACCTGAGACGTCACACATTTAGAAGAAACCGGAGCTGCAGAGGAACGGTGAGAGGTAAGTATTGCAAGTGCTGGGACCCTGAGCTGGCATCGGGATTCCCCGCTCACGGGCCCCATAGCGCGCTGGTGTCCCTGACAGCAAGTGAGCCCCCCACTTGCTCAGGGCCCTGGCACTTGTTCAGGTGCTGACGCCGGCCCTGTCCGAAGCCCATCCCCTGGCACAACCTCTCTGGATCCCACAATACCCTCTCCCTCTAGGACTAGGTGGTGGACTTCTCCGAGAGTTCACTATAGGGCTTTAGACTAGGAGTATCCAAAAGCAATGTTAAGGCCACAACCCCACAGGACCCCTATGGGACCTGCTCTGGGTCAGTAACTGGTCTTGTTATCCCTCTGGATGATGAGGGTCCAGAAGGCAGCGTGTTACCTGAGTTTTGGGCACTCTGACTGCTAGTGACAGCAGCTATGTAAGCTCTCTCCCCAGGGAATAACAAGTTCCCCTCACCCTGACAGGCTGCGGGTAACACTTTCCCATCATCGTTATGACTGTGTAAACACACTCACACGTGTAACGTACAAACGAAGAAAAGCACAACACCTGCAAACAACAGGTCCCTGTTTAGACTAGGAAAGTCCCTAATCTGACTCTGACTTGTCCCTGCCTGACCACAGAGATTGGCACCCTAAGTAAATGTAATGATGCCCTATTCAGCGTCGAATGACCGTGAATGTCCTTTACTGCACCCTATCTATAGATACTGTGTAACACTAAAACAATTCTAACTAGAAAGTGAAATACACATAAATATGAGAATGAGGCACAGGCCTATGAACGTGTCCACACAGTCATACAGGAAAGACAAAGGAAATAAGAAGAACCAAAAAACAAGCGGAACACGTGGAAACCTCCCAGAACCTAAATATAAAAGAAAGGAAAGGATGCTGGGGAGGAAAACTCACAAAGAAACCACAGGAAAAGCAACAGAGATTAACCAGGCAAGAGAATCCCTAGATGAGGAGTTGTAACTCCAAGCATCCATCAATCTTGAAGCATAGCCAGCAAAGAAAGCAGGTGCAAGGTGAGTATACATAGCCCCTCCCAAGATGTGATAGGACAGAATCAAATGAGGAAGTGAGAGACACCTCAATAGAAGCAAACCAAGGAAAGAAAAGCAAAGCCAAGAGAACTATCAGCAGTTGGACAGAGACCGATCAGGCTGTGGCTCAACAGAGAGCGAAACCAACCATGCAGCTAGCGGTTACCAGATCGAGTTCTGAAACCGAGCCATGACAGACAGGCTGTGGGCAACACTTTCCTAACACCCTGACAGGCTGTGGGTAACACTTTTCCACTATCCTTACAAGCTGGGGATAATACTTTCACAATATCCTGACAGGCGGTAGGCAACACTTTTCCATCACCTTGACAGGCTGTGAGTATGACTTTTCCACCATCCTGACAGGATGGGAATAACATTTTCCTATTGTCCTGACAGGCTGGGGAAGACACTTCCCTACCTTCCTGACAGGATGAGGATAACACTTTCCCATTACCCTGACAGGAGGTGGATTACATTTTTCCATCACCCTGACAGGTGGTGGATAACATTTTTCACTCCTCTTGTAAGATCTCAGAATCAGTGTGACTCGCCCCCTGGGCCGTGGGGTACCCGGAACCGGGCTTCTGTACGATGCTGGGGGTAGTAGTGGCAACCCGATCCCGTGGCTCAGGGTGGTCAGACCAAATTGTGTGGCAGTCTATTTATAGATTTGCGAATGTCCGACTACGCCACCCATGGATTGCGGTCAGAGATAACCGCCACTGCGAGGCAGACCACTGAGACTGGTGTTGGTGTGCAGCACAGGGGTAGGACAACTCCCCACAGGAAGAGTGTAGCCTCAGGGCAGTGTAAGAGGATGCTGGGGGTGATGGTGCAGGCACAGCAGAAATCACACAGAGTCCAATGATGCAGTCCAGGGTCTTTTACTCACAGTTGTTATCCAAGTCACTTCTGTCAGCAAGGACTGCCCGAGCCGTGCTGCGTCCACCAGGTGAGGAGCTCGGTCAACACCCAGGCAATTCAGGAGTATGGCACAGGACCCCCTTTTGTCCTCTCTCTGGCCTCTCGTGCCCCACCAGTGTCCTGACTTCTGTCCAGCTACCTCGGACCGTGTCGGGTAAGCGTTGGCCTTCACTTCCCGCTATCCTATATGGTGCCTTCCTAGCAGGTTTAGCAGGGGGTTGCACCAATAAATGGTCACAACCTCCGGTTCTTGGCTGAGGGTAGATTCGCCTCCACCAATTTAGGGATCGGGTACCTTTCCACGGCCTGACCCTTTCACCCGGTACAATGGGGTTTGCCACGGTTGCTGACCGTTCTGCACTCTTAGGGTCCCTTCTGCCTTCTTGTTTCTGGAGCCTTTCTACTCCTCAGTCTCTTCTCCTTCCTTCTTTCTCCTTCTCCCTTCTTCTCTCTGGCCCCGGCCTTCTCTCTAGGCCTGCCTCGTGGAGCTGAGCTCAGGCTGAGCCGCGGCTCCCTGTCAGCTCTCTCTGGCTGAACTACTGTGCTCTTTCTCTCTGACTTAAGACGGCTCCCACCTTTTATCTACTTCTCTGTGTCTGAGCTCAGGTGACCTGCACCCAATGAGCTCCTTCCTGTGCTCCAGAAACCGTCCCCTTTTTGCTCCTACACCACTGGGTTCTCTCCCCCCTCCCCACTCCAGCCAGGGACATGGTCAGTTGTGCCTGCAAAAATGGGAGCGCCGTCGAGCTGTCCCCTGGAAATGGGGAGTGTATGTATGTGCAGCTAACTCCACACTCCATCCTTACCTGGGAGTGGAATATCACACCTCTGGTTGAGGTGCAATACCCCTGTAGCAACCGAACCCTCGGGGTGCTACAAGTGCTAATCATGGGGCAGCTGCCACCAGCCATGTCACAGTCCATCGTGACACTGGTCAACTGCACGTGACCACTTTCCTCATAGTCTTCATGCCTGTCCAATACATCCTCCCCATGAGCAGTGCTGATCATGGAGTAGCTACCACTGGCCATGTTACAGTCCGTCGTGACAATGGTCAGCTGCATGGGACCATATTCCTCATGGTCCTTATGCCTTTCTCCATCGCCCGTAGCACTGATTATTACTCCTTTTAGGGGACCATCAGCAACATCACTGTGCAGCGTGACATGGCTGAGTTCTGTGCAATGAAACACATCATCATGTACAAAATTGACATCCACATTATCAATATTTGTATTACATGAAGTACCAGATATGGGAAGGTTGTCAGAAACTTGTTGAGCGACCAACCATCCCATATCGGTCTCAAATAAAACATTTGTTGGGATGTTCTCAGACAACCGTACTTCCTTCAACCCCCTCCCGGTACCCCATTCTAGGCAAACCCGGGTCATCTGCAAAGGTTAGTGATCACCCCCAAGATATTCAGAGTCTTCCCAGACATAAGGTCTTCAGGGGACACCAAACCAGGGCAGATGAGGATTCGTTTCCCTGAGCCTCACAGTAACCAGCTGCAGGTTGTCATGAGCCCTCCCAACTGCCTCACCCACAAAAAGAACAGCTGCATTAGGCCCAAAGGCCTTGGATGTCACGTTCCTCTTCTCCTTCCCCAGCAGGTGGTTCTGATGTGTCCAGTCTGGTTGCAGATAAAGCACCTGTGGGAATCACTTTCAATAGGTGGCACTAGATTTCAAGTCCTCTTCCTCTCTGCATAGGCAAGTTGCATATTTTTAGAGGAGTATTGCATGGCCTATAAGTCTCCTTACCCTGTCATGTCAGACCCCATTCAGAGGCCTCTCATACAGCCAAATCAGATCTCTTGCTTTGCACTGAGGAGGAACACCCAGAAACACGTGTATGTAAATTGAGTTGAGAGTTTGGATTTTATCCTTTATGTGGGTGGCAAGGCTCGTTAAAGGGTCGATATTGATTATTAGGATTGCTACTTCCAAAAGGTGGTGCAAGAGACCAAGTCATCTTCCTCTCTGAAGAGACAATTTGCATATTCTTTTAACTGCTTCACAGTTTTTGAATCCTGAAAAGAAGTAACAAAAGACTTTTTACATTGCTGCACATTATAGTTTTGCATCAAGCTTTTGGTGATTTTTTTGCGCTGCGTATTTTCTGCCTATTTTACTTAATGTAGAAATAGTGCAGAAAATCTGCAACATCAAAAACTCCCCAAAAGCTCATTGTGGGAATGTAGCCTAAGGCTGTGTGCCCACGATGCGTTTTTGGTGCGTATTTTGGTGTGTATTTGCAGCGCGTAAACGCTCCAGAGACTTATCGCATACCTTATCCCATAACTTCCTATGACATTCTGCAAGTTCTGTGCACATGGTCCGTATTTTTTCTGCGCAGATTTTACTCGCAGAAAAAATACGGACGTGACCAATTCTTGTGCGTTTCTGCATGCAGATTTGCCTATACAATGCATTGGAAAAGCGCATGCAAATATGCGTCAAATACGCGTCAAAAACGTTTTTCTGCCAAGGAGATGCAGAAATGCTCAGGAAAATTTCTGCTTAATTTCTGCATCGTGGGCACTAAGCCTTAGGCTGCGTGCACACGATGCGTTTTTCATTTGTTTATGCTGCGGAATTTCCGCAGCGGAAACGCATCAAAAACGCATGGTAATCCGCACCCCATGGTCCCCAATGGCATTCCGCAATGTCAATGCACATGCTGCGGATTTTTCTGCAGCGTTTCTGCAGCGCTCATAAATCCACAGCATGTTCATTAATTTTGCGGAAGCGCCGCCATTGACTTGCATTGAGACGCATATAATCCATGTCTGTACATTTGTACAAGCGGATTCTATGCGTCTCTATGTGTGATGGTACCCAGTTCTGGAGGAGAGGAGACTCTCATCCAGACCTGGGTACCATTGTACCTGTAAAAAAAAGAATAAAATAAAAAATAAAGTTTATATTCACCTGTCTGGCGTCTCCTCTCTGAATGCCGGCAGCGCTGAAGGACCTTCGGTGACGTCACAGTCATGTGACCGCAGGCCATTCACCGCTGCGTCTCGCGATATGCTGGCAGCCGGGAACCAGACAGGAAGGAGCGCTGCAGCCACGCCGGGGCATCGGGGGTGAGTATAGCTTTATTTTTTTTATTTTTACGGTCACACTGTATAAATCCATGCTGTTTGCATGGATTTATATAGTGTGACCTAGTTGTCAAGCACTTTCCAAGTGATGCTAATCGCCTGGAAAGCGCTTGTCAATCTGCATGCGGAAACGCATGTGAATCTGCATGTATTCCGCATGTATTCTGCAGGAAAAATGCATGCACAATCTGCATACGTTTTTTCTGCCAGGGAGACGCAGAAATGCTGCAGAAATTTTCTGCTTCATTTCTGCATCGTGGGCACATAGCCTTATACTCATTTACCCCACCCACTCCTCCTAGCAGCTCATCATCCTTGTCTCTTTAGCCTGTCATGGTGATGTCAGGTCAGAGAAGAAGAGAAGGAAGCTCAGAGAAGTCACTGTGGGTTGAGATCTCATGAAACACAACCAAATGTGGGTGGTAAGTGCCAAAATGGGATCAAAAAGTAATTTGCAAATTACCTTATTATGGCCAGAAAAAGCTATAGGAAAAAGGTTGATTAGTTTTAGAAAACCGTTATAAGGGGTTAACCATATCTACACAGATGTCACTAAATCTTTTTTTCATGAAGGAGGATAAAAGACTTTTTAATAAAAAATTATGCTAGGAAATTAAATGATTGAAATAAATTCTTTTAATGACAATTACAGCTCTGCTACATGTACCAATCCAGTATTAACACCTACTCAACCCAACATTTCACAAATCACGACACAAAACTTTTGTGGATTTACAAACTCTCGCAATTTCACATATCCTTCTGATGACTTTGGTCTTTGTACATGTGGCAGATGATATTTGTTAGATTATTCCGAATTTTGCTGAAGGTTGTGATGAGAAATCTCTCAGTGGGAGATCATGAAGACCTGGGTGTGATTACATCTCTTTCAAGTCCCTGTGTGACATTGGGAGACTTGCATATTTGTACTGTTTAATTCATGGTGTTAGGAGATATATTGTATCACATTATGCTAATACTAAGAGTAAAACACGGTGACCTTGCAATCACTGCTTGCAAAAATAACGCACACCGTATCGTGCATAAATTTGTAAGTGCTCTGTATACTGGCATTTCTGTGTAGAAATAAAATAATACATTTTATATCACAATGACAAGAATATTGAAATGTTTATCCAAGTAAAAATGAAAATATAAATCTTACCTAAGTGGAATGTTGTATGACAATCCTCTTCTATCATATGATGTTACCGACAAAATCACTCAGACTCCCCTCAGTAAACTAAAGCTGAAACTTGTCTAATACAATGTTCCGCTCCCAAATGGATAGTATACCCCTTGATTCCAATGGGAGAGCTCTGATGATACATTTTAGGCATTAAAAGGGAATGTAATATTAAAAAATTACACTATTCCAATCAGTTTTTTAATTAGTATAAATCA
Organism: Phyllobates terribilis; assembly: GCF_046119375.1. NCBI lineage: Eukaryota > Metazoa > Chordata > Amphibia > Anura > Dendrobatidae > Phyllobates > Phyllobates terribilis. The sequence goes on from NW_027362764.1 coordinate 717,167,842, forward strand.
ATTTTTAGCATTGCTGTGTAGGCTGAGACAGGATGAGCAGAGTCATCTCACTATCAGTACAAAGTAGATAAGTTTAAAACTGCTCTATTGTACTGCTGGAGGTATAAATTAGGCAAAATCGCAACACTATACTTTAGGCATGCAATAACAGTGTGCGGTTAATTAGTCACATACAGTACAGACGAAAAGTTTGGACACACCTTCTCATTTCAAGATTTTTCTGTATTTTCATGACTTTGAAAATTGTACATTCACACTGAAGGCATCAAAACTATGAATTAACACATGTGGAATTATAAACTTAACAAAAAATTGTGGAATAACTGAAAATATGTCTTGTATTCTAGGTTCTTCAAAGTAGCCACCTTTTGCTTTGATGACTCCTTTGCACACTCTTGGCATTCTCTTGATGAGCTTCAAGAGGTAGTCACTGGAAATAGTTTTCATTTCATAGGTGTGCCCTGTCAGGTTTAATAAGTGGGATTTCTTGCCTTAGAAATGGGGTTGGGACCATCAGTTGTGTTGTGCAGAAGTCAGGTGGATACACAGCTGACAGTCTTACTGAATAGACTGTTAGAATTTGTATTATGGCAAGAAAAAAGCAGCTAAGTAAAGAAAAATGAGTGGCCATCATTACTTTAAGAAATGAAGGTCAGTCAGTCCGAAAAATTGGGCAAACTTTGAAAGTGTCCCCAAGTGCAGTTGCAAAAACCATCAAGCGCTACAAAGAAACTGGCTCACATGAGGACCGCCCCAGAAAAGGAAGACCAAGAGTCACCTCTGCTTCTGAGGATAAGTTTATCCGAGTCACCAGTCTCAGAAATCGCAGGTTAACAGCAGCTCAGATTAGAGACCAGATCAATGCCACACAGAGTTCTAGCAGCAGGCACATCTCTACAACAACTGTTAAGAGGAGACTTTGTGCAGCAGGCCTTCATGGTAAAATAGCTGCTAGGAAACCACTGCTAAGGACAGGCAACAAGCAGAAGAGACAAGTTTGGGCTAAATAACACAAGGAATGGACATTAGACCAGTGGAAATCTGTGCTTTGGTCTGATGAGTCCAAATTTGAGATCTTTGGTTCCAACCACCGTGTCTTTGTGCGACGCAGAAAAGGTGAATGGATGGACTCTACATGCCTGGTTCCCACCGTGAAGCATGGAGGAGGAGGTGTGATGGTGTGGGGGGGCTTTGCTGGTGACACTGTTGGGGATTTATTCAAAATTGAAGGCATACTGAACCAGCATGGCTACCACAGCATCTTGCAGCGGCATGCTATTCCATCCGGTTTGCGTTTAGTTGGACCATCATTTATTTTTCAACAGGACAATGACCTCAAACACACCTCCAGGCTGTGTAAGGGCTATTTGACCAAGCAGGAGAGTGATGGGGTGCTACGCCAGATGACCTGGCCTCCACAGTCACCAGACCTGAACCCAATCGAGATGGTTTGGGGTGAGCTGGACCGCAGAGTGAAGGCAAAAGGGCCAACAAGTGCTAAGCATCTCTGGGAACTCCTTCAAGATTGTTGGAAGTCCATTTCCGGTGACTACCTCTTGAAGCTCATCAAGAGAATGCCAAGAGTGTGCAAAGCAGTCATCAAAGCAACAGGTGGCTACTTTGAAGAACCTAGAATATAAGACATATTTTCAGTTGTTTCACACTTTTTTGTTAAGTATATAATTCCACATGTGTTAATTCATAGTTTTGATGCCTTCAGTGTGAATGTACAATTTTCAAAGTCATGAAAATACAGAAAAATCTTTAAATGAGAAGGTGTGTCCAAACTTTTGGTCTGTACTGTACATCAATAAATATTTTTAGCTACACTGTTTATAACAGCTGGCACCATACTGTGGTTCTCAATTATACAAACCATGTCCCAAGTACAAACTGTCTCCTGTCCAGTTTAGTTTAGTCCCTGCACTTTTCTACCCCATGTTTTATCTGGACAGACATATGACTCTGGCTGCCACATTCAGAATGGATTCGTGGATTGGAGAGGAGAAAGTTTGGTAAGAGGGAGACCAGTCAGTAGAGAGTTGCAGTAGTCCAGACGAGAATGAATAAGAGCAACAATAAGAGTTTTTGCAGTTTCAAAGGTGAGAAAAGGTCAGGGGAGATGTTTTTTAGATGCAGGTAACTTGAATAATTGCATATAGGGAATAAAGGAAAGTACTGTGTGAAATATGACCCCAAGACAGTGAGCGTGCTGCTTGGTAGTTATGGTTGAACCACTCAAGGAAATTGCAATATCGAGGCTAGGTACCATAGGTTAGTAGACGGGAAAAATACAAGAAGTTCATTTTTGCAGAGATTCAGTTTCAGATAGAGGAAGGACATGATGTTAGAGACAGCAGATCCCAAAATGAATTTATAGGAAAGGAGAGAAGCTAAGAGGCTCATTCAGACCATTTGGGGTCATTGTGTCTAATAGGACAATCCACTTAGCTTCACGCTGGGCTAGGAGCTTTTTAGTGTTGCCTCCTCTGATGCCGGTATGAATTACATCAATGCCCCTAACCAAAAGCATTTTGGGTTCACAGTTATGATGACTCCTAAAGTGTCAGGGAATTGTCTTAAGTTGGTAAGGGTCGACCACTGTCTTGGTCGCACAAATGTCTGGCACATGCTCCCGGACCCTCACTCTAAGCTCCGTAAACGTGAGGCCCACATATATTAGCTGACAACTGTATGTGGCAAAAATAAATTACATTGGTACTACTGCATGATATCCAGTATTCAATCTGGAATTGTATATCACATTTGGCAGAGTCAAATGTTTTGCAGCGCAGGACATTTTTGCAGGCAAGACAGTGGCTGCAGGGGACTACCTAGGACGGGCCTGAGGGAGGGCTCAGTTTTAAGTATAGGCCAGTGTTTGGTAAAAAAGGCTCACATATTTGCCCACTTGTGGTTATAACTAGAAATTAGCCTAATTTTGTCATTACTAATGTCGCTGTTTTTACATTTGTGATGATAGAGTAATTGACACTGAGGAGTAGCTTTTGCCCTATTATAGCCTTGTTTAATGTTTCTCTGGCTATATCCCCTGTGTTCAAAACTGGATTTTAACTCTTGTGCCTGTTCCTGAAACCTCTGACTGGAAGAGCAAATCCGCCTCACTCTTAGGAACTGTCCAACTGGGATGGCCCTAATGGTGGCTGCATTATAAGAGGAATTTGCGAGTAATACGGATTTGACTGCCGTCAACTTCCTGAATACATCAGTCTGGATGTACAAGTGTGAGTCGACATCCATTCTGACGTCCAAGAAGTCGATTTTTTTAGTATCGTATTTGTAGGTCAAATGAATATTCTGTATATTTATATTCAGTTGATTCATGAATATCTCGAGCTGCTGCGCCATCCCACACCACAAAAATAAAATATCGTCAATATATCTGTGCCAGCACATCACATGGTCAGTGTGGCTGAAAATGGATCCCTCCCAGGAGCCCAAGAAGAGATTGGCATACTAGGGCGCGCTGACCGCACCCATGGCTGTGCCGCGTTTCTGAAGATAAAAGAAATCTTTGAAGACAAAAAAGTTGTGGGTTAATACAAAGTGCAGCACCTCTAGGATCAGCTCACACAAAGGGCCGTCCAGGTTGGAGGCCCCCAAGAAGAGGCTGCATCCAGCCATCAGCATGGTTAATGCAGGTATACAGTGATTCTACATTAGCTGTAACCAATAGAGTATTCTCGTTCACAAAGATGCTGTCAACCCGGTGACAATGTCCGTCGTGTCCTTAACATATGATGGCAACGTCTTAACCAATGGTTTGAGGTAGAAATCAATGAATTTTCAGATTGGTTCACAAAGACTTTCCATGCCGGACACAATCGGGCGTTGACAGCATCTTTGTGAATCTTAGGTAGAAGATAAAATGTTGGAATTTTAGGGAATCTCACTGTAGGGCCATCCAGGACTTTCATGTTAATCACTCCTTCCTCAAAGGCTTTAATTAGGATAGCCTGGAGTTTGTCCGAGAAGGAGGCCACAGTATTGAAAGATAACCTAGTATAGGTGTTTGTATCCCTTAATTGGCAGAATGCTTTCCGTTCATATTTGGCACAAGGCCTTACCACAATGTTCCCCCCTTGTCGGAAGCCTTATAAACAACATCCTGATAGGATTGCAGCTGTTTAATGGCGATTCTTTGTTGATGTGTTAGATTATCTTGCCTACGTTTAGTTGATAATTTTTTAAAATCCTCCAACACCAATTTCGTGAAGATTTTGACTGCAGGACTTAAAGACAAGGGGGAAAACTGTGTTGATTTAGGCATGATGGTTTGTGGGAACCCACCTTGTTGTTCAGATGTTTACTCCCCCCGGTAAGTTTTCCAACACCTGTAATGCCTCCCTCTTGGCCGAACTAGCAAACTCTTGTGCTGTTGAGCTACTGCTGTGTAGCTTCCTGAGAATGAGGGAGAAAAGTTGCAAGTCTTTTAATACTGTAAATAATGGAAGGAGTTAGTGGGGGAAAAAGGTGTCCATACACGTTGTTTGGTGTGGATATTACACTTTACAGCTACTTCCTATAGCCCTGATGGGAAAAATATTTTATTATTAGTTTCACAAAAACACTTTTTTTTTTTATTCTTTGCATCTGACAAATTAACAATCTTTTTTAGCCAAGAGATGAGTTGTCAAACCAGTGCATGTTTACCACAAATTGCCATGATATTTAAATTCCGTTTTTGGCTGTATGACTTTTACAGGTGAAAGTAGGACATTTTATGGTTTATGTTGGGACAATGGGGCCCTATGGATACCTCGAATGTACACTGAAAAAAACTGGGCTTAAAGTCTTACTGATTTTATTTGAGGGGTTTACCAGGAAGATATAATGGGAGTTCTTGTACAGCAGCTAGAGAGTCACCATTGGGTAGACCTCACAGGTCACAACACCAAATAAATGGTAACATTTATTCTAGAAACAGCACAATTTTTTTCTTATGATCTGTAACTGGTATTACCTAGATGTCAGCCTACCTCACTTACAGTAGTGTTCAAAATAATAGCAGTGTGTTCAAAAACAAGAGTTAAGCACAAAATCTTTATACTAGTTTTTATTTCCATGCATTGGGAACATTGCTCACTGTTTTCTAATTCAAAACATGAAGAGAAAGGTATATAATTTTTAGGTCGTTACAGAAAATAACAAAAAATTAACATTGGGCTGTTCTAAAAAATAGCATTGTCTGCATTTGTCTTTACAAACTCACAATATGTACTCTTTTTTTGAGGATTTAGCATTCCTGTGAATCAATAACCTAATATTTAGTTTTTTAACTGCATTTTTTTAGAACTGCTTCACACCTATGTTGCATAGAGTCAACCAACTTCTGGCATATGTCAGCTGTTATTCCAGCCCAGGATGCTTTGACTACATCCCACAATTTTTGGGCATTTGTTGGCTTTGCCTCAAAACCGCATTTTTGATGTCACCCCACAAGTGCTCTATCAGATTAAGGTCCAGGGATTGGGCTGGCCACTCCATTACCTCAATTTTGTTGGACTGGAACCAAGATTTTGCTTGTTAACTGGTGTGTTTAGGGTCATTGTCTTGTTGAAACACCCATTTCAAGGGCATAGCCTCTTCAGTGTAAGGCAGTATGACTTCTTCAAGTATTTTAATTTATGCAAACTGGTCTATGATCCCTGGTATGTGGTAAATAGGTCCGGCACCATAGTAAGTGAAACATGCCCATGTCATGATGCTTGCACCACCTTGCTTCACTGTCTTCAGAGGGTACTGTTGCTTGAATGAAGAGTTTGGGGGTCGTCTGACGAACTGTCTTCAGCCCTTGAACCCAAAAAGAACAATTTTACTTTCATCAATCCACAAAATGTTTCTCCATTTCGCTTTAGGCCAGTGAATGTGTTCTTTGGCAAATTGTATCAGCTTCAGTACATGTCTTTTTTTTTAACAGTGGGATTTTGAGAGGACTTCTTGCTAAGAGATTAGCTTCACACAGGCGTCTTCTAACTGTCACAGTACTCACAGGTAACTTGAGACTGTCTTTGATCATCCTGGAGCTGATCATTGGCTGAGACTTTGCTATTCTGGCTATTCTTCGATCCATTTGAATGGTAGTCTTCCGTTTTCTTCCACGTCTCTCTGGTTTTGCTTTCCATTTTAAAGCATTGGAGATCATTTTAGCTGAATGGCCTATCATTGTCTCTACTTCTTTATACGTTTTACCCTCTCAAATCAACTTTTTAATCAAAGTATGCTGTTCTTCTGAACAATGTCTCGAACGGCCCATATTTCTCAGGCTTTCAAGGAGAAATGCATGTACAACATGTTCTGGCTTCACCCTTAAATAAGGGCCACCTGATTCACCCCTGTTTCTTCACAGAATGATTGACCTCACTAATTGAACTCCACACTGCTATTATTTTGAACACACCCCGTTCAATTAATTATTCAAATACACAGACTCAAAAACATGCAGATCATGAATGTGGAGTCTGTTGGTTTTTTTAGACTCTACTGCACCAACTGATAAATTGTTTGACATGTGGTAATATAATTTATACCAAAAACAGTGATTAATCTGGTTATAATATTGGACTGCTATTATTTTGAACACTACTGTATATACTTGGCATAGGACAATACTTCCCCTATGCATGTATTTATATATTATGGGCAGATTAAAATGAGGACAGTCTGGAATACCGCCCGGGGTCCAATTGCCCTCGTTATAGGCAAAGAGCATTTCTGCAGCTTCGCTATCGGCAATAATAATTAGCAGAGCAGCTGGAAGGATTATGGCACAACGGCAAACCTACGAAGACATGGCCGTCCACCTAAACTGATATCTCAAGCTAGGAGAGCATTAATTAGAGAAGCAGCCAAGAGGCCCATGGTCACTGGAGGAGCTGCAGAGATCCACAGCTCAGGTGGGAGAATCTGTCCACAGAACAACTATGAAGCCACACATTCAGTATTTGGTCAGTATTTTACCTCAGTATTTGTAAGCCAAAACCAGGAGTGGAACATCAGAGGAAAAGTATAATAGAAACACGTCACCACTACAGCATTTTTTGCCCACTCCTGGTTTTGGCTTACAAATACTGATGTAAAATACTAACCAAGTACTGAACGTGTGAACGTTGCCTTAGTCATATACTCCACAAATCTGGTCTTTATGGAAGAGCAGAAAGAAGAAGGCCATTTTTTAAATAAAGTAATAAGAAGTCCTATTTGCAGTTTGCAAAAATCCATGTAGGGAACACAACTAGCATGTAGAAGAAGTTGCTCTGGTTAGATGAGACCAAAGTAGATCTTTTTGGGCTAAATGCAATACTCCATATGTGGCGGAAGAATAAGACTGAAAATCACCCTAAAAACACCATCCCCACTGTCAAACATGGTGGTAGCAGCATCATGCTGTGGGGAGGCTTTTCTTCAGCAGGGACAGGGAAGCTGGTCAGAGTTGATGGGAAGGTGGATGGAGTTAAATACAGGGCAATCCTGGGGGAAAACCTGTCAGAGGCTGCTAAAGACTTGAGACTAGGGAGTAGGTTCACCAGCCAGCAGAACAACGATCCTAAACATACTGTCACGGGTGTATCAGAGGTGACAGACAGTCGCCCTGCAGTTGCAGGAGATCTCTACGTTTGGCATTACAGACATCTTCTTAGATGAGAGGCTGCCTCTAGGACCTAGCGGCTACCTCCCTCCTGTACTTAGCTCCCTGGCCTGGGTGTATATATACCTGGTGTGTCTGAGAGGGAGGTGCCGGCTATATTCATTTCTACTTGTGAAGGCTTAGCAAGAGCAGTACTTCGTCCTCTCTGGAGCTTGAGGCCGAGTTCGCATTTGTCTGGAGTCATCTAAAGCTAAGCATTCTCCCCCTGTTTGTCTACCCTTGTTGTCCATAGAGTTTAGTGGAGATCAACTAGTGCTCATCTCCTCCCATCCCTAGCCTTAGCCATATACCAGGGAAAGACTTAGTGCAACACAGAGGGGAGAGGGAAAGGGAGCCCAGACACTAGGGAAAGGGGGAACTTTTGGTGATCAAATTGGTGTTCAAGAAATGGCGACATTGGTTTGAGGGGGCTGTCCATCCTAATACTGTTATTACTGACCATAAGAATCTGTCATATCTCCAGTCAGCTAAACGTCTCAACTCTAAGCAAGCCAGATGGTCTCTGTTTTTTACTAGGTTCAATTTTGTTGTCACTTTTCATCCAGGGGTCAAAAATGTCAAGGCTGATGCTTTGTCCCGGAGCTTCCCTGGTGGTGACGACCATGAGAACCCTGCCCCGATATTACAGAAAGGGGTATTCATTTCGGCACTTTATCCTGAACTGGAGTGTTGGAGGCATAGGGGGATGCCCCTGCCTCCTGCCCTTCAGGAAGGTTATTTGTACCAACTGATCTGCATTGCAAAGTTATTAAGGAACATCATAACTCTGTGCTTGCTGGGCATCCAGGTGGTAAGGCAACCGCGGACCTCCTCTCTCGTCGTTTTTGGTAGCTGGGGCTGCATCGGGATGTGATTGAACACGTAGCTGCTTGTAGTATTTGCACGCGTTCTAAGGTTTCGCATACCCGTCCGTCTGGTACTCTCTTTCCCACACATGGCATGACACATACAGCCAGAACTACAATGGATGGTTTAGATCAAAGCATATTCATGTGTGTGAATGGCCCAGTCACAGTGCAGACCTAAATCCCATTGAGAATCTGTAGGAAGACTTGAAAGTTGCTGTTCACAAACGTCTCCATTCAATCTCACTGAGCGAGAGCGAGTGTGCAAAGAAGAATGAGCAAAAATGTCACCTCTAGGTGTGCAAAACTGGAATATAGCGAAGAAACTGGGGAGCAAATAGGGTTTTACCAGCGATAAGAAAATATAAAAATGGGGGGCTGTTTGCTCACCTTGTTTTGTTGCAATTGCAGCAATGAAAACACGTGTAACAGCTGCTGCAGACTGCGGGTCATAGACCAAAAGGATAGTGAAAGGAGATAGGCGGCTTATCTCCGCTCCTGTCAACATCCCACAAGGAATTACATTGTGGTTGAATCCTGAAAAAGAGGTTGGAGAACGTGGAAATGTGTAGATCCACACCACGGAATAAATAATTGTTTTTATCCTATTGATTCTCCGTATTCCTTGTGGGATAGTGACAGCAGCGCAGGAAAGCCGCCTATATCCTCCTAAAGCTGGAAGAGACAGACCCCAAAAACCTTGCATCAGCAATTGCAGCGAAATGTGGTCCTACAAAGTATTGACACAGGGGGGCTGAATACAAATGCACTACACAATTGTCAGATTTATATTTTTTAAATATTTATAAAAAAACATGTATCATTTCCTTTACAGTTCACAAATACTCGCTACTTTGTGTTGGTAAATCAAATAAAATCCAAATAAAATAATTTTGTTGATGTAACGTGAAAAAATGTGGAAAAGTTCATGGGGTATGTGATGAAAGCCGGCCGGTGGGTGCAGCTCTCTGGCGCCCCCTTACCTCTCAGGTCAGTCAAGGTACTGCACCTAGAGAAAGTAGTGCCAGGAAGCTGCAACCAGCGCAGGGAACACGGTAGAGTGTTCCCTTCAACGTCACTAAACCGTAACGTCACTACACAGCACAACTCGCTAGCGCCCTCTTAGCCTCAGGTCAGTCAAGGAACTGCACCTAGGATAAGCGGTCGCCAGGGAGACTGTCCTGTAACCTACTGGGTATCGGGGCCCTCTGTAGTGAGGGCGGTATATATATCTTCCTTGGCCGCGCCAGGAATATATATATCTGAACCTCCGACCGTCACTACCAGCCTTCCCCAATCCCCAGTTGGTATGCTGCCACCAGTCCCTATTTTAGATATACGCCCAGTCCGTGAATGGGCCTATATCGGGTCAGGAACCAACCCTGGGTAGCGTTTTTGGCTTGAGCCGAGCTCACACGGACGTGCGTTCGTTATGCAGAATAAAAGGCAGGCCCACAATTACTTGAGGTAATTGATTATAATAATACACTAGATACACAATATACAACTAAATATACACAGGTATAAGGTCAGGCTAAACTATACAACAATGGAATACAACACACAGAATCACCACAGCATATCAGTTACCGGTTTCTTGATTCTCTTGTGACGCAGGGAGAGGATTCTGCGGTCGCAGGCACGGTTCTTTGTTACAGGCTGAGGCCTACCACCGCATGGTCAAACTGCTCCTCCCCTTGGTGGCCTCAGCTGGTGCTCAGATGTTCAGCACCCCACTCTTGGGTCAAGACTGACTTATCTCTTGTCTGTCCTGCTATCTTACCTGCCCCGTCCCGCCCACTGCTGGTGAGGTCAGCTGGCTCAGTCTCCACCCTCAGGTCTAACTTCGATCAGAAGCCCAAATTCTATGGAACCCAATAACTTCTTCTGGGATGGTCTCAGGATACCCCCAGGGGTTCCCATGGATTCGGGCCGCCGTAACCGACCTTTTGATATCAATTATGATACCATACGGTCCTCAGGAATGGCTCAGCGCTATATCTTGGCTTCCAGAGCACGTACAAACGTCTACCGCGGAGGCTTGTGTGCGCAATGGCTCCGGGACGCCGTGATATTTTTTTATTGGCCCATCCCACGCAACATGCGTGTACTTTTCATGTTTCTATATCTTATGCCTCCATGCTTGTGACAGACAAAGAAACTAGTCCTATGGGACAAATGGTCAGGTACAGATAGACGAAGCACCCCCCCCCTGCTGGCTGTGTTTCCTCTCGAAGTCTTTGAAGCTCCTAGCATTCAAGTGTTAAGTAGGCCCCGGGGCTTCTTATCTTACAGGAGCCTGGATGGGGGGAAACTATCTAGTTGACGTTTTAACAGAAGGTCCCAAGGGTGGGGGCTGCTGAAGTGTGGCCATCCCTGGATATGATTTATCATTACCAAGATGGCGGCTACAGGTTCATCACACCTCCCCCTATACGAGGGCGCGAGGGGGTAGCACATTCCTGTGTTCCCCCGTGCGTCCTTCTGCACCCTCCCCTTGCCGGGATAACCCGTCAGCGTTACCGTGGTCACGGCCTCTTCTGTGGCGAATGGAGAAGTGGTACTGCTGGAGAGCGAGGCTCCAGCGTAGCAACCTGCCATTCGACCCAGAGACCGTGTGTAACCAGCTGAGGGGGTTGTGGTCCGTCTCCACGGTGAAATGGCTCCCGTACAAGTAGGGCTGCAGACGCTGCAGGGCCCATACAATTGCCAGGCATTCTTTTTCCACCGTGGAGTAAGCCACCTCCCGGGGCAGTAGCTTCCTGCTCAGGTACAAGACAGGATGTTCCTGGCCTGTCGTGTTGACCTGACTTAGCACAGCACCGAGGCCAAAGTCACTGGCGTCGGTCTGTACCACAAACGGCCGGTCGAAGTCGGCAGCTTGCAGTACAGGGGAGCTACTTAGGGCGGCTTTGAGTGCCCCGAAAGCTGTCTCGCAGGCGACTGTCCAGTCGACTGCGACGGGCAGCTTCTTCTTGGTGAGGTCCGTCAGGGGCTTGGCCAGGGTGCTATAGTGTGGGACGAACCTCCTATAGTACCCGGCGGTCCCCAAGAAGGACATCACCTGCTTTTTGGTCCTAGGAGTGGGCCAGGATGCGATGGCATCCACTTTCCCCGGTTCTGGCTTCAGAACCCCCCCGCCTACCCGGTGACCCAGGTAGAGGACCTCACTCATGCCCAGCTGGCACTTTTCCGGCTTGATGGTCAAGCCTGCCCGGTGGATCCGACCGAGCACCTGCCGCAGGTGCTCTAGGTGATCCTCCCAAGTGGGACTGAAGACTGCAATATCGTCCAAGTACGCAGCCGCGTACCCTTCAAGTCCCTCAAGCAGCGTATTGACCATCCGCTGAAAAGTGGCAGGGGCATTCTTCATGCCGAATGGCATCACTGTGGACTCGTACAGTCCAATAGGGGTGATAAAGGCAGAGCGTTCCCTTGCCGCGGGGGTCAGAGGAATCTGCCAGTACCCCCGGCTCAGATCCATGATGGTCAGGTACTTAGCCCCGGCCATCCGATCGAGCAGGTCATCGATGCGTGGTATGGGGAACGCATCGGTGGCCGTTACAGCGTTGAGCCCCCGGTAGTCCACGCAGAACCATGTAGTTCGGTCCTTCTTTGGTACGAGGACTACAGGCGAGGCCCACGCGCTGCTGGATGCCTGGATCACCCCCAGCTTCAGCATCTCGTCTATCTCTTGGCGCATGTTTCCCTGCACCTCGAAAGAGACCCGATATGCTGAACGCCGGATCGGCGGGTGATCGCCAGTGTCCACGTCGTGGACAGCCATCTCAGTCCTTCCGGGCAGGCTGCTGAACAGCCCCCGGAAGGGGTGCAGGGTGGTCCCCAGCTGGGACCGTTGGTCCTCCGTGAGCTGGTGGCCAACCCCCACATCCTCGATGGACCCACCCGCCTTGGCTTGGGTGAGCAGATCCAGGAGGGTTTCTACCTCTCCTTCCTCGGGAAGGTTGCACACTGGGTGGGCAGTCGCTTCCCGCTCATGATGAGCCTTCATCATGTTCACGTGGAAGGCCTTCCTCCTTCCACGGGCGTGATCCAGGGTGACCAGATAGGTGACGGCGTTGAGTTTCTGGTGCACGAAGTAGGGACCTTCCCAGGCTGCCTGAAGCTTGTTCTTTTGACCCACCTGGTAGGTCCTCTCACAAGCATTCTGGTCGTACCACCGCTTCTGGTCGGCCTGGGCCTGGGCCATATTGTCCTGCACCAGCTTTGCCAAGGCCATCATCCTGTCCCGGTGGCGCACGACATACTCGATGACCGACACCTCGGGGGTGGCCAAATCCCCTTCCCATGCTTCCTTCACCAGAGCCAGGGGGCCCCGTACCCGTCGCCCATACAGGAGCTCAAAGGGGGAGAACCCCGTTGAGGCCTGCGGAACCTCCCGGTAAGCAAATAGGAGGTGTGGGAGGTAACGCTCCCAGTCTCTCCCGTGGGAGTCGACCAACATCTTAAGCATCTGCTTTAAGGTGCCATTGAACCGCTCACACAGGCCATTAGTCTGTGGGTGATACGGGCTGGCCACCAGATGTTGCACCTGCATTTGCTTACAGAGGGACTCCATCAGCCGCGACATGAACTGGGTCCCTCGGTCGGTGAGCATTTCTTGGGGGAAACCCACTCTGGAGAAGATCTCCAGTAAGGCGGTAGCCACCTTGTCGGCCCGAATGGACGACAAAGCTACCGCTTCCGGGTACCGGGTGGCATAGTCCACTACCGTGAGTATGAAGCATTTCCCGGAGTGGCTGGGAGTGGACAGAGGTCCAATAAGATCCACAGCGACCCTCGAGAAAGGCTCTTCGATGATTGGCAGAGTTACCAGTGGGGCTTTGGGGAGCGGCCCCGCCTTCCCCACCCTCTGACAGGTGTCACACGAACGGCAGTAGGCACCCACCGCGGCTCCCATCCCAGGCCAGTAGAAATGCTGAGCTATCCTGGCCTTGGTTTTAGCGATCCCTAGGTGTCCGGCCATCGGAATCTCGTGTGCGATCCGCAACAATTCCGCCCTGAACGGATAGGGTACCACTAACTGTCGGTCCCTGGGCCACGCCTCCGGTGAACCCTGCTGGACCGTTACCCGGTACAGCCGTCCCTGGTCCCAGACCACACGCTCGCAGTCTGACTCCATGGGAGGCTGTGCCGCATGTTCCTTGAGAGCTTTCAGGCTGTCGTCTGCTTCCAACGCAGCCTGAAATTCCTGACTTGATGTGGCCAGAATCGACGAAACTGCCACATCCTCCGTCAGCCCCTCCGGGCATGTCACCTGGCCGCTGTCTGACCCGGCAGACACTTGATCAGAAGTGGGGAAGCCGTCGGACCTCTGCAAGGCTCCTTGGGCTCCGGCGCTCCCACTCCTGGTGACAGCGGCTATGACCGCTGTGACCGTGGGTAGTGCCCGCTTCCCCTCTGTTTCTGACCAAGCCGCCCGATCAGGCAGGCTTCCTAGGCCTTTGGACATCTCGGATGTGGGGAACTCCTGCCCTGGGGTCTTACCTGGCGGCTCCTCTCTTGGGACACCCCCACCCCCCATGGCCTGTTCCTCCCCCTGCAGTGGGCCTATACTCAGCAGCCTGGATACCCCTGGGAGCCCTACACTGCCGGTAGCTGCCCCCCTCTCCATCCCTGAGCTTCCCTCTACAGAATCCTGCCCGCCCCCTCCCTCACCGGAGGACAAGAGGTCACGGCACGCCGGCTGAGCACCTCTGCGGGCATCCCCACACTCCCCACCTGCTTTCACTAACCCTGTTTGTGTTGTGTCTGTGCAGGCGTTACCCTCAGGTTTCACTCCCTCCTCCTCAGCAGGACGCACACTACATACAACATGGTTGGCATTAGCAGCAGACAAATCAATACACTCTTGGGGGGCCGAACTTGGGGGTTCAGAGGGTACATACTGCGATACTAGACGCCCCAAGTCGGTCCCTAATAAAACATTTGCGGGAATATTTGGCGTTACTCCCACCTCCCGCATCCCCCTCCCGGCACCCCAGTCCAAATACACCATGGCAACGGGAAGTGCCGGCTCCACACCTCCAACCCCGGAGACGGAAAGAGTCTTTCCTGGTACCAAGTCCTGGGGGGACACCACCTCAGGCCGTACCAGTGTTCGTTCAGCGCCAGTGTCCCGCAGTCCCATGACCGCAGAACGGCCTATGGTGACGGGTTGGATGTTGTCCAGGGACCTACCACCACCCCCTCCCACACACAAAACATTGGGCGCTCTCTGGGACTGGGATGGGGTCTTTTGGCGCTGGGGACACTCAGCCCTAAAGTGTCCTGGTTTGTTGCATAGATGACAACGTCTTACGTCTGGTCCTTGCCTGGAGAGGGCAACAGGGGGATACACCCCTTGTGTTCTAGGGGCCGGGGAAACAGGGGCATGACTGGGCTTACCCCCTCTCCAGGTGCTGCTGGCAGACTTCTTCAGCTCAGGCGCCCTCTTATTGGCATACTCGTCTGCCAGGGCGGCTGTAGCAGAAGCCCCTGTTGGTTTTCGGTCACGGAGGAACTGTCGGAGGTCCTCTGGGCAGTTCCACAAGAACTGCTCCGTGACGAACAGTTCCTGGACCTCCTGGCGGGTAGTAAGCGCTAGACCCGAGGTCCAGTGCTCTGCGGCTCTCAACAGCGCCCGCATATGATCGGTCCAGGTGTCCTTGGAGCCACGCAGCAGGCTCCGGAACTTCTGGCGGTACGACTCGGGAGTGAGGTTGTACTGCCGGATCAGGGCCCGCTTGATGCAGTCGTAGTTCTGTACCTCCCCGGCAGGTAAGTCCCCCAAGGCATCCAGGGACTTACCCCTCAAACGGGGGGTCAGGTATCTGGCCCACTGATCCCGGGCCAGATGGTGCTGAAGACAGGTCCGTTCAAATGCCACCAGAAAGGAGTCCAGGTCCCCATCCTTCTCCAGTAGAGGGAAGTCCTCAGCTCGGACTTTGGACGACTTGGTCTCCTGATGGGTTGGTTGCTCTAGCGGAAGCCCCCGCTGGGCCAGGTCCAGTTGGTGCTGGCGCTCCGCAGCTCGCTCTGCACGCTCCGCAGCCTCCCGGCGCTCTGCAGCTTCACGCTCCGCAGCCTCCCGGCGCTCTGCAGCTTCACGCTCCGCAGCCCGCTCCGCAGCTTCGCGCTCCTCCTCCGCTGCCTTCTCTGATGCTGCCAGGAGGGTTTTGTAGACGGCATCGCCATGAGACTGGAGACTTGCCATAGCCGCTTGTAAAAGGGCTTGTGATCTGGACAGGCTGGGCTGGGTAGGTGGTGGGCAGCCCACTGCGGGACCGTATACTGGGGACTGGCTCCCTGAGGTGCCCGGGCTGGACTCCTCCTCGCCATGAATAACAATGTCCTCCCCTCCTGCCACACGGACCGTAGCATTAGCCTCCTGCAGGGTCTTGCTCCTGGTGCCGTCTGCCATCTTGGTAACCGACACCGCTGCAACCCTGAGTTTGCACACACCTTGTTATACTTTTAGCCTGACCGTCTAACATTGGGCTGACCTTAAGACTCCAGCAGTGGAAGTTACCACTGGCAGTCTTTAGTGCCTGGGAGTAGGGGTCCCACAACACTATTATTCTGCAATCCCACCGCTCTGCCACCAATGTGATGAAAGCCGGCCGGTGGGTGCAGCTCTCTGGCGCCCCCTTACCTCTCAGGTCAGTCAAGGTACTGCACCTAGAGAAAGTAGTGCCAGGAAGCTGCAACCAGCGCAGGGAACACGGTAGAGTGTTCCCTTCAATGTCACTAAACCGTAACGTCACTACACAGCACAACTCGCTAGCGCCCTCTTAGCCTCAGGTCAGTCAAGGAACTGCACCTAGGATAAGCGGTCGCCAGGGAGACTGTCCTGTAACCTACTGGGTATCGGGGCCCTCTGTAGTGAGGGCGGTATATATATCTTCCTTGGCCGCGCCAGGAATATATATATCTGAACCTCCGACCGTCACTAGCAGCCTTCCCCAATCCCCAGTTAGTATGCTGCCACCAGTCCCTATTTTAGATATACGCCCAGTCCGTGAATGGGCCTATATCGGGTCAGGAACCAACCCTGGGTAGCGTTTTTGGCTTGAGCCGAGCTCACACGGACGTGCGTTCGTTATGCAGAATAAAAGGCAGGCCCACAATTACTTGAGGTAATTGATTATAATAATACACTAGATACACGATATACAACTAAATATACACAGGTATAAGGTCAGGCTAAACTATACAACAATGGAATACAACACACAGAATCACCACAGCATATCAGTTACCGGTTTCTTGATTCTCTTGTGACGCAGGGAGAGGATTCTGCGGTCGCAGGCACGGTTCTTTGTTACAGGCTGAGGCCTACCACCGCATGGTCAAACTGCTCCTCCCCTTGGTGGCCTCAGCTGGTGCTCAGATGTTCAGCACCCCACTCTTGGGTCAAGACTGACTTATCTCTTGTCTGTCCTGCTATCTTACCTGCCCCGTCCCGCCCACTGCTGGTGAGGTCAGCTGGCTCAGTCTCCACCCTCAGGTCTAACTTCGATCAGAAGCCCAAATTCTAAGGAACCCAATAACTTCTTCTGGGATGGTCTCAGGATACCCCCAGGGGTTCCCATGGATTCGGGCCGCCGTAACCGACCTTTTGATATCAATTATGATACCATACGGTCCTCAGGAATGGCTCAGCGCTATATCTTGGCTTCCAGAGCACGTACAAACGTCTACCGCGGAGGCTTGTGTGCGCAATGGCTCCGGGACGCCGTGATATTTTTTTATTGGCCCATCCCACGCAACATGCGTGTACTTTTCATGTTTCTATATCTTATGCCTCCATGCTTGTGACAGACAAAGAAACTAGTCCTATGGGACAAATGGTCAGGTACAGATAGACGAAGCACCCCCCCCCTGCTGGCTGTGTTTCCTCTCGAAGTCTTTGAAGCTCCTAGCATTCAAGTGTTAAGTAGGCCCCGGGGCTTCTTATCTTACAGGAGCCTGGATGGGGGGAAACTATCTAGTTGACGTTTTAACAGAAGGTCCCAAGGGTGGGGGCTGCTGAAGTGTGGCCATCCCTGGCCATCCCTGGATATGATTTATCATTACCAAGATGGCGGCTACAGGTTCATCACAGGGTATAAATATTTTTTTCAAGGCATTGTATTTATTTTACTGCTTATATAGCACCATTAATTCCACAGCACCTTACAGATATATATATCACTGTCCATATTGGGAATCACAAACTAAATTCCTATTATTCATGCACCATTCAAAATATAAATTGATAAGCCAGCACTGTGCCCCCATTAAAATACTGATGACTGTACTGCGGAAATTAATGGTGTTATATAAGCGAGTAAAATAAATAAATAAATAAATTGGGTGCATTTTCTTTGATAGGTATATTTTAAACTATGCTCCTGTGCATTCTTATCATTATGTGTATTTAATGTGATATCACTTTCTCCCTGTTTATCCATATGTACTTTATTGGCCTTAAAGGGGTATTCCCATCTATCCCAATATGTAGTAGGTGTAATAATAATAATATTAGCAAATACCTCCAATTAGAAATGTAGTATAGTTCTTCCGATTAGCTATGTCTCTTTCCTCATGTGTGGGCACTGCAGGACCTTAGGTATCTATGGCATGCACATGATAAAACAATGCTCAAAAGACTGAACATATGAGCAGCAAAAGAAGATTTTTGGTACTCACCGTAAAATCCTTTTCTCGGAGCCTTCATTGGGGGACACAGGAAACCATGGGTGAATGCTGCTGACACTAGGAGGCTGACACTAGGCAGAAAAAAAGGCTAACTCCTCCCCAGCAGGCTACACCCACACTGGGAGTGAACTAACCAGTTTGTGAGAAAGCAGTAGGAAAGGAGGTATAAAAGATTACCCTAAGATGAACCAAAAATGGCACAAATAAGGGTGGGTGCTGTGTCCCCCAATGAAGGTTCTGAGAAAAAGATTTTACGGTGAGTACCAAAAATTTTCTTTTCTCTATCGCTTCATTGGGGGACACAGGAAACCATGGGACGTCCTAAAGCAGTCCCTAGGGTGGGAAGAGACAAGTACTCAAAAGGTATGGTCGGTCCACTACTCCATGAGGGACCTTCCAATACAGATTGGCATTGCTGAGGCCGAGTGGAGATACCGTGTAGTACAAGAAGAAGGTGGGGACCGAAGACAAGGAAGGACGAACAGTCCATGGAGAGATAGGAAGATTCTGGATAATCTGGAAGTGTCCCCCGTTCAAGGGAGGAACAGTGGAGGAAAAAACAGAACAATGAGTTCAGACCGAAGCACCAGACTGTCTAATTTAGCGCTCCATCCTGTATGTAAGTCACGGCTAGAACAGATAAGACGGGCTCTAAACCTAAGCGAGTCAGAAAAAGGAAAATGTCCTCGACTTCCCACGGCCATGGATTGGGGGGAGCTAGAAGGCAGCTCCCAGGCCAGGGAACCAGTGTCCCAGAACACTTCCGACAGGCGCATGGCTCAGGCTAGATGGGAGGATAGCCTTTCCCATACAGGGAAAACTTCGCCCAGGGGGAAGAATTAAGGACCGATCTGGGGATTGGTCCCCCTGTTCCATGTGTTACACTGTCCCCCAAGTTTACTCAACATGCTTATGTGGAGATGAGAGAAGCAGGGAGAAAAAAAGAGGACAGGGAGATGGTCACCAAAGAGTCCAACCCTACAAGGGAAGGATCGAGAATGCTTACCGTGAGAGTAAAGACTATGGCCCCAACGGAGGGAGGATTCCAACCACGGTAGGATTAATCATGATGACACGTCAGGCAGAAGTAACGACCGCCCATCTGAAGGGAATGTTCTGAGGAGAGCCTTACCTGTCTCTGGAAACGACTCACTGGCTCGTGTTACGCTGGACAGGACTGGCTTGAAGAAGGGCCATCATATCCTGATAGGCGGAAGTTCTCTTTGTCGAAAGAGAAGGTACGGTAAGAGACATGGCATTAATGAGGTCCTAGTCAGGTAGACGGCATACTGGCTCAGATTGTGGAATCAGGTGTTCCATCATAAGGCTTTTGGAGACCGATAGTCCATCTTGGTTCTAGACAAGTGGCAATCCTGAAAGGAAGGAAGAAAAGAAGAGTACTTGCATGCGGAATCCTGAATCCAAAGATGAGTCTTCCGAGATGAGCTCCGTTAACAAGCATTCATCCTGCAAATGTTGGGTGCTGCCAA
This sequence comes from Phyllobates terribilis, assembly GCF_046119375.1. Classification (NCBI taxonomy): domain Eukaryota; kingdom Metazoa; phylum Chordata; class Amphibia; order Anura; family Dendrobatidae; genus Phyllobates; species Phyllobates terribilis. The sequence continues at coordinate 717,187,548 of NW_027362764.1, forward strand.
CAACTGTCTCTGGAAGTGGAAACTTCTGACTGGTCACATGTGAAGCCGGATAGTGCCGGCTTGAGGGAGGGCTTCCATGTCCTGAAAGTTGGAAGTTCTCTTGTCGAAAGAGAAAAATAGGCAAGAGACCCAACATTACTGAGGTACCTGACTGGTAGAAGGTAATCAGGTGCTTCGTCTCAAAGCGTCTAGAGGCCCTAGGTCTGTTTCGGTCCTTGTCAGGTGATGGCTCTGAAAGGGAAGAAAAGGCGAGTACCTGTATGTGAAGTTGACGTGCCCCCTGGGCCGTGTGTGTAGGGGAATACCCGGAGCCGGGTCTCTGTGTAATACTGGGGGTTGTAGTCTCCGTGGCGGCGACCCGGTCCCATGGCTCAGGGTGGTCAAACCAGTGGCAGTCTATTTCTGTGGTTTTTATGATTAAATGTCCGACTACGCCACCCGTGGATTGCGGTCACTGAGAACCGCCGCTGCGTGGCAGACCGCTGAGGCTGGTGTGGTGTGCGCAGCAGAGGGTAGTATAACTCCCCACGGGAGGAGTATAGCCTCAGGGCAGCGTCTGTAGATGGTGAGGGTTGTGGTGCGTGGGCGCAGCAGAAATGACTCAGAGTCTGTGCAGTGCGGTTCCGGGTCTTTACTGTTGGTAATGAAGAAGGCCCTGCCGGGAGTACTGGCTAACATTAGAGGCCTGGTGTGTCTGTGAGCGAACAAGAGTCCCCCTGGCCTGGTGGAGGTATAGGCCTTCCCGTCTGACTGCACTCTTCCTGGCTACCCTGCTGTAGTCGTGTAGTAGCCCACGTCCCTGAGTGTACCGTGTGCTGCTCACCCGTATGGCTGGTGACTTGGGGCCTTTGGTGCCTTCCGCTCCTCAATGGCGGTGCCGGTCCCTTGCGTGTGACTGAGCCTCCGGGCTTTCTTTGGCCAGAGGACCTGAAATCCCCTGCCAGGTGGTTTCTGCTGTTGGGTGTAGATATCCCCACAGCCTCGGACTCCGGTGTCCGGTTCTCTGCGTCTTCTGCCAGGACGAGCTCTGCTCCAGTCCCTGGTCTTCAGCTCCTGGGTCCTACAGAGCTCCTTGCTGCTGCTCTGTCCCTTTCTCTCTCTGCTCTGACTGGCTAACCCCGCCCCAGATCCAGTTTATAAAGGGCAGGTTCCTCCCCTCCCTGGACTGGGACAGGAGGTGTTGCATGCAAATGTGCTCCTGACCAGAAAAACCCATGCTCGCTCTCAGACATGGTATTTCTGCCACTGTGGCAACCAGAGCCCTGGGGTGCCACATTCCCCCCTAGTAAATTTTAGTACTCCTGGACTAAACACATTTTATGAAAACATAACATGGTATAAACAATAACACAACATACAGTATATACAAGAAGTTTAGTCTTTTTTAGGTCACGGCGCTCCCGTAACCAGGTGTCCATGTCACCCGAGATGCATTTTGAGGGACCCGTCCCAAACCCTCCACGTAAGCCCTGGGGTGGCTACAGGGCATCGATGATCCGGCGTTGGACCACGTCTTCAGCCACCTCCACGGGTTTTTGTTCTGTGGTCTGGGACAAAAAAGGGGCACTTTACAGGTGAAACTATATACAAGGTACAGTTCCGGTTATTCATTGTCCATAGCCTGTTAGTCCATGAACCCTGTCGGGTAACTAGAAAAACACAATTAGTATGCAGGCAACAAACATTAAACGTTTCAACAGTTGCAATATACTGGTATATATACATTGCATTTAGATTCTCCAGCGAGCGGGCATCTGACCTCTAGTGCTCCTGGTGGACCTACGTAACACACTATCTGGTGGTGTTCTCTCTGGGTCCCCTGTTTCTACCCCTTGTGTAGTGGGCTCATTAGTGTCTGCACTACAGGTGTTTGGAGATGTTTTGGGTAGGCTGGGCAGCTTTCTGCGTACTCTTTGGCTCACCACGGGCACGGCAGGCTCACTACTAGCAGAGGGTTGATTCTCCTGGGCTGCTGGTATGGAATCTTCTGCCTCCGGGGCCGGTTGCTCTCCCAACTCTACTTGCTCTTCTGTAGGCCCTTGAGGGGCTGGCTGGAGAAAGGTAAGGACGGGTACCACAATAGCGTTGTTAATTTGTGTCCAGGACCGGGGAAATTCTCTGAGTACTGTACTGACCATTTCTTCCCTTTCCTCTGCGGGTTGAGGTCTATCTTGGTCTTCATCAGCGCTTTGCAGCTGCTCGGGACACTTCTTCAGGTGGTCTCTGGAGACAGTGGCTGTGGTCTCTCCTCCATCCTTACTGATAATACATACTTTCGGATTGTCATGACTTGAGGGCAGTACTGTGTACGGTTCCTTCTCCCACTGGTCATCCAACTTGTGGAGCCGCCTTTTCCTCTTCAAGACCTGCTCTCCAGGTGCCAGGGGAGCAGCGGGAGCATGCTGGTTGTAAGTCCTCTTTTGCCTTTCTCTTGCTTGAGACAGACTTCTCTCAACACTCTCCTGCACTTTCCGGTACTGCTGCTGCCGTTCTATATCCCAGTCTGCCTCTGGCGAGGTGTCCTCAGGTGTCAGGACTCCCATATCCAGGTCAATAGGCAGCTTACCTGGTCTTGCTCTCATTAGGTAAGCCGGGGTGCAGTTGGGGGAATTTACTGGGATGTGGTTATACAAGTCCACCAGATCAGGCAGTTTCTCAGGCCACAGGCTGCGTTCTTCCAGGGGCAACATTTTCAGCAAGTCTATCACCACCTGGTTCATCTTCTCGCATAATCCGTTGGTTTGGGGGTGATAGGGCGTTGTCCTTATCTTCTTGCAGCCATACAGGTTGCAGAAATCCTGGAAGACCTCCGCTTCGAAGGCTGGACCTTGGTCAGTCAACACTTGCTCTGGATACACGTGTGGACAGCAGAAGTGCTGCTGGAAGGCTCTAGCTGCTGTCTGAGCTGTTAAGTCCTTGACAGGGACCACCACCAGGAACCGGGAGTAGTGGTCTACGATGGTGAGGGCGTAGACGTACCCGGACCTACTTGGAGCCAGCTTCACATGGTCCAGGGCTACCAGTTCTAGTGGCTGATTGGTGATGATGGACTGCAGAGGAGTCTTCTGGCTGGCACGGTCCTTTCTTCTCAGGTTGCACGGGCCGCAGTCTCTGCACCATCTCTCAATGGCCCCTCTCATGCCTACCCAGAAGAACCGTTCACGCAACAGGAACTCCAACTTCTTCCATCCAAAGTGCCCTGCTCCGTCATGGTATGCCTCCAGGACCATAGCCGCGTATCATCTTGGGACCACTACCTGCCAGGTCAGCTCATTTGTCCGGGAGTTGACAATTCTCCGGCACTGCTTCCCCTTGTAGAGAAACAGTTTACTCTTCTCCTTCCAGAGCTGTTTGGTTTCCTCCGGAGCGTCTGGGTCAAGGCGGGCATCAGCCTGTGTCAGCATCTCTTTTACCAGGTGGACGGCTGGGTCACTGTCTTGCGTCTCCGCCCAGCTGTGGTGGGGTAAGGGATTGAACGTGGCAGAGCGCCTGCCCCTTACACAGTGGGAATACTGGGTAATCCCATGACGGTGGAACGCAGGGAGTTCAATCTCTTCAAGTTCTTCTGGATCTTCCCCTCCGTCCGGCAAGTTCGGCATCCTGGACAGGGCGTCTGCGTTGGCATTTGTGCGTCCCGCCTGGTATTTGATGCTGAACTCATAGTTGGATAGGCGGGCCATCCATCTCTGCTCCAGGGCACCAAGTTTTGTAGTGTCCAGGTGTGTCAACGAGTTGTTGTCCGTGTACACTGTGAACTTGGAAGAGGCAAGGTAATGTTTAAAGCGCTCGGTCACTGTCCATACCACCGCGAGGAACTCTAGCTTGAAGGAGCTGTAATTTTCAGGATTCCTTTCTGTGGGCCGGAGCTTCCTGCTGGCATAAGCGATTACCTGTTCTCTGCCCTGTTGGATCTGGGACAGCACCGCCCCTAGCCCGATGTTGCTCGCGTCTGTGTGGCGAATAAAAGGCTGGCCGTAATCAGGGTACGCCAGGATTTCATCTCCCGTGAGGGCCATCTTCAGCTGGCGGTAAGACTCCTCTTCCAGCTTGTCCCATTTGAAGGGCGGCTTCTGGTTTTTGGCCTTCCTGGACTGGCCTATCAGGAGGTCCTGCATAGGAGCTGCCATTTTGGTGAACCCGGAGATGAATCTTCGGTAGTAGCCTACCAACCCGAGGAACTGTCGCACTTCCTTTATGCTGGAGGGTCTGGTCCTTAATCACTGTGATCTTATCAGGGTCTGGAGCTACTCCGTCAGCACTCACCACGTGTCCCAGGTACTGTACCTTTGGTTTCAGTAGATGACACTTGGAGGGTTTCACCTTTAGACCGTAGCCTGCCAGGGCGTCAAACACCTCTGCCAGGTGTTTCAGATGGTCCTCGTATGTTTTGGAATACACGATGACATCGTCCAGGTATGGCAGGACCGTCTCGAAATTCCTGTGCCCCAGGCAGCACTCCATCAACCGCTGGAAGGTTCCTGGCGCATTGCAGAGCCCGAACGGCATACAGTTGAATTCGGGGTGGTGAACGCGGTCTTCTCCTTGTCTGCCTCTGCTACAGGAACCTGCCAGTACCCGCTAGTAAGATCCAAAGTAGAAAAGAAGTTAGCAGTTTTTAATGCAGCTAAGGACTCTTCTATTCTAGGTAACGGGTATGCATCTTTGTGTGTGATACGGTTGACCTTCCTATAGTCTACACACATTCTCATGGTGCCATCTTTCTTTTTCACAAGAACTAGTGGAGCTGCCCAGGGGCTACAGCTGTCCCTGATTACCCCAGCCTCCTTCATTTCTCGTAACATTCCCTTGGCATTCTGATAGTGTGCAGGGGGTACAGGTCGGTATCTTTCCTTTATGGGTGGATGGTCTCCTGTGGGGATGTGGTGTTCTACCCCCTTTACTTGCCCAAAGTCTAGCGAGTGTTTGCTAAAGACGCTTTCGTACTCCTGCACCACCTGGTAGACTCCCTGTTTTTGGTGTGAGGGAGTGGAGTCGGTGCCCACATGCAGTTTCTGACACCAGTCCTCCATTTGTTTCTTGGAGCCGTTACCCTCATCTGGTTGAGATGGAGGCAAGGGTTCCACGGCCTTTACAGAGTTCTGGTTAACGGTGAACAATTTGGCTAGAGTAGCATACCGGGGCAAGTATACTTCTCTTTCCCCAATGTTTAGGATGCGGACGGGTACTCTCCCATGGCGTACATCGACCACCCCCCGTGCTGTCAAAATGGTGGGCCTACTGTCTGAGTAGACGGGTTTTACCATAGCTTGGTAGTCCCTTCCTCTTAACCCGATTGCAGTCCGGCACCAGATCATCATCTCACTTTTTGGGGGCATGGCGATAGGGAACGGGTCACTCATCCTAACGCTACCAATCTCACCACCAGACAGTTCTACCTGTTGCCTTTTCATCAGGGCTCTGATCTGTTTTTGTAGTTTTGTTGTTGTAATATGACAATTATCTCTGCAAGACAATTTTCAATAACATTAGTACCCAAGGTTATCTTAGGGTGGCTTTCACGACGGTCAATGTCCACAATAATCAGTCCTTGCGCTGGCAGTTCAACTTTACCGATTTTGATGGTCACCTCCTTGAATCCCACCTGCGGTACGGGCTGACCATTGTTGGCTATGATGCTCAAATCGCCATCTGGGTAGTGGGTAATATCCGAGTCATTCCAGTACCGCTTAAAAAGCACATAGGGGATGGTGGTTACCTGCGACCCAGTGTCCAGTAGTGCACTCATAGGAATGCCATCCAGCACCACAGGCAAGACCGGTCGTCCCCCTGCGTACTTATCACGCCAGCTCGATGGGCCTGATGATCTTATGCCTGGGGGTCGGCCCTCTGCCCCAGGTTGGGCCTGTTTAAATGACAGTACCTTGCCATATGTCCTGGTTGATTGCAGCGGCGGCAGATGGGTTGTCCGTCCTGGTTGTAGCGGTCGCTGGGCCTTCCTCTGGACGATGGGATCCTCCTCTGTCGACTCCAAGGGACGTCCTCCGGACTGGAAGCCAGCTGGATCTTTCCTGGAGGGGACACCTGTAAAGACTGCACAGTTCTGGTTAGCACAGCAACGCTTTTGGTCAGCTCTTGGACCTGATGGTGCAGGTCTGCAGCCGGGTCTTTGTCCAGAGCCTGTGCATCCGTGGCGGTGACCCGGTCCCGTGGCTCAGGGTGGTCAAACCAGTGGCAGTCTATTTCTGGGTTTTCATGATTAAATGTCCGACTACGCCACCCGTGGATTGCGGTCACTGAGAACCGCCGCTGCGTGACAGACCGCTGAGGCTGGTGTGGTGTGCGCAGCAGAGGGTAGTATAACTCCCCACGGGAGGCGTATAGCCTCAGGGCAGCGTCTGTAGATGGTGAGGGTTGTGGTGCGTGGGCGCAGCAGAAATGACTCAGAGTACGTGCAGTGCGGTTCAGGGTCTTTACTGTTGGTAATGAAGAAGGCCCTGCCAGGAGTACTGGCTAACATTAGAGGCCTGGTCAGTCTGTGAGAGAACAAGAGTCCCCCTGGCCAGGTGGAGGTATAGGCCTTCCCGTCTGACTGCACTCTTCCTGGCTACCCTGCTGTAGTCGTGTAGTAGCCCACGTCCCTGAGTGTACCGTGTGCTGCTCACCCGTATGGCTGGCTGGTGACTTGGGGCCTTTGGTGCCTTCCGCTCCTCAATGGCGGTGCCGGTCCCTTGCGTGTGACTGAGCCTCCGGGCTTTCTTTGGCCAGAGGACCTGAAATCCCCTGCCAGGTGGTTTCTGCTGCTGGGTGTAGATATCCCCACAGCCTCGGACTCCGGTGTCCGGTTCTCTGCGTCTTCTGCCAGGACGAGCTCTGCTCCAGTCCCTGGTCTTCAGCTCCTGGCTCCTACAGAGCTCCTTGCTGCTGCTCTGTCCCTTTCTCAATCTGCTCTGACTGGCTAACCCCGCCCCAGATCCAGTTTATAAAGGGCAGGTTCCTCCCCTCCCTGGACTGGGGCAGGAGGTGTTGCATGCAAATGTGCTCCTGACCAGAAAAACCCATGCTCACTCTCAGACATGGTATTTCTACCACTGTGGCAACCAGACCCCTGGGGTGCCACAAAATAGTCTCCCTAGAGGATCTCCGCTAACAGCCGATTATCCAACTGATGAAATGCGTTGATGACAACTGTAGGGAAAAAGAAAACAGGGACAACAACTCGTGTATAGGCGTCAGACCAGTAGGTCCCACGGAGCCTGGGCGAACCGGGGCGGTCAGGATGAGCGGGACGAGAAGAATCTGTTTTTGTGACGAACAAAGACCTGCTCCCTGGTATGAACAGAGCCTGTAGCAGCATCTGGTCTGTAATTCCATGTCTGTAACCTGTTGAAGACTTGAAGAGGTCTGCTTCTGAGGAAACAAAAAGGTGAGTGTCGACAAACCGATAGGCTGTGGATAGTGGATCAAATACTACACGGTTAGCAACAAACGGATAAACGCACTGTTGCTGCTAATAAGGGGGAGTAGTAGGTTTGAACCGCTAGGGATAACGGACAGAGAGCCCAGATATAGATAAGATAGGTGCTGTGGAGCACCAGATGGATTTATGCTGTTGAAAAGAGACAGCTGTAAAGCTGTGGCCATGGATGTTAGTGGGTCTGACCAACTGCAGGGTGTACCTGACAATTGATGCATAAGTAACCCTCTGAAACAGAGATAATGGAGGTTGTTGCATGAATGTTCTTAAATAGCAGTGGTGAGGTAACACTCTGTTACTGACCCACCTTAGTCCGAAAGGACTGTTGGCGGGATAGGCAACCACATAGATCTGACGCACTTAGGAAGAGGGCAGGAGTTGGCAGTGGCTTGCCTGGGTAGTCGTTCCATAGGTATAGTTGTGGAGCTGGTGGAACACCAGGTATGTTCCATAAAGGAATCTCTACAGCTGTGGACATGGAGGATGGAGTGTTCTGATGCACTGCAAGAGTGGCAAAGTACCGAACAGCCAAGGTATGGGCAACTACTCCGTTATAAAAATAATAACTCTGGAGACACGTCAGTTCTGACTTACTATCGCTAGTAGGAACAATGTGAGGGCACAACCTTGGTGAATCGTGGACCTGTCCGTAGGGAGAGGCATAAAACAACTCCTGTGTGTACCATAAACAAGGTAACCTGCTATAAGCAAGGCACCCTGCAGGTACGAGAGTGTTAATTGACCAGCAACAGTAGGCTGCAGAAGAATTCTAGAACGATAACTGCTCTGAACACCATTTCCTGAGTGTACCTCATTCGCAGGGGCACTCTTCGTGATTGGAAGCGAAAGACACTCTCGAGAAGAATTGGTCTTTGTGAAAGAGGTTCATCGTCCTTGACTCAGGCCCGCTTGACAGCTGATACCGGTCTGTTCGTCATGTCTTGTGACCTAGAGGGGCCGGTTGGAGTCTAGATCGGAATCCGACTCAGGTAGCAGGGTGGAGAGGTCCAACTCTAAAGCTATCTTTGGGAAAGAGAAACGAGACATGGGAGTAGTCCTAGATTAGGTGGGAACAAGGGGAGTCCAGAAATAAAGCTGGAAGGCACTGCTCCCTGGAACTCTGTGCGATCTGCTGTAGAAGCATGCGTCTGATACATCTTGGGAAATGATCAGAGCAGCTGAGGCGGAAGGCTTGTTAGGCAGTCGCGAAGGGACCTCTACCAAGGGTTGGTGAGGTTGGTTACCAGATGCAATAAGGCAGCAACTATCGGAATACCGCTTTCGATCATGGTGGTGGGGAGCTCCGGAGTGAACTGTGTGCTTGGGGTTGTTGCGGTCGATGCACAGAGATTCCTGCTAACCTATGGGCATAGTTGTAGTACCCTAATACCATAAGAACCTTGATGGTCTTAGTATGGCCTGGCCTACAATCTGTACAGTTTTGGGATGTCCCATGAAATGTCCCACAAACGCTATGGTTTTGGAATGAAATGTCCCACATATTAGCCTGATGAAGAGACCTGAGTAGTCTCGAAAGTTTGCAATTTGTTACCATCTTTTCAGTTAGCCATTAAAAGGTATCAACCACTGAGGACTCTCAAATCTAAATATTTTTCTATCTACTGGCTAACACAGTACAAGAATTTATAGTTTCCCCACAAACGCTATGGTTTTAGAATGAAATGTCCCACAAACGCTATAGTTTTGGAATGAAATGTCCCACAAACGCTATGGTATTGGAATGAAATGTCCCACAAACGCTATGGTATTGGAATGAAATGTCCCACAAGCTCTATGGTTCTGGAATGAAATGTCCCACAAACTCTATGGTTCTGGAATGAAATGTCCCACAAACTCTATGGTTCTGGAATGAAATATCCCACAAACCCTATGGTTTGGAATAAAATGCCCCATAAGCTCTGTGGTTTTGGGATGAAATGCCCCACAAACTCTATGGTTTTGGGATGGAAAGTCCCTCTATGTTTTTGGAATGGAATGTCCCACAAACTCTATGGTTTGGAAAGAAGTGTCCCACAACTATAGTTTTGGAATGAAGTGACCAACAAACTATGGTTGTGGAATGAAATGTCCCATAAACTCTATTGGACAGTTTAGAAAAAAGGGGGACTGGGCCCGAGGGGCCGACGGCCGGGACAGGGCCTACCTTATCCTGTGTGGGGGACCCCGGTGTTGATTGCACGTGGGCTAACGGTGGAAGCAGTGCCATGAGCCGAGACTGAGGATGGCCAGGAGCCGTTGTGACAGAGGCACTGCGATGGAGGCCGCGACTGACACTTTGACATAGGCTGCTGCTGGGGCTGTGATGGAGGCCGCTGCTGGCGTGGCGATGGGGCTGCGGCTGTTATGTTCTGCTACCAGAGCTAAGGAAAGAGAGGAGATCTGTCCCTACGATAGAACTCAGCTTAATCCCTACGATGTAACAGGGAACCTGATCCTGCGATCAGACCTGCTAAAGTCCTAAGCTAGTCTGTACGGAGACCTATAGATGTGGGGAAGGAATCCCTACAAGTACTAAGGACTGGGAGGAATATGGGACACCTCCTAACAGAAATAGTAGCAGACAGACGAACAAACAAAATATATAGAACATAGAGGTCAGTAGACCAAGCAAACTAACAGAGCAAGACACAGAGCACAGGCTAGCTAGAAAGTAGATATACAATGAAGTCCAGCAAAGCCAGAAGGGCGGAGCAGGATTAAATAGGCCAACAAGGTCATGTGACCAGCAAAGGAAAAAAAAACTAAGAGCAAGGTTCTAACAGTACCCCCCCTTCTAAGAGGATCCTCCGGATCCCCTAGGACCAGGCTTATCAGGAAATCTCCTGTGAAACGCTCTGATAAGTCTGGACGCGGAAACATCATCCGACCTCACCCAAGAGTTATCCTCGGGACCGAAACCTTTCCAGGCCACAAGATACTGCAAACTACCTCTATACCGTCTAGAGTTAAGGATGCGAGAAATTTCATATTCCCCGTCCTCCACCACCGGAGGAACAGAGGCAGAGGCGTCACAATCCGATACAACAGCTTTTTTCAACAGAGAGACATGAAATACCGGATTAATTCTCCAGGAGGTAGGAACCTCCAACCTAACAGCAGATTGGTTGACAACCTGAAGCACCTTAAAGGGCCCTACAAACTTGGGACCCAATTTCTTTGAAGGAATCCTCAACCGCAGATTCCTAGAGGACAACCAAACCATGTCACCAACAGCGAACAAAACCTCCTGTCGTTTCCTATCAAAGTAGTCTTTAGATTTTCTGTTGGCCTCCTGAAGATTACCACGCACATCCGTCCAAACTCTCTCCAAATCACCGGAAAAATTCTCCTCCTCAGGCACGGCAGATCCCAACTTGGAGAACGACCCAAACGACGGATGTCTCCCAGAACAACAAAAAAAAGGCGAACAACCAGCAGAAGAAGATGTATGATTGTTCAGAGCAAATTCAGCAAGTGGCAGAAACTCAGACCACCCCTCTTGATTGTCTGCCACAAAACAACGCAAGAACTGCTCAACATCCTGGTTTTTCCTTTCTGTCTGGCCATTAGATGATATCCGGACGAGAACGACAAATGAACTCCCAACCTATCACAAAAGGCACGCCAAAAACGAGCCACGAACTGAGGACCCCTATCAGAAACAATGTCAGTAGGAACGCCATGAAGTCTGACAATTTCCTTGACAAAGGCCTTAGCGAGAGTTTTAGCGCAGGGCAGTTTGACGAAAGGAACCAAGTGACACATCTTGCTAAAACGGTCCACGACCACCCAGATGACAGTAAAACCCTCAGAGGGGGGAAGGTCAGTTATAAAGTCCATAGCCAAATGTGTCCAAGGAGCACTGGGAACCTCCAAAGGACAAAGCAACCCCGCAGCAGGAGTATGTGAGGACTTAGATCTAGCACATATAGTACATTGACGCACCCACTTAATGACTTCCTTCTGCCATCCAGGCCACCAAAAACTGCGACCCACCAGTCTCTTGGTCTCAGAGATTCCGGGATGACCTGCCAACCGAGATTCGTGACACTCAACAAACAAATCTCTCCTAAAGGTCCCAGGCACAAACAACCTCCCATGAGGAGTGTTAGAAGGGGCATTCTCCTGTGCTTTAAGAATCTCATTTTCCAAAACGGAGTCCAAAGCAGCTATCACAACACCTTCTTGTAAAATGTTCTCCTCTTTCTCAGCACCGACTATGGGAGAAAAACTGCGAGACAAGGCATCCGCCTTAACATTCTTAGTACCAGGGATGTAAGTAACGGAGAAATTAAACCGCGAGAAAAACAGTGCCCACCTAGCCTGACGGGCATTCAGGCGCTTGGCAGCATCAAGATATATCAGATTTTTATGATCCGTAAGAACCTGAACGGGAAATTCCGCACCTTCCAAGAAGTGGCGCCAGTGTTCAAATGCGAGTTTAATAGCCAATAATTCCCGATTACCAATATCGTAATTCAGTTCAGTCTCCGAAAATTTTTTTGAAAAAAAGGCACAGGGATGTAATCCATCCCCGTTATCCTGAGACAATACTGCGCCAACCCCCACAGAGGAAGCATCAACCTCAACCAAAAACGGCCTAGTAACATCAGGCTGCATAAGGATGGGAGCAGAGGTGAACCTCTCCTTGAGATACACAAAAGCTTCAATGGCCTCAGAAGACCACTGAACCGCATCAGCACCTTTCCTGGTGAGATCAGTCAGAGGTTTGACAATACTAGAAAAATTTTTTATGAATTTTCTGTAATAATTGGCGAAACCCAAAAACCTCTGTATCGATTTCAAACCAATAGGCCTAGGCCATTCCTGCACAGCCTGAACCTTAACCGGATCCATCTCAAAACCTTTGCTGGAGATAATGTAGCCCAAAAAACTAATTCTCTGTACAGCGAACTCACATTTCTCCAGCTTAGCAAAAAGCGAATTGTCCATTAATAACTGTAATACCTCACGCACGCTCCGCCAATGAGACTCCAGATCCGGCGAATAAATCAAAATGTCATCCAAATACACAACCACATTTTTACCGATCAAAGGTCTAAGGATGTCATTAATCAGATTCTGAAAAAATGCAGGAGCATTAGTAAGACCAAAAGGCATAACCAGATACTCAAAATGACCCACAGGAGTGTTAAAAGCAGTCTTCCATTCGTCACCCTCCTTCATGCGCAACAGATTGTATGCCCCCTTAAGGTCAATTTTAGAGAACCACTTGGCCCCCATTAACTGGTTAAACAGATCAGGAATCAATGGCAGTGGGTAAGGATTGCGTACAGTAATTTTGTTAATCTCACGAAAATCCAGACAAGGACGTAAACCGCCGTCCTTTTTTTTTACAAAAAAAAATCCAACCGCCACAGGAGACTTAGAGGGCCTAATGTGACCGGCGGCCAAACTTGTCTGTATGTATTCCTCCAAAGCCTTCCTCTCAGGAATAGTAAGGTTAAATAAACGACTTTTAGGAAGAGTCGCTCCAGGGACAAATTCAATAGAACAATCATAGTCTCTATGGGGAGGCAAAACCTGCGATTCCTTCTCAGAAAAAACTCTCCAAAAATCCTGAATAGGAACAGGCAATTCTCCCCTATCCAAAGCTGCAATACGCCCATTACAACACTTGTCATAACATTTATGGCTCCAGGATTTAATTTCACTGGTAGACCAATCCAGTACAGGATTGTGAAATTTTAACCAGGGCAATCCCAATATTACTGGAGAAGGCAAGTTATTCAACACTACCAAATCCAATTTCTCATGGTGAACACCATTAATAGTGAGAGGAAATTCACAGACCTTGAGAGTAATATTCTTCAAAGGGGAACCATCCACAGAAACCACAGCAATGGGGGATGATAAAGGTTCAGGTTTTAAATTGAGTCTTTCCACGAATCCCCCATCAATAACATTCAGAGTAGACCCACAATCGACAAACACCCGAAATTCCATTAATTTTTCCTGAGCAATCGTGGAAGCAGCTGAAAATACACCCTTGGAATTTAAACAGGCAATACGGGCATGACTGACCATTTTTTTTCTTTCTTCATACGAAGCTCACAGCCTTTAATCAAATGACCAGATTTTCCGCAATAGAAACACAAGCCTTCAAAAAATCGACGGTCTTTTTCTTGAGAGCGAGGTGCCACCGATCCAATCTCCATCGGTTCACCACTGTTAGTACACACATTCTCATAACCAGAAACTGACATAGCAGAGGATTTGCTCTCATTAACCCTTGCACGCAGTCTTCTATCCACCCGTATAGCTAATTGCATAGCCTGTTGCAAATCTTCAGGTGTAGGATAAGCAATTAGCAGGTCTTTAACCCTTTCACTGAGCCCAGCAAGAAATAGACTTTTCAGAGCAGAATCGTTCCACCCTGTTTGAGTAGACCAACGACGGAAATGAGTACAATATTTTTCCACATTACCTGATCCTTGTTTTAAACGTCTCAACTCAGTCTCAGCTGATGCGACACGGTCAGGATCATCATATAATAGTCCCAAAGCAGAAAAAAAACTATCCACTGATCTGAAGCATGTATCACTAGGTTGCAAAGAAAAGGCCCACTCCTGAGGCTCTTTGCGCAAAAGTGACATTATGAACCCTACGCGCTGGTATTCATCCCCAGAGGACTTAGGTCTCAAACGAAAATACAATAAGCAAGCATTTTTGAATGAAAAAAATTCTCGGTGTTCACCAAAAAATAAATCCGGTAAACATACCTTAGGCTCCAAGAAATGTGCTCCAGGACAGTTACTCACGTGCTGACGGAGCTCGGCCACCTCCAGAGAGAGTCCCTGCAGGCGATGAACCAAATCCTGAACCGACACCATGATGGAACAGAAAAATCTTTCCTTAGAGAATTTGCTGGCTGGACTTACTGTTATGTTCTGCTACCAGAGCTAAGGAAAGAGAGGAGATCTGTCCCTACGATAGAACTCAGCTTAATCCCTACGATGTAACAGGGAACCTGATCCTGCGATCAGACCTGCTAAAGTCCTAAGCTAGTCTGTACGGAGACCTATAGATGTGGGGAAGGAATCCCTACAAGTACTAAGGACTGGGAGGAATATGGGACACCTCCTAACAGAAATAGTAGCAGACAGACGAACAAACAAAATATATAGAACATAGAGGTCAGTAGACCAAGCAAACTAACAGAGCAAGACACAGAGCACAGGCTAGCTAGAAAGTAGATATACAATGAAGTCCAGCAAAGCCAGAAGGGCGGAGCAGGATTAAATAGGCCAACAAGGTCATGTGACCAGCAAAAGAAAAAAAAACTAAGAGCAAGGTTCTAACAGCGGCAGTCACTGAAGGGGACGTGGCTAGCGCCATGATGTAGGCCACGGCTAGCACAGGATTGGAGGCCGCAGCTGGCGAGGAGACGCGGTAGGGCTAGCGCTGTGACAGGAGCCATAGCTGACGCTGAGATGGAGGCCACGGCTGGCTCTGTGACAGAGGCCGTAGCTGGCGAAGTGACGCGGATAGCGGCTGGCGGTGTGGCGCGGGCAGCGGCTGGTGGTGTCGCGCAGGCAGCGGCTGTAGCTGTGACCCTGGCTGCGGCAGGCACCAAGATGGAGGCCGCAAGCCGCGTGTGTAATGACGCCGGCGGGAGAGGGTGGGGCGGAGTCGAAAAAGGGAGCACAGAGAGCCCTCGCTGAGGAACAGACAAAAACAGCAGGGTTTGGATAGAAAAAAGGAGCTAGGAAGAGTCCGTGTCTCTGAGGGGCTAATGGTGCGGTAGGGGGCGTATCTAGTCATGGAATGGAACTAGGCCGAAGCCAGGGCCTAAATTTTGAAAAGGGCTGGAAATGAGGGAGAACGACCAGGAACAGTATCCAGCTGGCTGTCCTGTGGAGCTCCCGCCACCTGAAGAAAAGATTGTAGAAGGGAGGGTACCTGTCTCTGGAGAGGCCCCGACTCCTTCTTCATAGTCCTGAAGACGGCATCAGGAGCCCCCGGGTGAGGGGGTCGCTGGAACAGGAACGTCTTCCTTCCCGCACCGTCGCGTTCTCCGACGGTGCAGAAGACGGTGTCGACCCTGGATGAGGGGAGGATCACTGACTAGTGATCACCGTCTTCCTCCTGGCCCGCTCCGAGGAGGGGACTGGGGGGGGGGAAATGCAGGACCATCCACCACGAGTCACCCCAAGACGCTTTGGAAGAGTTAGGGGGAAAAAAGGGTCCTGCCTGTTTGACAAGAGAGTGGACGATGTGGGCGACACCACATTGTTCTCTGTCCCAAAAGGTGAGAAATCAGGGTGAGCAGTTGCACCCTGTTGCCCGAAGTCACAAGCTGTATCTGAAAAGATGGTAGAGACGGGTCCGAACGCAGACCCATGTCTTGGCTCCTTGGACACTAAGCAAAAACTGGTTAGTTCATTCCCAGTGTGGGTGTAGCCCGCTGGGGAGGAGTTAGCCTTTTTTTTGTCCTGCCTAGTGTCAGCCTCCTAGTGGCAGCAGCATAAACCCATGGTTTCCTGTGTCCCCCAATGAAGCGATAGAGAAAGTGGTTTTACAAATATAAATGAATAGAAAGGGTCTTTCAAGGAGGTTTTTTGTGGGGTTTTTTGAGAGAACGCATTCCCAAAACTCCTCAAAAACTCTGTGTGCTATACCCAAAAGGTGTGTTCAGAGTATTTTTATTATGCTTTTTGAGCACAGACTCACCAAAATCTTCCTCAGTGGCTATGTGCGCATGGCGTCTTCTAAACTCAGGCGGCCCTGACCAGTTTTACAAGCAGAAGATGCTTCAGGAAACTTTGGAGTTTTTTTTCCCTTTTGTGCCATTTTTTCAGTTATTTCTTAAGCGTTTTGGCCGCTGGTGTTTTTATGGAAGACTTTTCTATGGTTTTTGTGACGTCTTTTTTTACTGTCGTTTTCCAGTAAATTTTTTAATTCCATTGAGTAATGAAGAAACCGCTAGTGTTTTTTGTAAGGAAAAATGATGACAAAACCCTTCAAAAAATGTCCAGTTGTCTTCTTTGCATCTTTTGAGTTTTCCCATTGACTCATATTGTAAAGTACTGAGCGTCTTTCGGGTGGAAAATGCCAGAGAAATGGTCATATCTTTTCTTTTAATCTATTGATGTTTTTAGAAATCTGAACTGGTTAAAAGACATTGACTAGCTTGAAATTATGATCAGCAAATCATCTTTACATAGAAATGCTTATGTTCATTCTTTTGAGCGTCTTGGCGTCCTAAATTCTGCTAAATGTTTCTCACCAAATGACCACAAACTACCACTTTCTTATCATGTACTGTCACAAGAAATGGGGCCAATTGTGAAGAAGCATCTGATAGATACAGGAAATATAAGTAAGATTTTCTCAACTATCAAAAGTGACATGAAAAAAAATAAGTCAATTGGAGAACCAAGAATAAATGAATGAAGACGGAGGACGATGGAGGAAGAGAAAAAGGAGAACTCTTGGTCTCATCAGATGAAAAGATGTACCAAAGGAGGAAGAAGAGGAAGATGACACCCAAACCAGCTAAGAAGATGTCTTCCAATCTCAAGATGGGTCAAGCGGTTGAAGAACAGAGATAATGTGCCAAGAAGAGAAGACACATTCTGAACTGTTCAGAAGAAAAAGAGTCATTGCCCAAGAAAGCTAAAGGTGTGAAGAAAGAAGACCAGAGATTCACACAGACGTTTTTTGTTTTGTTTTTATGCCATTAATTGTAATGTAAACGTGATCTGTAAAAGAGATTATCCAGGTCAAAATGATTATGAAGATAATACTTGTATAGATTTTGTGTTATTTAAAAAAAATTCTGAATTTTGTAAAAAAAAAACAAATTTAGTTTGTGTCACCATGTTCTAAGACCTGTAAGCTGGGTACGGACTTGTTTTTTAGTGTAGTGAGCTGATGGTTTTATTTATTCCAGTTTGGGGTACATGTGATGTTTTGATATTTTTTTTGCACTTTTTAGAGGGGGAAAGGGTAGACCAAAATCTCACAGTTCTGACATTTAGATTTAGATTTTTTTTATTGTATGGGATAATTCATAGCATGTTTTAATAGACTGGACGTTTACGAACGCAAATATACGTAATATGATTATTTTTGTATTTTGTAAAACATTCAATTTTTAATAGTGGGATGGTTCAAATTTTATATATTTTGTTTTATATTTAAAAAAAGTTATTTTTTAAAATTACTTTTTTTTTTTTTGTCCCCTTAGGGAACTTTAACATGCAATCATCTGATCACATAGTGAATACTGCAATACTATAGTTTTTCAGAATACAGTGAAAAATCAGTCACTTATGAAATTGTGATTGAACTTCACAGAAGTACAAATATGGCAGCAATGATGGACTTTAGCAGGCCTTGACTGCTGTGGTAACCTATCAGTGCCCATGATCGCGTTGTGTGGAGCCAAAGGAAGATGTGCTTGTGCACTGGGAATTGCTTCATTTAAATACTGTTATTAGAGATTGACAGTAGCATTTAAATGTTTAACAGCAGAGATTGGAAGTTCAACTCCAGTTGCTGCTGCTAGAGGCTGATTCCAGCTATGTAATATAGCCAGAATCTACCACATGTGTAGGTTGCTCAGCTCCTGAACTCCCTCTACAGTGACCCCAGCACTGATGTGTATGTACGTCATCTTGCAGTTAATGTGGTGCCAGTATAGGCAGTACTGGTATACATTTGTAGCACCCTGAGGATTCGGCTGCTACAGGGGTATTACACCTCAAGCCAGAGGTGTGGTATTCCACTCCCGGGTAAGGATGGAGTGTGGAACTGAGCTCAGTAGGCTGCATGCACTACATACATCCCATTTCCGGGGGACAGACCAATGGTACTCCCACTAGAGAAATGTGCAGGTGTCCCTGGCTGGAGTGGGAGGGGGGTGGAACATCCCAGTAGTGTAGGGGCAGATAGGGGGAGCAGTCTGGGTAAAGCTAGGAGCTCATTGGGTGCTGGTCACCTGAGCTCACACATAGAGGGAGTATATAAGGTGGGAACCATCTTAGAACAGGGTCTTTTGTAGAGGTTTGGTCAGTCTGTCAGAGTTGAGTCAGAGAAGCAGAGCAGCTCAGCCAGCTCCAAGGCCAAGAGAGAGAGAGAGGAGAAGGAAGGACCCAGAGGGGGAGAAGAGGGAACTCCAAGAACCCAAAATTAGACCAGAGGGTGAAGAGTTGGCACAAGGGTACCGGATCCCAAGCTGGTGGAGGGCCCTAATCCTTAGCCAGAGACCGGAGGTCGTGGGCAGGATCTGCCATGACCACCCACTAAATCCACCCGGAAGGCAGACCAAGAATAGGGTCAGGGAACCCAGAGACAAGGGCTTACCAACAAGAGGCCCGAGGGAGCCGGACTTAGGTGGATCCCTGGTGGGGAAGGCCAGAGAGAAGGAACGTCAGAAAGGGAGCTCAGGATCACGCTCCAGAATTACTTGGGAGTTGGCCGAGTCCAGGACCTGGTGGACGCAGCACGGCTCGGGCGGTCACTCAAGGCCGGAGTGACCAGCATAACAGCAGTAAGTAAAGACCCTGAACTGCACAGCCCGACTCTGAGTCTCATTACCATCCTCACTGCACCTCCACAACCACCATCCTCTACACCTGACCCCCTGAGGCTATACCCCTCCCGTTGGGGGTTATACTACCTGAGCTGCACACACACCACCAGCCTCAGCGGACCCTGCTGCAGCGGCGGCCGTAGTGACCGCAAATCAACGGGTGGCGTAGTCGACATAAAAGAACATCTAGTAACATCTATAAGGACTGCCACACACTGAGCTTGACACCCTGGGCACGGACCGGATCACCGCCACTCGGAGACTACAACCCCCATCTGATCCGGCTCCGGGTATCCCCCAAACAACACTGGCCCAGGGGGCGCGTCAACTTTGGCGTAGTCGGCAGGATCACGTGCCCGCAACAACCGGGTACTGCGTGCCTGAAGAAAAGTTCACCGTTACCTTAAAAAGAAGTCTCCCGCCGGTTCCGGAGGGTCCCCGCCAACGGACCCCATCACAGGTCGATTCCCGCCGGTTGTCCGCCATTTGCAGCTTTTTCCCGCCATCCATGGAGTTTCCCGCCACTGGGAGACGATTCCCGCCATTTCCAAAGATTTCCCGCCTTGGAAGAGCGGACGCCATTATGGGCGTGCCAGAGGGTGGCAAGAGGCCACCTCCCATCGTGGGCCAGGTCAAAGAATGGCGCCAAAAGCGGAAACCGCGCCCACCAACAGAGACTGTGATGCTGGAAGTGTCCATCAGCGTGAGAGAACTGCCCCTGGAACTGAAGTTGCCCCGGGACCACCCTCAATGTGGGCGGAGACAGAACAAGAGAGCAAAGATGGGTGTCGCCTGGAGCAGTCTGGAGAGAGCGCACCCGGAGACAAGAAGTCTGGAGAGGAGTCCAGAGAAAGCCTACCCGGAGATGGAGGGAGAGTCAGGCAGCACCGACCCAGTGGTCAGGAGCCTGCTGCAAGCAACGACCCCACTAGGCTTAGTGGAGGTCCTGGCACAGCTCCCCCGAGACCGGGAGTGTGCACAGACTGCGCTGGAGAGCCTCGCACGGAGGATGGCCTGGGTACAGCGAGAGACGTTGGCGGAGTGGAGCCGAGAGATGGCCCAGCAGACCGAAACCCGACAGCGGAGCACGCCACCCGAGACGAGGAGACAGACCGCCTCTGAGGATGGTGCAGGAGGACTGAAGGCCGGAGACGGCGCCGAGAAGGGAGCTGAACGGACGGAGGCAGGTAAAGGGGACGTCTCTACCCCGAGCCGGGAAACCGCGTGCCTGCCCCAGCTCCCCGTCGCAGAGCCCGAAGTTCCCCCTGCCGTGCCCGTCGCTGCATCGTCACCGCTGCCGACTAGGCCTCAACCGGAAACCGCGGCCGCGACCCCTGTGACGTCACGCGCCTCAACCCTGAGCGCGGCGAAGCAGGAAATACCATCGGCCTGGTCGCAAGGTCTAGTACCTCCGGGCGCCGCAATTCCAACAGCGCCCCCTACCTCCGTGGAGCCACCGGCCTGGTCGCAGGGCCGAGTAACCCAGGGCGCCGCCGTTCTTACGGTGCCCTTTGCCTTTAGGGTGCCCCAAGCCTGGTCGCAAGGCCTGGTCAACCCGGGCGCCGCTACCATCAACGCGCCCTCAACATCTAGAGTGCCGCACCTGGGTGAAAATCTATTTGCCCAGCATACGTGCCCGGATGGGCAGCCCTTTGTATGGCCCCAGGAGTACATTCAGCTGGAACTCCAGAGAGCAAGGCCCATGTGCGAGCCCCTGATTCCGGCTCCGAAGCCTGTAAAGAGGACCTCACCCCCGCTGGAGGAGGCACAGTTTGAGTGGGACCCCACCGGAGAAGACCTCATGGGGTTCACTCAGGAGACTCGGGCGGCCGCAGCGGAGCGTGCAGAGTGCTGCCGGCAGCAGCTCGAAGTCTTCGAGAGGGAGCGGAGAGAGAGGCGGGTCCGGGAACAGCAAGCACAGATAAGGAGCGCGGAGCAGAAGAGCCGGACCAGGAGGAATCCCCGTGCAGCTCATGGTCCCCCTTCCACCGGGACTGTGATAAAATTCAACATGCAGCATGGGTGGGGCTTCATTAGAGACCATCATACCCCCGGCGACGTCTTTGTGACCCGCAGAGACGTAGAAAGCCATCTGCCGGAGGGACACAGAGGTCGTGACCTGTATGTAGGGGACGAGGTCACCTTCACCCGGAACAAGTGTGCCAAAGGACCCTACGCCCTCCATGTGCATCGCCTGACGGAGGAGGAGCTGCGGTGTGAGGAGGAGCAAGAGGACCCGGACGGGTCTGAAACTGAAACCAACCAACAAGAAAGAGCAGGAGGACGCCGTCGTTGAAGTACGGTAGAGAGAGACTGTATAAAGTTGCCCGTCGGGGTACCAAGAACTGTTACTTATTTAAAATATGTTCCCCGTTGGGACAAAGTGTGAACTGATGCCCGTGTGTCCCTAGTTCCTAATACCTGGCCGAGGACTGAGAGCGGCCATATCCCCTTTGTATATAGTTGCGCTTCCTAAAGCGCCCCCTACTGGTTTTATGGGAAAACCATTTTTCTTCAAGGGACTGTCGCACTTTACCCGGTCACAAGTTGCACCGTGACCGGAGGAACCTGAGACAGGAATGTTTACAAGAATGTTATTTATGAAAACGTTTTATTGCTGATATATATATGATGTTTTATATGTTTATATGTTGATGTTTATGAAAAATAATTGTATGTTTTGGATGTTTTTATCTTTAACAGCCCGAGGACGTGCTGTGATTTACCAGGGGGGAATGTAGCACCCTGAGGATTCGGCTGCTACAGGGGTATTACACCTCAAGCCAGAGGTGTGGTATTCCACTCCCGGGTAAGGATGGAGTGTGGAACTGAGCTCAGTAGGCTGCATGCACTACATACATCCCATTTCCGGGGGACAGACCAATGGTACTCCCACTAGAGAAATGTGCAGGTACGACAGCGTCTGTCCCTGGCTGGAGTGGGACGGGGGTGGAACATCCCAGTAGTGTAGGGGCAGATAGGGGGAGCAGTCTGGGTAAAGCTAGGAGCTCATTGGGTGCTGGTCACCTGAGCTCACACATAGAGGGAGTATATAAGGTGGGAACCATCTTAGAACAGGGTCTTTTGTAGAGGTTTGGTCAGTCTGTCAGAGTTGAGTCAGAGAAGCAGAGCAGCTCAGCCAGCTCCAAGGCCAAGAGAGAGAGAGAGGAGAAGGAAGGACCCAGAGGGGGAGAAGAGGGAACTCCAAGAACCCAAAATTAGACCAGAGGGTGAAGAGTTGGCACAAGGGTACCGGATCCCAAGCTGGTGGAGGGCCCTAATCCTTAGCCAGAGACCGGAGGTCGTGGGCAGGATCTGCCACGACCACCCACTAAATCCACCCGGAAGGCAGACCAAGAATAGGGTCAGGGAACCCAGAGACAAGGGCTTACCAACAAGAGGCCCGAGGGAGCCGGACTTAGGTGGATCCCTGGTGGGGAAGGCCAGAGAGAAGGAACGTCAGAAAGGGAGCTCAGGATCACGCTCCAGAATTACTTGGGAGTTGGCCGAGTCCAGGACCTGGTGGACGCAGCACGGCTCGGGCGGTCACTCAAGGCCGGAGTGACCAGCATAACAGCAGTAAGTAAAGACCCTGAACTGCACAGCCCGACTCTGAGTCTCATTACCATCCTCACTGCACCTCCACAACCACCATCCTCTACACCTGACCCCCTGAGGCTATACCCCTCCCGTTGGGGGTTATACTACCTGAGCTGCACACACACCACCAGCCTCAGCGGACCCTGCTGCAGCGGCGGCCGTAGTGACCGCAAATCAACGGGTGGCGTAGTCGACATAAAAGAACATCTAGTAACATCTATAAGGACTGCCACACACTGAGCTCGACACCCTGGGCACGGACCGGATCACCGCCACTCGGAGACTACAACCCCCATCTGATCCGGCTCCGGGTATCCCCCAAACAACACTGGCCCAGGGGGCGCGTCACATTCATATAAAATTTTTTTTACATTTTACATTTATTTCAAGAAGAAAATGAGAAAATAGAGGAAAAAATGAAAATTATTCTTTTTTTTTTTGCAGTTTAACATAATTAGAATGTGTGTCATGAAATAATCCCTGCTCTTTTACTTCACTTACATAATTGGTTTAACACCCAAGAACAAGTTCACCATTTTTTACTAGTGCACCCCTGGACTTTAGGTTATGCGTGGGATCTGTAAGTGGGCAAAAAATTCTTTGAACAGATTGGGGACGCCTTAACTGGTGATGTACAGTGTGTATGTATGTATCTGACGAAATATGTTCTGTGATATTAACGAACGCATTATTACGTGGATCTGACACATCCAAGTAAAATGTCACAGAACATAACATACATAATATAATGTATATTACATACAGGCTTCCATATTGTGTGTTCTATACTGTAGAAAAAACACAGCAAAAAAAGGGCAGCAGTGTTTACCTGCCCGGATCTTCAAAGCTAAATGCACTACTAGGGTGCAGCAAACCCACAAAAAGATGGCGGCTACACAGGTGCAAAATGCTGATGAGACAGCCACTCACAGTATTTGAATTGCACACAAAAAGGCTTGTATAGGGTGCTGTTCACACTATGGTAGTGCACAGTATCCGGCTTACAGCCTATTAGTTACGCCCATACTATTAGACTAGGCGGGCTGCCCGCTACCATCCAAGTGCACCCCATGGGAACAGACACCCCTGTTTACAATGCCCACAATGATGGACCTGGCTGCACCCTGGAATAAAAAAGTGCAAAAATGCATATATATAATATATGAGGTATTAGTTGATATTTTGGCCAAAATATGTAAGCTCGTAACCCACGACAAGGGTCCTCATGCTTACGAGTCCTACTCTAAACACAAACAGCAAAGCCACACAAAGAAGAATTAAAATTCCCCCAAAAGTTCAAGAAAAAACACAGCAAAAAAGTTTTTGAAGATCTGGGCAGGTAAACACTGCTGTCCTTTTTTGCTGTGTTTTTTCTTTAATTTTTGGGGGAATTTTAATTCTTCTTAGTGTGGCTTTGCTGTTTGTGTATACTGTAGAAAACATATCCGTAAACAGCATATGTCAAGTAGTACAGGAGAAGTCGTCTGCCTTGCAGAGCAGTATTGTGAGCCTCTATCTAGTCATTGTGAACAGAGTGTAGTTTTATGTCTTCTCCTAGTTTCTATCATTTTCCCATCGATAGAGGACAACGGTGTTCGGCCAACCTGCTCTAGAAGCGCAATCTGACATACAGTAAGTATTAAGACTAGAGATGAGCGTTGTTCTACTCGAACTGTTCACCAATCTCAAATTCGAGCTGTTTTGGGCGGTGTTCGAGCCGGTCGGCGAACACGAACAATTTGAGAAAAATTCGGCTGTTCGAGGTTATGTTCGATAACTGTTCGTGCACCAAAATCATAACTGGATTTTTTCTCAGTAATGATGAAAATTAATGTTAATACGCAGTTTGAGTGTACAGCGGGGCGGGGGGAGGGGCAGGGGATGGATCTCTGCAGGAACAATGAAGATCTCCATTTTTTTTTCTCTTTCCCGCATTTGCAGTGGGGAGGTGCAATCTGTCAGCCTATCAGCAGCGCACACACGGAGCGAAGTGCTTTTTTTCACACAAGCAAGGGCATGTGTGATTGGCAGTGTATGTCACATGTCCTTGCCCTATAAGACCAAGCCATTTTCCCCGTCGCCACCATTTTCTCACTGCTGCAGCTGCGTGTTAGACGGCACCGCTGTTGCTGTGTGCGCTATACCTTGTTAATTTCAAGCCAATTTTCGCACAAATATACAGATAGCTTGGGAGTAGGGAATAGTTGTGATTGCAGTCCTTTTAAGGACTAGGTTACAGCATTTCCTACGACTTTTATCAGGCAGGTCTGTGCTCTTAAATAGATAGATTGTGGGAGTAAAGACTAATTGTAATTGGAGTCCTTTTCAGGACTAGGTTACATCAGTTCCTATCAGTTTTTGCCAGGCAGGTCTGTGCCAGTGCTGTGCAAGTTTTTTTCACAGCATTTGGCTGAATCTAGCAAAGCTAATCCTTTTTGGCCTATTGCAGAGTGTGTTAGTCAGTGGAGTAGCCTATCTGTGTTGCAAGATATACCACCTGTGTATAGAATACCAATTTTTTTACTGCACCTAGTGAAGTAAAATCTTTTGGGCATAGCATCATTCTATTAGTCCATCTATACTGACCTCCATCAGGTTGCAAACTGAATATAATTTTTTTCTGCATCTAGCTCTGAAAAAATATTTGGGCTTCTAGCAGTGTGTGGGACTTGGTCTATTAGTCCATCTATACTGACCTCCATCAGGTTGCAAATTAAAAATAATTTTTTTCTTCATTTAGCTCTGAAAAAATATTTGGGCTTCTAGCAGTGTGTGGGACTTGTTCTATTAGTCCTTCTATACTGACCTCCAGCAGGTTGCAAATTGAATATAATTTTTTTCTGCATCTAGGTCTGAAAAAATATTTGGGCTTCTAGCGGTGTGTGGGACTTGGTCTATTAGTCCATCTATACTGACCTCCATCAGGTTGCAAATTAAAAATAATTTTTTTCTGCATCTAGCTCTGAAAAAATATTTGGGCTTCTAGCAGTGTGTGGGACTTGGTCTATTAGTCCATCTATACTGACCTCCATCAGGTTGCAAATTAAAAATAATTTTTTTCTTCATTTATCTCTGAAAAAATATTTGGGCTTCTAGCAGCGTGTGGGACTTGTTCTATTAGTCCATCTATACTGACCTCCATCAGGTTGCAAATTAAAAATAATTTTTTTCTGCATCTAGCTCTGAAAAAATATTTGGGCTTCTACCAGTGTGTGGGACTTGGTCTATTAGTCCATCTATACTGACCTCCATCAGGTTGCAAATTAAAAATATTTTTTTTCTTCATTTATCTCTGAAAAAATATTTGGGCTTCTAGCAGCGTGTGGGACTTGTTCTATTAGTCCATCTATACTGACCTCCATCAGGTTGCAAATTAAAAATAATTTTTTTCTGCATCTAGCTCTGAAAAAATATTTGGGCTTCTAGCAGTGTGTGGGACTTGGTCTATTAGTCCATCTATACTGACCTCCATCAGGTTGCAAATTAAAAATAATTTTTTTCTTCATTTATCTCTGAAAAAATATTTGGGCTTCTAGCAGCGTGTGGGACTTGTTCTATTAGTCCATCTATACTGACCTCCATCAGGTTGCAAATTAAAAATAATTTTTTTCTGCATCTAGCTCTGAAAAAATATTTGGGCTTCTAGCAGTGTGTGGGACTTGGTCTATTAGTCCATCTATACTGACCTCCATCAGGTTGCAAATTAAAAATAATTTTTTTCTGCATCTAGCTCTGAAAAAATATTTGGGCTTCTAGCGGTGTGTGGGATTTGGTCTATTAGTCCATCTATACTGACCTCCATCAGGTTGCAAATTAAAAATAATTTTTTTCTGCATCTAGCTCTGAAAAAATATTTGGGCTTCTAGCAGTGTGTGGGACTTGGTCTATTAGTCCATCTATACTGACCTCCATCAGGTTGCAAATTGAATAAAAAAAATTTCTGCATCTAGCTCTGAAAAAATATTTGGCCTTCTAGCGGTGTGTGGGACTTGGTCTATTAGTCCATCTATACTGACCTCCATCAGGTTGCAAATTAAAAATAATTTTTTTCTGCATCTAACCCAGCCAATAGTTTTGGCCTAATACCACAGTTTGGCCACTCAGCTCTGCTCGGTTACCATCCATTGTTTTTTTGTGCAAACAACTCCAGAGTTGTGAATTAGTTAACCACCAAAATGAGTGGAAAAAGGCCTGCTGCTGGTGGAAAGGGGAATAGGCGTGTTGGGAAGGGGAAAAAAGGTTGTGTCCGTGGGGTAGGTGCAGAAGAAAGACCATCTTCCAGCCAAACTAAAATGTCTACTTCTTTTAGCGGACAATGTGATAAGATCCCTTTCTTACGGCCACGCCAATCGCTACAAATTCCAGATGAGGCACAAAAACAGCAGGTGCTTCAACGGATATCAAGTGCTCCTTTAAGTGGGCTCTCCTCCACATCAACTTCAACATCACAAATACTCCAGTCCTCAAAGGTGTCACCCAAATCGCACTTGCTTCCTCACAGCTCCCAAATCTCCAGCTGCCCGTCTGAGTATGAGGTAGAACAGATGGTTGAGTCTGCAGAGCTGTTTACTCATACTATAGCCTGGGAATCAGAGGTCGACTCCAGCGCTTCTGTGAATCCAGACGAGGAAATGATCTGCACTGATGCCCAGAATCTTTATGAGTCGGATCCAGGACCAGACGCAGAAGGTTCTGACCATAATGTAGACCCTCATTCCCAAACTGTAACTCCTGTTGGTGGAGACAATGAGGAAGACGATGATAAGACTCAAATACCTGATTGGAGCGACAACTTTAGTTTTTTGTCAGGGCAGGAACAGGTTGGCTCTGAGGACGACGGGTGTGATAACGCACAGGGTGATGATGATGAGGTCGGAGATCCCACTTACTGTCAACCCACAGTCAGCCAAGAGATGAGGTCAGCAGAGGAGGTGGAGGAAGATGCTAGTGACGACGAGGTCAGGTTGCGCCTTCCTGGACAGAGACGTAGTACTGGAAGCACGTCAACAACTGCATCCTCAAACACAACTCTGCCTCTCACCACAAGTCGTGGTGGCTCTTCAGGTCGCATGGGTGCTAAGCCTTGCATAGCCTGGGCATTTTTTCAGATCGATAAAGATGACCCAACTCGTGTTATCTGTAACATTTGTCAGCAAAAGCTAAGTAGAGGCCAAAAAATACATAGTTTGAGTACTTCATGCATGAACCGGCACATGGACATGAAGCATAAGTTGCAGTGGGAAGCTCAGTGTGCTACAATGCGGTCTAGCCGGCCGGGCCAACCACCGTCTGCCATATCTTGTGCATCCGCGGCCTCTTCATCCTCTGTGACTGGGGGGACAGCAGTCACACCTGTTTTGGGGCGCAGACCTGCCACCTCTTTACCCGCAACAGCCAGCGTGATTGGCAGGTCATCATTTTCTTTGGAGGTGGTAACACCAGCTGGTCTTGAGCGCTGTCCGACATCGATAGCACCACCTTTGGATCAAGGCAACCTAACATGTCCGCCTTCATCTTCCTCACAGACCGGCAGTTTGCCGGGGACACCCTTATCAACCCCGTCTAAGCACAATAGCCAGCCCTCGGTCCCTCAGATGTGGACAAGTAAAAGACCATTTCCTCCTAGCCATGAGAAAGCTAAGAGGTTGAATTTCACCATCTGCAAGCTCTTGGCTACAGAAATGCTGCCTTTCCGCCTGGTGGACACAGAGGATTTTCGAGACCTTATGTCCGTCGCAGTGCCCCAGTACCAGATGCCCAGTCGGCACTACTTCTCAAAGAAAGGTGTGCCTGCGCTCCACCAGCATGTCGCACACAACATCACCGCTTCTTTGAGAAACTCTGTGTGTGACAGGGTGCATTTCACCACAGACACTTGGACGAGTAGGCATGGACAGGGGCGTTACATGTCGCTGACTGGGCACTGGGTAACTATGGTGACAGCAGGACAAGGGGCTGCTGTCCAAGTCTTGCCGTCCCCACGAGTTGTGCGTCAATCCTCTTTATGTCATTTTTCCTCCACTGCTTCTGCCTCCTCAACCTCCTCTCGGTCTTCCACCTGCACCCAAAGCCTGTCTGGTCATGCCACAAGCTTTCTAACTGCGCAGAAGGGATCCTGCACACCTCCTTACTATGCTGGCAGTAGGGCTCAACGTCATCAGGCGGTTTTTACATTGAAATGTCTGGGAAATGTGAGTCACACAGCTGAGGAGTTGTGGTCAGCTCTGGAGAACCAATTTCATGAATGGTTGTCTCCACTGGACCTGAAACCAGGGAAGGCCGTGTGCGACAATGCTGCAAACCTGGGTGCGGCCCTTCGCCGGGGCAATGTCACACACGTGCCTTGTATGGCTCACGTGTTGAACCTGGTTGTCCAGCAATTTTTAGCCCACTATCCCAGACTAGATGGCCTTCTGCAGAGGGCACGGTCGCTGTGTGCTCACTTCCGCCGTTCGCATCCCGCAGCTCAGCGACTTACATCTCTACAGAAGTCGTTGGGCCTGCCACTTCACCGGCTAAAATGCGATGTGCCTACCCGGTGGAATTCAACTCTGCACATGTTGCAGCGACTGTGGCAGCACCGACAAGCCCTGGTGCAATACGTTCTGACGTATAGCCTGGGCCAACGAGATTCAGAGGTGGGGCAAATCACGCTGGAGGAGTGGTCTCAGATCAGGGACCTATGCACCCTTCTGCACAGTTTTGAAATGGCGACGAAGATGTTTAGTGCTGACGATGCCATTATCAGCATGACTATTCCGGTGATTTACATGCTGGAGCACATGTTAAACAGAATTCGGAGTCAGGTGGTGGCACAAGAGGAGGTGGAGGAAGTAGAGGAGGAGGAGTTGTATGCGGAAGGGCTAACATCTGCAAGGTCCAGACGGTCGGCAGCACCAGGGCGGCAGGCATGTGAGGGTGGGGGAGATGATTTTACCAGGGCGCATGGTAGCAGCCAAACTAGTGAGGAAGGTGCAGGAGCCCAGGAAGAAGTGGAGGACGAACTGATGGAAGACTCATCAGATGAGGGAGACCTTGATCACATTTCTGTTGTGCGAGGTTGGGGGGAGAGGACAGAGGAAGGAAGCATGATTGCTACCTCGCCACCAACACAACAGGGACTTGGTGCTCCTGGATGCGCAACACACATGAGTGCCTTCTTGCTGCACTACCTGCAACATGACCCTCGAATTGTGAGAATTAGAAATAATCCTGACTACTGGGTTGCCACACTGTTAGATCCCCGGTACAAAAGTAAATTTGCAGAAATTATTCCTGCCATAGAAAGGGATGCACGCATGCAGGAGTATCAGCAGAGACTGTTGCAGAATCTTACATGTGCTTTTCCACAAAATACCAGTGGTGCACGTAGTGAATCTCACAGTTCCAACTTGCCAACCGTGGGACCGTCAAGTGTTCAGCACTCAAACCGTAACAGAACCACAGTATCTGCTGGTAACATCAATTTTGCGGAATCATTTCACCACTTTTTTAGCCCATCCTTTGCAAGGCCACAGGAGACAAGAAGTCTGACACATAGTCAACGCCTAGAGACGATGGTACAGGAGTATCTCCAAGTAAACATTGAAGCCACGACTGTGTCACTGGACCCTTGCTCTTTTTGGGCTTCCAATCTGGATAAATGGCCGGAGCTAGCCACTTACGCCTTGGAGATCTTGTCATGCCCCGCAGCCAGCGTTCTGTCTGAACGTGTGTTCAGCGCTGCTGGTGGTGTGCTGACAGATAAGCGCACGCGGCTCTCCACTGATAATGTAGACAGACTCACGTTCATAAAGATGAACAAATCATGGATCCGAAACGACTTTTCTACCCCTGTGTCATCCTGGGGAGAGTAAAAGCTTGATGATTGGTTAAAATCACCCTACCAACCGTTTTAAGCTTTCAAATTACTAATCATGTTTATCTGTATCTTGACTGGAAAATAATTTGGGCTTTGTAGCAGTGTGCAGCACTGATCCTATTAGGCCATCTATAATAAGCTTCACCAGATTTAAAATTAAAAATAATTTTTAGCTGCATCTAGCCCGGAAAATAATTTTGGGGCTCCGAGATGCGCAAGACACATAAGTGCCTTCTTGCTGCACTACCTGCAGCATGACCCTCATATTGTCAGAATTCGAAGTAATCATGACTACTCTCTTAGATCCCCCAAACTTTTCGATCAACCTTTTCATTTTAATAAAGACCAAAAAAATGGTCATTTTTGAAATTATAAGCATTAGCAGGTTGTTAGAAACTGAAATCAAACAGTTTTCAACTCAAAACTTTATTCTAGGTGATGTTACATTTTCACATAGGACCCCTTGTTCGAAAGGAGCTTCTGAACTCTCTCGTCCATTGAATTTGTCAGGTTTTGGATGGTTTCTGCTTCAATTGTTTTGCATGAGGACAGAATACCCTCCCAGAGCTGTTGCTTAGATGTGAACTGCCTCCCGCCATCACAGACACTCCTTTTAATGATGCTCCAAAGGTTCTGAATGGGGTAGAGGTCAGGGGAGCATGGGGGTCACACCATAAGTTTGTCCCCTTTTATGCCCATATCAGCCAGAGATGCAGATGTTTTATGTGCAGCATGAGATGGTGCATTATCATGCAGAAAAATGATCTTGCTGTGAAATACACGGTTCTTCTTCTTGAACCATGGCAGGAAGTGCTGTTTGAGAAAATCCACATACATTATGGAGTTCATCTTTAGCGCCTTCAGGGATCCTAAAGGGGCCGACAATCTCTCTCCCCATGATTCCAGCCCAAAACATTACTCCACCTCCTCCTTGTTGGCGCTGTAGCCGTGTTTGCGTGGGGTGTCCATCAACCAGCCATCCTCCACTCCATTCATCTGGACCATCGAGCGCTGCACGGCACTCATCTGTGAACAAAACAGTTTTGAAATCAGTCTTCATGTAATGTTTGGCCCACTGGAGCCGTTTCTGCTTGTGTGAAGTGGATAGAGGAGGTCGACAGGATGGCATATGCACAGCTGCAAACCTCTGAAGGACCCTGCATCTTGTTGTTCGGGGGACGTTGGAGGCACAAGCAGCTTCAAAAACTTGTCTGCTGCTATGACAAGGCTTTTTTGCCGCTGCTGTTTCAACCTGACGTAATTGCCTGTAGGAAAGAGTCCTCAATTTGCCCTTATCAGCACACACACGTGTGTACTGTGAATCAGCTACATACTTCTTGATTGCCAAGACACTTCATCCTGATCATCGCACAATGTTGATTGTAGTCATGCCTTGACCTAAACACTCCACAATTTGTTGCTTCTCAGCAGCCGACACATCCTTTTTCTTTCCCATTTTGGCAGAAAATGTAGGCTGCTTAATAATGTGAGAGAGCCTTCTTAAGTAGTCTTGCCTTTCATTGGACACACCTGCCAAACTAATTAGCACAGGTGTCTGCAATTGCTTACAGTGATATAAAGAGCCCTGACACACATCACCATCAATGAGTTTAACTGACAAACAAACAAATTCTTCCCTTATCACTCCTAAACACTTTTTGCATAATAATTTGGAACGCGGTGTACATGTGCTTTTCCACAAAACACCAGTGGTTCACGTAGTGAATCTTACAGTTCTAACTTGCCAACCGTGGTCTGTATGGAATTGTTCAATAAAGGGCCCAAAATTAAGATAACATAGATGGGAGAGGTCTCTATGAATAGGAATTCCTAAGTATTTGATACCCTGTGAGGGCCAGGCAAAGGGAAAGTTGGACTGGATGGAATCCTATATGGATTTAGGGAGGGAGACATCGAGGGCCTCAGACTTCGCTGCATTGATTTTAAAATTTTACCATGTAACAAAGTGATCTATTTCAGCCATAACAGCAGGGATGGATATATGTGATTGAGTGATATATACTAGGACATCATCAGCAAATAGAGAGCACTTGTACTCGGTGCCTCCCACCTCAATCCACCTAATATTGGGGTTATGGCGAATTGATGAGAGCAGGTGCTCCGTCACTAGGATGTATAAGAGAGGGGACAGAGGACATCCCTGCCTTGTCCCATTGGTGATTGTGAAAGGTGATGAAAATGTTCTGACGCACCCCCTGGGCCTTGGGACACCCGGAGCCGGACCCTTTTTGGTGGATGCTGGTGGTTGTAGTCTTCGTGGCGGCGATCCGGTTCCGTGGCTCAGGGCGGTCAAACCAGTGGCGGAACTATTTATGTGGTTTTGATGTTTAAATGTCCGACTACGCCACCCGTGGATTGCGGTCAGAGTGAACCGCCGCTACAGGGCAGACCGCTAAGGCTGGTGTTGTGGGTGCAGCAGAGCGTAGCATAACTCCCCACGGGAGGAGTATAGCCTCAGGGCAGTGTATGCGGAGGATGGGGGTGATGGTGCAGGGCAGCAGCAGTAACGACACGGAGTCAGTGATGCAGTTCAGGGCCTTTACTCACAGTTCTTATTATCCAGACCACGTCTGCAGGTAACGGCTGCCCACGTCGTACTGTGCTCACCAGGTGAGGGGCTCAGACAACTCCCAGATAACTTTGGAGCGCTTCACAGGACCCCCTTTGTGTGTCCTTTGTCTGGCCTTTCTTACCAACACTTCTGTCCGGCTGCCTCGGGCCTCCTCTTGGTAAACTTGGCGCCAGTTTCCCTGACCCTATGTGGTGCCTTCCTAGCGGGTGGAGCAAGGGGCTGCGCCACATAAAATGTCAGAGCCTCCGGTTTCTAGCTGAGGGTCGTTTCCTGCCTCCACTAGTTCGGGGACCGGTCTCCCCCTTTGGCCTGACCCCTCCACGCAGGTGGATTCGGGCGTGCGGTGGCGACTCGCCCGTCCGCACCCCTGGGATCCCTTCATTCCTCGTTCCTGGAGCCTTCTCCGCTCCTCTTCCTTCCTTCTCCCTCTTGCAGGCCTGGGCCTCTGTTACTAGGCCCGCCTCCGGAGCAGAGCTCATGCAGAGCCCCTGCTCCCTGCCACTTCTGCTCAGACTTCTCTGCACTGAACTAAGATGGTGCCCACCTTTTATACTCCCTTCTCAATGCACCCAGGAACTGCTTCCTCCCTGCTCCTGCACTGCAGGGTTCCCCTTCCTCAGTGTTCCCTCCCCCCACTCCAGCCAGGGACAGGGACTGTCGTGCCCATCTCAGGGGCATATTGGTCGCCCTGCCCCACGGCAATGTGGTGTAATGCATGCAGGTGTCGGGTCCTGATCCACACTCCATCCTTATCTGAGAGTGAGATATCACACCTCTGGGTGAGGTGCAATACGTCTGTAGCAACCGAGCCCTCGGTGCTACAGTTCCATTTATCTTCAGCCTAGGTGACGTATTGTGATACAGGGCCGTGATTTTGGCTATAAAAGGGTCCCCTAGACCCCTACCCCAAGCTTTTTAAGAGAATCATATATGGCGTGCCAGGAGACTCTATGGAATGCTTTCTCAGCATCCAACGAGAGTATCTACTTACAAATTTTTAACTGCATCTAGCCCAGGAAATACTTTGTGCCTAGTAGCAGTGTCTGCTAGTCAGCGGATTATCCCGGCTGTTAAGCAAGCTACACCACCTGTAGTTTGGACACTTAATTTTTTCAAAGGAAATGCTTCGGGACCACGGGATACTTAGTGAAGAGCATCAGGAGGCACCCCAAGGCATAGGGGCTGGGACTGGCACTAGGATGCCTTGCGGTGGACAGCCGAGCTCGATCCTTATAAAAGCTTTTTAACTGCAGCAGCTTTAGTGGACGCTACTGGAGCTGGAATTACGCGGCTGCTGGCATGAGACTTGCCCTCCAATAGATCCTTGTAAATGGATTTAAAGTGTATTCATTCAAATTAGAGGGACAATTTAAATTAAAAAGCTTAGAGCTGCCTCCACCACAGGGGGGCTCTCTCGACCCACCAGCGGACAGGCACCAGTATTGGGAGAGGGGGGCTGGCCGTCAGGGTTCACCGCGGCTCTGGCACAAACCCGGCGACACGGAGGTGGCACGGGCAGGAGCGGACTGGCCGTCTCGGCTTCTCACTTTTTGGATTTTAGAAGGGCATGACATGCCTATATCTGTGTCTCCCCCTCCTTTTACTCCTCCACCTCTTTTCTTTTCGCATGACTATATGTACTTGTCACTTTTCCATGTGTTAGTTGTGTCTTCTGAGCAGTTTGTCAGCTTTTGGACACCTTTGAAGGTGTTTTCTATGTGTTTCTATGTGTTTTTGTTTGCCTGCCATTGGTTTTAACGGTGTTCGAAGGTGTTCGACGAACAGTTCGACGAACAGTTCGGCGAACACACGGGTGTTCGACGAACCGAACCGAACTCGAACACTACGGGGGTGGCTCAACACTAATTAAGACCCCTTTAAATTTTTCACTCTTTGTTTCATTGCAGACATTTGGTAAATTCTAAAAAGTTCATTTTTTTTTCTCATTAAAGTACACTGTGCACCCCATCTTGACTGAAAAAAAACCAGAAATGTAGAAATTTTTGCAAATTTTTTAAAAATAAAAACTGAAATATCACATGGTCATAAGTATTCAGACCCTTTGCTCAGTATTGATTAGAAGCCCCCTTTTGAGCTAGTACAGCCATGAGTCTTCTTGGAAATGATGCAACAAGTTTTTCACACCTGGATTTGGGGATCCTCTGCCATTCTTCCTTGCAGATCCTCTCCAGTTCCGTCAGGTTGGATGGTGAACGTTGGTGGACAGCCATTTTCAGGTCTCTCCAGAGATGCTCAATTGGTTTTAGGTCGGGGCTCTGGCTGGGCCAGTCAAGAATGGTCACAGATGCATTTTCTACTTGGGCTGGAATACATTAGCTGCGGGGACTTCTTTGACTTCCTAGAGATGAAGGGGCGGCTTGACATCCCCAGTGCAAGGTAAAGTTTTATTCAAAAACCCAAACTTCAAACTCCTTTACTAAAAAGTAAACATTTAGTTATAGTATGTGAGTAGGAGGAATCTAAGTCTCCGTTCATCTCCTCCACTTGTTACGTTTCGTCATTTTCTGTTGTGGCAGATTCTATGCCGCTGAGC
Source organism: Phyllobates terribilis (assembly GCF_046119375.1). Taxonomy (NCBI): domain Eukaryota; kingdom Metazoa; phylum Chordata; class Amphibia; order Anura; family Dendrobatidae; genus Phyllobates; species Phyllobates terribilis. The sequence continues at coordinate 717,223,151 of NW_027362764.1, forward strand.
TCGTGTGTGGCATCCAGTTCCTCCATTCTAAGGGCATCGTACACAGGTAATTACATCTAATGGCTCCTTGGCTCCATAGTGATGTAGATATATATTACACAGTTAGTTCCACACCTCAATGAATAATAAATTGAGCTTGTAACAAAGAAGTTTCCAAATATTAAATCTATAACACTCTTACAGAATCTTTACAGATAACTTATTACTAGTGTTGAGCGATACCTTCCGATATCAGGAAATATCGTATCGGATTGAATCGGGCCGATACCCAAAAAGTATCGGATATCGCCGATTCCGATACCGGAAACCAATGCAAGTCAATGGGACACAAATATCGGAATGAAAATAAACCCTTTCTTTCCTTGTAGGTTAATTCTACATGAAGTAAAACAACTAAGAATAATGTAGAATGACATGAAAAGCCGGCAATTCATCAGCGGCATACACCGGTACCCGACAATTTACAACAGAAAGAATAGAGCTTCACACATAGATTAGATAGATAGAAACATGTCAGTCACATATATATGAAGTACAGTGACAGTGTTGCTTACTGTACTTGTCATTTAGTGTAAAGGATTTATTAAAAAAAATATTAGTGTTTTCGTGCACCGTCTCTTTAAAAAAGCCGGCCGGCAATTCAGCAGCGGTACCCGACAATTTATAACAGAAAGAATAGAGCTTCACACATAGATTAGATAGATAGAAACATGTCAGTCACATATATATGAAGTACAGTGACAGTGTTGCTTACTGTACTTGTCATTTAGTGTAAAGGATTTATTTAAAAAAATAATAGTGTTTTCATGCACCGTCTCTTTAAGAAAGCCGGCCGGCAATTCAGCATCTGTACCCGACAATTTAGAACAGAAAGAATAGAGAATCACACATAGATTAGATAGATAGAAACATGTCAGTCACATATATATGAAGTACAGTGACAGTGTTGATTACTGTACTTGTCATTTAGTGTTAAAATAAAGGATTTATTTAAAAAAAAATTGGCGTGGGGTTCCCCTTAATTTTAGGCTCTAGCGGAGGTTAAGCAGACAGCTGGGGCAAATGTTTGAAGCCTGGGAAGGGGGTAATACCCACAGAGCTTCCCAGGCTACTAATATCAGCCCCCAGCTGAATACCTAGCCTTTACTAGCTATTAAAATGAGGGAACCCCCCCAAAAAAATAACGTGGGGTCCCCCCTAATTTAATAGCTAGCACAGGCTAGGCAGACAGCTGGGGGCTGATATTAATAGCCCAGGAAGGGTGCCATGAATATTGGCCCCCTCCCAGGCTAGAAACACCAGCCGTCAGCCGCCCCAGAAATGGCGCATCCATAGGATGCGCCAATTCTGGCACTTAGCCTCGCTCTTCCACGCTGCCCTGGTGCGGTGGCAGGGGGTAATAGGGTTGGGGTTGATGTCAGCTTATAATGCCAGCTGACATCAAGCCCAGGTTAGTAATGGAGAGGCGTCTATAAGACACCCCCATTACTAACCCCATAGTCAAAGTTAAAAGAAAACACAAACACCCAGAGTAAAGTCCTTTAATTGAAATAAAGACACAATTCTTTATTGTTCTAAATTAAACCATACTTACCATCACGCCCATTCCAGCTGAAGCCAACGATCTCCTGTAATAAAAATAAAATAATAAAGCAACCTCATCCTTACCTTTCGATGGTTCCCAGGACAGCTCCAGCTCTGCTACATCGAGATGACAGGCTGGACCGCAGCAGAAAGCTGCCATCCAGCCTGTCATCCCGCAGACACTGAGAAGCGCAGGCATGCTTGCGCTCCTCAGTGTCTCTCTGTGACGTCATCCAGATGAGCCGAGTTCATGTCCAATGAACTCAGCTCACCTCATGCACGTCACTGACAGCGTGGGAAAATTCTCCTGCACTCAGCGCTTCAGCGTGAGAATTCTCCCACGCTGTCAGTGACATACATGAGGTGAGGTCATGTCCAATGAACTCAGCTCACCTCATGCACGTCACTGACAGTGTGGGAAAATTCTCACGCTGAAGTGCTGAGTGCAGGAGAATTTTCCCACGCTGTCAGTGACGTACATGAGGTGAGCTGAGTTCATTGGACATGACCTCGGCTCATCTGGATGCCGTCACAGCCAGACACTGAGGAGTGGAAGTATGCCTGCGCTTCTCAGTGTCTGCGGGATGACAGGCTGGATGGCAGCGTTCTGCTGCGGTCCAGCCTGTCATCTCGATGTAGCAGAGCTGGAGCCGTCGTGGGAGCCATGGAAAGGTAAGGATGAGGTTGCTTTATTATTTTTCTTTTATTGCAGGAGATCGTTGGCTTCAGCTGGAATGGGCGTGATGGTAAGTATGGTTTAATTTAGAACAATAAAGAATTGTGTGTTTATTTCAATTAAAGGACTTTTTTCTGGGTGTTTGTGTTTTTTTTAAATACTTTACTAGAAATTCATGGTGGTCATGTCTAATATTGGCGTGACCCCATGAATTTCGGGCTTAGGGCCAGCTGATAATGCCAAGCTGGCCTTAACCCCTTTATTACCCAGTGAGCCACCGCATCAGGGCCCTGGATGAGTTGGGTACAGCGCCAGAAGATGGCGCTTCTATGAACGCGCCATTTTCCGGGGCGGCTGCGGACTGCAATTTGCAGCGGGTGGGGCCCAGAAAGCTTGGGCCTCCCTGCGCTGCAGATTCCAGCCCCCAGCTGCCTAGTTGTACCTGGCTGGACACAAAAATAGGGCGAAGCTCCACGTTTTTTTTTTTTTAAATTCATGAAATTCATGGAATAATTCAGAAAAAAAGGGCTTCCCTATATTGTTGTGTCCGGCTAGGTACAAATAGGCTGCTGGTGGTTGGGGGCAGCCCGTTCCTGCCTGCTGTACCTGACTGGACACAAATATAGGGCGAAGCCCCACATCAATTTTTTTAAATTATTTCATGAATTTCCTGAAATGATTTAAAAAAAATTGACGTGGGGCTTCGCACTATATTTGTGTCCAGCCAGGTACAGCAGGCAGGAACGGGCTGCCCCCAACCACCAGCTGCCTATTTGTACCTGGTTGGACACAACAATATAGGGAAGCCCTTTTTTTCTTAATTATTTCATGAATTTCATGAAATAATTAAAAAAAAAAAATACGTGAAGCTTCTCCCTATTTTTGTGTCCAGCCAGGTACAACTAGGCAGCTGGGGGATGGAATCTGCAGCGCAGGGAGGCCCAAGCTTTCTGCCCCCCCCCCTCCCCCCGCTGAAAATTGCAGTGCGCAGCCACCCCGGAAAATGGCGCGTTCATAGAAGCTGGATGCTGTACCTGGCTGGCATACAAAAATATGGCGAAGCCCACGTCAAAAGTTTTGGGAAAAATTAATTAAAAAATAAATAATAATTTAGGGACTGCATCTTTATTAACTCCTCAAATGTCATTTAGTGTTAAAATAAAGGACTTATTTTAAAAAAAATTGACGTGGGGCTTCGCCCTATATTTGTGTCCAGCCAGGTACAGCAGGCAGGAACAGGCTGCCCCCAACCACCAGCTGCCTATTTGTACCTGGCCGGACACAACAATATAGGGAAGCCCTTTTTTTCTTAATTATTCCATGAATTTCATGAAATAATTTTAAAAAAAAATGCGTGGGGCTTCGCCCTATTTTTGTGCCCAGCCAGATACAACTAGGCAGCTGGGGGCTGGAATCCGCAGCGCAGGGAGACCCAAGCTTTCTGGGCCACCCCCGCTGCAAATTGCAGTCCGCAGCCGCCCCAGAAAATGGCGCGTTCATAGAAGCGCCATCTTCTGGCGCTGTACCCAACTCATCCAGGGCCCTGGTGCGGTGGCTCACTGGGTAATAAAGGGGTTAAGGCCAGCTTGGCATTATCAGCTGGCCCTAAGCCCAAAATTCATGGGGTCACGCCAATATTAGACATGACCACCATGAATTTCTAGTAAAGTATTTAAAAAAACACAACACCCAGAAAAAAGTCCTTTAATTGAAATAAACACACAATTCTTTATTGTTCTAAATTAAACCATACTTACCATCACGCCCATTCCAGCTGAAGCCAACGATCTCCTGCAATAAAAGTAAAATAATAAAGCAACCTCATCCTTACCTTTCCATGGTTCCCATGACAGCTTCAGCTCTGCTACATCGAGATGACAGGCTGGACCGCAGCAGAACGCTGTAGAATTAACCTACAAGGAAAGAAAGGGTTTATTTTCATTCCGATATTTGTGTCCCATTGACTTGCATTGGTTTCCGGTATCGGAATCGGCGATATCCGATACTTTTTGGGTATCGGCCCGATCCAATCCGATACGATATTTCCTGATATCGGAAGGTATCGCTCAACACTAGTAGTGTCACATCGGCCTATGTCTGCCTGCACGCACAGACACCCCGCACACACACACACCCCGCACACACACACACCCCGCACACACACACACCCCGCGCACACACACCCCGCACACACTAATCATGACGGGTCTGGGAGGTGAGGCTGACCTGTGCGGCCGTGGGAAAGTTGATGTGAGTTCATGCAGTCAAGCATGAACTCACATGAACCCTCTGAGGGCACCGCGGCTACTTCAAATGAACAGCTGATCGGCATCACCTGATACCTCAGCTGTTCATTTGAAATAACCGGCGGGAAAGCGCAGCACAGAACGGGAAAGCCGGCGGTGAAGTCTTTTCACTGCCGGCTTCCCCGCCCGGGTCCTTCGCTCCTTGGTGCTGCGCTCCCCGCCCGGTCCTAATTTACGATTGGGATTGGAGGTGGCGAGGGGAGCGGAGGATCGGGGTGGGAGGCTGCGGGGAAGCAGTATGGGGCTGTGTGATTGTTTAAAAGCCGGCGGCTTTTTACCGCCCGCCGGCTTTTAAACAATCAGGAGAATTCTCCCACGCTGGGATGGCATTCTTATGGCATTCTTATTTTTCTTATTCTTACCAGTATAAGAATTAATGCTATACTGCACTGGTTATATCTTAAATCTTTCACATATTTGTCCTTTTTAGCTCCTCTGTAAAGATCCTGCCAAGCGCTTAGGAGTCAACGGAAACATCAGAGGTCATCACTTTTTCCAGCATATTGACTGGGTCTCTGTGAAAGCCCTTCGGATGCCCCCACCACACATCCCTATAGTAAGTAAATGGACAGAAAGGTTACCCATTTCTGGAAGAACTATTTATTAAATGTAAAACTTCGATAATAAGGCATCATCATCACACAACTTCTGTTATTTTCTTCTAACCAACTAGACCTCATTGACCTCCCGTAATATTCCAGCTGGAGAAAATGGAGGCAGCAGAGGCCAGAAAGTCATCCATGCCACCAAAAAAAACAGGCTGCGTTTAGAGGGTTTTCATTTGTAAGCTAGAAAACCTATGAGACACCAGGTCAATAGTTATCGGAGCAAGTTGTCCTCTTGACTCACTAGAAGAAGACCTAAAGAAGGACTTGAATATCATTTGGACTAAAGAAGAACATCAAGTATGAAGATTGCCGCAGAATGGATCCTTCGGTGGGCACTGGCTGATGAATTTGAGCTTGAGAAATACCCTTGACCATACAAGATGGAGGAGCCAGCATAGCTCTGGTGGTAAGTGGTAGTGCGAAACACCTCCGCTTTGTCATAGGCATTTGTAACCAGTGATTATTTCCTCTTGTCCACAACAGCAGTACGGTGCTGTCTTGGGCTAAGAAAAAATAACTAGGTGAGTGTTGACCGGCTATTAAGGGGAAGAGGTGGAAGCCGGATTTTTTTCTTTTTTTAATGCCTATGACAAGTATTTACAAATATCGTAATGACAAACAGGTTGTGAGTTGGTCAGCTATAAAATTGTATACGATCTTTCACAAAACCTGTACATGCGCATGGTTGTGCTGCCCTCATCTGCTACAACTGAATTTAGGGCACATATCAATCCAATGTGTCTAGGAGCTGTCCTGTTTCTTGCCGTCCACTCTTTTTGAGTGACTGGTTCTTCAACAGCTTTCTGCCAGTACTATAGGTGCAGAAACTTCCTTCCCCTCACTTCCCAGCATGCATTGCACTTGCCATTGACTTACCTGCCCTGAAGCCCTTCTCTCTGTTATGTCTGTTTGAAGGACAGGAGAGCAGGAGCAGAGAGACAAAAACCCATCAAAACCAGCAGTGATAATCTGCAGCATGTGTTTTATGATGCAACATGGATAAATTATGTACTAATATTTCAAGTCTCCACCATCCGGCCAGTCGCCTCCATCCACAGAGCAGCACTTACAAAAAAGAGAGTATATTTAATAAGGAGTAAATTGCAAAATTACTTGTTTTTACAAACAACTTGCAATTTAAATCATTAATGAACATGAACCATATACCCCTTTTAGCACAATTTTAATGATACTGAAGTTGAGGAAATTACTTTATTTATGAACAATACAAAAATAGTAAGCTGGACTTCAAATTTTTTTTGTAACCTGCTGTCTATACTGAGGCTACTGTTAAATAACTGTACCTTCTAATACTTTATTTTTGGTGGAGTGACTGATTTACTGCTATATAGTGGTAGCACTTGAGCTGCCCCCTACCGCTTGCTAGTTAGCCTGTATTCTGTCTCTTTATATATTGATATGTTGTTATTTTTTATTAGCTTTATAATAAAATGTATACATTTTATATCATCTTTGGGTCTGGCATTCCTTCTTGGCGCTCTATAGGTTACATATATAAGTATGAAGGGTCCCCGTTAGTGTTGAGCGAACATGCTCGACACTGCTCGGTACTCGCCCGAGCATCACGCTACTCGGGATGTTCGGCGAGCACCGAGCATTTCCGGGTTACTCGGGTGGGAGCTTGGGTCTCCGCCCTGCATGTTTGGCGCTCTTTACAGAGCCAATGAACATGCAGGGATTGCCAGCCAGTCACTGTAATGCCGCAGCCATGTTGTTTGTGGGCATTACATTGATTGGCTGGCCGCACAGCGTCACCTCGAGTATTTAAAACCGGGCGCCGCCATCTTGGACACAGACGGCTGGGATCAGACAGTGTAGGGACAGCGCTGCTGATTTAGGGAGAGATATATACTGCAAAATAGTTAGTGTAGGGTCTGTAAAGGCTGCCAGATCAAACAAACATTCCTTCTCAGGACTAATATCCATCCCAAATATCAGGCAGGCAGGCAGGCTGTATAGGAGACGCAGTGGTTATACGGTTCAAACCTGTGTGTTATCCACTTTTGGGCCATTTGTATCTAAAAAAAAACAGTTTGAGTGTGTCGCTCACTGTTCAGCCGCAAATATATATATTTAAAAAAGTCTGGTATACACCAGTAAATTATAACTGTGGTTTTGCTGTTCCACGGTAAAAAATCTCTATTATCCTGCTTTTGGCATTTTTTGCCATAAAAAAAAACTAATAGTGTCTCCCTGATTTTTCAGACACAGATATATCTGTTGAAAATAGTCTGGTGTAGGCTAGAGAAACAGAAGTGTGGTTTTGCAGTTCCACGGTTCAAACCTCTGTATTATCCACTTTTGGGCCATTTGTATATAAAAAAAAACAGTTTGAGTGTGTCGCTCACTGTTCAGCCGCAAATATATATATTTTAAAAAATCTGGTATACACCAGTAAATTATAACTGTGGTTTTGCTGTTCCACGGTAAAAAATCTCTATTATCCTGCTTTTGGCATTTTTTGCCATAAAAAAAACTAATAGTGTCTCCCTGATTTTTCAGACACAAATATATCTGTTGAAAATAGTCTGGTGTAGGCCAGAGAAACAGAAGTGTGGTTTTGCAGTTCCACGGTTCAAACCTCTGTATTATCCACTTTTGGGCCATTTGTATCTAAAAAAAAACAGTTTGAGTGTGTCGCTCACTGTTCAGCCGCAAATACATATATTTAAAGAAGTCTGGTATACACCAGTAAATTATAACTGTGGTTTTGCTGTTCCACGGTAAAAAATCTCTATTATCCTGCTTTTGGCATTTTTTGCCGTAAAAAAAAACTAATAGTGTCTCCCTGATTTTTCAGACACAAATATATCTGTTGAAAATAGTCTGGTGTAGGCCAGAGAAACAGAAGTGTGGTTTTGCAGTTCCACGGTTCAAACCTGTGTATTATCCACTTTTGGGCCATTTGTATCTAAAAACAAAAACAGTTTGAGTGTGTCGCTCACTGTTCAGCCGCAAATATATATATTTAAAAAAGTCTGGTATACACCAGTAAATTATAACTGTGGTTTTGCTGATCCACGGTAAAAAATCTCTATTATCCTGCTTTTGGCATTTTTTGCCATAAAAAAAAAAAATAATAGTGTCTCCCTGATTTTTCAGACACAAATATATCTGTTGAAAATAGTCTGGTGTAGGCCAGAGAAACAGAACTGTGGTTTTGCAGTTCCACGGTTCAAACCTCTGTATTATCCACTTTTGGGCCATTTGTATCTAAAAACAAAAACAGTTTGAGTGTGTCGCTCACTGTTCAGCCGCAAATATATATATTTAAAAAAGTCTGGTATACACCAGTAAATTATAACTGTGGTTTTGCTGTTCCACGGTAAAAAATCTCTATTATCCTGCTTTTGTCATTTTTTGCCGTAAAAAAAAACTAATAGTGTCTCCCTGATTTTTCAGACACAAATATATCTGTTGAAAATAGTCTGGTGTAGGCCAGAGAAACAGAAGTGTGGTTTTGCAGTTCCACGGTTCAAACCTGTGTATTATCCACTTTTGGGCCATTTGTATCTAAAAAAAAAACAGTTTGAGTGTGTCACTCACTGTTCAGCCGCAAATATATATATTTAAAAAAGTCTGGTATACACCAGTAAATCATAACTGTGGTTTTGCTGATCCACGGTAAAAAATCTCTATTATCCTGCTTTTGGCATTTTTTGCCGTAAAAAAAAACTAATAGTGTCTCCCTGATTTTTCAGATTGTTTAAAAGAGTCAGGTGTAGGCCAGAGAAATAGAACTGTGGTTTTCCTCTTCCACGGTTCTAATCTACTTTTTGTTACCCTTTTTCCATTGATAGTGCGAGTGTAAGCTATTTTACTTCCTTTACAATGGGGAAGGTGCGTGGCAAGGGACGTGAAACTGGACATTCTGGTGATGGTGCGTGCAGAGGACGGGGCAGTGGCCAATCTGAAAATGTGCCACAACCAACAGCCACATCTTCTCGCTCCCACTTCTTGACCGAATTACTAGGGAAGCACAGAACAACACCAGTATTGCGAACTGATTAGTGTGAACAGGTTATTAATTGGATAGCAGATAATACTTCCAGTTACCTGGGCACCACCAGCTCCGGTCTGTCTTCCACACGGTCAACTCTTAGTAGCCGTGAGTCTCGACCGCATACTCCTCCTCACCCTGATGCTCCTTCCTCCCACCATGCCGAGTGTCGTCAGACAGCAACTGATCCCACACTTGGACACTCTGAAGAGCTGTTCACTGGTCCATTTCCAGATTTTTGCCCCTCGCCTGCTCCGCTTGAAGTGGTGGAAGAGGAGATCCCATGTAGCGATGCCCAAATATTTGAACAGCCACGGCCACAGGAAGTCGACGCTGGCAATTTGTCACAAGAGGTGGACGATGACAAGACACAATTGCCAGGAAGTGAGGAGGAGGATTGTGGTGCGCAAGTGGAAGAGGAGGAGGTGGTGGATGATCTAGTAACTGACCCAACGTGGCAGGAGGACATGCAGAGCGAGGCCAGCAGCACACAGGGTGAGGGAGGCAGAGTACCCCAACAGGCAGGAAGAAGCAGTGTGGTGGCCGCACACAGAAGGCAGGCAACAGTTCCCCGTAACACCAACACGAGGGACGTTGCCAGTACAACCTGTAGGTCTTCCAGAGTCTGGAATTTTTTTAAAGACTCTGCTGATAACCCCAAAAAGGCCATTTGTACCATGTGCCATGCCAGCATCAGCAGGGGTGACAAAACTACCAGCCTGACCACTACCAGCATGATCAGGCACATGGCAGCAAAGCACCCGACTTTGTGGGGCGAACCCCAGGGTCCACGACCAGTGTCAGTGGGTGTCACCACTGCTTCTTCCGCTGTTGTGCGTGCAATAGAACCCCCTGTTGTGTGTACAAGGCAATCCCCCGTCCATACTGCATGCAAAGATGCCCCCTCCTCTCAGTCTTCACTTGTTATGGCAGTTTCTCAAGAAACAGCATTAACGTCCATGTCCACGTCCTACCGCAGCGTTCAATTGTCCATATCCCAGACCTTTGAACGAAAGCGGAAATTCGCAGCTAACGCCCCACAGGCCGCAGTCCTAAATTCGCACATTTCATGACTGCTTGCGTTGGAAATGCTGCCTTTTAGGCTGGTGGAGACGGAATCCTTCCGCAACCTTATGGCGGTGGCCGTCCCTCGGTACTCGGTCCCCAGCCGACACTATTTTGCCCGGTGTGCCATCCCCGCACTACACAAGCACATGTCCCAAAACATCCGCTGTGCCCTCAACAACGCAGTTACTGGGAGAGTCCACCTGACAACGGACACGTGGACAAGTGCTTGTGGCCAAGGATGGTACATCTCCCTGAAAGCACACTGGGTAAACATAGTGGAAGCCGGGACCCAGTCGGACCTTGGGACGGAACACATCCTCCCCACACCGAGGATTGCGGGCCCTATGTCAGTCAGAGTTGCCCCCACAGTGTACAGCTCCTGCGCATCATCCTCCTCCTCATGTTCAGCCTCCATCTCAGATATCACCACATCAGTTACAAGCTGGAAGCACTGCAGTACTGCCTCCGCCAAGCGGCAACAGGCTGTGCTGAAACTCATAAGCTTAGGTGAGAAACCTCACACTGCTTGTGAGTTGTGGACAGCTGTGAAAGAGCAGGCAGATCTGTGGCTGACACCGATGAACCTACATCCAGGCATGGTCGTGTGTGACAATGGCCGTAACCTGGTGGCGGCTCTGAGGCGAGGTGAGATCACACACGTACCATGCCTGGCTCATGTGCTTAACCTCGTGCTTCAGCGGTTTCTTAAATCGTACCCCGAGTTGCCAGATCTGCTCGTCAAAGTACGCCGCATATCAGCTCATTTTCGCAAGTCGGCTACAGCTTCCGCCGCCCTTGCTGTGTTGCAGCAGCGTTTGCAGCTTCCATCACACCGACTGGTGTGTGATGTCCCCACACATTAGAACTCTACCCTCCACATGTTGCAAAGGATTTGTGAGCAAAAGAGAGCAGTTGTGGAGTACCAGCTGCAACAAGGCCGTCGATATTCAGGTCAGACTCCACACGTAAGACCTCAGGAGTGGACCTGGATGTCTGACATATATACCATCTTGACAAACTTTGAGGAGTCCACCAAGATGGTGAGTGGCGATGACGCCATCATTAGCGTCAGCATTCCACTTGTCTGTCTTTTGCAACGCTCTCTGCAGAGAATTAAAGAGGAGACACTGCAGCCAGAATATGATGAGATGGATCAAGAAGCCGTAATGGGCGATTACATACAGCCCAGCCTCATCTCATCCCAACGTGCATTGGGGGACAATGAGGGAGAGGAGGAGGAGGAGGAAGAACAGGAGCTTGTATCATGCGCTGTAGACAGTAGTACCTGTACAACTGTCATACCGTCTGTTCAGCATGGGTGGCCTGAGGACAGGGGGGAGGAGGAGGAGGAGGAGGAGAGCATGGTCAGTCGTCATCTTGGTGAGGACACGGAAGTCTTGCCCGTTACCAGTCTGGCACGCATGGCTGACTTTATGTTACGCTGCCTTAACCGTAACCCTCGCGTTGTCAAAATGTTGGGTGACAGTCATTACTGGTTGGTGACACTTTTAGACCCCCGCTACAAGGAGAACTTTCACTCTCTTATTCCTGAGGTGGAGAGGTCTACAAAAATGGGGCAGTACCAGAAGGCCCTTGCTGCAGAACTGTTAAAAAAATTCCCATCTGAACACGCTAGCGGCAGAGGTCACAGTTCGTTGCCCAACCAAGGCGTACATGCAAGAGAGACGCAACTCCAATCCAGCAGAGGCAGGGGAACACTGTCAACGTTCTGGGACAGTTTTCTCAGACCCTCCCTTCGGACAGACCCTGAGGCGCGGGGTACTCTCATAAGGAGTGGAAAGTTTCAAAAGATGGTGATGGAGTACCTTGCCGACCGTACCAGCGTCCTCCGTGATTCCTCTGTGCCTTTTAATTATTGGGTATCCAAGCTGGACATTTGGAATGAACTCGTTCTGTACGCCTTGGAGGTCCTGGCCTGCCCTGCCGCTTGCATGTTATCGGAGCGTGTTTTTAGTGCCGCTGGGGGAATTATAACTGATAAGCGCACTCGCCTGTCAACTGACAATGCTGACAAGCAGACCCTTATCAAAATGAATAAGGGCTGGATTGGGCCAGACTTCTCATCACCACCAAATGACAGCAGAGTAACATATAGTCAAATCCACTGTGTTATTTCGGGAGGTGTATTCACATGCACCGCTTCACACCCACACATGGGTATACGCTTCCTCATTTCGGCTGTTTTATGTTCTTCTCCTTATCCTCAGCCTCCTCCACCACTATACCACCAGGGTGACCGTGGTCTATGTTGCCATTATTGAAAGTTCCTCCGTCCTAATTTTTGGCAGCTTTTGCTTGGAAGGCATAAGCAAAGACTATGGGAGACCCACTCCCCAATAATGGGAATAATGTTTTTAAGATGCTGTACTGTATGGCTCTTGTAAGGGGCATTAAAACCGTCTTGTTAAGCTACTGCGACCTCCACCACTTTTCCGAGTGGCATTAAAACCGTCTTGTTAAGCTACTGTGACCTCCACGTCTCTTTCGAGGGGCATTAAAACAGTCTTGTTAAGCTACTGGGACCTCCACGTCTCTTCCGAGGGGCATTCAAACTGTCTTGTTAAGCTACTGTGACCTCCACCACTTTTCACAGGGGCATCAAAACCGTCTTGTTAAGCTACTGTGACCTCCACCACTTTTCCAAGGGCCATTAAAACCATCTTGTTAAGCTACTGTGACCTCCACCACTTTTCCAAGGGGCATTAAAACCGTCTTGTTAAGCTACTGTGACCTCCACGTCTCTTCCAAGGGGCATTCAAACCGTCTTGTTAAGCTACTGGGACCTCCACGTCTCTTCCGAGGGGCATTAAAACCGTCTTGTTAAGCTACTGTAACATCCACGTCTCTTCCGAGGGGCATTAAAACCATCTTGTTAAGCTACTGTGACCTCCACGTCTCTTCAAAGGGGCATTAAAAGCGTCTTCTTAAGCCACTCTGAACTCCACAGCTCTTCCAAGGGGCATTGAAATGTTGTTTTTAATTACCTCTAACCTAAACGACTCTTCCAACGGGCATTGCATTTCCTCCTAATTTTAGTCAGCTTTTGCTTTTCAATGCAAAGGCGAAAACTAAGGGAGACCCACTCCCCAATAATGGGTAGAAGGTTTTTAGTACGCTGTAATCCACGTCTGTTTCAAGGGTCATTGCAGTTCCCCATAATTTTTGGAAAGCCTTCCATTCACTGCTTAGGCCAACAGTGTACAGGAGACCCAGTTGCTATAAATGGAAAAAACGGTTTAGTTAAGGCCCTCTGACCTCCATGTCATTTCCAAGGGGCTTTGGAGTGCCTCAAAATTTTTGATAGGCATTGCACTCACTGTATGCCCTATAACTGTGTAGCCGAACCGCTCCTTTTGTTACAGAAACATATCCTACAAGACATATGTGGTTGGCTGGCCTGATATTAATGTGAATGGTCCCTGTTCCTCCTGCTCTTTCTCCTTTGCCCCCACCTCATCCATCATTTATCACCTGAAGCTTTGTTTTAACGGGAGTCATAGAACTGGGATAGTAGCAGGAAAACATCCAGCAATCCTCGGAGGAGGTAGGATATGCGCCAAAACGCTGACCACCTCAGGCCTAGCCGCTACTACATACATGCTCTTGCATTCCAAAAAAACAAAGCAGATGCTAACTTCTATCATCATCATCATGCACCTCACCTTGGCACTCTCAACTCCCCTGATGGAGAAGCCAGGGCCCACCGGAGGAGTTTGGTTCTCTGGTGGGCTCGTCCAATGCTGCCCTAAAGCAGGCCGGGCTAAGAAAAGTGTGTGGGGGGAAGTTGATAGGAGAAATAGGGGCGGCTGGGGACCGTTTATAGACACCCGGCTGCCCCCAGGCGGCTGGGGACCGTGTGTGGACACCCGGGAGCGGGGCGGCTGGGGACCGAGTATGGACACCCGGCCGCCCCCTGGCGGCTGGGGACCGAGTGTGGACACCCGGCCGCTGGGCGGCTGGGGACTGAGTATGGATACCAGGCAGCCAACGCAGCCATGACGTGGTGGCCAGATTCCGCCTCCACATGCCTAAAAGGCCCAATTTCAAGTGCAAGAAAGCAGTATGGTATTGCAGCCGGGGGGTGGGTGGGTGGCAGGCTGCATACTTGCGCTTGCATTACAAGGAATGGGAGAGGTACAATTGAACACTGCCCTGGGACAAGGACTTGAACGGGGATAGTTGCAAGTCTGCAACGACAGGTGCAGGGTGGGAGGCATCTTCGCATGTACCATGAACAGGGGTTTGGCATGCACACATTACAGCGGAATAGGCTGTCCTTCCCACTAAATGCACTGGGGAGGGCACAGGTAATGTTTTGGTATGCATGCTTAATTTTATGTATAAGGCACACCGGGACAAATAGGGGCGGCTGGGGACTGAGTATGGATACCTCGCTGTAGAAGCAGCCATGAGGTAGTGGCCAGCTTCGGCCTCCTCCAAACTAAAAGGCCCCATTTCAAGCACAAGCTAGCAGTATGGTATTGCAGCCTGGGGGTGGGTAGGTGGCAGGCTGCACACTTACGCTTGCATTCCAAGAAAACAAAGCAGATGCTAACTTCTATCATCATCATCATGCTCCTAACCTTGGCACTCTCAACTCCCCTGATGGAGAAGCCAGGGCCCACCGGAGGAGTCTGGTTGTCTGCTGGGCTCGTCCAATGCTGCCCTAAAGCAGGCCAGGTTAAGAAAAGTGTGTGGGAAGGTGACAGGAGAAATAGGGGCGGCTGGGGACCGTGTGTGGACACCCGGCCGTGGGGCGGCTGGGGACCGAATATGGACACCCGGCCACCCCTTGGCGGCTGGGGACCGAGCGTGGACACCCGTCCGCCGGGGACTGAGGATGGATACCTCGCTGCCGAAGCAGCCATGAGGTAGTGACCAGCTTCGGCCTCCTCCAAACTAAAAGGCCCCATTTCAAGTGCAAGCTAGCAGTATAGTATTGCAGCCTGCGGGTGGGTGGGTGGCTGCATATTTGCGCTTGCATTGCCAGGAATGGGGGAGGTACAATTGAACACTGCCCTGGGACAAGGACTTGCGTGGGGATAGTTGCAAGTCTGCATCTTCTGATGCGGCAAGGATGACTTCTGATGGGCACACTTTTAGGCAGTGACCTGGGTGTCAGAGATGCTTCCAGGGGTCTTCCCCATGCTGTTCCCATGTCTTTTCAGCACTGTATGCATGTGTCACACACAAAAGTGCAAAAATGCATAAAAAATGCTACTTGTGAACATAGCCCAAGGTGTGGAGGAGTATTTTTTTTGGGGGTTATTTATTTTACCTTATACACTAGTCTTTACCCTGGAAAGGAACTTCCTTAACATATTTCACAGGAAAGCAGTTTCAGTTTCGTTTTTGAACGTTTTATTGTGAGCCCTTAAAAGTGGCTTAATACCTCTGACCGCGTTGTTGACAGCAGTGACCTGGGGGTCAGAAATGCTTCCTGGGGCGATCCCCATGCTGTACCCATGTCATTTGAGCACTGTCACTATCGTTTTGGGCACTTGTTAGGCTTTTAAAAGACTGCCGGGGGTGCAGCCGCAAAAATGCTCGGGTCTCCCATAGACTAACATTGGGCTCGTTGCTCGGGTCGAGCACCCGATTATCACGGCAAGCTCGGCCCGAGCTTCGAGCACCCGAGCATTTTAGTGCTCGCTCAACACTAGTCCCCGTTCATACGTTCTGAGGATTTTTTGTTCTCTACTGTATTCAAATTTTTTATGACTGGTATGATTAACATAGTCCTTATCTGTAACTGGTAATCAGGAACATACAGCCCATAACGGCAGACCACACAGCTGCTATGGGGCCTGGGATTCAGGGGAAGGCACTGTGATAAGCAGCACCGATCCCCACAAACACTTGTTGCCACAATTTCAATAGTATCTGCATCATGAGGCGCCTCCATGGGCAGGGTGTCCGGTAGTTCTCACCTCAATATGGCGCAGTGCCTCCACCCGAATCTTGCTGGGAGCAGTAATGGGATGCAGGAGGGTCTTCTTCTGCCAGGGGTCAATTCAGGAAACCCCTGTCCACGCTCCGTAAACACTTACAAAAGATGAGGTTGAAACAATTAACAGGTTTATTTACAGAGGAATAAATGGTGTTAATTTCAGAGGGCATAACAAGGATCAGCAAAACATATAATATCACGCAATCTATGATACAGCTTCAAAATGCACTTTGTAATAGGTCTGAATGTTAATGATGACACTTCCCCTTTAAGTGACAGCAGACACACTCCTAACTAATAACACCCAATAATGGCTGCAGCAATGCCAGTAACAAAGTCCAACGATGGAGCCCAGTTGCCGTGGTTGTGGGAGCGCTTTGCAGAAGCCGTTGGTGCACATAATGCAATAGGAATAAAATCCCCTCAGCAACAGTTCTCTTATTAACTCCTCAACAGTGGAACCACAAGTCCCATAATAACTACTCACTCCTTGATGTAGCAGGTTTGGGATCACACAAGGATCCAGCTTGGGGCTGCCGCGTCCAGATGCCTTAAACACAAGAGATGAATTGTAGACTTGTTCCCTTAGCTAGGCCAGGTGGTGACGGACATCTCCTGGTAACCTGGCTGGTCTGCAGATGTGGTTCAGCTGCTGGATCATCTGCTCCCCTCACACACTGGGCGGCTGGACGATTAGCACTCACTCTGTGCCTCTGTCCCCTGCTCTCACATGTCTGACATGGAGGGATTGCATACCTTGCTCCCCCTGCTGCTAGCTCCACCCTTCTTCTTTAAACTGCTCAGCCAATCAATCCCTTTGTCTGTTGCTCCTCCTCCCCCATGATGCAGAGAAGAGCAATGTCTTCTGGCAGTGCAGCAAGAGAATCATTAATGTCTGCTGCTGTGAATATCTGTATAATCCGTATAATCCCAGCCGCTACAGTCTCTGTACACATAGGTCTCACTGCAGGTGTTACATTTGGATCAAACATGTGGATAGGACAATTCCTTCAGTTAGCTGTACTGGGATCTCTTCTTCTTCCATGACATGTTGTGGTTTTCCTCGTGTATCTTCTTCTCTAAGCAGAACCCCTCTTGCAGTCTCCTAATTTAAAACACCTGGGCCAAATGGGAGGAGTGTTGGTACTAAGGAAAAAAGAGGGGACAGACGATGCAAATTTTGTAAATTCTGCATAGTCGCAATAGATCAATGTATAAGATTTGGATGTGAGGTCCATGTCTTTTTTTTCTAGAGCTATAGCATTTTGCATAGTCTGGTCTGTGCCCTCAGTTTTTTTGTTTCCTTGGTTTTTATTGTCTTGCAATATGGATGCCGTGGGGAACCTGGGTCTCTCCCCCTGATGGTGCTGTGTCGCCGCATGGCACTAAGCATAACAAGTTAGGGACCCACTTAGAGATGACGTGTCAGTAGGCTTCATACAGTTTGATCATAATCTTAACTAAGAACCTCATATTCAATTTTGCTTATAGATCAATGTATACGATTTGGATGTGCGGCCCATGGCTTTTTGTCTTCAGCTATAGCAGATTAAAAATCCTATTCTCCAACAAATCAGCATTTTGGTCGTTTGTTGGGTGATCGGTATCCTGTTTTCTAAAATCGCTCGTTCCTGATAATCGTCCAATATAAATGCACCCTTGGGGTTCTTTCAGATGTCCATGGTCATGGGTCTTATCTCAGATCATAATGCACAGACTGGCTGCGCCTCTCCGGACCAGAGTGTGACCGCTTCACATATTCCTATGAGGTTGTCACGCTCGGTTCGGGAGACGTTCATTGCGTTCCAAGATCGGATCCATCATCCCGAAGGATGAAAAGCTAAAAAATTGTATTTACCTTGTCTTACCATTTTATACAATGAGGGGAGAAACAGCAAAAGAAAACCACAACCGTAGAGTACAAGAAAGTTTATTAAAATATCAGAAAAGCCTTATTTAATAGCAAGGATTGCATCTGTAAAACAGAAATACAGGCCGGATTTAGTTCAATGCCTAGCAGCCCTATAACGCAAGGAATAAGCTTCTGTGGATGAGAATCTTTGGAGGAAACAATGATATCTTATACATCATAGATAAAGAACTGCGGAGACATCCACAGTACAAAAAGAATATACAGAAAGCAAAAAGAAATCAGAGATGAAAGGTTTTATTATATGGTGTATTTATATCCAGACATTGCAATAGCCCTTCATAAGAGTTAAGAGTGCAGGATGGGGCATAAAGAGTTATGTAGAAAGTCCAGGAGGAGTAATGTGCCGGATAATTAATTATCTGTTCAATTTTAATGGATCTTAACTACAGACATGAAAGACCAAGAAATGCATTCATAGACTAAAGCCTCCCAATAGCAGAATTTACTATGATCTTATAAATAATGTACAAACACACATATCACAGAGATATTCCTAAATCCTGCACGCTCAACTCAGCAAAGTTAGTGTAGACCTGAGCGAATTTGTAGGTTTAGGGCTAAATATGCAACAGCTGGGGAAAGACCCCCATCCGTCGCAACGTTGGCTAATGAAACAATGGTGGCACAGTATGCTGCACTTCTGTTTTAGGGTTTGGAGTTCAACCAGTGCACAAGACGTAAACTATGGCTGAACTACTGCTCCTGAATGGCAGATACCAGGGGAAAGAGGAATTGGGCATGTTGGATTTTAAGATGCCACAACATTGGCCGTACTACTGGCGCACCCGCCATTAGACATATACCGTACCGAACTTGTCCAAATATCATGCAGCAATATTTTTGTTACATTCAGTCAACCGCGAAAAATCAATCTACGCTAGATAATTTGTATCTAATCCTTGCGCAAATTTAGGATTCTGATACCCGCCTGATTGAGAACTGTATTCGGATACAGCCAGCACGCCCCATATAATATAATAAAATAATTTACAATTCATAAATTTCCAGGGTACACATGCACCTAATTATGATTTCCCAATGGGCTTTTCTCATCTATAGATGCCCATGCTTAATAATAATTAATTGTAACACATTGGTTAATGATGTATTAATCACTATCTTCCCATTAAGTCTATATTATAGAAATGTAAAATGCTGGTCACCAACTCGGTACCATTTTTTAGCTCACACCCTAGTGATGACTTTCCATCTAACCATAAAAAATAGATTTCAATATTTCATATACCTGAAAAAATACAGAAAGGCCATGAATTAAAATGATAGGAAAATACTTGCTACATCTTGATTGGAATCACTTTAACTTAAAGTTGATCTCCTGTTATTTCACTGGGCCCTTGTGCAAGAACAATATTTGGGCCCTTTACAGTCCAATAGGTCATTACAATGGACAATCCCACCTGCTTTGGAGGTGGTAGTGGCCCCATTACCTCTGGGGCCCCTGTGCAGCTACACATGCTGCACCAATGATATGTCTGCCCCTGGGTTATTTGATATTGATGGCTCAGGATAAGCCATCAATATTAGATGTATGGGAGTCAGACCCCCGAAACTCCCACCAATTAGCTTCTACTTATGATAATAGGGGGCTTTTCTGCATTAGTCAGTCGCCATGTCTGACAACAGTCGATCAATGGAGGATTCGGGGTGTCAGACCCCCACCAATCTGATCCTAACAATAGGTCATCAATATCATATTACTGGACAACACCTTTAAAGGGGTTGTCAATCTCTGAGGACAATTTTTTTTTTTAAAACGCATGTATTTGGGGCTAAAAAAAGTTTTTGCTATTTGGTTTCATTAAAAAAATTGCACCGTTTTGCCTTTATGGGCTCTTAGTTTCCCTGCACATTCATCTTCGATCTAGTCGGTGTTCATAAATTAGCTCAGAGGAGATAAAAGAAAAACAGATAAAAGAATTAGAAACTCTCCCACTGAATCATCAGAATGAACTCACTTATGGGTCCTCAGTTAACTCATTCTACAGCCAGCAATAGGCAGTGCACACAGAGTCCATAGGAGGGAAATGCTGCAAAATTTTTAGTGAAACCCAAATAAATACAAAAATGATTTTTAGTCAAAAATGCATGCAGTTATGTAAGAAAAAATGATGTCCCCAAATGTGGACAAACCCTTTAACCAATGTCATAAAAATGTTATTCTCTTTAAAAAAATACATGGTTTTGGAATTAAAACACAGTGAAATATTATTTTTTTTGGTTCCTGTTGGACACGTGGCTTTTGGCTCTACTCAATCAAGATTTACATCTCTCGGTTTAGTTAGAGTCAAAATGTTCATCACCCAAAACTCAACTTTTTGAAGTTTTGCATTTCACCTTAACCACCGCTCATACTAATCAAATGAGCGCTGCTGTGAGGTGACATGATCAGTACAAGGATTTACGACTGGGGAGTGAAAAAGCTCCTACGTGAAATGCTTCTGCATCATCCACAAGGTTACATCTTATTGGTCTTGTATAGATGTGTTTCATCGATTTTGGAATGACATGTCAGAGCATGAATCCTATACCAAGGTTTCCATCAATGTCATGAAATATCTACTTTAATAGGAGACGCCTCTACAAGCAGGACCACCGGCAGCGTAGAACTACTGGTGCTGCTGTAAGGGGCCTGAGCTACTTAGTTTAAAAAATGTACGCATGATCTGTAACCTGAGGATAAGCATGATCTGTTTGGATCTACTAAGTGTATGATGAAGGCCTCTAAGGGCGTACAGAGATAATATTACCCCTTTGTACCCTGCTTTTAACCAAGCAATTTATCATGCAGACTGCACACCCTTCAACTTCTAATACAACCTAGACCAGAATCCTAAATCCTAGACAATTGTAGATAATAAAACCAATCTCACAATTTAATTTCATATTGTGCGGGCTCTGTTTTAAAGATGACCTGCTACCTTACTCAAAAAATTGAGTTAAATACTTGAAAAAATTCCCTGAACTCCCCTGATTCCACTGCTTTTTTCCATTTTGCACTGCTCCGCTCCATTGCAGAGATATTCACATTTGTTGATTTTGGAGAGCAGTATGTGAAATCTCTGCTTGTAGTCAAACTGGGCGTTTCTTCTGGGGACATTCACTTTTCCCCTTCCTTTCAGATGCTGTCAATCACAGCTCAGAAGCTTCTGAGGCTGCTAGATCAGCTGCTGAGCAATGATTGACTGCCTCTGGGAGGGGTGAAAGCGCACGCCCCTAGAGAAGACTATGAAGAAGCGCCCAGTTGGTCTGCAAGCAGAGATTTCACATACTGCTCTCCAAAAGCAACAAATGTGAATATCTCTGCAATGGAGTGGCACAGTGCAAAACAGAAAAGAGTGGTAGAATCGGGGAAGCTCAGGGAATTTTAAAAAGTAACTCATTTTTTTTTAAGCAAGCGACTCTATTGGACATTGAATATCCTCTGCTGTCTGATTATCATGAGAAAGTGAACTTTAATCAGGGACAAGTATAATATATTCATAAAGTAAATGTGGCCACTTTATGTCTTCTGTACAACCTCCAAAAAAAATTTTCAGATTATTGTATTCCATTTCTACCTATCAGACTATTTGGTTGGCCCAGCATTTAGGGCGACCCTACAAGCATGGATCATATATTGTGCCATATAGTCTCTACAGTACCACACAGACTCACCTTTGGTGAGAAAAAGGAGCACAAAATAATTGAGGGGAAGGTAAAGTCCTCTAAACTTTTGATTGTATAGTGCCTGGCAGTTTCCGGGGTTGGTCCTATCTTCAAGATATGTGATGACTTTGTTTTCTGGCTGGTGCAATATGGATAAAGCCTTGTATCCTTGTCTGCCAGTTGACTGAGAGCTTTAGACAGGTATTTCCCATATTTGCCAAATTGCGTGTGACATCCTGAGACCTTCTGGATTCACACAAAATTTGGAATATCTCCCAAGCACCACAGAAGTCTCCAAAGCCTAAGTTTCCTGTGGATGGAGCTGAGATGTTTTGTCATTAGACTGAGCCCCAGCGTCCAGATACACATTCGGGAGAGGTAAATAGAGACATGAAAGGGGCATGGTCCATAAAAATTGGATGTGAGAAAAAAATTGTACTGCAAGCCCATTTCAAAAAGTTGGGAAGAATGGTATCAAAGTCACATCCAGTCAGACGTATAAAGAGTCATACTATAACATTGTGCTCACCTCTGATCTTGAGTACTGGAGAAAAAACAACTTTTGATGTTTTTTTTTTATAAGGAATGTATTCTCCTCTAAAACTGTCGCTTCTAAAGAACATGGTGCTTTTTAGAGGCACCAAAACAAGGGCGCATAATAAGTGTGGGGCTCTATAGGGACCAGAAGTGACTCTATGAACAACTGTAGGGACAATATGCCACAATACATGGTCCATGTTTTTAGCGTTGTCCTAATGCTGTGCCAACCAAATGCTCTGATTGGTAGAGGAAGTGTACAATACCCTGAATGGTGGTTTTTTGGAGGCTGTATAAAAGACAAAAAACTCCCAAATTTACTTAATCTCCAACCTGTCCTTGATTAAAATGCACTTTTTCATGATAGACAAACCAAGGGTGGACACAGACAGAGGAGGACTTTCGTACAAGAATCACTATATGGGTCTCTAGTTCTTAAAAAAAGTGTAGTTTAGAGGACCCCCCCCCCTTATGAAATTATTTTGCTCAGTCTCTTACATAGAATCTAATATACAGTAGTAAAAAGTTTTTTAGGGTGACATTGGACCTACTTCTCCACTGGGCCCCGGTGAATCTTAACAAATAGTATCTCTGCCTCTAGATTGAACATTGAAAAAGAACAATCATACAATAAGCAAAAAGTTTTTTGTCATTGCCCCTGAAGTCCTACAGTCACTGACGGAGATATATGATGTTACCATGAACCTGTATGTGGAAAAATTGGCTTAGCATCTAAATATCAAAGGTTGTCAGTCATTGCATGCAGTGTCCAAGCCTTTGGAAAGCGTACATCCACTAATAGGAGTAGTAGAATAATCACAAAACACAGGCCCCCGTTTGGGTTACTATATATAGGAGAGACATTTTACTATCGGATTGAAAAGACTCATTGAATTGTTTTCAGATGTTCTCAAGAATAAAGTCTCGCACAGACCATGTAGATGGAGGCTCATACTATGCTTTAAATTGCATGAAATGCTCTTGACATGAGGCCTTTTCCAGAAATCAAATTTTCCACAAGACTTTCTACCTGATGCTCAGATTCTTTGCTGAAGGTACACAGCACCAAACTTTTGTGCCCCTATTTTTTCTCCTTCTCGAGACCCTTATGTATCTGCTTCCAAAAAAACCCCATTCTTTTAAGAAAATAGTAATAAAATATTACACTTTCCTCGTGCCATTAAGTTCCTTCATTAAAGTGTGCAAATTGTTTCCCACATGCCCCCCGTGAGCATCTTCCTCTTCCAGATTAATTAACACAATTCTCAGCAATTCGTCCATCGCTGTCCATTGGTCTTATGGTTTTCGATAAGTTGATGGTGACTTCTTTTTTGGGCATCCGCTTGCTGTCTCTTTTGCCCTGTTGAAAATAGTGTAGAAAAGAAAATGAGCTCAAATTGTATGTCGGTGAAGGACACAATCTGTCAAACAAATGGCCAATATTATAGTTTGAGTCCACTATGTAACTACTTTGTAGAAATAAAATTGCAACTTGCTCAAAGGGGTGAATAACGTGAAATAAAATTTTTAGAGTCTGGAGTTTCCCTTAACCAGTGGTAGTCTACATACTACATTATGGGGAACTTGGATATGATATATGACTTAAAGTAGTGGTCCATAGGTAAAGTCATTTTCATACAAAATTCCTATCTATTTTGTGACATAATATAAGCTATTTTCTAATATACTTGCATTCAAAATTCCCTATCCTTCCCTAACTACATTATCTAACTGCTATTCTATTTTTTTCCCCACTTCCTTTCTGATAATGCTTCATTTGAGAATTCCAGTTTATGTTTGGATACTAAAACGAAGTATCATCAGGGGGAAGAGGCTGCGGCTACTGCCCAAACCTTTGTCCCCTCCCTGAAACAAAGCACCATCAGTAACACTCTTTTCCGGGGCTGTGCTGGTCCTTGCTTTGTCCCTGCGCTGTGCATTGTGTGATGAGCACAATGACAGTGCGCGTTCTGTTGTCCGATCACATCTGCAGTAACCAGCTGGCAACAGAGAAGTGTCACAATATTCGGAGTGAAGAACCCAGTGACGTCACTTGTGGGGGCGGCGCTGTTCTCTGCATGCTGGGTATTGTGACACCACTCTGTTGCCAGCTGGTTACTGCAGGTCTGAGCCGACAACACAGCGCGCACTGTCATTGTGCACATGGTCTAGCCCAGCCCCTGAAATGAGCACCACTGATGATGCTTTGTTTCCGGGAGGGAACAGGGGCTGGGGCAGTGACCGCAGCCTCTTCCCCTTGATGACGCTTCGTTTGACTATCCCAGCATGTACTGCAATTCTCAAACAAAGCATTATCAAATACAAAGTAGGTAAAAAAATAGAATAGCAGTTACGTAGTGTAGTTAAGAAATGGTAGGGAATTTTAATGCAAGTATATTAGAATATATTTTACATTATGGCACAAAATAGATAGGAATTTAGGAAGAAAATTACTTTGCCTTCAGACGACACCTTTAAAGTGGTTGTCTGACTAGCAATACTTTTCACAAATTTAAAAAAATAAAATAAAAATAAATAAATTTAGCGTCACCGGCTCTAATCCCCATCACTCCAGTACAGACTGGCCAGGCTGTCTACTTGAAAGAGGAAGTGATTTCATCCTGTTCTTCTGTCACCTGAATGCTGATGCCTGTGATTGCCTGCAGTGGTCAAGTGGCTATAACATCAGAGAAAATGCCATTCTAGTCACCTGACTACAGCAGCCAATCATCATGGGCCTCAGCTTTCAGGTGACTAGAGAACAGGATATCATCACTTCCTGTCCCGGGTAATACCACCAGACCACCGCCTGCTCTGGATTGACAGGGGAGAGTGACAGTTACTATACCTTGTAAGTTGGACAACCCCTTAAATCTCTAAGCCACACATTTCATTCAAAATTCCTCATTTTCAGTGGAGATGTGTAGCATCGGCGTCTCTGCCCCGTACTAGGCAGAGACACCGTCCCTCTCACCTCCCCGCTCTTGGCGCGGCGTCCTCCTGCGCTTCTCTCCCCGCTGTTTCCGGCACGCGCTCCTTCCCCGGCAGTGTGCTTAGGGCGCGCGCTCCCCCTCTCTTAAAGGGACCGCGCGCTCCGTCCTAAGGAGTCCCCGGCCAATTGCCGGAGGACCTCCCATATTTAAGGCACCTCCTCCAAAATGGAGGTGCCCGAGCAATGTTGTTGCAAAGCCTTCACTCTGCTTCAGTCCTCAGGTCCCGTTACCAGTTACCAGCCAGTCACCTGCCAGATTCCTGCTTGTTACCTGCCAGTCACCTGCCGGATTCCTGCCTGTTACCGGCCAGTTACCTGCCAGATTCCTGCTTGATACCTGCCTGATATCCGTTTACCTGCTTGCAAGCCTGCGGTCCGACGGTCTGCTTTCCGACACCTGTCAGTCTGTCTATGGACCAGCCTGCCCGCTCACCTGGGAGCGCTCATCTGCTACCTGCCTGCTAGCCTACCTGGAGGCTCTGCCGTCACTTGCCGTGACCACCTGCCCGTCCAGAGACTCTCGCCCGCTCACCTGGGAGCGCTCACCAGCCACCTGCCTGCTGTCCTTCTACCCAGAGACTGTCCCTGTCACTTGCTGTGAGTACCCGTCCTTTTACCCAGAGACTGTCCCTGTCACTTGCCGTGACTACCTGCCCCTCTACCCAGAGACTGTCCCTGTCACTTGCCGTGACTACCTGCCCCTCTACCCAGAGACTGTCCCTGTCACTTGCCGTGACTACCTGCCCGTCTTCCCTGGGAGCCACCCGCTTCCTTACAAGGACTGCCCCCTTGTATAGTTGCACAGAGGTTCCACCTCCCAGACCCGTTACAGTTTGCTCGGGCCATGGAACCCGGTGGCCCCCAGATCTCCGATCTGCACCAGGAAGTCTTACGTCAGAAAACTCAGCAGGAGGTGGTACTGTCCTATCTACGGTCCGTTAACTCTCGTCTAGGCGCATTGTGTGACTTGTCTATGTCTACCTCTGGTCCAGCCGTGCCCATTCCTGCGGTACCGCAATCCAGTCCCTTCATGGTACCCGACTATGGACCTCGGCTTCTGGCACCTCCACGCTTTGCCGGCGAACCTACTTTAGCTCGGGGTTTCATAAACCAGTGCACCCTGCACTTTGAGCTATTGGCATACCAGTTCATCTCCGACCGGGCCAAGGTGGCCTTCATCATGTCCCATCTTACTGGGGAGGCACTGGCATGGCTAAATCCCCTGTGGGAGAGAGGGGATCCCCTGGTGTCCGACCTGCCGTCTTTCCTCGCTGCTTTCCGGAAAGTCTTCGATGAACCTAGACGGAAAACCTCTTCTGCCTCTTCATTGCTACGTCTCCGCCAAGGGAGTCTCACCGTGGGCCAATATGCCATACGGTTCCGCACCCTCGCTTCTGAGCTTGCCTGGGAAAATGAGGCTCTGGTGTCCGTCTTCTGGGAGGGTCTTTCCGGTCAGATTAAGGATGAGTTAGCTGGTCGGGACATTCCTACCACTCTGGATGACCTGGTGTCACTAGCTACCCGGATTGGCATCTGGTTCCAAGAACGTGCCAAAGAGACTACCTGGGAGAAAGACTTTTCTTGCTCTGCTCCTACTTCCCTGAGACCTGCCTCTCAATCAGTCACTCCGCGGGCGCCCTCGCCTGAACCTATGCAGATCGACCAGACCAAGATGGTCAAATCTCGCCAAGAATCTCGCCGAGCCGAGGGAAGCTGTTTCTATTGTGGCAGTATGGAGCACTTCATCCGTTCCTGCCCGGAGAAGCCGGGAAACGCCAGTGTCTAGGACCGCTCGGAGAGGTCGTCCTAGACAAAAGTAAGCCCTCTCCGTCTCTGACTTTACCGGTCTCTATTGCTTGGGGAGAAAACCGTCACTTTGAACTTGCCCACCTGGATTCTGGAGCTGCTGGAAACCTCATCTCCCAGTCTCTGGTAGAGAGATACCGTATTCCCACCAAGTCCCTGGCTGAACCATTATCAGTCGCCTCCGTGGATGGAAGACTTCTCTCGGAGACCATCCTGCTCGTCACTGAACCCATAACCCTGCAGGTGGGAATGCTGCACTCTGAGGAAATCTCATTCCATGTGTTGTCCGGACTTTCTCACTCCCTGTTGCTAGGTCTACCTTGGCTCCAGACACACGAACCCGTATTGAACTGGCGATCTGATGAAGTACTCCGATGGGGTCCAGACTGCCATAGGACCTGCCTGGTTCCGGTCCGCCCAGTTCGCCCTCCGCCTACTCCAGCTAATTTACCAGGTCTCCCGGCTCCTTACTAGCCCTATGTGGACGTCTTCGGTAAGAAGGAAGCAGAGACGTTGCCACCCCATAGGCCATATGACTGCCCGATCGACCTGGTACCTGGCACCACTCCTCCCCGTGGGCGTATCTACCCGTTGTCTGCAGCCGAGACCCGGGCCATGTCTGAGTACATTGAAGAGAATCAGGCTAGGGGATTTATCCGGAAATCTACCTCCCCGGCTGGAGCCGGATTCTTCTTTGTCAAAAAGAAAGACGGCTCGCTACGCCCCTGTATTGACTATAGAGGACTCAATCAGATCACGGTTAAAAATAAATACCCCCTTCCGCTCATCTCTGAGTTATTTGATCGTCTTAAAGGCGCCAGGATCTTCTCCAAGCTGGATCTACGTGGAGCGTATAACCTGGCCCGTATCCGTCAGGGAGACGAGTGGAAAACAGCATTTAATACCCGGGACGGACACTATGAGTACCGTGTGATGCCCTTCGGTCTCTGCAATGCTCCCGCCGTCTTCCAAGAACTGGTCAACGACATCTTCCGTGACCTTCTTTACTCCTGCGTGGTGGTATACCTGGACGACATCTTGGTCTTCTCTCCGGATCTTCCCACACACCGGAGGGATGTTCGTCAGGTCCTGCTTAGGCTCAGGCAGAACCACCTCTATGCTAAATACGAGAAGTGCCTTTTTGAGCAGACCTCTCTTCCTTTCCTGGGCTATGTTTTCTCCCAGACAGGCTTGCGAATGGATCCCGAGAAGCTCTCTGCTGTCCTAAAGTGGCCCCGTCCGGAGGGCTTGAAGGCGATACAGCGATTCCTGGGCTTCGCTAATTACTATCGTCTCTTCATTCCTCACTTCTCGTCATGGACTGCGCCCATATCTGCGCTCACCCGTAAGGGAGCAAATCCCAAGGTATGGTCATCCGAAGCTGAGGAGGCCTTCCTTTCCCTGAAACAAGCCTTCTCCTCTGCCCCTGTGCTGCACCGTCCGGACTGCAACAAACAGTTCTACCTGGAGGTTGATGCCTCCTCCTCTGGAGCCGGAGCGGTGCTCACCCAGAAGTCTTCCTCCGGGAGAATGGTAACCTGCGGCTTTTTCTCTAAAATCTTCTCCTCCTCTGAGCGCAATTATTCCATAGGAGACTGAGAACTGCTTGCCGTTAAATTGGCACTGGAGGAGTGGCGTTACCTACTTGAAGGGGCCCTATACCCGGTGATCATCTATACGGATCACAAGAACCTGGCATATCTCCAAAATGCCCAGAGACTTAATCCACGTTAAGCCCGGTGGTCTTTGTTCTTTGCCCGCTTCAATTTCATCCTTCATTTCCGCCCGGCGGACAAAAATGTCAAAGCTGATGCCTTGACCCGATCCTTCCTGTCCTCCGACCAAGAGGAGGAGCCTATGCACATTATCGACCCCTCAAAGGTGATGAATGTGGCCCCCTTGGATTTGACTCGTCTTCTACCCGGCAAGACGTTCGTGGCGCCTCCAGACCGTGAGAGGGTTCTTCGCTGGGGTCATTCTTCTAAACTAGCTGGCCATGCCGGCCAAAAGAAGACCTTCCTACTCATTTCCCGGCATTACTGGTGGTCTACCCTGCGTAAGGATGTGGTAGACTTCGTCTCTGCCTGTTCATCTTGTGGCCGCAACAAAATTCCCAGACACTTACCAGCTGGTCATCTCCTGCCGCTTCCCATACCTGTTGCCCCGTGGCAACACATCGCTATGGACTTCATTACCGATCTTCCTGTCTCTGCCGGGTGTACTGTCATATGGGTGGTCGCGGACCGCTTCTCTAAAATGGCCCACTTCATTCCCCTGCCTGGTCTTCCGTCTGCACCTGAGCTGGCTAAGGACTTTATTCGCCATATCTTCCGTCTCCATGGCCTACCCCTCCACATCGTGTCGGATCGAGGGGTTCAGTTTACCTCACGCTTCTGGAGAGCCACATGTAAACTGCTGGACGTCACCCTGGACTTCTCCTCCGCTTACCACCCTCAGTCCAATGGTCAAGTGGAGCGGATCAATCAGATCCTTACCAGCTATCTCCGGCACTTTGTTAATGCCCACCATTCTGATTGGGTGGACCTCCTTCCTTGGGCCGAGTTCTCTTATAATAACCACGAGAACGAATCCTCTTCCAAGTCCCCGTTCTTTATTGTCTATGGCCAGCACCTCCGGATTCCGCTCCCTGTCTCCGTTTCTGTGGACAACCCTGCTGCGGAGTCTCTTGTCAGCGAATTTTCTACTATTTGGGAGAGTACCAGGTCCGCTCTTCTTCTGTCCTCTGAGCGGATGAAGAGATATGCTGATAAGAGACGTCTGGATCCGCCTCAATTCCGTCCGGGAGACAAGGTTAGGCTCTCGTCCAAACATGTGCGGCTCAAAGTACCCTCCTTCAAGTTGGGCCCTCGATTCATCGGTCCCTTCGAAGTCCTCAGGCAAATTAACCCTGTGGCCTACAAATTAAAACTCCCGGCCACCCTACGGATTCCCAACTCCTTCCACGTATCTCTCCTCAAACCCGTTGTCTTTAACTCTTTTTCCAATAATCCAGGTGCCCCTCCTGCTCCGGTTTCCGCTGATGACGTCTTTGAGGTAGAGAGTATTCTGGCCTCCAAGAGGGTAAGAGGAAAGACCTTTTTTCTGGTAGATTGGAAGGGGTTTGGTCCTGAGGAGAGAACTTGGGAACCCAGGGAGAACATCAACGCCCCGCTTCTCCTTGAAAAATTTCTTTCTGGCCAAAAAAAGAGGGGGCCTAAAGGGGGGGGTACTGTAGCATCGGCATCTCTGCCCCGTACTAGGCAGAGACGCCGTCCCTCTCACCTCCCCGCTCCTGGCGCGGCGTCCTCCTGCGCTTCTCTCCCCGCTGCTTCCGGCACGCGCTCCTTCCCCGGCAGTGTGCTTAGGGCACGCGCGCGCGCGCTCCCCCTCTCTTAAAGGGACCGCGCGCGCCGTCCTAAGGAGTCCCCGGCCAATTGCCGGAGGACCTTCCATATTTAAGGCACCTCCTCCAAAATGGAGGTGCCCGAGCAATGTTGTTGCAAAGCCTTCACTCTGCTTCAGCCCTCAGGTCCCGTTACCAGTTATCAGCCAGTCACCTGCCAGATTCCTGCTTGTTACCTGCCAGTCACCTGCCGGATTCCTGCCTGTTACCTGCCAGTTACCTGCCAGATTCCTGCTTGATACCTGCCTGATATCCGTTTACCTGCTTGCAAGTCTGCGGTCCGACGGTCTGCTTTCCGACACCTGTCAGTCTGTCTATGGACCAGCCTGCCCGCTCACCTGGGAGCACTCACCTGCTACCTGCCTGCTAGCCTACCTGGAGGCTCTGCCGTCACTTGCTGTGACCACCTGCCCATCCAGAGACTCTCGCCCGCTCACCTGGGAGCGCTCACCAGCCACCTGCCTGCTGTCCTTCTACCCAGAGACTGTCCCTGTCACTTGCCGTGAGTACCCGTCCTTTTACCCAGAGACTGTCCCTGTCACTTGCCGTGACTACCTGCCCCTCTACCCAGAGACTGTCCCTGTCACTTGCCGTGACTACCTGCCCCTCTACCCAGAGACTGTCCCTGTCACTTGCCGTGACTACCTGCCCGTCTTCCCTGGGAGCCACCCGCTTCCTTACAAGGACTGCCCCCTTGTATAGTTGCACAGAGGTTCCACCTCCCAGACCCGTTACAAGATGGCATTGCATACGTGTTCCCCAGCTGCTCTCCATTTTAGTCTCAAAGCGATTTTCTCCCTGGGACTATGGACTTGATTCATCAAAGCTTTCACAACATTTCTGGTGCAAAAGCTTTGAAAAATTGCAAAATTTAGGCAAATTTTGAGACTTTTGGCATTTTTACCCCAGTTTCTGCCAGCTCCAACAAAATGGGTGGAGCTGGGACTGGGGCATGGTGACTGCCACTCGTCAAATTCATGACAAGTGGCGGCGTTCGCCAAGCCACAAATCTTACACCAGGAGGGGATGGAGTAGGATTTGTGGTGAGACGCACACAGATGTGTATACCACTCATTCATGGAGAGGAGTACGCCTCTTCATAAATCCGGAGCGTCGAGCATCTGACTTCAGCTCATCTCCTCATCAAGACCTGCGTGAACAACGCTGGTCTTGATGTATTGGGCTTATGTTTTTGTGGCAATGTATTTTAATTAGCGTGGGTCCTGTGAATCGATCCGTACCCAATCCAGCAGCCACATCAGTAATTTGTGGCCATCGAATGAGAGCCCTGAGAACCTCTTCTTGCCTGATGGCATCAGCAGCTCTTCTTTTGATTAGCTGACCTGGCACAAGGTCATCATTGCTGTATGATGTGTGATGTAACCCCAGGCTGGCTAATCAAAAGAAGAGCTGCAGATGCCATAAGGTAAGAGTTGATTCTCAGTGATACCTTCCAGTGGCCACAGATTACTGATGTGGCCATTGGACCAGATCCTGCGAATTGATTAGCTCCAACTCTAATTTTAATGCATTTTACTATACAGAAAGTACATGGCACTGTGTGCATTCAATGAACATCATAATATCCCCTTTCACCTGCACAATAAACCATAGCTGTAGCTTATAGGGGGTAAAGGAGGAATCTGATATTTATTCTTTCAAGCCCATATCTAATTTTTGGTGGGTCTCCGGAGGACAGAAAACTATTTGGGTCATGTGCATTTACTAGTTGAAACAAGCACTCCTCCCATCAAAATATTTATGCCTTTAATATATTGCAATCATCATATTATATAGCACTGTGCACTTACAATTGCTCATTTTGCCTTTCTACCCAGCTAATGCTTCTCTTTTACATTAGGTTGCAGTGTTGGACTGGGGTGCCAAAGGCCCACCAGTAACCAACTCCAGGGCCCCACTTTTCGGCTACATGCAAATGTGACAATATCCTCAATCACAAATTTATATAACAATGAACTGGGTAAATTGTTAAATGAATAAGATGCCACCTTTGTCTGTACATAGAGATTCAAGTATATTGTGCCAAGTACTGCTCATATAAGAGGGTGGTGGCCACTCTTGCACAAGGGCCCACCAGAGGATTCTCCTGTGGGCCAGTCCAAGTCTATGACATCACATGATTACAAACTGACTAACTTAATCCTTCTAAGCTCTATGTAGAAACAGGAGGTCAATTTTGTCTGCACAAGTCATGAGTAACTTCAAAAGTCTACAGTCATGGCCAAAAGTTTTGAGAATGACACCAAAATTATATTTTCACATGATCTGTTGGCCTCTGGTTTTTATTAGTGTTTGTCTGATGTTTATATCACATACAGAAATATAATTGCAATCATATTATGAGTACCAATAGGTTATATTGACAGTTAGAATGAGTTAATGCAGCAAGTCAATATTTGCAGTGTTGCCCCTTCTTCTTCAAGACCTCTGTAATTTTCCCTGGCATGCTATCAATCAACTTGTGGACCAAATCCTGACTGATAGCAGTCCATTCTTGCATAATCAATGCTTGCATTTTGCCAGAATTTGTTGGTTTTTGTTTGTCCATCTGTCTCTTGATGATTGACCACAAGTTCTCAATGGGATTAAGATCTGGGGCGTTTCCAGGCCATGGACACAAAATCTCTATGTTTTGTTCCATGAGCCATTTAGTTATCACCTTTGCTTTATGGCAAGGTGCTCCATCATGCTGGAAAAGGCATTGTTGGGCGCCAAACTGCTCTTGGACGGTTGGGGGAAGTTGCTCTTGGAGGACATTCTGGTACCATTCTTTATTCATGGCTGTGTTTTTAGGCAAGACTGTGAGTGAGCCGATTCCCTTGGCTGAGAAGCAACCCCACACATGAATGGTTTCAGGATGCTTTACAGTTGGCATGAGACAAGACTGGTGGTAGCGCTCACCTCTTCTTCTCCGAATAAGCTGTTTTCCAGATGTCCCAAACAATCGAAAAGGGGATTCATCAGAGAAAATGACTTTGCCCCAGTCCTCAGCAGTCCACTCCCTGTACCTTTTGCAGAATATCAGTCGGTCCCTGATGTTTTTTCTGGAGAGAAGTGGCTTCTTTGCTGCCCTCCTTGAAACCAGCCCTTGCTCAAAGAGTCTCCGCCTCACAGTGCGTGCAGAAGCACTCACACCAGCCTGCTGCCATTCCTGAGCAAGCTCGGCACTGCTGGTAGTCCGATCCCGCAGCTGAAACAGTTTTAAGATACGGTCCTGGCGCTTGCTGGTCTTTCTTGGGCGCCCTGGAGCCTTTTTGACAACAATGGAAGCTCTCTCCTTGAAGTTCTTGATGATGCGATAGATTGTTGACTGAGGTGCAATCTTTGTAGCTGCGATACTCTTCCCTGTTAGGCCATTTTTGTGCAGTGCAATGATGGCTGCACGTGTTTCTTTAGAGATAACCATGGTTAACTGAAGAGAAACAATGATACCAAGAACCAGCCTCCTTTTAAAGTGTCCAGTGATGTCATTCTTACTTAATCATGACTGACTGATCGCCAGCCCTGTCCTCATGAACACCCACACCTGTGTTAATGGATCAATCACTAAAACGATGTTAGCTGCTTCTTTTAAGGCAGGACTGCAATGATGTTGAAATGTGTTTTGGGGGTTAAAGTTCATTTTCTGGGCAAATATTGACTTTGCAAGTACAGTAATTGCTGTTAAGCTGATCACTCTTTGACATTCAGGAGTATATGCAAATTGCCATTACAAAAAATGAAGCAGTAAACTTTGGAAAAATTACTATTTGTCTCATTCTCAATACTTTTGGCCATGATTGTATGGCAGGAGGGAGGGCAGGAGCAGCTGGGTCAGAAGTTAAAGAGGGGGATGATAAATGCTGGGACAAGATACTTCCTGTTTCTACATAGAGCAGAGAAAAGAGAAGAATTATCTGGGTAGAAAGGCAAAATGAGCAATTGTAAGTACACAGTGCTGTATAATATGATTGCAATTTATTAAGAGGATAAAAACTTTGATTGGAGTGCTTCTTTAAGTTCTGGTAAGGGTGGATGGCACGAGAAAGGCAAGACTGGGCCTCTTTTTTGGTTTGTGCTCTCACTTCAGGGCATGATTTTGACCCCGGTGTCAAGCACAAATTCCTAGAAATATATAATCTTTCCACCATTTCTGCAGCATTGAATTACATGGTTATATTTCTTTGCTTTTTATGCTTTAATAATCTTTGCAACTTTGAAGAATTGCAGTATTAAGAATATTATTAGCCCAGAGTACTCAACTTTGATCCACTTCGGTCTCCATTACTTGAAATAGTTTATTGCTAATGGATGAATTATAATCACATGCAAGTAACGGGGAGAGTAATTATGCTAATGGTATGTGTACTTGTAGGAGCTGACATACACAGGACAAGTCTGGGAGCCACTCTTGTTGATTAGGAAACATGAGAGAGGCATTATCGGAGGCATAAATTAACATATTTATTCTGGTGTGCTCAAAACGTCTAATTCAAGATTGTTCACCTCATCTTCAGCCGAGTGTGAAATGAAGAACTGAAGATTAAGTCTGATACTAGCTAACATCATGGGCAGGTGTAGATTCCTCAGCTCGTCCAGATGGACTGTACCATGCAAAATACAGCAGGGGAAATATTTAAAATTAAATTTTATATTATGTTAATAAGGACAATTTTTATAACTGGTTAGGACCTGTCCAGGAAAAGTCCTCAAAGTAGAAAATAGTCACAAAGAAATATATGAAAAAGAAAGTGAGAGAGTGACAGATCCCGCTCTACACATGGAGGACAGGTAGAGCGTGAAAGACCCCATACTACACATGGAGGACAGGTAGAGAGTGACAGACCCCACACTACACATGGAGGACAGGTAGAGAGTGACAGACCCCGCACTACACATGGAGGACAGGTAGAGCGTGAAAGACCCCACACTACACATGGAGGACAGGGAGAGAGTGATGGACCCCACACTACACATGGAGGACAGGTAGAGAGTGACAGACCCCACACTACACATGGAGGACAGGTAGAGAGTGACAGACCCCACACTACACATGGAGGACAGGTAGAGCGTGAAAGACCCCATACTACACATGGAGGACAGGTAGAGAGTGACAGACCCCGCACTACACATGTGGAGGACAGGTAGAGAGTGAAAGCCCCCGCACTACACATGGAGGACAGGTAGAGAGCGACAGACCCCGCACTACACATGGAGGACAGGTAGAGAGCGGCAGACCCCACACTACACATGGAGGACAGGGAGAGATCGACGGACCCCGCACTACACATGGAGGACAGGTAGAGAGTGACAGACCCCGCACTACACATGGAGGAGAGGTAGAGAGCGACAGACCCCGCACTACACATGGAGGACAGGTAGAGAGTGACAGACCCCACACTACACATGGAGGACAGGTAGAGAGCGACAGACCCCGCACTACACATGGAGAGCAGGTAGAGAGTGACAGACCCCACACTACATATGGAGGACAGGTAGAGAGTGACAGACCCCGCACTACACATGGAGGACAGGTAGAGAGCGACAGACCCCGCACTACACATGGAGGACAGGTAGAGAGCGATAGACCCCACACTACACATGGAGGACAGGTAGAGAGCGACAGACTCCGCACTACACATGGAGGACAGGTAGAGAGTGACAGAACCCACACTACACATGGAGGACAGGTAGAGAGTGACAGATCCCGCACTACACATGGAGGACAGGTAGAGAGCGACAGACCCCGCACTACACATGGAGGACAGGTAGAGAGTGACAGACCCCACACTACATATGGAGGACAGGTAGAGAGCGACAGACCCCGCACTACACATGGAGGACAGGAGAGAGTGATAGACCCCGCACTACACATGAAGGGCAGGAGAGAGTGATAGACCACGCACTACACATGGAGGACAGGTAGAGAGTGACAGACCCCGCACTACACATGGAGGACAGGTAGAGGCAGGTAGAGAGTGACAGACCCCACACTATACATGGAGGACAGGTAGAGAGTGACAGACCCCACACTACACATGGAGGACAGGTAGAGAGTGACAGACCCCACACTGCACATGGAGGACAGGTAGAGAGTGACAGACCCCACACTACACATGGAGGACAGGAAGAGAGTGACAGACCCCGAACTACACATGGAGGACGGGTAGAGAGTGACAGATCTCACACTACACATGGAGGACAGGTAGAGAGT
The DNA here is from genome assembly GCF_046119375.1 of Phyllobates terribilis. Lineage (NCBI taxonomy): Eukaryota > Metazoa > Chordata > Amphibia > Anura > Dendrobatidae > Phyllobates > Phyllobates terribilis. The sequence goes on from NW_027362764.1 coordinate 717,259,936, forward strand.
GACAAACCCCATACTACACATGGAGGACAGGTAGAGAGTGACAGGCCCCACACTACACATGGAGGACAGGTAGAGAGTGACAGACCCCACACTGCACATGGAGGACAGGTAGAGAGTGACAGACCCCACACTACACATGGAGGACAGGAAGAGAGTGACAGACCCCATACTACACATGGAGGACAGGTAGAGAGTGACAGATCTCACACTACACATGGAGGACAGGTAGAGAGTGACAAACCCCATACCACACATGGAGGACAGGTAGAGAGTGACAGACCCCACACTACACATGGAGGACAGGAAGAGAGTGACAGACCCCACACTACACATGGAGGACAGGTAGAGAGTGACAGATCTCACACTACACATGGAGGACAGGTAGAGAGTGACAGACCCCGCACTACACGTGGAGGACAGGTAGAGAGTGACAATCCCAATACTACACATGGAGGACAGGTAGAGAGTGACAGACCCCACACTATACATGGAGGACAGGTAGAGAGTGACAGACCCCACACTACACATGGAGGACAGGTAGAGAGTGACAGACCCCACACTACACATGGAGGACAGGTAGAGACTGACAGACCCTGCACTATACATTTTCTATCATAGAACCTTGTTTGCATGTCACTGGGCAGCACACATAGGGAAGGCTCATGTATTATTTCTATAATTTAGTAGCAAAAGCCTGTGGTGTGCACATAGAGTACAAGGTGTGACAAAATCACTGGCAAATTACTAGAGGGGAGATGTGTAACACTGAGGTTGTTAACTTCAGTAATATAAACCTAGGAAAAATCATCCAGCACACAAAGTGCTGAGAGGGGTTAATCAGACATGTTTAGTGCTAGGATGATTGAACAGCTGTAGAGTGGGAGGAATCCAGAGGATAAATACCCAGCTTTCCAGAGCATTTGGTGTATGGTGGGTCTGTAGACACAAGCTCTGCAGCTGTGTTTACATGTGAAGAAAAGCTAAACCTTGTGGTGTTTGTTCCTTAAGCGGGTGGTTGCCCGTAGCAACAAGGGCTGGCACAGTTAATAGTGATGAGCGATAGTGCTCGCAAGTGCTTGGTACTCGCCCATGCATCTCACTGCTCGAGATGCTCGGCGCTCAGCGAGTACTTCCTGGATGTTTGGGCGGGAGCTTGGGTACCCGCCCCGCATGTTTGGCGCTGTTTTAACAGCGAATAAACATGTAGGGATTGCCTGTCACTCACTGTAATGCTGCAGCCATGTTGGTTGTGGCATTACAGTGATTGGCTGGCCGCACAGCGTCATCGGGTCTATATCAGACATGGTGACCCTATGCTCGTCACAGTCTACCCTTCAGACAGGCAGAGTAGGGAGCGCTGCTGCTGAGTGAGGGAGAGAATTGGCGGTTGATTTCGTCAGGTATTCCACAGCAAGATACATCTAAACTAACAGTCCTTCTAAGGACTAATACAGATGCATATATATACAGCAGAATAGGGTCCAATGCACGTTCTGTCTGCTTCTGTTACTGATATCCATATCCATTATCAGGGATAATATCTATTTTTGCTATTAATCCTGATTATTTGCTTAAAGAGCAATGCAGTACACCATTTTACTACTCCATTTGCTTGTTAGCAGAAGACAGCAAGATTTTTTTTGATTTTATTCGCATTGCTGTATTGTAGAAGCAGAGAAACTTTTCCATCATCACACGTGATCCCATATTACTGCAGTAATAATCGTCATATTTTTTGGAGCGAGCCAAATATTACACTCCAGTTAAAGTTTGCCAGTTGTGTGTTGTTCAACCTATTCACACTTGGTCACTGACCAATACCATATCTCTAACGCCACTGCCTAAAACCGTGGTCATCAGACGGGATCAGATATTACTGCAGTAATAATAGTCACATTTTTTGGAAGCGTGCCAGATATTACACTCCATTTAAAGTCTACCAGTTGTGTGTTGTTCAAAACTATTCACACTTGGTCGCTTACCATTGCCAAAACCACACTACAAGGCCACTGCCTAAAACCGTGGTCATCAGACGGGATCAGATATTACTGCGGTAATAATCGTCACATTTTTTGGAGCATGCCAAATATTACACTCCAGTTAAAGTTTGCCAGTTGTGTGTTGTTCAACCTATTCACTCTTAGTCGATGACCAATACCATATCACTAACGCCCGAGGACTCCACCAAGATGGTGAGCGGTGATGACTCCATAATGAGTGTCACCATCCCGCTTCTCTGTCTACTGAAACGCTCACTGCTCACAATTAAAGAGGAGGCATTGCAGGCGCAGCATGATGAGATGGAGAAATGAACCATACAGGGTGATGCCACACAGCCCAGCCTCATCTCTCAACTCAGATTGGGTGATAATGAGGAGACGGAGGAGGAAGAGAAGGAGGAGGAACAGGAGCTGTTTTCCTGCGCTACAGATGGTACTACCTACACAACAGTTATACTGTCTGTTCAACATGGATGGCCTGAGGAGAGGGAGAACAAGGAGGAGGACCAGGATGAGGAGGAGGAGAACACGGACAGTCGTCCTCTTGGTCAGGACATGGAAGACTTGGCTGTTGGCAGTCTGGCACACATGGCTGACTTCATGTTCAGCTGCCTTTCCTGTGACCCTCGCATTGTACACATTTTGGCCGACAGTAATTACTGGTTGTTCACACTTCTAGACCCATGCTACAAGGAGAACTTTCTATCTCTCCTTCCCGCAGCAGAGAGGTCTAATAAAATTAGGACCAGAAGGCCCTTGTTGAGGAATTATTTAAAAAATTCCCATCTGAAAACACTGGCGGCAGAGGTCACAGTTCGTTGGACATCCAAGGAGTACAAGCGAGGGAGATACAAATACGATGCAGCAGAGGCAGGGGAACACTGTGAAAGGTGTGGGACAGTTTTCTCAGACCCTCCCAGAGCACAGGCCATGATGCGCGGGGTTCTCTGACAAGGAGGGAAACGTTTTGGAAGATGCTGAGGGAGTACCTTGCCGACCGTACCAACATCCTCCATTATTCCTCTGTGCCTTACAACTGTTGGGTATCCAAGCTTGACTCGTGGCATGAACTGGCTCTCTATGCCTTGGAGGTCCTGGCCTTTCCTGCCGCTAGCGGTTTATCAGTGTGAGTTTTTAGTGCCGCCGGGGGGGATTACCAGTATAGGAGACTCACTTCTTAATAATGGTAACAATTTTTTTAATGAGGACCTCCTCTACGTCTCTTCAAAGGGGTATTGGAGTGCATCCAATTTTTTGGCAGCCCTTGCAGGCACTGCATACGCAAGAACAATATAGGAGAGCCACTCTTTAATAATGGGAACAACAAATCATAGCCGACTGATGGCCCTCTAACAATAGTGAGGGCCGACTGCTGGCCCTTTAACAATAGTGAGGGTTGCCTGATGGTGTTAGAACTCTCCTGTTAGGTTTTTTCTAGTTTGCTGGTCACATGACCATTTTTGCCTATTTAATCCGGCTCCGCCCTCCTGGCCTTGCTGGACTTCATTGTATTTACTACTCTTGAGCTAGCTTGGTGCTCTGTTACCGTTCTCTGTTAGTTTTGCTAGGTCTTCGGACCTCTATGTTCTTTGTTGTGTGTTTGTCTTTTACTGCTACAATTTCTGCTAGGAGGTGTCCAACTTTATCCCAGTCCCTAGTTTTTGTAGGGATCCCTCCTTTGCATCTATAGGTCTTCGTACAGACTAGCCGAGGACTGTAGCGGGTCTGATCGCAGGATCAGGTTCCCCGTTACATCGTAGGGATCCAGTTTAGTTCTATTGTAGGGACAGATCTCCTGTCTTTCCTTAGTGCTTGTAGCAGATCATAACAGTAAGTCCAGCCCAAAAAAAATTCTCTAAGGAAAGACCTCCAGTTTCCATCATGGTCTCGGTTCAAGATTTGGCTCAATGCTTGCAGGGACTCTCTCTGGAGGTGGCCGAGCTCCAACAACACGTGAGTAACTGTTCTGGAGCACATTTGGTAGAGCCAAAGGTACGTCTGCCTGATCTATTTTTTGGTGAACAACAAGATTTTTTTTCTTTTAAAAATGCTTGTTTATTGTATTTTCGTTTAAGACCCGGATCCTCTGGTGATGAATCACAGCGCATAGGGTTCATAATGTCACTTTTGCGCAAGGATCCTCAGGGATGAGCTTTTTCTCTCCAACCTAGTGATCCGTGCTTTAGATCAGTGGATAGTTTTTTTTCTGCTTTGGGTTTGTTGTACGATGATCCTGATCGTGTCTCATCTGCTGAGTCTGAATTGAGACGTTTGAGGCAGGGATCAGGTAATGTGGAAAAGTATTGTTCTCACTTCCGTCGGTGGTCTGCCCAGGTGGGGTGGAGCGATTCAGCTTTGAAAAGTTTGTTTCTTGCGGGGCTAGGTGAAAGGGTTAAAGATTTGCTGATTGCTTATCCCACACCTGTAAACTTGCAGGAGGCTATGCAATTAGCTATACGGGTGGACAGGAGACTGCGTGCAAGGGTTAATGAGAGCAAATCCTCTGCTATGTCAGCTCCGAGTCTTGCGAGGGTCTGTGCTGACAAAGGAGAGCCGATGGACATTGGGGCGATGACACCCCGCTCTCAGGAAAAAGACCGCAGGCTTTCTGAAGGTTTGTGCTTCTATTGCGGAAATTCTGGTCATTTTATTAAGAACTGTGTGCTTCGTATGAACAAAGACAAAAAAAGGTCAGTTATGCACGTATAGCCTGTTTAAATACAAAGGGAGTATTCCTATCTGCTACTACCGCTGCTCAGGAAGAATTAATTGAATTTCGGGTATTTGTGGATTGTGGTTCTACTCTGAATGTGATTGATGGGGGATTCTTGGAAAAACTTACATTAAAACCTAAACCTTTGTCATCCCCTATTGCTGTGGTTTCTGTTGATGGCTCTCCCTTGAAGAGTGTTACTCACAAGGTCTGTGAGTTTCCCTTCACTATTAATGGTGTTCATCAAGAGAATTTGGATTTGGTAGTATTGAATAATTTGCCTTCTCCAGTAATATTGGGGTTGCCCTGGTTAAAATTGCATAATCCTGTACTGGATTGGTCTACCAATGAAATTAAGTCCTGGAGCCCTAAATGTTATGACAAGTGTTGTAACGGACGTATTGCTGCGGTGGAAAAAGGGGAATTACCTGTACCTATTCAGGATTTTTGGAGAGTTTTTTCTGAGGAGGAGTCACAAATTTTGCCTCCCCATAGAGACTATGATTGTACCATTGAATTTGTCCCTGGAGCGACTCTTCCTAAAAGTAGTTTATTTAATCTTACTATTCCTGAGAGAAAGGCTTTGGAGGAATACATACAGACAAGCTTGGCCGCCGGTCACATTAGGCCTTCCAAGTCTCCTGTGGCTGTTGGATTTTTTTTTGCTAAAAAAAAAGATGGCGGTTTACGTCCTTGTCTGGACTTTCGTGAGATTAATAAAATTACTGTACGCAATCCTTACCCACTGCCATTGATTCTTGATTTGCTTAACCAGTTAGTGGGGGCCAAGTGGTTCTCTAAAATTGATCTCCGGGGGGCATACAATTTGTTGCGCATGAAGGAGGGTGATGAATGGAAGACTGCTTTTAACACTCCTGTGGGTCATTTTGAGAATCTGGTTATGCCTTTTGGTCTTACCAATGCTCCAGCATTTTTTCAGAATCTTATTAATGACATCCTTAGACCTTTGATCGGCAAAAATGTGGTTGTGTATTTGGATGACATTCTGATTTATTCGCCTGATCTGGAGTCTCATTGGCGGAGCGTACGTGAGGTTTTACAGTTATTAATGGACAATTCGCTTTTTGCTAAGCTGGAGAAATGTGAGTTCGCTGTACAGAGAATTAGTTTTTTGGGTTACATTATCTCCAGTGAAGGTTTTGAGATGGACCCGGTTAAAGTACAAGCTGTGCAGGAATGACCTAGGCCTATTGGTTTGAAATCGATACAGAGGTTTTTGGGTTTCGCCAATTATTACAGAAAATTCATAAAAAAAATTTCTATTATTGTCAAACCGCTGACCGATCTCACTAGGAAAGGTGCTAATGCGGTTCAGTGGACTTCTGAGGCCATTGAAGCTTTTGTGTTTCTTAAGGAGAGGTTCAGCTCTGCTCCCATCCTTATGCAGCCTGATGTGACTAAGCCGTTTTTGGTTGAGGTTGATGCTTCTTCTGTGGGGGTTGGTGCGGTGTTGTCTCAGGAAAGCAAGGATGGAGTACATCCCTGTGCCTTTTTTTCAAAAAAATTTTCTGAGACTGAACTTAATTACGATATTGGTAATCGGGAATTGCTGGCTATCAAACTCGCATTTGAACACTGGCGTCATCTCTTGGAAGGTGCTGAATTTCCCATTCAGGTTTTCACTGATCATAAAAATCTGATCTATCTTGATGCGGCCAAGCGCTTGAATGCCCGTCAGGCTAGTGGGCACTTTTTTTCTCGCGGTTTAATTTTTCCGTTACTTACATCCCGGGTACCAAGAATGTTAAAGCGGATGCTTTGTCTCGCAGCTTTTCTCCCATGGTCAGTGCTGAGGAGGAGGAGGAGAGCATTTTACAAGAAGGTGTTGTGATTGCTGCTTTGGACTCCGTTTTGGAGGATGAGATTCTTAAAGCTCAGGAGAATGCCCCATCTAACACTCCCCATGGGAGGTTGTTTGTGCCTAGGACCTTTAGGAGAGATTTGTTTGTTGAGTGTCATGAGTCTCGGTTGGCTGGTCATCCAGGAATTTCTGAGACCAAGAGACTTGTGGGTCGCAGCTTTTGGTGGCCTGGATGGCAGAAGGAAGTCATTAAGTGGGTGCGTCAATGTACTGTGTGTGCTAGATCTAAGTCTTCACATGCTCCTGCTGCGGGGTTGCTTTGCCCTCTGGAGGTTCCTAGTGCACCTTGGACACATCTGGCTATGAACTTTATTACTGACCTTCCCCCCTCTGAAGGTTTCACGGTCATCTGGGTGGTCGTGGACCGTTTTAGCAAGATGTGTCACTTGGTTCCCTTCATCAAACTGCCTTGCGCTAAGACACTCGCTAAGGCCTTTGTCAAGGAAATTGTCAGACTACATGGCGTTCCTACTGACATTGTTTCTGATAGGGGACCTCAGTTCGTGGCTCGTTTTTGGCGTGCCTTTTGTGACAGGTTGGGAGTTCATTTGTCGTTTTCATCCGGATATCATCCTGAGTCTAATGGCCAGACAGAAAGAAAGAACCAGGATGTTGAGCAGTTCTTGCGTTGCTTTGTGGCAGACAATCAAGAGGGGTGGTCTGAGTTTCTGCCACTTGCTGAATTTGCTCTTAACAACCATACATCCTCTTCTGCTGGGTGTTCGCCTTTTTTTTGTTGTACTGGGAGACATCCATCTTTTGGGTCATTCTCCAAATTGGTATCGGCTGTGCCGGAGGAGGAGAGTTTTTCCGGTGATTTGGAGAGAGTTTGGACGGATGTGCGTGATAATCTTCAGGAGGCTAACAAAAAATCTAAGAGGTACTTTGATAGGAAACGGCAAGAGGTTTCGTTTGCTATTGGTGACATGGTTTGGTTGTCCTCTAAGAATCTGCGATTGAGGATTCCTTCGAAAAAATTGGGTCCCAAGTTTGTAGGGCCCTTTAAGGTGCTTCAGATAGTTAACCAATCTGCTGTTAGGTTGGAGGTTCCTACCTCCTGGAAGATTAATCCGGTGTTTCATGTTTCTCTGTTGAAAAAAGCTGATGTGTCGGTTGGTGACACCTCTGCCACTGTTCCTCCGGTGGTGGAGGACGGGGAATATGAAATTTCCCGCATCCTAAATTCTAGACGGTATAGAGGGAGTTTGCAGTATCTCGTCGCTTGGAAGGGTTTCGGACCCGAGGATAACTCATGGGTGAGGGCGGATGATGTTTCTGCTTCCAGACTAGTCAGAGCGTTTCACAGGAGGTTTCCTGATAAGCCCGGTCCTAGGGGATCCGGAGGATCCTCTTAGAAGAGGGGGTACTGTTAGAACTCTCCTGTTAGGTTTTTTCTAGTTTGCTGGTCACATGACCATTTTTGCCTATTTAATCCGGCTCGCTCCGCCCTCCTGGCCTTGCTTGACTTCATTGTATTTACTACTCTTGAGCTAGCTTGGTGCTCTGTTACCGTTCTCTGTTAGTTTTGCTAGGTCTTCGGACCTCTATGTTCTTTGTTGTGTGTTTGTCTTTTACTGCTACAATTTCTGCTAGGAGGTGTCCAACTTTATCCCAGTCCCTAGTTCTTGTAGGGATCCCTCCCTTGCATCTATAGGTCTTCGTACAGACTAGCCGAGGACTTTAGCGGGTCTGATCGCAGGATCAGGTTCCCCGTTACATCGTAGGGATCCAGTTTAGTTCTATTGTAGGGACAGATCTCCTGTCTTTCCTTAGTGCTTGTAGCAGATCATAACTAATGGCCCTGTAAAAATAGGCTTTGTGACTTTCAGAGTCCCTCCTTCATAAATGAAACAGGATGTGTCTAATTATGTGTCACATACCACATGGGAAGATAAAGTAGCAAAATGTTAAAATGACAATTACTGGTGAATGTATTTTTCACTGTTGAAAGCAATGCAAAAGTGCATCACAACCGCTACATGTGAGCATAGCCCAAGGTGTGGAGGAGCATTTTGTTTTGGGGTTATTTATTTTGCCTTATATGCAAGTCATTACCCTGGAAAGAATGTTCCTTAACGTTTTTTTCCAGGAAAATCCATTTTGGCTTCGTTTTTGTATGTTTTATTGTCAGTCCGTAAAAGTGGCGTAATACTCTGACAACATTGTTCACTGCAGTGACCTAGGAGTCAGAGATGCTTCCAGGGGTCTTTCCCATGCTGTTCCCATGTCATTTCAGCACTTTTCCCATCGATTTGGGCAATTTTTAGGCCCCCTGCAGACTTTCGTTACTTGGACCGAGCACCCGAGCATTATGATTTGCTCGACCTGAGCAACGAGCACCCGAGCATTTTAGTGCTCGCTCATCACTAGTAATTATGTTTTAAATACAGTCTGGAGTTTTGGGGGTTAATAATTTGTCGTTTGGTAATTTGTAGATCAAATACATATGAATTGATCCCTGCTTGGTTTGTGGGGCCTAATAAGAAATGTGAGGTGTACCTGTGTCAATTAGGTTAGGGATTTAGTAAAAGCCACAACCTTCATAAAAGCCCCTCTCCCTCTATTTTTACCATAAACTTCTGCTTGCATATCACCGTGTGAAGAGCTCTCACAGTTGGGTTGACATATCTGGACATGTGAACAGACTCATCTAGCTTCATTGGCCAAGAGAATGGAAAGAGCATGTGCAGGGTTGGGAGCAATTTTATTCATTAGTGACTAGAGATGAGTGAACCCTGTCGTACCGGACAGTTAGTGTCTGGTGGTAAACGCCGAACACGGACTGCTCCCGGAAGTCCATTGCAATGTTCGAAGCTCCGGTGGAAGTCCGGAAGGAGAGAGAGCGGGAGAAAGAATATTGTTCAGCTCAAAAGTTCGGGTCTCCATTGTTTTCAATTGGGTTTGGGTTCTGGTTGAAGTTCGGGTACAGTTCTGGTACCCGAACCTAACTTTGGAATAAAGTTCGGTTCAGGTACCAGAACCCAAACTTCCATGGGTCAACTCATCCCTAGTAGAGACCACTAATAGATGGGTCAGGTCACATGCCCCTCAATTAGCGGCCGTGTCAAGACCTGAGTGCAGATTGAAGTAAACAAGGACAACACTTTTCAAATCAAAATCAGGACAACGATGCAGATCTTCAAATTACATTATTATAGTAAATTGTCTGTTCAGAGAGGAAGAGGACCAGAACTCTAGTGCCACCTATACCTAGTGCTATTATTATTATAGTAAATGACTTTATTTGCTGTTTACACATTCATGCCAACTTTTTAAGGCTGTGTACATAACCATGCCTCCTTCTCTGCTTCACAGCTCGTCACCCCTCTGTCATGCCCTCTTCTTTTTGTAAGATTTGTTGTCAACCAGTAGTCGATTTATTCATGGAGTATTTAGGAAGTATTGATTTCCAACAAAATTTAGAAATTAAATTGGCCAACTCATTTTATTAGACCTCATAGTAACGTTTTAACCTTTATATATGCCTGTATAGTCCTGGGATAGCTAGTATTGGCACTACTCCCAAGATACAGCATATGAAAAAGTGTCGTAGCTTTTAGTCCAAGCAACAATTTTATACAACTTACTCCTATCCCTTGCGTGACCTAGTATGGAACAAACCAAAGCAGGACAAACACTCCTGTACACAGCATCTTTCACTATGGCCTCCTGATGAACCTAAAAGGGGAAACGCCTCGAGGCGCATCATGTGGACAGCTAAGTGAATTTTGAAACACGTATTGGTGATTCGTTGGTGGAATAAGGATTATTCTTTACACATCTGGACCTGGTTTATCTATAGGACACTTGATGTATGTTTTTTCAAGGGTTGGACATAGGGGAGTTTCCAACTGTATATGCTTTCGTTGGTCCATATTATTAGAGTGCACAATTTATTATTTCCAAGGTAACAGTTTAGTTAATTTTATTTTTTGGACTAGTGGCATTATTTATAACCTAGTGAGACCGATTAGCACTTCATCAGGGTCAGCCGTCGATGAGCGGGGGCGACATTGTCGTTATCTTAGGGTGTCAACCTCTGCGGCTCAGGTAGGGGTTATATTCAGGGAACAGAATTTTTTTCTGAATTTTTTCTGGGTCCAACTAGGCGCTTTCCCTTGTACTCTATAGATCTGATTAACCACCAATTACATTTTTAGTATCCTCAACATATATTTCAGTTATCCACTGAGGAAAAATAAGTTTAGCACTTCATATATTTTTTGTGTTTTTTGGAGGTATTTTTGAAATTTAATTGGAATAAAAATTGTTTTTAGGGGACATTATTTTAGTTGTTATCATTAGTTATTATCATCTGATTGAGTCACTGGAGTGTTTTTGGTGAAGTTTATCTGTTGTCCAAAGGTGGTTGAAAGTAAACAATTTCTGCCAATATTTGCATCCCACTAGGACTTTACCGATTTGTACTGTCTTTAAAGGGGTAGGTAGGGTATTTTCCATGAAGTCTGGTTTTGGTGGGATAGTGTGGCGCCCTGCTGCGCATTAGTGCCACAGATCCCGGAGGGGTGCATGGACTTATTCCTCCTCAAGAGGCCCTCATAGCATACACACACCTCCACCTTCCACCTCAGACCACCAGAGGGAGCCCGTTAGGGATATAAATAGGGAAGGTGGAGCTAGGCAGTTCAGTCTGGTCTGAAGTCTGTAAGGAGTCCAGTTACAGTCAGTCTGGAATCTACAGCCTGGCGTAAGCAGTCTAAAGTCTGCTGCAGCCAGAGAGAAAGTCAGTTCAGCCCAGACTCGGGGAGCTCAGGTTAGTGAGCCCAAGGCGTGCCGACGTCGTTAGAGCGGTGAAGAGTAGCGAGGCCTACTGCCAGTGTGAAGCCTAGTGAGGGCCCCGAGCGTGGCCGAAGGCAAGTGGAGTAAGCGAGCTACATAGGGGGCAGAGGAGCTTAGTCAGCTCACCCCAAGACCATATACCGGACACCGGGTCCGCGTCTGCAGGGATCTCTACGACCAGCAGAAACTACCGGAACCCCTGGTGAACTCCATGTCCCAGGAACACCAAAAGCTGACTGATATACCAGGGTCAGGAGTCACTGAGGCCCAAGAGACCAGGGAGGGTGATCTCCAACAGAAGCCCCTACCACCAGGTCAGCCGGTGCAAGACAGACCAAGTTAGGCCTAGCTCCAAGCAAGTCATAAACTTATCAGGAAAAGGCAAGAAACAGGAGGCCCCACACCCGCTCACTGGGGAGAGTCCTGAAATGCACCCTTCACCCTACAGTGCCCTGGATCGTGCCTGAAACACCACCAGTAAAGGTACTGAAGTGAACTGTTGTGAGTGTGCCTATTCTTCTTCCGACCCGACTGGGTCCCCTCTGTTCTGCACCCCTTCTCCTACGCTGCCCTGAGGCCCCGCTCCACCTGTGGGGAGCCGCACCAACTAAGCTGCCTGACCACCGGCCTCAGAGGACTGTAGCAGCGCTGGTGATCCTCACCAGACACCACGGGTGGCGTCACAAACTTTTCCTATCCCATACACCTTTCCCCCATTATCCCTTGCTTTTAAGAGTGAGCCCAGGGTACGGGCCCGGGAGCCGACCACCGCGACATCCCCATAAACCAAAACAGCAAGGCCCGGGCGCCGAGTCCCCATCCCTTGGGCGCGTCAATAGAGGTAAATTTTATTCCCTGTCACTTAGGTTATGAGCAGATTCCCAAAGTGTTTAGAGTTAAGTTCTACTGTCAAGTAAGATTTTTAGGAGAAGTTATTACCTGGTGTCCAGTGGGTGGGGAGTTGGGGACATAGACACTGTGGAATATCACTTTTAGTTTTATAGAGAGGTACAGATACCTGACGGCATTTTCAGAATTGATTGGTGGTATCAAGCAAAGTAATCTGCTCCGCTATACGTTTCAGACAAGATTTCATCACTGGAGAGTACACTAGTTTGTCACCATTGACACTAATGGCACTGGTCCTTTGAACAGCCTAACTATATTCCTATGTGTAGATATCATCCTATTGCCCGTTTCATACCCAGACCCATCATAAAAGACTGTAAGCAATGCTTACATGTAAATATGCATTAAAGGGGTTGTCCACTACTTTTACATTGATCGGCCGGGGTCCCGCACGCGGCACCCCCGCTGATCAGCTGTTATCGGTGCCGGCGGCAGCGGCCACGGGCCAGAAGTGCTCACCTGCAGGGCTCCGCCGTCAAGTGGTTGTGGCTGCCGCGGTGTACTGCAGATCCGCCTCCCATTCAATTGAATAGGAGGCGGATGTGCAGTACACCAGCCGCCAGCACCGATAACAGCTGATCGGCGGGGGTGCCGTGTGCGGGACCCCGGCCGATCATACATTGAAGCCCTATCCCACGGATAGGGCATCAATGTAAAAGTAGTGGATAACTTCTTTAAGCAAAAAATACTGAAACCTTGACTACTTGTGTGGACCTGGGCAAAAATGCAGTCATTCTGTTTATGAATGCTCTTATTTCCGGACTGCAATAAAAAACACGATTAAGCTCATAAAAAAGTGCCGTAATTTACTTTAATAGCATTTGATTTGTGCCGTGTTGTTCTTCTGAAGCATTCACAATGATATAATGAAACTGAAAATTTATCGGTTTTCTTCCTGCCGTCGCTTTCTGTAATCTTATGTTAATTACACAAATTCACATTAGGATGGCAGAAATTAAATGGGATTGTTACCTAGAATAAACTTTGCATAAATCACTTGTATAGGTGAATATAAGAAACTTTGTATTATATCTTATCAATGAAATCTGCTTCTTTCTCCACTTATGAGCCACTTCTAACCCCCGCCACCCCCATCATCTTAACTCAACATCCACTATCAAAAACAGCTCAATCCATCTTAAATACAGACTGCCAGCACATTGAGGTAACAGGTTACACTTCCTATTATACTCTAGGAAGAAAATAGGAGGAGTGAGGAACAGAGTGAGAAAACAAATATAGTGAGACACAGAAAGATTGTGCTGAGTGTTTTACCTCACTCCGAAGCTGAATTCACCTCTACCCTGCTCAGTACTGCTGTATAACTTTCTCTATGTTGCAGCTGCTTCTGTCTGGGTGCTAATTAAGAAATGAAGAGCAAGAATTCCTCTCTAAAGTCTGTGCTGTCTATGAAAGAGATTATAGCAACTAGTCTGCTCCCACCAGCTCAAAGTCAAGTGTAAATTAAAGAGATAGAGCCTCGAGAGGGGAAACTGGTGAAAATTCAGGGTACAAGTCATATAATGGTTAGAAATAGTGTTATTCCTCATGAACATACAAATGACAACGTATTCTGAAAAGTAAATTGAAAGCATTTTTACCCTTTAAATCATGTATTGTCTCTTATGTACAATTTCAAATATAGAAAAATTAGGAATATAAAGGTGGAACTCCCCTGGCAGCAGAACATAGGGCATATCGTTCCTTTCCTTCTACAGATTTATTATTTTACCTCTTTATGGGCTAGGCAAATTGTGTAAACATATGAGCATAGAGTGCTGAAGTCAGAGTCACAAAATGTGACTTCATAATTTGGCAGCAGTTGCACTTAGGGTAATGTCTGTACACCACACCACAGTAAGGCTATGTTCACATGTGGCATTTTTGCAATTTTTTTTGCTGTTAAATTCTTTTTTCTGGTACTGTCTAGCCACGGAGGTTGGCACCCTATATGGAACGAGATATGGCGCCCTCGCTCATTGGTGGCTCTCTTTATCTCTTCCTAGTCATCCCTGTTGTAATATTATGATATAAAACATGAGATGAAACCTTAGGTGAAAGCTGATCACAGCAATAGTGTAAGACATACACATGTGGTCAAAATTGTTGGTACCCCTCGTTTAATGAAAGAAAAACCCACAATGGTCACAGAAATAACTTGAATCTGACAAAAGTAATAATAAATTAAAAATCTATGAAAATGAACAAATGAAAGTCAGACATTGCTTTTCAATCCTGCTTCCACAGAATTAAAAAAAAAATTAAACTCGTGAAATAGGCCTGGACATAAAAGATGGTACCCCTGAAAATAATGTGACAAAAGGGACATGCTAAATCAAGTTGTGTCCACTAATTAGTATCACAGGTGTCTACAATCTTGTAATCAGTCAGTGGGCCTGTATATAGGGCTACAGATACTCATTGTGCTGTTTGGTGACATGGTGTGTACCACACTCAACATGGACCAGAGGAAGCAAAGGAAAGAGTTGTCTCAGGAGATTAGAAAGAAACTGATAGACAAGCATGTTAAAGGTAAAGGTTATAAGACCATCTCCAAGCAGCTTGATGTTCCTGTGACTACAGTTGCACATATTATTCAGAAATTTAAGATCCATGGGACTGTAGCCAACCTCTCTGGACGTGGCCGCAGGAGGAAAATTGATGACAAATCAAAGAGACAGATAATACAAATGGCAACAAAAGAGCCCAGGATAACTTGTAAAGAGATTAAAGGTGAACTTCAAGCTCAAGGAACATCAGTGTCAAATCGCACCATCCGTCGTTGTTTGATCCAAAGTGGACTTCATGGGAGACGACCAAGGAGAACACCATTGTTGAAAAAAAATCATAAAAAAGCCAGACTGGAATTTGCCAAACTACATGTTGACAAGCCACAAAGCTTCTGGGAGAATGTCTTATGGACAGATGAGACAAAAATGGAAGTATTTGGCAAGGCACATCAGCTCTATGTTCACAGATGGAAAAATGAAGCATATCAAGAAAAGAACACTGTCCCTACTGTGAAACATGGATGAGGCTCTGTTATGTTCTGGGGCTGCTTTGCTGCATCTGGTACAGGATGTCTTGAAACTGTGCAGGGTACAATGAAATCTCAAGACTATCAAGGGATTCTAGAGAGAAATATGCTGCCCAGTGTCAGAAAGCTTTGTCTCAGTCACAGGTCATGGGTCTTGCAACAGGATAATGACCCAAAACACACAGCTAAAAACACCCAAGAATGGCTAAGAGGAAAACATTGGACTATTCTGAAGTGGCCTTCTATGAGCCCTGACCTAAATCCTATTGAGCATCTTTGGAAAGAGCAGAAACATGCCGTCTGGAAAGGGCAACCTTCAAACACGAGACAACTGGAGCAGTTTGCTCATGAGGAGTGGACCAAAATACCTGTCGAGAGGTGCAGAAGTCTCATTGACAGTTACAGGAATCGTTTGATTGCAGTGATTGCCTCAAAAGGTTGTTCAACAAAATATTAAGTTAAGAAGAACCATCATTTCTGTACAGGACTATTTCATGAGTTTAATTTTTTTTAAAATTCTGTGGAAGCAGAAAAGCAATGTCTGACTGTCATTTGTTCATTTTCATAGATTTTTAATTTATTATTACTTTTGTCAGATTCAAGTTATTTCTGTGACCATTGTGGGTATTTCTTTCATTAAACGAGGGGTATCAACAATTTTGACCACGTGTGTATACATATAAATAACTGGGAGTCCACAATGGAAAAGTATAAAGGTAACTCATCATTAGTTTCTTTTGCCTCAACGCGTTTCCCCATCCAGTAGGTTCATCAGGAGGCTTTATATGTTCAGAGGCAAGGACTGACGATCACAAACTCATTCTGTGCTGAGGTCCAAGTGCTTCACCTCCCATATATCGTCCTTAACTGAAGATATATGGGACCTCAGTACACAAGATGGACTGTAGTAGTAGAGTGTAATATATACTGTATATGCATATACACATTTTGGTCACCCGGCCATAACTGTGGGAGGAGAGGACCCAAGAGCCATTCACATTCTCCTCACCTACAGCCTGGAGTGTGGGAAATAAATCATTGTGAAGCAGGAGATGCAGATCTGGTCCCTACCCTGGTACGTCTTCCCTCACTGTTCGTTCCCTCGCTGTGCCCTCTCACAGCTCTAGGAACAGAACATTAGTACCTGTATGCAGCGCTGACATTACGTGTTCCTGAGCAATGAGAGGTCAAAGGCTGGGGATGGAGATCTAGTGGTGGTGAGAACTCATTATTGTTTAATTTTTGAAAAAGCAATGCATTTGAAAATATTAATACATTTTCATTTCTGAATCAACTTCCCAACATTTAAAGCTTGGGACCATTGGGACATATAAATCTTGGGATGATTTGGTTGGAAAAAGTGGAAATATTTTGTATGGCGCTTTAATGGTTATTGTTCACACTCTGCAGACAGGGAAACGTTAGTGTCTGGGTGACATTCAGAGAGTTCCAGGTGTAGAGTACTGTATATACAGTACAACCCAAAAGTTTGGACACACCTTCTCATTTAAAGATTTTTCTGTATTTTCATGACTTTGAAAATTGTACATTCACACTGAAGGCATCAAAACTATGAATTAACACATGTGGAATTATATACTTAAAAAAGTGTGAAACAACTGAAAATATGTCTTATATTCTAGGTTCTTCAAAGTAGCCACCTTTTGCTTTGATGGCTGCTTTGCACACTCTTGGCATTCTCTTGATGAGCTTCAAGAGGTAGTCACCGGAAATGGTCTTCCAAAAATCTTGAAGGAGTTCCCAGAGATGCTTAGCACCTGTTGCCCTTTTGCCTTCACTCTGCGGTCCAGCTCACCCCAAACCATCTCGATTGGGTTCAGGTCTGGTGACTGTGGAGGCCAGGTCATCTGGCGTAGCACCCCATCACTCTTCCTCTTGGTCAAATAGCCCTTACACAGCCTGGAGGTGTGTTTGGGGTCATTGTCCTGCTGAAAAATAAATGATGGTCCAACTAAACACAAACCGGATGGAATAGCATGCCGCTGCAAGATGCTGTGGTAGCCATGCTGGTTCAGTATGCCTTCAATTTTGAATAAATCCCCAACAGTGTCACCAGCAAAGCACCCCCACACCATCACACCTCCTCCTCCATGCTTCATGGTGGGAACAAGGCATGTAGAGTCCATCCGTTCACCTTTTCTGTGTAGCACAAAGACACGGTGGTTGGAACCAAAGATCTCAAATTTGGACTCATCAGACCAAAGCACAGATTTCCACTGGTCTAATGTCCATTCCTTGTGTTCTTCTGCTTGTTGCCTGTCCTTAGCAGTGGTTTCCTAGCAGCTATTTTACCATGAAGGCCTGCTGCACAAAGTCTCCTCTTAACAGTTGTTGTAGAGATGTGTCTGCTGCTAGAACTCTATGTGACATTGACCTGGTCTCTAATCTGAGCTGCTGTTAACCTGCGATTTCTGAGGCTGGTGACTCGGATCAACTTATCCTCAGAAGCAGAGGTGACTCTTGGTCTTCCTTTCCTGGGGCGGTCCTCATGTGAGCCAATTTCTTTGTAGCGCTTGATGGTTTTTGCAACTGCACTTGGGGACACTTTCAAAGTTTGCCCAAATTTTCGCACTGACTGACCTTCATTTCTTAAAGTAATGATGGCCACTCGTTTTTCTTTACTTAGCTGCTTTTTTATTTCCATAATACAAAGTCTAACAGTCTATTCAGTAGGACTATCAGCTGTGTATCCACCTGACTTCTGCACAACACAACTGATGGTCCCAACCCCATTTATAAGGCAAGAAATCCCACTTATTAAACCTGACAGGGCACACCTGTGAAGTGAAAACCTTTTCCGGTGACTACCTCTTGAAGCTCATCAAGAGAATGCTAAGAGTGTGCAAAGCAGTCATCAAAGCAAAAGGTGGCTACTTTGAAGAACCTAGAATATATTTTCAGTTGTTTCACACTTTTTTGTTAAGTATATAATTCCACATGTGTTAATTCATAGTTTTGATGCCTTCAGTGTGAATGTACAATTTTCAAAGTTATGAAAATGCAGAAAAATCTTTAAATGAGAAGGTGTGTCCAAACTTTTGGTCTGTACTGTATGTATATACAGTATATGGTATATATTTATCATTCTCACATTAACTGGCAGTTCTGGTAGTTGGTTGTAGTGTAGAGACAGCAAAGATATCAAATTGCTCCAGTAAGAATTATTATGTGCTGAGTTTTCCAACACCAAAACATAATTCAGTAAATGGATGGGCCAGGAAGGGGTTAAAAACAATAACATTTCATACATACCTAACCCCTCATCTTTCCCTTCCACAGCTCCTCACCTGTCCTCTACAGTCTTTCTAGGCATCTGCTTTGGCTAGAACTCAACATGAGTTCTGACATCATGACATATGACATCAGAACATATGTCGAAGCCTAGCCGGTACCGGCAAACAGTGAGGAGGAAACCAGCAATGGAGCAGAGTGGGGGTCTAGAAATCCTGTGGAAGACAGATGGAGAGCTGCGGTGGCAGAGACAGATGAGAGGTCAGATGAGTATGATTTTGTTATTGTTTTTTTAGCCCTTTCCTGGCCCATATGAATCCAGTTGCCTTCCGTTTTGATTCATACAAATACAAATTCCCAAAAATTCGGATTTTCTAGAATCTGCAAATTTATGGAAATTGTAAACAAATTTGGTTAATTTAGAATCAATTTACTCATCCTTAGTTCCAAAAGTTACATAATGTGAACAGAACAGGTCATTAAAGGTACAGTGAGAATATGGTGAAGCCCTCCACGCTTGTGCAGCTGTGTTTACCATGGTGAATAATTGTGACCTTGCGGGCAACGTACAAGCAGTGCAACATTGGGGGAGGAAGGCTGAACTTGATGGACCTAGTTCTTTACCTACGTTACTATGTTACTATGTATATTGCAGGGATGGAGTATACCGGTACTACATACAAGAAACCCTCCCTTCTTTCTGAGAAGTTGCGGGAGGCTTCTGCATTGCCCAAGAGATTTGCCTCATTTTCTTGGAATCTACCCTTTTTTAGGCAGCCTCAGAAACAGTCTGGAGAGTAGGCAACTTTAGGTTAATTTTGCTCTACTCTCCCAAAAAGAAATTTGAGAATAGAAATAATTGCTAGATTCTCCCGTCAAGTCATGGGAAACAACACTAGTCGTCTAGTCAAGTTATAAATATGGGAAGGTTGTGACATATTTCTATAATACACAGATGAAGAAATGTATATCAAATATAGAAACACAATATGCCATTTTTTTAATTAGTATATTGAAAATAATTATGTTGTGCATAAAATGGTAAAATATCATAGCTTGTTTTTAACTACATTGTGGTTTCAATGTAAAATCTCCAATTTGACTTTTAATTCGGCACATGATGGTGGCAAGACAGTAGACACATCTTTATGTTCGGGACCTCAGGGCCATTGATTTTTTTGATCTTACTAAAATTAGTCCCTAAGCCTTGTTACGCACCAGCTTTGCTTCCGCTAGACTGTCTTGTGCGCCACATCGGGCTTTGCAAGTAGCCCGGCATGCTCCTATATATTGTATTTACAAGGCCTATATAAGGCCTCCCAAGACACACACCTGCGTCTTGGATGGTATTAAGACTTGCTAGTAACTCTTTTAGTTGTCTATGCACAGTCCCTGTCCATAGTCTTCAGGACGTCTACTGGCTGTCTGTGGTTTCCCATCCCTGAGTTATTGTCTGTGGCTTCCAGGAACCCTGCTACCTATCAGTGGTCTCCGAGACATCACCTGTTTTTTTGCGGCTACCATTAACCCAGCTACCTGTCAATGGTCTCCACGACCTCATTTGTTTGCGACTTCCAGTAACCCTGCCATCTGTCAGTGGTTTCCAAGACTTCACCTGTTTATCTGCTGCTTCCAGTAACTCTGCTATCTGTTTCCAACATGCAATACCCGCGTGCCCAACCCACGTCCATGGCTCGTGTACCCACCCAAACCTTGGGCTTAGAGGATTCCCACACCTAGTGAGCATGCTTTATGCAACAACCCCCAATATTGCACTATTTGCAGTTAACTGGTACACTTGTAGGAATCGGGCAGGTACCTCTGAAGTCCTGCACACACTCTTCTGTTTTTGGGTCTTCGTTCCTGTGGAGTAGACGGTTGGCTTTCCACATTGTGTTCCTGAATTGGTTTTCTTTAGGGTTTCTTTGCCAGAGGATGACACACATGTCTGAGTTGACTTACCATCTTCCATAATACCTAAAACAAATAGAAAAAAAAAGTACTAATTAACTTGCGAAAATATAGACATAATACAGGTGCATCTCACAAAATTAGAATATCATCAAAAAGTTAATTTATTTCAGTTCTTCAATACAAAAAGTGAAACTCATATATTATATAGAGTCATTATAACCAGAGTGATCTATTTCAAGTGTTTATTTCTGTTAATGTTGATGATTATGGCTTACAGCTAATGAAAACACAAAAGTCATTATCTCACTAAATTAGAATACTTTATAACAACAGCTTGAAAAATGTTTTTAAAATCCAAAATGTTGTCCTACTAAAATGTATGTTCAGTAAATGCACTCAATACTTGGTCGGGCTCCTTGTGCATCAATTACTGCATCAATGCGGCAATGTGGCATGGAGGCGATCAGCCTGTGTCACTGCTGAGGTGTTATGGAAGCCCAGATGGCTTTGATAGCAGCCTTCAGCTCGTCTGCATTGTTGGGTCTGGTATCTCTCATCTTTCTCTTGGCAATACCCTATAGATTCTCTATGGGGTTAAGGTCAGGCGAGTTTGCTGGTCAATCAAGCACAGTGATACTGTTGTGTGTAAACCAGGTATTGGTACTTTTGGCAGTGTGGACAGGTGCCAAGTCCTGCTGGAGAATGAAATTTCCATCTCCAAAAAGCTTGTCGGCAGAGGGAAGCATGAAGTGCTCTAACATTTCCTGGTAGACGGCTGCGCTGACTTTGGTCTTGATAAAACACAGTGGACCTACACCAGCAGATGACATGGCTCCCCAAACCATCACCGATTGTGGAGACTTCACACTAGACCTCAAGCAGCTTGAATTGTGGCCTCTCCACTCTTCCTCCAGACTCTGGGACCTGGATTTCCAAATGAAAGTTGGACCTCTGGGACCTTGTGGAGTGTGTCAATGACTTCCTTCTGGACATCTGTCAAGTCAGCAGTCTTCCTCATGATTGTGGAGCCTACTGAAACAGACTAAGGAACCTTTTAAAGTGCTTAGGAAGCCTTTGCAGGTGTTTTTGTTAATAATTCTAATTTACTGAGATAATGTGTTTTGTGTTTTCATTGGCTGTAAGCCATAATCAACATTAACAGAAATAAACACTTGAAATTGATCACTCTGTGTGTAATGACTCTATATAATATATGAGTTTCACATTTTGTATTGAAGAACTAAAATAAATTAACTTTTTGATGATATCCTAATTTTGTGAGATGCACCTTTATATATATACCTCATGCTAAATGGGTCAGAAGCAAAAGGCCAAGTTCTGGGGGTCTGCACCATATACCCCAAAAAATAAATTCTTGACTGATCGTTCAGAATTCAGTTGGTTAGAAATAATTTTTCTGTGGCTTTGGAGCCATAAATCCTTAATGTTCATTGTTCTGGAAATAACGTCAGCTGTCAAGAGATAGGATGGACTCATGATAGCAAACTGATTAACCCTAGCATGGTGCTGAAAAATCCCTGTGGACATTTTCTCTTTCAATCCTTTGACTTTAGAGACATCCTTAAAACGCAAGGTCACAACCCTTGTGCTATACTGTGCCGTACAAAATGAGTATTTTCCGCATGACATACCGCTCATTTCTTCTAGGCGAT
Source organism: Phyllobates terribilis (assembly GCF_046119375.1). NCBI lineage: Eukaryota > Metazoa > Chordata > Amphibia > Anura > Dendrobatidae > Phyllobates > Phyllobates terribilis. Next base: position 717,282,116 of record NW_027362764.1, read on the forward strand.
GCGAGTGCAGAAACGTAAGTACAAATTATTGCAGTAATGAAATTTTATGATGAAAAATAAAAGATTCTGCCAGAACATCAAAGGTTTTTTTTCTTCCCAAGGTCAAACATTCAACAACCTCCTTGAAGCAAAGTAATTAGCCAGAAAGCTGTGTGTGAATGCCTCCAATTATCCAGTGCGTAACAGCAATGTACCAAGAGCCAATATGGAAGTAACATGTAAAATCTAATCATATAGTTTTACTTTCTAGTAACACAAGAACAGACTGCTGACTTCTTTTAACCTTTTCACATCTTTGTAAACCTAAAGCAGTTCAAAGAAGCTTAAAAAGACTCAACCTATGCACTGACTACAAGTCATCTTTACATTTCTGTTCATTTGTCTTAGGATTTTTTAACCCCTTTAAAACAGACCAATTTCCATGTTTGCATTTTCGTTTTTTTCCTCCCAGAGCCAAAACTTTTTTTATTTTTCCGTCCACTTAGACATATGAGGGCTTGTTTTTTTTTTTGCAGAAGGAGTTGTACTTTTGAATGACACCATTCATTTTACTGCATTGTGCACTGGAAAACGAAGAAAAACAATCCAAGTGGGGAGAAATTGTGAAAAAAAAAACGTAATTCTGACACCGTGTTTTGGGAATTGTTTTTACGTTGTACATTTTGTGGTAAACACGACCTTGAAATATGATTCTGCTCATCAGTACAATTACGGCGATACCAAACATGTCTAAGTGTTTTTTATTATTTTAGTGGTGAAAAAAAAAATATGTTGCCATTTTCTGAGACCCGTAACGTTTTTATTTTTCGGTTGATGTGGGGCGAGATGACGTTTTATTTATATTGTTTAGATGTGATGTTTTAATCGCTCGTTACAGCATTTTTTTTGTAGTATCGCGGCGAACAAAAATATACACACACAAAGAAATAGGATAGATGGACTTCTGATAGCAAGCACCATAAAGAAGATGGGGACACCCTGTCTTCATCGCAGGACAGCAGTGGAGGAAGGCATTGTTATATCATCAAGTAGAGGGCAGGAAGAGGGAGAGGGGGCAGGAAAAATCAGTTTTTGGTGGGGTAGAGGATAATAGGGTGACTCTGGAGTCTCCCCTCCACCTCCTGCTATTGCCGGCTACAGAGCTGGGCTTCCGTAGCACTGCAGGAGAGAAAGTGGTGACATGATCTATTCAGTTCTTTCTTATAGTTCTGCACCGCTGATTACATAGCTCTACTGGACACATTTACAAGCAGCCTGAGCCTCAATAGCAGGTCTGTGCTGGTAGGGGGTAAGGGCTGTTAGGCTCCGGGAGCAGTTGTAGTGCTGAGCCTGTCCCTTCAGCCACTGGTACATTATTGGCACTGTCACTCTGCTGGCGGGTTCTGACTCCGCTACTACGTTCTGCAATTCATACTCAGGATGTAGGGAGGCAGGGCTCATGGACAGGGAAGTCAGGTCCTGCTTTGCCAAACAAGGATGCAAGTCCCAAGATGGGGAGGAAAGGGGAAGTGTAGAGACAGGCTTGGCCTGGCCCACAGGAGAACAGGAGAATCCTCCGGTGGGCCACCACCCTCTTATATGAGCAGCACTTGGCACAATATACTTGAATCACTAGGTACAAAGGCAGCATCTTATTCGTTTAACAATCTACCCAGATCATTGTTATATAAATTTGTGATTAAGGATAATGTCACATTTGCATGTAGCTGAAAAGTGGGGCCCTGGAGTTGGTTACTGGTGGGCCCTTGGCACTCCAGTCCAACACTGTATAGAGATCTTTAATGGGAGTCAAACTTTAGGGAAGGTGCCACTGTTCACTGGAGCTGTAGTCTGAGCCTGCTCAGCCTCTGCACCCCACATCTCCAAGCTGGCAGTAATTGTATAATAGGCAATAAAGGAGCCAACATTCAGTGAGGAAGATGCGCTCGACTTTTTCCCCTCCTCTGTCTGGGGAGAAGTAGAGCTTAAATCAGGCATGCAGCATATGTGTTGTATGTTGAGAAGAGAGAGACTGTCAGAGTCAGTGGCCCACTGGGGTATCTACTGATTCCCTGGTGGGCCAGAACGAGTCTGCCCATAATGCCTTGCAGGTATTGCATCACATGGTATAACACAACTAATCAGGAGGAACTATCATAGCCTGTATAAAAGCAGAGGCGGGGAATGGAGCAGCAATTTTGTGATTCTGGATGGTGAGAGGACGTCACAGCTCACAGTTTAGCTATAGAGACACGTAGAGGAAGTCATAAAACACTGAACAAATTGTACAGATATGGTGTAACAGCAGAGCAGTGAAGAAGATTTGTGTGTGGGGAAAAGAGAATAATACAGATTTAATTGACCGTGATACAGAGTCTACACGTAACAGAGTCACTGTGTTTCTGGCGTCATCTCACCACAGCCATATATAGTGCCTACAAGTAGTATTCAACCCCCTGCAGATTTAGCTGGTTTGATAAGATGCAAATAAGTTAGAGCCTTCAAACTGCAAACGAGAGTAGGTTTTATGAACAGAAGCATAAATCTTACAAACCAAAAAGTTATGTTGCTCAGTTGAATTTTATTAAATTTTAAACATAAAAGTGTGGGTCAATTATTATACAACCCCTATGTTTAATATTTTGTGGAATAACCCTTGTTTGCAATTACAGCTAATAATCGTCTTTTATAAGACCTGATCAGGCCGGCACAGGTCTGTGGAGTTATCTTGGCCCACTCCTCCATGCAGATCTTCTCCAAGTTATCTAGGTTCTTTGGGTGTCTCATGTGGACTTTATTCTTGAGCTCCTTCCACAAGTTTTCAATTGGGTTAAGGTCAGGAGACTGACTAGGCCACTCCAACACCTTGACTTTTTCCCTCTTGAACCAGGCCTTGGTTTTCTTGGCTGTGTGCTTTGGGTCATTGTCTTGTTGGAAGATGAAATTACGACCCATCTTAAGATCCTTGATGGAGGAGCGGAGGTTCTTGGCCAAAATCTCCAGGTAGGCCGTGCTATCCATCTTCCCATGGATGCGGACCAGATGGCCAGGCCCCTTGGCAGAGAAACAGCCCCACAGCATGATGCTGCCACCACCATGCTTGACTGTAGGGATGGTATTCTTAGGGGTCGTATGCAGTGCCATCCAGTCTCCAAACGTCACGTGTGTGGTTGGCACCAAAGATCTCGATCTTGGTCTCATCAGACCATAGAACCTTGAACCAGTCTGTCTCAGAGTCCTCCAAGTGATCATGAGCAAACTGTAGACGAGCCTTGACATGACGCTTTGAAAGTAAAGGTACCTTACGGGCTCGTCTGGAACGGAGACCATTGCGGTGGAGTACGTTACTTATGGTATTGACTGAAACCAATGTCCCCACTGCCATGAGATCTTCCCGGAGCTCCTTCCTTGTTGTCCTTGGGTTAGCCTTGACTCTTCGGACAAGCCTGGCCTCGGCACGGGAGGACACTTTCAAAGGCTGTCCAGGCCATGGAAGGCTAACAGTAGTTCCATAAGCCTTCCATGTTAGAACCTTGCTGTTAGGTTTTTTTTCCTTTGCTGGTCACATGACCTTGTTGGCCTATTTAATCCTGCTCCGCCCTTCTGGCTTTGCTGGACTTCATTGTATATCTACTTTCTAGCTAGCCTGTGCTCTGTATCTAACTCTGTTAGTTTGCTTGGTCTACGGACCTCTAGGTTCTATCTATTTTGTTTGTTCGTCTGTCTGCTGCTATTTCTGTTAGGAGGTGTCCCATATTCCTCCCAGTCCTTAGTACTTGTAGGGATTCCCTCCCCAAATCTATAGGTCTCCGTACAGACTAGATTAGGACTTTAGCAGGTCTGATCGCAGGATCAGGTTCCCTGTTACATCGTAGGGATTCAGCTGAGTCTTATAGTAGGGACAGATCTCCTCTCTTTCCTTAGCTTTGGTAGCAGAACATAACAGTAAGTCCAGCCTGTAAATTCTCTAAGGAAAGATTTTTTTTTGTTCCATCATGGTGTCGGTTCAGGATTTGGCTAAACACCTGCAGGGACTCTCTCTGGAAGTGGCCGAGCTCCGTCAGCACGTGAGTAACTGTCCTGGAGCATATTTCTTGGAGCCTAAGGTATGTTTGCCGGATTTATTTTTTGGTGAACATCGAGAATTTTTTTCATTTAAAAATGCTTGCTTATTGTATTTTCGTTTGAGACCCAAGTCCTCTGGGGATGAATCCCAGCGCGTAGGGTTCATAATGTCACTTTTGCGCAAAGAGCCTCAGGAGTGGGCCTTTTCTTTGCAACCTAGTGATACATGCTTCAGATCAGTGGATAGTTTTTTTTCTGCTTTAGGACTATTATATGATGATCCTGACCGTGTGGCATCAGCTGAGACTGAGTTGAGACGTTTAAAACAAGGATCAGGTAATATGGAAAAATATTGTACACATTTTCGTCGTTGGTCCACTCAAACAGGGTGGAACGATTCTGCTCTGAAAAGTCTATTTCTTGCTGGGCTCAGTGAAAAGGTTAAAGACCTGCTAATTGCTTATCCTACACCTGAGGATTTGCAACAGGCTATGCAATTAGCTATACGGGTGGACAGAAGACTGCGTGCTAGGGTTAATGAGAGCAAATCCTCTGCTATGTCAGTTTCTGGTTATGATAATGTGTGTACTAACAGTGGTGAACCGATGGAGATTGGATCGGTGGCACCTCGCTCTCAAGAAAAACACCGTCGTTTTTCAGAAGGCTTGTGTTTCTATTGTGGAAAATCTGGTCATTTAATTAAAGGCTGTGAGCTTCGTATGAAGAAAGAAAAAAAAATGGTCAGTCACGCCCGTATTGCCTGTTTAAATTCCAAGGGTATATTTTTAGCTGCTTCCACGATTGCTCAGGAAAAATTAATGGAATTTCGGGTGTTTGTTGATTGCGGGTCTACACTGAATGTTATTGATGGGGGATTCGTGGAAAAACTCAATTTAAAACCTGAACCTTTATCATCCCCCATTGCTGTGGTTTCTGTGGATGGCTCCCCTTTGAAGAATATTACTCTCAAGGTCAGTGAATTTCCTCTCACTATTAATGGTGTTCACCATGAGAAATTGGATTTGGTAGTGTTGAATAACTTGCCTTCTCCAGTAATATTGGGTTTGCCCTGGTTAAAATTTCACAATCCTGTACTGGATTGGTCTACCAGTGAAATTAAATCCTGGAGCCATAAATGTTATGACAAGTGTTGTAACGGGCGTATTGCAGCTTTGGATAGGGGAGAATTGCCTGTTCCTATTCAGGATTTTTGGAGAGTTTTTTCTGAGAAAGAATCGCAGGTTTTGCCTCCCCATAGAGACTATGATTGTTCTATTGAATTTGTCCCTGGAGCGACTCTTCCTAAAAGTCGTTTATTTAACCTTACTATTCCTGAGAGGAAGGCTTTGGAGGAATACATACAGACAAGTTTGGCCGCCGGTCACATTAGGCCCTCTAAGTCTCCTGTGGCGGTTGGATTTTTTTTTGTAAAAAAAAAGGACGGCGGTTTACGTCCTTGTCTGGATTTTCGTGAGATTAACAAAATTACGGTACGCAATCCTTACCCACTGCCATTGATTCCTGATCTGTTTAACCAGTTATTGGGGGCCAAGTGGTTCTCTAAAATTGACCTTAAGGGGGCATACAATCTGTTGCGCATGAAGGAGGGTGATGAATGGAAGACTGCTTTTAACACCCCTGTGGGTCATTTTGAGAATCTGGTTATGCCTTTTGGTCTTACTAATGCTCCTGCATTTTTTCAGAATCTGATTAATGACATCCTTAGACCTTTGATCGGTAAAAATGTGGTTGTGTATTTGGATGACATTTTGATTTATTCGCCAGATCTGGAGTCTCATTGGCGGAGCGTGCGTGAGGTATTACAGTTATTAATGGACAATTCGCTTTTTGCTAAGCTGGAGAAATGTGAGTTCGCTGTACAGAGAATTAGTTTTTTGGGCTACATTATCTCCAGCAAAGGTTTTGAGATGGATCCGGTTAAGGTTCAGGCTGTGCAGGAATGGCCTAGGCCTATTGGTTTGAAATCAATACAGAGGTTTTTGGGTTTCGCCAATTACTATAGAAAATTCATAAAAAATTTTTCTAGTATTGTCAAACCTCTGACTGATCTCACCAGGAAAGGTGCTGATGCGGTTCAGTGGTCTTCTGAGGCCATTGAAGCTTTTGTGTATCTCAAGGAGAGGTTCACCTCTGCTCCCATCCTTATGCAGCCTGATGTTACTAGGCCGTTTTTGGTTGAGGTTGATGCTTCCTCTGTGGGGGTTGGCGCAGTATTGTCTCAGGATAACGGGGATGGATTACATCCCTGTGCATTTTTTTCAAAAAAATTTTCGGAGACTGAATTGAATTACGATATTGGTAATCGGGAATTATTGGCTATTAAACTCGCATTTGAACACTGGCGCCACTTCTTGGAAGGTGCGGAATTTCCCGTTCAGGTTCTTACGGATCATAAAAATCTGATATATCTTGACGCTGCCAAGCGCCTGAATGCCCGTCAGGCTAGGTGGGCACTGTTTTTCTCGCGGTTTAATTTCTCCGTTACTTACATCCCTGGTACTAAGAATGTTAAGGCGGATGCCTTGTCTCGCAGTTTTTCTCCCATAGTCGGTGCTGAGAAAGAGGAAAACATTTTACAAGAAGGTGTTGTGATAGCTGCTTTAGACTCCGTTTTGGAAGATGAGATTCTTAAAGCTCAGGAGAATGCCCCATCTAACACTCCTCATGGGAGGTTGTTTGTGCCTGGGACCTTTAGGAGAGATTTGTTTGTTGAGTGTCACGAATCTCGGTTGGCAGGTCATCCCGGAATCTCTGAGACCAAGAGACTGGTGGGTCGCAGTTTTTGGTGGCCTGGATGGCAGAAGGAAGTCATTAAGTGGGTGCGCCAATGTACTATATGTGCTAGATCTAAGTCCTCACATACTCCTGCTGCGGGGTTGCTTTGTCCTTTGGAGGTCCCCAGTGCTCCTTGGACACATTTGGCTATGGACTTTATAACTGACCTTCCCCCCTCTGAGGGTTTTACTGTCATCTGGGTGGTCGTGGACCGTTTTAGCAAGATGTGTCACTTGGTTCCCTTCGTCAAACTGCCCTGCGCTAAAACTCTCGCTAAGGCCTTTGTCAAGGAAATTGTCAGACTTCATGGCGTTCCTACTGACATTGTTTCTGATAGGGGTCCTCAGTTCGTGGCTCGTTTTTGGCGTGCCTTTTGTGACAGGTTGGGAATTCATTTGTCGTTTTCGTCCGGATATCATCCTGAATCTAATGGCCAGACAGAAAGGAAAAACCAGGATGTTGAGCAGTTCTTGCGTTGTTTTGTGGCAGACAATCAAGAGGGGTGGTCTGAGTTTCTGCCACTTGCCGAATTTGCTCTGAACAATCATACATCTTCTTCTGCTGGTTGTTCGCCTTTTTTTTGTTGTTCTGGGAGACATCCGTCGTTTGGGTCGTTCTCCAAGTTGGGATCTGCCGTGCCTGAGGAGGAGAATTTTTCCGGTGATTTGGAAAGAGTTTGGACGGATGTGCGTGGTAATCTTCAGGAGGCCAACAGAAAATCTAAAGACTACTTTGATAGGAAACGACAGGAGGTTTTGTTCGCTGTTGGTGACATGGTTTGGTTGTCCTCTAGGAATCTGCGGTTGAGGATTCCTTCTAAGAAATTGGGTCCCAAGTTTGTAGGGCCCTTTAAGGTGCTTCAGGTTGTCAACCAATCTGCTGTTAGGTTGGAGGTTCCTACCTCCTGGAGAATTAATCCGGTCTTTCATGTCTCTCTGTTAAAAAAAGCTGTTGTGTCGGATGGTGACGCCTCTGCCTCTGTTCCTCTGGTGGTGGAGGACGGGGAATATGAAATTTCTCGCATCCTTGACTCTAGACGGTATAGAGGTAGTTTGCAGTATCTTGTAGCCTGGAAAGGTTTCGGACCCGAGGATAACTCTTGGGTGAGGTCAGATGATGTTTCCGCGTCCAGACTTATCAGAGCGTTTCACAGGAGATTTCCTGATAAGCCTGGTCCTAGGGGATCCGGAGGATCCTCTTAGAAGGGGGGGTACTGTTAGAACCTTGCTGTTAGGTTTTTTTTCCTTTGCTGGTCACATGACCTTGTTGGCCTATTTAATCCTGCTCCGCCCTTCTGGCTTTGCTGGACTTCATTGTATATCTACTTTCTAGCTAGCCTGTGCTCTGTATCTAACTCTGTTAGTTTGCTTGGTCTACGGACCTCTAGGTTCTATCTATTTTGTTTGTTCGTCTGTCTGCTGCTATTTCTGTTAGGAGGTGTCCCATATTCCTCCCAGTCCTTAGTACTTGTAGGGATTCCCTCCCCAAATCTATAGGTCTCCGTACAGACTAGATTAGGACTTTAGCAGGTCTGATCGCAGGATCAGGTTCCCTGTTACATCGTAGGGATTCAGCTGAGTCTTATAGTAGGGACAGATCTCCTCTCTTTCCTTAGCTTTGGTAGCAGAACATAACATTCCACTTACGGATGATGCTCCCAACAGTGGAGACAGGTAGGCCCAACTCCTTGGAAAGGGTTTTGTACCCCTGGCCAGCCTTGTGACCCTCCACGATCTTGTCTCTGATGGCCTTGGAATGCTCTTTTGTCTTTCCCATGTTGACCATGTCTGAGTGCTGTTCATAAGTTTGGGGAGGGTCTTAAATAGTCAGAAAAGGCTGGCAAAGGAGATCTTTAATCCACACATGTGAAGCTCATTATTCTTGGTGCCTAAACTACTTCTTAATACTTTAGGGGGACCAAACAGAATTCTTGTGGTTTGAGGGGTTGAATAATAAATGACACTCTGAATTAACTTTTAACGTTTAAAAAAAAAAAAAAAAAAAGTTGCTGCAGTGCATTTCCCACTTCCAGGCTGATCTACAGTACAAATGTCACAATGCCAAGTTAATTCCGCATGTGTCAACCAGCTAAATCTGCAGGGGGTTGAATACTACTTGTAGGCACTGTATGTTGAGGTCACTTTGAGATTACTGAGACTGTATTTGCATGAAAGAGCTCAAAAGGGGTTGGATACAGTCCTAGATGACCTCAGAGTGTTGCACAAATCTTTTCAGGGCAATTGGAGGCTTTGTAGTACTTTTAATTTGGATCAATTCACAGCTTATCAAATTTTTGGGGAAAAATTTGACAAAGCTGGCGAATTTAAATTTCACAAGAATCGTTTTTTTTTTACTTGATCAGATTTCATGATGTTGAATTTTTTTTTTTAATTCTTATGGGTTTTTGTCGTGTTTTTTTAAAAAAAGCTACTGGCAGAAAATGTGTTTAAAAAATAATAATTTCTCACATAGTCAGTACACTGCTACTGCATTGACGTTGCTCTAGTGATCCTCCCTGGCCCTGCAATGATGATGTCACATCTATCCTCCACAAGATCGCTGGCCTCAGACACTGACGTGTAAATCATATGACCACGGAGACCAGTGATTGCCTACTGGAGTCATGTAAATGGTATATGTCATGTCATCATTGCAGGTGAGGCCCACTGGAGCAGCAGCACTAGAACGGCAGAGAATTGAAGAATAGGTAAGTTTTATTCAAACACATTTTCTACCATTTCACCGTTATTCAAAATTTCAGGACAAACTATTTAACTTATTGGAATACAATGAATGCCCCCTAATGGCAGGAACAAGAAAACACATTTTTATAATTTATGTTTTGACTGTATGAAGGGAGCAGTGGTGGAGCCTACCCTTGTGATGGGCATACTACTGCACATAGGTGGTTAGGAGGAGGTCTCAGATACAGGTTTTGTATAGGAGTCTGGAAATGCGTAAATGATACTGAATTATGAAAATAATAAAAACATGATAATTAAAGGCAAAATTCATAAGACACAAGGATTGCCTCAGATTAGAGATTCTAATCTAATTCTGGACATCCCTTTTAATATATACCCTGGTTGGTGTACAGTAATTTAGATGTATATGACGCACCCCTGGGCCTGTGTCGCACAGCGTTGCGCATGCAGGAGCTTACCCGGAGCCGGATCTGTTGAGGGTTGTGGTCTCGTGGCGGTGACCCGGTCCGTGCCCAGGGAGTCAGACTAAGTGGCGTTGTATTAGCGGTAGATGTTGGACGACTACGCCACCCGTTGAATGCAGCGTGATAGTATCACCCCCAACGGGAGGGGTATGGCCTCAGGGCAGCCGACATGGATGATGGGGGTAGCAGGAATCACTCAGAGACGATGCGGTGTAGTTCAGGATCTTTACTGGTGATAAAGATAGACCCTCCCGGAGTACTGGCTAGCGATCGGGGCCTGGTCAGTCCTTGAGCAGATGGGATCTCCCCTGGCCAGGCGGAGTTGTAGGCCTCCCAAACTGACTGTACTCTTCTGGCTACCTTGCTAGAGGCGGGTATAAGTAGCCCACGTCCCTGAGTGTACCGTGTGGTGCTCACCCGTATGGCCGGTGACTCGGGGCCTTCTAGTAGCTTCCGCTCCACGACGGCGGTGCTGGTCCCACGCGTGTGACCGTGCCTTCGGGTTTCTGGGCCAGAGGACCTGCAATCCCCTGCCGGTCGGTTTCTGCTGCTGGATAGGAGTTAGTCCCCACAGCCTCGGACTCCGGGTCCGGTGATAACTTCTCAGTCAGGGCGAGCTCTGCAGCTGCCAGCCCCTGACTCCTTGTAGCGCTGCTCCCACAGAGCTCCTGATGTTCTTCTCCTATATCTGCTTCTCTTCTCTGTCTCTACTTCTTCTCTACTCACTAACCCTGCCTCAGCCCTAGGTTTATATAGGGGAAGTTCTTCCCCTCCCAGGACTGGGCAGGAGGTGTGGCATGCATAGGATCCCTAACCAAGAGACCTCCCACCTGCTCTCAGACATAACATTGCTGTTACTGTGGGAACCAGACCCCTGGGGTGCCACATTCCCCCCTAGTGAAATTTAGTACTCCGGGACTAAACATATTTTTACAAAAACATAACAAGGTATAAACAATAATAATACAATAAGAAAAACACATAAAGATGGTTACGGCGTGTCCGCAACCGGGTGCAGTTTTGAAGAAAAGCAAGGTGTCCATTTCACCAAAACAGGGAGACGTAACCAGGTAGGGGTCTGTCCTGCCCCGAGTCCTTAACAGTCTTTAGTCCATTCCTAGGTTACGCTCCAACCAATTGTACAAGGATTCCCGGTAAATCCACCAAGGACTCCTAAAAATAACTAGAAACACATAATTATTTACAAGTAACAGACAGGTGACCACAAATAAAACAATTTAAACACTTCAAATCCTCCAACGTGCGGGTAACTGGCCTCTAGTGGCCCTAGTGGACCTACGGAGTTGACTGTCTGGCCCTGAACTACAGGGTGTAGGAGCTGTCAAGGGTAAACTGTGCAGCTGTCTACGGGCTCTTTGGCTCACTAGGGGTACGGCAAGCTCACTATGAGCAGAGGGTTGATCCTCCTGTTCTGCTTGTGTGGAGTCTGCTGCCTCCTGGACCGGCTGCTCTTCCAGCTCTACCTGTTGCTCCGTAGGCACTTGGGATGCTGGTTGGAGGAACGTGAGGTACCACAACTGCACCATTGACTTGAGTCCAGGACCGAGGGAAGTCTCCGAGCACAGTACTAACCATATCTTCCCTTTCCTCTACGGGTCGAGGGTCTTCTTGCTCTCCTTCTGGGTTCCGTAGCTGTTCGGGACACTTCTTCAGGTGATCCCGGGATACAATGGCTGTGGTTTCCCCTCCGTCTTTACTGATGGTACAGACCTTTGGGTTGTCGTGGCTTGAGGGCAGTACGGTGTATGGGTCCTTCTCCCACTGGTCGTCCAACTTGTGGAGCCGTCTCTTCCTCTTCAAGACCTGCTCTCCGGGTACCAGGGGAACAGCGGGAGCATACTGGTTGTAAGTTTTCTCTTGTCTTTCCCTAGCGAGACAGAGACTTCGCTCCACGCTCTCCTGTACTTTCCGGTACTGCTGCTGCCTCTCTGTGTCCCAGTCTGCTTCCGGTGAAGTGTCCTCGGGTGTCAGGACTCCCATCTCCAGGTCAACAGGTAGCTTACCAGGCCTTGCCCTCATTAGGTAAGCCGGGGTACAGTTGGTGGAACCTACAGGGATGTAGTTGTATAGGTCCACCAGGTCGGGCAGCTTCTCAGGCCACAGACTGCGTTCTTCCAGGGGCAACGTTTTCAGAAGATCCATTACCACCTGGTTCATTTTCTCACAAAGTCCATTAGTTTGCGGATGATAGGGTGTCGTACTTATCTTCCGGCAGCCATACAGATTGCAGAATTCCTGGAAGACCTCCGCTTCAAAGGCAGGTCCCTGGTCCGTCAGCACTTGGTCCGGGTACCCGTGTGGACGGCAGAAGTGCTGCTGGAAGGCTCTAGCTGCTGTTTGAGCTGTTAAGTCCTTAACGGGGACGACAACCAAGAACCGGGAGTAATGATCCACAATGGTTAACGCGTAGACGTAGCCACTTCTGCTTGGGGTCAGTTTTACATGATCCAAGGCTACCAGTTCCAACGGCTGCTTGGTGACGATGGACTGAAGGGGGGTCTTCTGGCTGGCACGGTCCTTCCTTCTTAGGTTGCACGGGCCACAGTCTCTGCACCACCTCTCGATGGTTCCCCTCATGCCTACCCAGTGGAACCGCCCGCGCAGCAGGAACTCCAGCTTCTTCCATCCGAAGTGTCCAGCCCCGTCGTGGTATGCCTCCATCACCATGGCTGCGTCTCTTCGTGGCACCACTACTTGCCAGATTAGTTCATGCGTCCGGGAGTTAACCATTCTGCGGCACAACTTCCCCTTGTAAAGGAACAGTCGACTCTTCTCAGCCCACAGTTGTTTGGCTTCCTCCGGAGCGTCTGGGTCAAGGCGAGCCTCTGGCCGAGTCAGCATCTCCTTCACCAGTCGGACGGCAGGGTCACTGTCTTGCGTTTCCTCCCAGTTGTAGTGAGGCAAGGGGTTAAACGTAGCGGCTTGCTTACTCCTTACCCGATGGGAATACTGGATAGTCCCATGACAGTGGAACGCGGGGAGTTCGACTTCTTCCAGTCCCTCTGGATCTTCTCCTACGTCCGGTAGGTTTGGCATCCTGGACAGGGCGTCCGCGTTGGTATTGGAGCGTCCTGCCCGGTATTTGATTGTGAACTCGTAGTTGGACAGACGGGCCATCCATCTCTGCTCTAGGGCACCGAGTCTTGCCGTGTCCAGGTGTGTCAACGGGTTGTTATCCGTGTACACGGTGAACCGGGAAGAAGCGAGGTAGTGCTTAAAGCGTTCGGTGACTGCCCACACCATTGCCAGGAACTCTAGCTTAAATGAGCTGTAATTCTCAGGGTTTCTTTCGGTGGGTCGCAGTTTTCGACTGGCGTAAGCGATTACTCGTTCTTTCCCCTGCTGGATCTGGGACAGTACGGCTCCTAGCCCGATGTTACTTGCGTCGGTGTAGAGGATAAAGGGCTGGCTGTAATCAGGGTACGCCAGGATTTCATCCCCCGTGAGGGCCATCTTCAGCTGGCGGAAGGACTCTTCTTCTAACTTCTCCCATTTGAAGGGCGGCTTCTGGTTCTTGGCCTTCCGGGACTGGCCTATCAGGAGGTCCTGCACAGGAGCTGCCTTTTTGGTGAAACCGGGGATGAATCTGCGGTAATAGCCTACCAACCCGAGGAACTGCCGCACTTCCTTTACACTGGAGGGACTTGGCCATTCCTTAATTGCGGTGATCTTATCAGGGTCGGGAGCCACTCCGTCAGCGCTCACCACATGTCCCAGGTACTGCACCTTTGGTTTTAGGAGGTGACACTTGGAGGGTTTTACCTTTAGGCCGTAGTTTGCCAGAGCTTCGAACACTTCCGCCAGGTGTTTCAGGTGGTCCTCATAAGTCTTGGAATATACGATGACATCGTCCAGGTACAACAGGACCGTCTCGAAGTTTCTGTGGCCCAGACAGCACTCCATTAATCGTTGAAAGGTTCCTGGTGCGTTACAGAGTCCGAACGGCATGCAGGTAAACTCGCTAAGTCCCATCGGGGTGGTGAATGCGGTCTTCTCCCGGTCCGCCTCTGCTACAGGAACCTGCCAGTACCCGCTAGTGAGATCCAAGGTAGAGAAGAAGTTAGCAGATCTTAAAGCAGCCAAAGACTCCTCTATCCTTGGTAAGGGGTACGCATCTTTGTGTGTGATATGGTTGATTTTCCGGTAATCTACACACATCCTCATGGTGTTGTCTTTCTTTTTGACTAAGACTAGTGGAGCTGCCCAGGGGCTACAGCTATCCCTGATCACCCCAGCCTCCTTCATGTCCCTAAGCATCCCCTTGGCGTGTTGGTAGTGTGCAGGGGGTACGGGTCGACACCTCTCTTTTATGGGAAGATGGTCTCCCGTGGGGATGTGGTGTTCTACCCCCTTGACTCGCCCGAAGTCTAACGGGTGTTTACTAAACACTCTCTCGTACTCTTGAACCACCCGATAGACTCCCTGTCTCTGGTGTGAGGGAGTGGAGTCAGTACCCAAATGTAGTTGCTGACACCAGTCCTCCATTGTTTCCTTAGAGCCGTTACCTTCCTCCGGGGAAGATGGAGGCAAGGGTTCTACGGACTGTATGGAATTTTGATTGATGGTATACAATTTGGCTAGCGTGGCATACCGGGGCAGGTACACTTCCCTCTTCCCGATATTTATTATGCGAACGGGCACCCTCCCATGGCGTACATTGACCACCCCCCGTGCTGTCAAAATGGTGGGCCTACTGTCTGAGTAAACTGGTTCTACCATTGCCTGGTAATCTCTACCTCTCAGACCAATAGCTGCCCGGCACCAAATCATCATTTCACTTTTTGGGGGCATGGCAATAGGGAAAGGGTCACACATTCTTACGCTACCAATCTCACCACCGGAGAGTTCTATCTGTTGCCGTCGCATCAGTGCCCGGATCTCTTTCTGGAGCACTCGCTGCTGGCCGGAGCTGGCGTTCTTGGCAACCTGCTGTAAAAGGAAAATCACCTCTGCAAGACAATTTTCAATTACATTAGTTCCTAGAGTTATCTTTGGGTGACTCTCGTGCTTGTCAATGTCTACAATGATCAGTCCCTGTGCCGCCAGTTCAACTCTACCGATTTTAATGGTCACCTCTTTAAATCCAATCTGTGGCACGGGCTGACCATTGCTGGCGATGATACTCAAATCGTCGTCAGGGTAGCGGGTGATATCCGAGTCATTCCAGTACTGCTTGAAGAGCACGTACGGGATAGTGGTAACCTGTGACCCGGTGTCCAGTAGGGCACTCATAGGGATGCCATCCAGTACCACAGGCAAGACTGGACGTCCTCCCACATATCTGTCGCGCCAGTTCGATGGGCCTGATGATCTTTTTCCTGGGGTTTGGCCCTCTACCCCAGGTTGTGCCAGTTTAAAGGACAGTACCTTGCCATATGTCCGGGTTGATTGCAGCGGCGGCAGATGGGTTGTCTGTCCTCGTTGTATCGGTCGCTGGGTCTTCCTCTGGCCGGTGGGGTCCTCCTTGGTCGACGCCACGGGATGTCCTCCAGTCCGGATGCCAGCTGGATCTTCCCTGGAGTGGAAACCTGTAAAGACTGCACAGTTCGGGTTAGCGCGGCAACGCTTTTAGCTAGCTCTTGGACCTGATGGTGCAGGTCTGGAGCCGGGTCATTGTTCAAAGCCTGCGCATCAGCTCCCACAGGCCCTGCCGACAAGGGTGCCGCCTCCTGGTGGTAAGTGGTAGTGGGGCGTCTGTGGGTCACAACGCCACCTGGTGCCGGTTCTCGGAGCACCCGGATGGCTCTGTCCTTGAACTGTGCAAATCCCAGATGAGGGTCCTGTAAGGCCATTGCCCGCAACTGGGTTCGGTGGGCATTGCAATATAAACCCTCTATAAATTGTTCAGTCAACAGCCTGTCCTCGTCTCCCACGCCGTCAGGGTCGGTCTGCTTAATGGCTCTCAGGGCCTCTTGTAGGTTCAGGGCATAGTCCCTTATACTCTCGTATGCTCGCTGCTTGCACCCGTAGAATCTAAGCTTGATCTCGGCTGAGGTGCGGGTATCAAAGGTGTCCCTCAGCTGGGTTAGTATCCCTGCAACAGTCCTCCCCCAGGTGGCCAGGACTTTACCTCCCTTTGGGCTGCCCCGGTTAATTGGGCCACCAGGATTCTCACTTTTTGCTCTTCTGTGAGGGGATATACCTGGAAGAGGCTATCCAGCTTTTCTCTAAAGTCATGCAGGGTATGTGACTCCCCTGAGTACTGGGGTAGCCAGGCCGCTCCCGGGATATGGGGCATGGTGAAAGGCATGACTGCAGCAGCGGTGGCACTGGCGGGGGTTGAGGCAGTGAAGCTCTCCTTCGTATCCGACATCTTCCTCCCCCCTAGTGGACCGTGGCCTACCTTGCGATGATCCTCTTCCGTAGGCCGCGGCTCCGCAGTGGATCGTCAGGGCTGAGGACCTTCCGTCGCGCTCCTGTGACGTCGGCGTCTGCTGGGCTCCTTCCAGGACCTTACGCAACCTCCGGACGTGAGGCGGGGCTTCAGTTCTCGCGCGCTTTCGGAGTCCACGCCCCTCTTCTTCCCGCGCGGCGTCTTCAAGATGGCGTCCAACGGCGGGAAAACTCCACGGATGGCGGGAAGAAGGCAGAAGATGGCGCTGGATGGCGGGAAAACTTTGCGGATGGCGGGAAGAAGGTAGAAGATGGCGCCGGATGGCGGGAAACCTCCACGGATGGCGGGAATCTTCACCACTGGTAAGTTTGAACAGTCTTTTTCAGGCACGCAGTACCCGGTGGTTGCGGGCACGAGATCCTGCCGACTACGCCAAATGTTGACGCACCCCTGGGCCTGTGTCGCACAGCGTTGCGCATGCAGGAGCTTACCTGGAGCCGGATCTGTTGAGGGTTGTAGTCTCGTGGCGGTGACCCGGTCCGTGCCCAGGGAGTCAGACTAAGTGGCGTTGTATTAGCGGTAGATGTTGGACGACTACGCCACCCGTTGAATGCAGCGTGATAGTATCACCCCCAACGGGAGGGGTATGGCCTCAGGGCAGCCGACATGGATGATGGGGGTAGCAGGAATCACTCAGAGACGATGCGGTGTAGTTCAGGATCTTTACTGGTGATAAAGATAGACCCTCCCGGAGTACTGGCTAGCGATCGGGGCCTGGTCAGCCCTTGAGCAGATGGGATCTCCCCTGGCCAGGCGGAGTTGTAGGCTTCCCAAACTGACTGTACTCTTCTGGCTACCTTGCTAGAGGCGGGTATAAGTAGCCCACGTCCCTGAGTGTACCGTGTGGTGCTCACCCGTATGGCCGGTGACTCGGGGCCTTCTAGTAGCTTCCGCTCCACGACGGCGGTGCTGGTCCCACGCGTGTGACCGTGCCTTCGGGTTTCTGGGCCAGAGGACCTGCAATCCCCTGCCGGTCGGTTTCTGCTGCTGGATAGGAGTTAGTCCCCACAGCCTCGGACTCCGGGTCCGGTGATAACTTCTCAGTCAGGGCGAGCTCTGCAGCTGCCAGCCCCTGACTCCTTGTAGCGCTGCTCCCACAGAGCTCCTGATGTTCTTCTCCTATATCTGCTTCTCTTCTCTGTCTCTACTTCTTCTCTACTCACTAACCCTGCCTCAGCCCTAGGTTTATATAGGGGAAGTTCTTCCCCTCCCAGGACTGGGCAGGAGGTGTGGCATGCATAGGATCCCTAACCAAGAGACCTCCCACCTGCTCTCAGACATAACATTGCTGTTACTGTGGGAACCAGACCCCTGGGGTGCCACATATATACGGTACATACACAGCCATGATCTTCAAATGAATGTTTGTTCTGCAGCAATTCTGTGCTTGCGCCAAAGAACATTAAATAAAAAAAGTATCAGAAAGCAAACAAAATAAATCAGTTAAATGCTGGAACTAAGTAGATAATTCAACATTAATATTATAAATATAATTACTGCAGTTCATCATACGAGAAGGAGAAAATGGTTTAATAACAGTTCTGCTATTGTTTTACCAGCATTTCCAGAATAGGAAGAGTTAACAAAAAATAAACAGCTTAATTGTAAGAACATGGCAGTGTGAACGTGAAGGATTAGCATAACGAATGGAAAAGTCAAACCTGGAACCGCTATGGATTATATTAATGTGCTGTCTGTGGGTGACGGTTTACATGAAGAATCCCATAGGAAGGAAGTGTGCAGCTACTGTAAATGCTCAATAGACATTTGATGACAGTTCTCCAGTTTATATATTTTGATTACTCTTAGATTTTTATATTTATTTTACCCACTTATATAGCTCCATTATTTCCACAGCGCTTTACAGACATTATTGGCGCTGTTCCCATTGGGGCTCACAATCTAAATTCCTTATCAATATGTCTTTACACATAAATAGCAAAGTGGAACAAGTATTGTTCTCAAGAAATGCATCTTGACACTGTGGTTTCCTGCAAGGGAAATGCTACAATAGCCAGCCTATAGATTTTTACTATTAAATTGCAACAATTTTATCTTGAATTTATAGAGCTTAAAGAGCTATTCCCATTTTAGTAAATGATGGAATATCGCCATCACTTAAAGTCATCCTGGATATGGATGACCTAACATTTCCTTATGACCTATCCACCACTTGCCAACCCCATGATCAGCTATTACCAGGTCACGTGGCTGCTGGAAGTACAGAGTGTATAGATCGAGGACACTACAGCTTTATACACTGTGTAGTGCCCATGGTTGGGTATTGCAGCTCAGCTCCCCTTGAAGAAAAAGTGACCTGGGTGCAATACCCAAGAATGGGCGCTACATAGTCTACAGAGGTATGTTATTGCAGTTCAGTAGACTGTTATTCCAGCAGCCTCGGTACCCGGTAGCGACATGTCACTCAGATGATGTCGCAACATCCCTGGCTAATCCAAAGCTGTTCTGGGTATGCCGGAAGATAAAAGATTCCCGAGCCTCCTGTCTTAGCTAAACGCAGCAGAATTTCTGCGCAAAAAAAGAAATCGGAAAAATGCAGCATTTACGCTATATGTGAACGCGGTCTAAAGGTCCAAATAATGTAGACGTGATTTCATGAAAACTCCACCAGCTATACGTCTAAAGAGACTGTTGTACGGTGTGGTTTTTCTCTAGAAGCCAGAAAAAAATGCATGATAAAAAAAAGGCTGTTACACTTTTAAGTGCAGAATCAAAGCTTTTCTGTATTATTAGAAAAGCATTAATAATGCTGCTTCAAATCTGCTTCAAAAACACATCAAATAAGGGGGAAAAACGCATAAAAAAGCAGCAAAAACACAATAATCAAAGGAGATTTTTATTGCATCGTGTGGTACGGACACCTGCAGAAAACGTGCAGATAAAAAGCAGAAAAAACACATTATTTATGCTACGTGTGAACACAGCATCAGCATTACATTTTTACTACATTTTTTATGGGTTTCATGGAGAAAAAAAAGAACAATCACACCATTTTTTATGCCAATTACTGGTCAGCGTAAATAATATAATCTGTTCACTGTATTGTGCGGATTGCTACGATTTCAGTGATACCAGATATGGCTGTTATTTGCTGATTTGTGATGTTTATTTTTTTTAAAAAACGCATTAAAAAATAACATTATTGTAATTTTTTTTCATTATTGTTAAGTAATTTAATAGGTAGAAAAAAATATGACCTTGTTTTTCCATATAGAATACCAGGACATAGAAATACACTGCTATGTACAGATGTATCTCTATGTACCTGTATAATCTGCCTGTAAATTCAGAGCCTGCAATGCAGCTTCAACTAAACAAAACTCCCCAACACTTGTCAGTGCAGGCAATGGCTCAAGGCTTTTTGCTACTGCCTATAATGATGCATTTTGTGGGATCAAATACCAGTGAGACCAGATCTCAAAAATGAGACGAAATTGTTTCTTCAATTGAATGTAAGCATGTAGAGAGCAGAGAGATGCTGTAGCAATGAATACAGCAGGAAAGAAGAAATGGCACAGGGTGAGTAGAAGTCGGGATACAGTACTGACCTCCCGGGACAGTGGAACTGCTTCCTCAAATCGGTACAAACTAGTTGGATCTGGGACGGTTTGGAGCTGTGGTGTTTCCCTATTTCAGAACTCTTGCATGAGCTGGCGGCGGTGGCCATTTTGGGCAATGTAATTTCACTTTGTCACACAAATTACAAAGTCAGTATTTAAAATAGTAGGCAGGTCACTGAAAGCACAGTGGCCTATCAGTAGGCAGAAATAGGAACACATGAATACATAAACAGAGCACCAGTTACAGCCCCTCCCTAAAGTCCCGTCCCGAAGCACCAGAATATCATTATGTCAGAAATGAAAATAAAGATTATAAAAGAACCACAGGACGGATTTCATCAACAAAGGTATCATTTTACTCAGTATAATGGCGTCCACCTGACAGTGTATGTCTTTTACTAAGCACAATCCTGCTGACAGGTGCACTTTAAAACATATGTTTAGTGTGCTCCATCATCAGCTCCTACTGTGCATTTACCTGGCTATACCTTTGTGACTCTTCATACTCTGCCTTACTAATCAACCTTCTGCAATCCACTTCCTGGATAGCCATAGGATATTCCATAATAGATACAGGTCCCAAAGGTAGGATCTGCATCTATCTTGAGAACGAGGTCCTGTCTTTTGACTTAAGGCTCATTCTGACTTCTGAATTTTTCACTTATGAGAAAAATGGTCGTAGTTTCATCAGTGATTTGGTTCAGAGCTTCTTCAGAGTGTCACCCGAGTTTCAGCAGTTTTTCTCAGATGAAAAGTTTCTTTTCCTTCTCCTATCTAGCAGTCTGAGAAACAAACAGCACTCAGATGGCAACTGAGTGCTGTCCAATTTTTATTTTATTTTCTTCATGGACTCATAGGTTTGCATTGCCGATTTTAATCCGACACTCGGATCAACATCGGACATATCTCCACGATTTTACACAGACCTCTCGGTCCACAAAAAAAATTCGGACATTTGAACAGCCACATAGACAATACTAGCAGACAAGATAATCAAACAAGATTAAAGTCAGTTCACCCACTTTTTAGATCCGTTGCACGGAAAGACAGCAGTGCCGCAGGAATAACATCAGGAAATGCCATATTAATGCCAAGTAGTTTGGTTGTGACTTTTTGATGATTCAGCTTTTAAGATTTTTTCAATAAATTGATTGTTTTTATTCAATCCGGATGCTGGAAGTCCTTCTACATTTCCTCATAGACAATACTAGGTACAAGTTCTATCAGTGAAAAACACAAATAGAACTCATACGAGAATATAAGCCCTAAATAGGTGCGCGCTTCTTTCCACTATTTTTATGGGTGATCTGAAAACAGCCATCCACACTAACCACTTACCATCTAATAGTTATAGCTAGATTTTTCTTTTTATGGGTAGTTGCATTAACATTTGGATTTTTTTTATTTTAATTAGCTTTTTTTCCCCCATTTCCTGTCTTAATAATCACAAGCTCTTAATGAATTGAGAGTATTGTTCGAGCGAGCCGATGAATTGTGCATTATCGCAGAATACGTGACAGGTAGGCTGAATGCCGCCTCGCTCAGAGAAGCAGATGAAGGGAATGCTATGTAAACGACTTACGCCATCTGCTCTGCAAAGACTTTGATTAGTAACATCCACTTTTCTAGACATATGGCTGAGCAGATACGTCTGTTTTCCCGTCTTATGAGAATCGTATGAATGTTGGAGCAATAGATTCTTAATTTGACAATATGAATCTTAACATTCCACAACAGGCTCGAACATTTAACGAAATATTGTGTAACGGCACAATATGTTCAAGATCTAGAACAGGGATCATTTCTACTTGGCAGTATGACTCTGCAGAGAAATAGCAGTGGGGTCGCTCATAAATATGGAAGCTACCAATACCAATGCTCGCTCCGGGCTGAAGTCTAGTGATGATCATGTAGGCATTTCCCACTGTCCTATATGCTACCATCCAATGCCATGTAGGTTAAAGAATTTGTACATGGCTTCTTGCTTCCAAAAACAGCGCCACACCTGTCTATGGGTTGTATCTAGCACAGCAGATCAAGAAACTTAAAAGGACTGGAGTTCGATACTGCGCTTTTAAGAAGATGGACATACAGCCCACGTTCCCCCTTGAAGACGTGTATTGTTGTAATGTATATTGTGACAAGCGTTATGGGTGATAGTGTTGTGTTCTGCCCGACAGTAGGGAGATTTAGGGTTAATGTTTGAGACTGGCCCACAGTGGGAGGTTTGAAGTGAAGGGACAGAGACTGTCAGGATGTTAGGTAGGGCCCAGCGTGCACCAGAAGCAGACCAATAGTCTGGATAGTGAGCAGAGCCACATGATGTGGGTGTCCCTGACATGAGTGGAGACTGAGACAGTGGATAGCAAGATCCGGAGTAGAGGAAGGAAAAGTGACTGAAGGACAGAATGATGCATTGGAGATGCCTAGCAGTACGGCACAGAGTTCATAAAGAGTGCCCCGGGTGGGAGCTCCAAGGCGTCAGCAAGCAGAGAAGCTAAGTACCAGCCATATTGGCAAATTAGTTCCCCTTAGAGGAAAAGAGGACGTGGAACCGCGGGTTGAGAATAGGACTCTCACTAACAATTGCAGAACTGTGTTGGGTTGAGGTCAAGACAAAGGACCTTGAGGCAGAAACAAGAAAATTGGAAGAGGTAGAAAGATCATGTGTGAAAATGCTCCATATTGTAAAGGAAACATTCGTGAAGTTACGAACCCACTATCTATTAAACATAGTTCTCACCAAGTTATCGTTAAGTCATAGACTGTTTATTTTTGACTGGTGGTCTCCGTCATTGAACTGTTCAGCATCCGATCATGGCCAGCCAAAGTCACTGGCATCATGCGGCCTGCAAGGGTCCACACTCCCAACCAAGACCCCCATATTCATGTAGCATGCCAAGGCAAGAAAGACAAGTACCTCGACCACGGCTACCTCCCCGCGACACTTTACACACAAATGAGCCAAGGTAGCATGTAGCCATGAGCCACAGAGCAGTGACCTGCAAGCCACATCTGGTTCATGAGCCATGGGTGGTGGACCTCAGCTCTAAGGTATATTAACACAGAGGTCTTTTTTATGTGGATTTTGGAGCCAGTTCCTAAATATCCTTTCTTTAATTACCATAACTTTCTCATAATATATGATTTTTTGTAAGTACTGTAGAAGTTTTCTGACCATTTATAGAGAACCTGTGATAAGGAAAATAGGAACTACAGGCTGCTAAGAAGTAAGAAAAAAAAGAGTCCAATTCAATAGGGGAATGAGGGAAGATTAAAAATAAAATACCAGATGCAAATCCAAAAGTGAAAATTCATAGTAAGCCCCCAATTACCTAACCTGAGAGAGCTTGGAAATATCTAAAAAAAAACACCTTCAAGTAAGTAGAGGACTGTTTGAAAAGAGTAATGGCAATTTTTTTTAATTAAAATAACAATCAAATCATGATAATAAGAAAAACAAACAAGTATGACGAGATCGGAAGCAAAATAAGCCAGTTGTAAAGAAAACAGCGCCCAAAGGATTCCATTAAGAAAACTTTCTCAGAACCTGAAAATGTCTTGTGCTGGTGGAGAACACGACAGTAACAGAACTTAAAGGGATGTATGGTACAATGTGATAGCTACATTTCAGGTCTTTGATACCGCAATCACAAATCGGCACTGAGTAATACTGCTCAATAAAAAAAACTGGCGTGTAAGAGGATTTACACCTTACAAAATGATCCTATAGAATAGATAGTCATTCATTGATGTGCTACTAATATTCTGACTTATATGATAGCTCATTATTATGGTATTTTAGGTTGTAGAACCAATAAGGATTGCTGTGCCAACAGATATATCCTAAGGCTGTGTTCATACCATGTCCAGAGTGCCGGAAATATGCTTTTGGCATATTTGTATCATTATTCTTCTTTTACTGTATGGAAAAACACACGTGAAAAAAAACAGTAATCTTGTCCAGCACTCGATCTGCAAAGTTTTCAAGTAAAAAAAGAGCTTTATTGATCCATTAAAAAGATACGGAAAACATACATGTTTAAAAACAGGACATCCAGAG
Organism: Phyllobates terribilis; assembly: GCF_046119375.1. NCBI lineage: Eukaryota > Metazoa > Chordata > Amphibia > Anura > Dendrobatidae > Phyllobates > Phyllobates terribilis. The sequence continues at coordinate 717,306,184 of NW_027362764.1, forward strand.
ACAAAATCCTACGCGTTTCAAACCTCGAAATATGTACAGTTCTTAGTCATGGCAAGAACTCTTTTTTTGTGAATACTCAATCAGCCACCACAAAAAAAATGTTTACTAGGGAATTTGGTGACTTTTTTTGGTAGTCCATACAGTATATAAGAATCAGATATCTACACCAGCTATGAGGTAGAGTGATTTCTGCTACAGTTTAAGCCACTTTTTGATTTAAATTATAGTCAACCTGGGGTGCAGTGGTGGGTACGACGGGCAGGCCTCACATACTTTTTAGAAATCAGCCAATGCTGTCTTATAAATGGTGCTAAACATTTGAAAAACTACACATTGCACAAAAATTTGCATCTTTTCTATGGCAGTTTTCTGGCATAAACGTCATGAATATACAGGGAGTATGGATGACATATGCCAGTAGTATACAGCGGGGGCAAAATGGAACTAAAGAGGAGATTCATGCTGCCTTAACCACGGGAAGCACAAATCAGGTGCTGGTTGTTTTACTCTGAAATGTTGCGGCATTTGAAAGCATAATTGGAAAAGTCAGAATATGCGTCTCTGGAGACTAGTTCAATTTCTCTGTGCCCAGCTCCTCTAAACTATGTTTCTCCCTACAATATGTGTGTATAGAAAGAGACCTATTAGTCATAAGAAAGAAACCTTGGACTAGTCCTCCGAGACACAGCAAAACCGAAAAAAGGGACTGGCACACCTGTTGGTATAAGAGTAATGTGTAGGTACACATTCACACTGTCACCATTAACAGACAAACATAGTATAAAAACAATGAGCAAATACCCTGCAGTAAATAAATAAATAGTAGTAATAAATGTAAATGACATAGGGTACTTAGTTGACAATATTTTGATCAAAAAAGCTTAAAAGCCGCTTTTACCTCGACAAGATGAATCCAATCAGGATTGTCCCTAACCCTAATATTTCATCTTGCTATCTGCCAGCAGGCCTCAAAATAGCGGAGTAGAACCTGGATCTGACCGTTTTACAATTGCTTGTAGAAAGCTAAATAGACAAGATGCACAGTCCAAAAGGGGGGTCTCATCCGAAACACATAGGCCCCGTTTTGTCAAAAGATTTGGCATAAATCGCTTTGAAAAGTTGCCAAATTTGACTGCAACGAAGGGTTGCGCAAAAATGTTATGACTTTTGTTGTTTTCACTCCAAAGTTTAATGACAAGCTGTGAGGTTCCTCGGGCCAAAAATCTTACTATAGAAAATTAGAAACAGCTCACCGACAGCCGCAGCTGGTGCACGGAACTCCGTCCAGCCTCGACGTAATTGGCAATGAAAAACTTTGAATGTTCCAGCTCCTTCAGTAAAAATCCAAAATCTTTATTCAATTTCCATTAAAACATGTTTGAATGCTTCTGAACCATACTCATACAGGGGAGGTACAGTGACACGTTTCGATCGCAAAGTGATCTTTATGTTTGAATGCTCCTGAACCATACTCATACAGGGTAGGTACAGCGATGCGTTTCGATTGCAAAGCGATCTTTATCTGTAAAAAAGATCCCTTTGTGATCGAAACGCATCGCTGTACCTCCCCTGTATGAGTATGGTTCAGGAGCATTCAAACATGTTTTAATGGAAATTGAATAAAGATTTTGGATTTTTACTGAAGGAGCTGGAACATTCAAAGTTTTTCAAAGATCTTACTCCAGTGCTTGACTGGAGGGTTGTCACAGTATATTTGGGGTGGAGTTCTTTTATAACATTGGCAGGTCTTCAAGTAAAGGTATGTTCACACAAGCATGTAAAAAATTGGTCAGTTTCATCCGGGCGTTGTGTTCGACACCAATCTTTCCTTCACCTTCCATATTCAATCTCTTGCCCGCTCTTGTCTGTTTCACCTGAAGAACATCTCTAGAATCCGCCCCTTTCTCACCTTGGAAACAACAAAAACCCTCACTGTTGCCCTGATCCACTCCCGCCTTGACTACTGTAACTCTCTATTAATTGGCCTCCCCCTCACTCGACTTTCCCTCCTCCAGTCCATCCTTAATGCTGCAGCCAGGGTCATCTACTTGGCTAACCGTTATTCAGACTCCTCCGCTCTGTGCCAGTCATTGCACTGGCTCCCCATGAATTATAGGATCCAATTTAAATTGATTGTTCTCACCCACAAAGCTCTCCACAGTGTGGCACCCCCCTACATCTCTTCCCTCATTTCTGTTTATCGGCCTACCAGTTCTCTACGCTCCGCAAGCGACTTTCGACTAACATCCGCACTAATCCGTACCTCCCACTCCCGACTTCAAGACTTCTCCCGAGCTGCACCTATTCTCTGGAATGCTCTACCCCAAGAAATTAGGATGAACCACAACTTACACAGTTTTAGGCGCTCCCTAAAAACACACCTGTTTAGGGCGGCCTATCACCTTCCCTAATCGAAGTCCTTTTATCTTCTCATAGCCCATCCCTTATTTCTCTAAACATAAGTCTCCACCGAACCCAAAAGCATTACAGATACTGGCTGGTGATGAGCTCATGCAGCCTTTATCTATCCCTCATCCCCTCAAGATGGCTGGACCATCCTTGTAAATAAGCCATTGTACATTGTGTCACCCCCACCTCATTGTAGATTGTAAGCTCTTACGAGCAGGGTCGTCATTATTTTTGCTGTAATTATTGTATTATCTTTAGCTATGTTAGTTATGACTGTTGTGAATTGTTAAGCGCTGCGGAATATGTTGGCGCTACATAAATAAAGATTATTATTATTATTATTATTAAAGTGGGATGATTTTTTTCTCACTTGTCATACTTATACAATCTGTTTTTGTGACACCCTGCTGTTCACAGGTACCACAGGACCCAGGGTGCATGGATGGACTTCTCCACAAGAGGCCCTCACTACATACAAACACCTCCACCCTTCCACCTCATACCAGCAGAGGGAGCCCGTTAGGGACATATATATATGGAGGGTGGAGCCAGGCAGTCAGTTAGTTGTTGGAGAGCGTGCTGACGCTGAGAGCAGCGAAGACGCAGCACGTCTGCTGCTGAGTTCTGAGGGCCCCGAGTGTGGCCGAAGGCAAGAGGAGAAAGGTGAGACGAGTTGAGGGGGCAGAGAAGCATCATAGGCTCACCCCAAGATACAAACTGGACACCGGGTCCACGCCTACAGGGTCCTTCATACCCAGTAGGGATCACCGGCATACCAGGAGGACTACAAGTCCCTGGCCGACCTGAAGCTAGACCCATTACAGGACCAGGAACCACGAAGGCCCCGGCGACCAGGGATAGTGGTTGCCAGCAGAAGGTCCCACTACCAAGCGACAGGTGAAGGAACAGCACGACACATAAGCTAGGCCCAGCTGCAGGCTGGCCAGGAGCATACAGAGAGGCAGACACGGATCAGGAAGCCTTATACCCGCTCACTGGGGAGAAGTCCTGAAGTGCACCAATCCTACTGAGTACCCTGGACCGTACCTGACATCCGCACCAGTAAAGGTATTGAAGCGAATCCCCTGTCTCTGTCAATTACTCCTGCTGCGCCATCCCGCCTGCACTACAAGTCCCAGCATCACCACCCACCAAACTCCACACTGCCCCGGGGGGCCCGCTCCGCCTGTGGGGAGCAGAAACATTCCAGCTGCCATCCCGTCACCCCCCCGGAGGTCTGCAGCAGCGCTGGTAATCCTTACCAGGTACCACAGGTGGCGTCACAAACTGTTTACTTTATTTTTATTTCTATCCAAGTTCCAATCCTCTTTTTCAAGAGTGACCCCAGGGTACAGGCCCGGGAGCCGACCACCGCGACACCCCCAAACCAGGCAAAGGCCCGGGTACCGAGTCGTCCCCATCCCCTGGGCGCGTCATTTTTTTAAAGCAACAGCTATTAATCATTTACAGGAGCATTTACAGTTTCCTATGTTACAGAATTGCAATGTAGCCATAAAAATTAAATGATATACTGTGGCTCAACCAATTTATGGAAAAAATTTATGCTGCTATTTCTGTTCACACGCAGATTTGGTCAGTGAAAAAAAATCCCTCCTCTGCACTGCCTCATTGAATAACATTGGTCCGAGTGCTATTCTTTTATTTTTTTAGCAGATAACACTCTCAGAAAATACGGTTGTGTGAACGAGTCCCAATAGATTTAGGTTGGCGTGGTGAATTTTTTAGCAAGGCTTAGAAATTGTGGTCTTCAAAGAGAAAATATGGAACAAGTGAATTCCTTTTAGGTTAGACAAATGGCTATAAGGCAGTCTCGAACTGGCCCACAGGAGGACAGGTGCATTCCCTGGTGGGCCCTGTGCAGCACTGAACCCTCAACTCCCTATACGAGCAGTAGTTGGCACAATACAGTTGATTCACTATATACAAACAATGGTAGAATTTCATCAGTCATTCTGACCACCAAGTGTATTATTTTACTGTATACAAGCATAGAAAAAGTTGTGAAAAAGGGTAATGTAGTATTGACATGTAGCTGAAGAGTGAGGCCCCATAAATAAATGTTACTAGTGAGCCCTTGCCATCCCAGTCTGATACTGGTTATAGGGTTTACATGTAGCCCCACTATGAAGTAGTAATTTCTTTAACTTTACCTAAAGGCCTCCGTATACTTTAGAAAAAAGATGACTAAACCTAACGGGCAGCCGGATGACCATCTGATGTGTATGTTGATGCCCCAACTCACCCCTTACAGATGATGTTGACGAAAGAAGAATCAGGCATGTTGAGTTCTCAAGGTCAATCCTTTTTTTCTACTCTCAGCTGACAGCTATCTATGGTGTATGGGCTCCTTTAGCTAATTCCTTAGTTCATAAAGAAGTACCAATATGTCCGTACTGGCGTGCTCAAGTGTGGAGCGGGCTGGTTATCTGAGCTCTCTGTACAGGCAGTAGATGCTGGCTGTGTTATGTAAACAGCATCTGTATCTAACAGCTTCAATCGCTGCTGTTAACCATTTAGATGCCACTGTTAACTATTAATCCCACTTGGATTTTTTTCATGTTTTTTCAGTACATTATATGGTAAAATGATTGGTGTCATTCAAAACTACAACTCGTCCTGCAAATAAGGCGAGTGCACGTATGTCTATTTCAAATGGAAAATACACATTTTTGGCTCTTGGAAGAAGGGGAGGTAAAAACGAAAGGAAAAAGAATTGCCCGATCCTTAAAGCGTTAAACATGTTTTACCATGCACACATCTAAGCAGGGCTGGAATACCCATCTGTGTTGCTTGGACCCCTATTACTTTTAGTGGTATTTGCGTCATCAGGTCACCATTAAAAACTGCGGCAGAGCAGAAATCCATCAGCTCCTTGCTCTGCCGCTCACTCTGGCAGCCACATACGGCTTTAAGGGGGGGTGAGATCATGCAGGTAATATTGAGCGCCCACAATGGGGGCACTATTACTATATGGAGCCACAATGGGGGCACTATTACTATATGGAGCCACAATGGGGGCACTATTACTATATGGAGCCACAGTGGGGGCACTATTACTGTGTGGAGCCACAGTGGTGTCACTATTACTATATGGAGCCACAACGGGGGCACAATTACTATATGGAGCCACAATGGGGGCACTATTACTATATGGAGCCACAATGGGGGCACTATTACTATATGGAGCCACAGTGGGGGCACTATTACTGTGTGGAGCCACAGTGGTGTCACTATTACTATATGGAGCCACAATGGGGGCACAATTACTATATGGAGCCACAATAGGGGCACAATTACTATATGGAGCCACAATGGTGTCACTATTATTATATGGAGCCACAATGGGGTCACTATTACTGTATGGAGGCACAGAGGGGTCACTATTACTGTGTGGGTCACAAGAGGGGGTACTATTACTATGTAAGGCAGCAGCACAGGCATTTTTACTGTCTATGGATAGCTATAGCAGCATTTGGTTAGCGTAGAGTTGGGGGGAAGTCAGGAGGTTTATGGCAAGGTGATGAGCCAAAAATGTCTGTGTGTTACACTATGCAAAGACAAGTAGTGGTAGAAAAAAGTCATCATGGAAAGTGACATCACTGGTTAGTCACTTGATCTATCTGCATTGTATACACACAGTCTACAATGCACCGGTATATAGCTGGAAACTACCACAATCTGGTCACTGTATACTGGTGGAATTCGTTTTATTTTATGATAATTATGGTGGTATTATTCATTCACTACTGTATATGATGGTAATATGTGGTTACGATCTTGCGATATGATTTGCCATTATATTGCAGTATTCTGGAAATATTGGTCTTCACACAGTGATTTTTGTTAATGATCAACATGCAGAGGTGTATCAATCGTGGTCGCAGAGGATGTGACCGCGATCAGAGGTGCTGAGAGGGAGCCGCCAACCACCGCCTACCAGCGTCCAAAGACTCACATTCAGCTGAAATGTATTGCAGCACAGGGACCCTCCGACTCCCTGCACCACAGTACACGCCACCAGCCAAACAGAGTCCATAGCAGGCACAATGATGCCAGTCTCAGTGCCTGCAACAGAAGAGGGAGCAGGGGAAAGGTGGGAAGAATGTTTTTTTTTATGCAGAGGCAGAATGTGGACATATATACCAGGATGGAACTCAGGATGGGAGACATATAAACCTGTAAGGGACCCAGGATAGGGGACATACATACCAGGATAGGACTCAGGATGGGGGACATATAAACCTGTAAAGGGCCCAGGATAGGGGACATATATACCAGGATGGGACTCAGGATGGGGGACATATAAACCTGTAAAGGGCCCAGGATAGCGGACATATATACCAGGATGGGACTCAGGATGGGGGACATATATACCAGGATGGTATTCAGGATGGGGGACATATAAACCTGTAAGGGGCCCGGTATAGGGTACATATATACCAGGATAGGTGTTACACGCACGCCGCCTAAGTACAGATAGGGGCGAGACCAGTTACATGAATTCGCTGGAATCCTGGGCGAACCGTTGCTCAGGGCGACCATAGGCTGCAGCTTCTCTCAGGCACACGACAGATTAAGTTGCTGACCAGACATATCTGACAAGAGTCTTCATAAACGGTAGAACAGTAACATTTAATGAGGCATGGCCAGTGCAATGCAAATGTCTACTGGAGCATCAGGCTCCAGTAATAACAGCACAGTCTCCTTTGCAGCACAGCAGTACACAGTCTATTATCCGGTAGCACAGTACAGCACAGATTTGATGCATACACAACCACAGTCTTTTCCTTCACAAGGACTCAATAGTACACAGCATTCTTTATCCTGCATGGAGATGGGGGGGAGGGTGTGATGACAGAGAGGATCTCTATGACAGGATTCCTTCTAGTCCTTATCTTCCTGGCCGATAATACTCCACACTGTTAGCTCAGGGAGTATAACTGACCTGTGTTTAGCTTCCCTCCTGACCTGAATTCTGTTCCCTTGACTTCTGTGAGATACAGATCATAAGCCACCTTTCTCTTCGGCTCCGGCCAGACAGTAAACAACTTCCCCACAATCCCCCTGGAGCTCTGCTAACACACTCCCCTTCTCCTGTGTCTGTGTTAACTCCTCTAGTTGCTGGATGCTTCTGGAGCACAACACTTCCTGTCTCCTGTGCTTGTGTTACTTCTAATATTTGCTGAATGCTTTTAAAGCAACAGCACTACTTTTACATGTCACACTCTGCAACAGCACTACTTCTGCATGTCACACACTTCCCTCCTTTTTGAATGTCATCCTTGACATTCGTCTTAATTGGTCAATCTGACCGATTCTGAGACAGTGGTGAAAGTTGGATAACTTTATATACAAATTGGCATTGCGAATTGGTATAACGCTCATAAACATTGATAACAACCCAATCTTATAACCTTTTTCTTGTAGGATGACTGTAAGAAATAAACAATTAACACAATTAAAGCAATCAGCATCTCTTCAGCTGGAACTTTTTGTACGTCTTCAACCTGCTCTCTCTCTCTAGGCTTTAACAGTTCTTTGTTTCTACAAAGTCTTTTAAGGAAAATCAAAGCATGAAAACAAGTCTTTCCACCAGGCAACATCTTCCATACTGTCTCTCGGTGGTGACTACCACTCAAGTGGGCTTACCTGGTCCGCAGGCAAAGATACCTGTTTGCAGTCAACAGTCCTTGCCACTTGATTCGGTTCACCAAGTGTCTCATATGTCAGCATCATGGGCCTCCTCACTTCTCGAGTCGATATCCTCCTGGTGGGTTGTTCCTCAGAGAACACGGGTTCTTCACTCACAGAAGTTTCTTCCGCCTCACTCATTTCCTGTGCTTCCTCAGATGCTCTTGGAGCTGCCTCTGTAAGTTCCTGTACTTTTCTTGAGTCACTTGTTTCCACACGGTCTGGTAATTCTGCCCCTCCTGAGTGTCGATTGGTCTCTTCAGGGGCCGGTGTTCGATCATCAGATCTGAATTGGACTTCATCTGTACTCCTTGTTATGAACTCTGGAGCCTCAGGACTTAGTTCACTCTCCTGAGAATGGTACATCCCTCTACTTGCCGGTCCGAGAAATACAACGGTGTGTTCTTCTTCATTGGAACTTTCAACCTGGTTAGAAACTGTGTTAGTTCCTGTAGGAATGTCCCTAAGACGTCCTCAGGTTCCTTCTCCCCAGCTCATCCATTTTTGCATTAATGACAGCTAACAGTTGCCTGCGGTTGTGTGCTTTGGAAAGCTGTTCTACTGACATCTTTATATATTCTGCTAGTGTTCTCAATTCTTCACAGGTTATCTGAAGAAGCAGCTCACTAATTCTGTCCATTTGTATTTCCACATCCATGGCTGCTAGTGAGTTTTTCTTTAGGGCTGGTCCCCTTTAACTGATGTAGCAGAGTTGAGTTGAGGTGCTGTGCTGCTGTGTTTTTCCAGACACTTTTCCTCTTCTCCCTCTACACGCTAATTCCCACTCAGGATTCCCCGTACGGGCCACCAATGTTACAAGCACGCTGCCTAAGTTCAGATCGGGGCAAGATCGGTTACATGAATTCGTTGGAAACCTGGGGCAACCGTTACTCAGGGCGATCATAGGCTACAACTTCTCTCAGGCACACAATAGATTCAGTTGCTGACCAGACACAGCTGACAAGAGTCTTCATAAACTGTAGAACAGTAACATTTAATGAGGCATGGCCAGTGCAATGCAAATGTCTCTTTGAGCAACAGGCTCCAGTAATAACAGCACAGTCTCCTTTGCAGCACAGCAGTACACAGTCTATTATCCGGTAGCACAGTACAGCATAGTTTTAATGCATGCACAACCACAGGCTTTTCCTACACAAGTACTCAATAGTACACAGCATTCTTTATTCTTTATCCTGCATGGAGATGAGGGGAAGGGTGTGATGAGAGAGATGATCTCTATGACAGGATTCCTTCTAGTCCTTATCTTCCTGGCCGACAATACTCCACACTGTTAGCTCAGGGAGTCTAACTGACCTTTGTTTAGTTTTCCTCCTGACCTGAATTCTGTTCCCTTGACTTCTTTGAGATACAGATCATAAGCCACCTTTCTCTTCGGCTCCAGCCAGGCAGTAAACAACTTCCCCACAATCCCCCTGGGGCTCTACTAAAACACTCCCCCTCTTCTGTGACTGTGTTAACCCCTCTAGTTGCTGGATGCTTCTGGAGCACAACACTTCCTGTCTCCTGTGCTTGTGTTACTTCTAATATTTGCTGAATGATTTTAAAGCAACAGCACTACTTCTGCATGTCACACTCTGCAACAGCACTACTTCTGCATGTCACATGGGACTCAGGATGGGGGACATATAGACCTGTAAGGGGCCCAGGAAAGGGGACATATATGCCAGGATGGGAGACATATATACCAGGAAGGGACTCAGGATGGTGGACATATAAACCTGTAAGGGGCCCAGGAAAGGGGACATATATACCAGGATGGGCCCAGGATGGGAGACATATACAAGGATGGGACTCAGGATGGGGGACATATAAACCTGTAAGGGGCCCAGGATAGGTTACATATATACCAGGATGGGCCCAGGATGGGAGACATATATACCAGGATGGGGGACATACAAAGGGGCCCAGGATGAGGGACACATATATCTGGAAGGGGCCCAGGATGGACTGACATATATACTTGGAAGGGGCCAAGGATGGGGGGCATTAGTACATGATGGGGTACATTACTACATATTTAAAAGGGTGCAACATGTATGTCTTTATAGGATTTAGAACGCTACAAGGACCCATACATCTGACCAATATGCAGGGAGAGTTCCAGGTCCAAATTTTGCACCGGGGCCCATCGGACTCTAATTACACCATAGTTAGCATTGTAGTATTGGTTCACTATACAGTAGTCTTGGTTTGGTGATAATATTTGTCCTTTCTATAGTAGTAATATTGGTAATATTGGTTTTTGTATACTGTTTTTTTCAGTAACAATATAGTACTTGTACTTGTTACTTTTTTGTGAGATTATTTGGTTATTTAGTGACTGTATCACTTACATTAATTACATTTTACTTACAGTAAATTTTGATTTCCTCCAATGTCAAACATGGCCCATCTCAGGAACTCAGAAGGAGGTGGGGGGCAGCGTGTGCTTGATTTTTTTTTTTTACTGCATGTGATAGAGGTCAAGGAGTTTTCCATTGAAAAAAATGAACTAATAAAAACACTTTAGAGCAGGGGTCTCAAACACACGGCCCACGGGCCGCATGCGGCCCCTCTGGCTGCTTCTTGCGGCCCTCAGGCACAGACCCCGTAACTATCGCGGCTCTCTCCAGCAGCCGCCGACATCAGTGTTGTAATGCAGTGTATTGCCGCGCAGAGACCGGCTCTATGCACAGCAATACCAGTGTCAGCCGCCGGCCTATCAGAGGCTAGCAGCTGACGTCTGCGTCCCAGCGCAGCGTTCTTATGACGTCACTGCCATGCGCAGATGTCAGCTGCTGGCCTCTGATAGGCCGGCGGCTGACACTGGTATTGCTGTGCATAGAGCCGGTCTCTGCGCGGCAATACACTGCATTACAACACTGATGTCGTCGGCTGCTGGAAAGAGCCGCAATCGTTACGGGGTCTGTGCCTGCGGGCCGCAAGAAGCAGCTGGGAGGACAGGTGAGAATCTTTTTTTTTTTTTTCTCTGTCATGTGAAATACAGCACAGGGGACCTGTGCTCAGTATAGGGGGGGCACTGTGCGCAGTATGGGGGGGACGGGGACCCTGAGTGCTGTATGGGGGGGATGGGGACCCTGAGCGCTGTATGAGGGTGACAGGGACCCTGAGCGCTGTATGGGGGAACGGGGACACTGAGCACTGTATGGGGAGATGGGGACCCTGAGCACAGTATGGGGGGGGGCGGGGACCCTGAGCGCAGTATGGGGGGGCGGGGACCCTGAGCGCAGTATGGGGGGACGGGGACCCTGAGCGCAGTATGGGGAGGGACGGGGACCCTGAGCGCAGTATAGGGGGATGGGGACCCTGAGCGCTGTATGGGGAGATGGGGACCCTGAGCGCAGTATGGGGGGTGACGGGGACCCTAAGCGCAGTATGGGGGGGCGGGGACCCTCAGCGCAGTATGGGGGGGACGGGGACGCTGAGCGCAGTATGGGGGGGACGGGGACCCTGAGCGCAGTATGGGGGGGGCGGGGACCCTGAACGCAGTATGGGGGGGTGGGGACCCTGAGCGCAGTATGGGGGGGACGGGGACCCTGAGCGCAGTATGGGGGAGGATGGGGACCCCGAGCGCAGTATGGGGGGGACAGGGACCCTGAGCACAGTATGGGGGGGCGGGGACCCTGAGCACAGTATGGGGGGGCGGGGACCCTGAGCACAGTATGGGGGGATGGGGACCCTGAGCGCAGTATGGGGGGACGGGGACCCTGAGCACAGTATGGGGGGCGGCCCTGTGCGCAGTATGGGGGGGGACCTGGATGGGGGACATGTCTGCAACATGGGGACCTGGATGGGGGACATGTCTGCAACATAAAGACCAGGATGGGGGACCATGTCTGCAATATGGGGGACCATGTCTGCAATATGGGGGACCTGGATGGGGGACCATGTCTGCAATATGGGGGACCTGGATGGGGGACCGTGTCTGCAATATGGGGGACCTGGATGGGGGACCATGTTTGCAATATGGGGACCATGTCTGCAATATGTGGGACCTGTATGGGGGACCATGTCTACAATATGGGGGACCATGTCTGCTGGATGGGGGACCTGGATGGGAGACCATGTGTGCTGGATGGGGGACCTGGATGGGGGACCATGTCTGCTATATGGGGGACCTGGATGGGAGACCATGTCTGCAATATGGGGGACCTGGATGGGAGACCATGTCTGCAATATGGGGGAACTGGATGGGAGACCATGTCTGCAATATTGGGGACCTGGATGGGAGACCATGTCTGCAATATGGGGGACCTGGAGGGGAGACCATGTCTGCAATATGGGGGACCTGGATGGGAGACCATGTCTGCAATATGGGGGACCTGGATGGGAGACCATGTCTGCAATATGGGGGACCTGGATGGGAGACCATGTCTGCAATATGGGGGACCTGGACAGGAGACCATGTCTGCAATATGGGGGACCTGGAGGGGAGACCATGTCTGCAATATGGGATACCTGGAGGGAAGACCATGTCTGCAATATGGGGGACCTGGATGGGAGACCATGTCTGCAATATGGGGGACCTGGAGGGGAGACCATGTCTGCAATATGGGGGACCTGGAGGGGAGACCATGTCTGCAATATGGGGGACCTGGATGGGAGACCATGTCTGCAATATGGGAGACCTGGATGGGAGACCATGTCTGCAATATGGGGGACCTGGATGGGAGACCATGTCTGCAATATGGGGGACCTGGAGGGGAGACCATGTCTGCAATATGGGGGACCTGGAGGGGAGACCATGTGTGCAATATGGGGGACCTGGGGGGGAGACCATGTCTGCAAGATGAGGACCAGTTCAAAAGGTGTATAGAAAATAAAATAGTATCACTAAAAATGTCACTTTGTCATGCAAATAATGCGGCCCCCCAAATTAAATGTTTTTCCATGTGCGGCCCATATGCCCAGCTGAGTTTGAGACCCCTGCTTTAGAGTGTCACCAAAAATACTTCACACAAATGAAGTGGGCCTCGCTGCTTTTGCATTCACCAAGAGTTTCCAATATACAATACCAAATAAAAATAAGCACCGATAACTGTTCACTACTTTATGAAATAACAATGAGTTATCACTCACCATCAATACCTGCAATTAAAAAATTAGAGCACAACAAAAGGAAAGGAGTTCTTCTCCTCTGGATCTGATTCTGTAGTGCAATAATATTTATCTTTTTTTTCCTTTTTTTTTCTGTTCTCTATTACAAATACGGCCTTGCCTTCCATTAAGAGCAATACAAATGTTCCTGGAACTCATATTCCACATGATGTCACTTGAGTTTTTTTCTGTAGATGACACATTGTATATTGTGAGGTACGTCTCGATTAGCCATAACTTATCTCATATTCATCGCATAGCAAGTCGGCCTATGTGCTTTCGAATGATAGTGCTGAATTTCAGTCCCAGACCGGCCCTGAATCTAACAATGGCCATCTTATAAGACACTCGCATGAAGAAGAGCTCCTTATCTTGTTACTTCAATGGTTCCTGGTTCTACCAACCCACAACCCACACATAGATGCCCCTTACCCAAATGTAAACATATTCTGGTTCTTGTTTGCCTTTTGTATTCTTTTTGGGACTTTGTGCATCACGTCTTGTTCAACAAGGGGCAGATCCTTTTGAAGAATAGGACTCTCATTTTGATTCTCTAGGATATTACAAAAGAGGAACGTTCTAAAGAAACAAGCTGCCTCGTATCTGATAAGAGCTTGGATGTGTGTTCGGCACCTTTCACATCTCGCACAGGAGATCCATTCTTCCAATTTTCTTTTTTAGATCAAAAAGCGGATTGTATCCTGTTGAGATTTGATCCCAAGAGACGTTCGCTGTCCTCCTACACAGTACACCGTGACAAACTCAAAAACCTTGCCAGATACAACCATTGTGCTCAATAAACCTTGCGAGAAAATATTTTTCAGCATTGTTCAACTCTTCTCCAGAATAAAAAATAATTGTCTCACTCGTCCCACTGGAGATAGCTCCCAACTAACAGAGAAGTGTCGTCAGAATATGACCTATTTAAATAAGATTTTTATGTTAAAAATATATATACAGTGGTGTGAAAAAGTCTTTGCTCGCTTCCAGATTTCTTATTCTTTTGCATGTTTGTCACACTTAAAAGTTTCAGATCACAAAACAAATTTAAATATTAGACAAAGATAACACAAGTAAACACAAGATGCAGGTTTTAAATGAAGGTCTTTATTATTAAGGGAAAAAGAAATCCAAACCTACAGGGCCCTGTGTGAAAAAGTGATTACCCCCCTTAAAACATAAATTAACTGTGGTTTATCACATCTTTGGGAAGCTGAGTTCAATTTCCCTAGCCACACACAGGCCTGATTACTGCCACACCTGTTCTTAATTAAGAAATCACTTAAATAGGACCTGCCTGACAAAGTGAAGTAGACCAAAAGATCCTTAAAAGCTAGACATCATGCTGCGATCCAAAGAAATTCAAGAACAAATGATCTATCAGTCTGGAAAAGGTTATAAAGCCATTTCTAAAGCTTTGCGACTCCAGAGAACCACAGTGAGAGCCATGATCCACAAATAGTGAAAACATGGAACAGTGGTGAACCTTCCCAGGAGTGGTCGGCCGATCAAAATTACCCCAAGAGAGCAGTGACGACTCATCCAAGAGGTCACAAAAGACCCCACAACAACATCCAAAGAACTGCAGGCCTCACTTGCCTCAGTTAAGGTCAGTGTTCATGACTCCACCATAAGAAAGAGACTGGGCAACAATGGCATGCATGACAGAGTTCCAAGATGAAAACCACTGCTGAGCAAAAAGACAATAAAGGCTCTTCTCAGTTTTGCCAGAAAACATCTTGATGATCGGCAAGACTTTTGGGAGATACTCTATGGACTGACGAGAGAAAAGTTGAACTTTTTGGAAGGTGTATGTCCCATTACATCTGGCGTAGAAGTAACACAGCATTTCAGAAAAGGAACATCATACCAGAAGTAAAATATGGTGGTGGTAGTGTGATGGTCTGGGGCAGTTTTGCTGCTTCAGGACCTGGAAGACTTGCTGTGATAAATGGAACCATGAATTCTGCTGTTTTCTAAAAAATCCTGAAGGAGAATGTCTGGACATCTGTGCGTGACCTCAAGCTGAAGCGCACTTGGGTTATGCAGCAAGACAATGATCCAAAACACACCAGCAAGCCCACCTCTGAATGGCTTAAGAAAAACAAAATAAAGACTTTGGAGTGGCCTAGTTAAAGCCCTGACCTTAATCCAATTCAGATGCTGTGGCATGATCTTAAAAAGGCGTTTCATGCTCGGAAACCCTCCAATGTGGCTGAATTACAACAATTTTGCAAAGATGAGTGGCCAAAATTCCTCCAGAGTGTTGTAAAAGACTAATTGCCAGTTATTGCAAATGTTTGATTGCAGTTGTTGCAGCTAAGGGGGGGGTCCAACCAGTTATTAGGTTTAGGGGGTCCCTGTAGGTTTGGATTTCTTTTTCCCTTAATAATAAAAACCTTCATTTAAAAGCTGCATTTTGTGTTTACTGGTGTTATCTTTGTCTAATATTTAAATTAGTTTTGTGATCTGAAACATTTAAGTGTGAAAAACATGCAAAAGAATAAGAAATCAGGAAGGGGCCAAACACTTTTTCACACCACTGTATATATTTTATTTTTTATATCACTATAATAAAAGAAATCTGAAATATTGCAATTTGTCCCACTGTACACTAACCTAATACTAGACTGCTTTTGGTCACATGGATATTAGGCTGACTCTGTTCTCATCAAGGTAAAGGTAATTGTGAAGAGAAGGAGGTGAGCTGTGATATCACCTAATGTGAATGGTGAATCCTGTGTAATCCCTCATGTGATGATAATGAGGCTGCTGAAAAGTCTGTGCAGTACAGGAAGTATGAGCCTAGTATTAGGCCTAGTGGTCAGTGTTCAAAGCAAGATTTATTTTTTTTAACAGATAATACATTCACAGTGGGAAAAAAAAGTATTTAGTCAGCCACCAATTGTGCAAGTTCTCCCACTTAAAAAGATGAGAGAGGCCTGTAATTGACATCACAGGTAGACCTCAAATATAAGAAACTTATTTAGAAAGAACTTAATGGATTTTTCATTATAGTTACCACAGCCTAAGAAGAAAAAAATTCTGAAAAGGGATAACTGCTTTAATGTGGAGAAGAGCTAATTAGCATACCACTTTTTTTTCCTTTTTTAGTTTTTTATTGCTGGTCTATAAGACTCCCTGTAGCTTTGGGCAGTCTTTGCAAAGAAAAACGTTTCCCCTAAAAATGTAAGGTTATGTTCACATTTCTGTCTGTATCCATTTTATTTTTGTTTTGAATAGCAGATATTGGATATGATCTGTTCACTTAAAATGTTGTCAGATGGCATCCGTTTAATTTACTATCCATTTTTTGGACAGACTAAAAAATTTAATCAGCAGAACTTTTTTTTGCCCACTACCGCGGCCTCTGTCCCTACCCTGCAGCGAAGCGTCATCAGTGACCTCCTTTTGAGGGGCTGGACTAATCCCTGCTCTACTGAGCATGCATCGGTTGTTATTTACAAAGAATGCTCAGTAGGATCTTGTCAGTGTGCAATATTTTTTTTAATGCACAGTGACAGTGCACTCCCTCACCGACTCTGATCAGGAGTGATAAGTCAATAACAGAGGGCACTGTCATTGCACGTTGTAAGTAAATAACTAGTGAGCAGAGACCAGCGCTGGCCAGCAAACAAAAATAGATACAGTAGTGAGGGAAGGATAGGAAATTTTTTGTTAAAGTATATTAGAAAAAAGATTAGATTATCTTGATGACAACTAGTTTGATTGCTAATATCTCCACAACGAAGAGGCAAAAGAAAAGAAAAATAATGATAATACATACTATTTTGCTAGCAATCTGTGCATAATGGAGGAGATCAGCCATGGTGCCGCTAAACTACAATTCCTACAAATGCTCTGTGTGGGGGATTTTGTGGGGGGCACCAAACAGAATTTTTGCCCTGGGGAAAGAAAGCCTCATAACATGATTTGAGCCTTATTTTGTTTGTTTGCACTAAGGCTTTTATTTCAGAAATACAATTTCCCCAGGCTTTTCTTAGATCTAATGTTCTGCTCATGAAATACACCGGAGACGACCTCTCTGCACAGATGTTACTCGGAGACAGACCATGAATAGGTATAAAATGTGGTGTAAATGATATTTGTTGATTATGTATCTTACCACACAAGCAATCATCCGGCAATCTTTACAACCAATTTATATCATATTTCACTTCCTATTGATGTCGTGACCTCTCCGCAATGGGAAAGAGACATTTAATTCCATCTAGTTACTTAGTTCTATCCAGAGATTTGTGTTAATTAATATGGACTGGAAGCTCGTGTACCAATCTGCAATAATTACAAACTCCATTTCTTTGACACATTCAGATGTTTTTAGGTTGATGCATTTCTATCATTATATTCAATTATTACTACAAAACAGCTTTGCAATTTAATGGAAATATCTTGGAACAGAAAACTTTAAGCTACATTTCGCTCTTAGGAAAATGCTTCATCAGGAAATAACATTATTTAAATTACCATATGTCTTTATAACAGATTATAACAGATTTTTTTTTTTTTTTGGTGTTTTAACAAGAGATATTGAAATATCCACATTGGCCACTGGAGCTAGCAATTAATGTTTTCTGCAGCTTTGCTGTGTAGACTGGGACAGAGTCTTCTCAGTATTATTAGAGAGAGGGAGTATTGGATCCCTTCTTATAAAGAAGTGGCACATCTCTACGGTTTGACATCTGGAACCCCCACAAATCGTAAAAATAATGGTGCCACAGTAATTTTAGCACTGCGCCTCCTTCACTGCTTTCCCCATCACAACACTAGAAAAGGGACAGAGCTCTAAATCCGTTTTGCAACCCCTTCCTTCTCAGCTTTGGTGGTAGTGAGACCAGAACACCATCAACATTAAGTTAATGCCATGTCCTAATGATATGTCTTTACTTAATAATAGAGAAGTAACACTTTAAAGTCGATCTGTCCCCAGATTGTACAATATAACCTGCATAGATGATTAAATATTCCCTAGATCTGATGAGGCTGATGTACTAACTTTGAAAATCCATGTCACCATATCTATATAATAATATATATATAATCCTTGTAAAAAGTGCAAATTCAAACTTAATCCTCAATCCTCCGGTCTTGATTGAAAGCTCTTCCTCTCTGCTGCTGCGGAGATCTCACTCTGCTCAGTACAAGCTGCAGCTGTAAGTCATGCTGGGTGGGAGAAGACTTGGACTCATGAGCTCTTTCCCTCTTTAGTTGAACTCATAAAATGCTCATTTTAATATCAGACTCATACAGCCATTCTGACATGGATTTTCAAAGTAAGTACAACTGCTATCAGGTCCAAAAAATGTATTTCATTATGTATGCAGTTTGAAGTGTGAAATCTGGTGACAGAGCCACTTTATTGACAGGTGACAGCTCTATTGTAGTGCTGCAGATCTATATACAATAATATAAGGTTCCGTGTGTACCTTTCCTCTAGCTACTTTGGGGGTGGGCGCTGTACTCCATTATTTCCAAAAAACATTTCTAAGTTGTACTATAAGGCTACGTTCCCACGATAGTTTTTTGGTGATTTTTTTATGCTGAGTAATTTCAAAAAAATGCAAGTAACCTATTTTACTTCACCCCTTTCTGGCCCAGGGCGTACTAATACGCATCTGTGCCCTGGACCTTATGGGCCTGATACGTATTAGTAGGCAGTGCCGCAAGCGGTGCGGGCAAGATGGCCGTCGGGTGGCAGCTGATTGTTACAGCTGACACCCAGTGCTATGTGCAGGGAGCGGTCCAGGGAGTAATCTTATGAAAAAAAACTAAAAACAATAAAAGTACACATATTTGGTATCGCTGTGTCTGGAACGACCTGACCTATAAAACTGTCCCACTAGTTAACCCCTTTAGTGAACATGGTAAAAAAAATAAAATAAAAAACAAAACATAAAACGATGTTTTATCATAATACTGCCAAACAAAAAATGGAATAAAACGCGATCAAAAAGACAAATGTATATAAAAATGGTACCGCTGAAAACGTCATTTTGTCCCACAAAAAACAAGCCACCATACAGCTCCAACAACCGAAAAATAAAAAAGTCATAGTTCTCAGAATAAAGCGATGCAAAAACAATTCTTTTTTCTATAAAACAGTTTTTATTGTGTAAAAGAGCCAAAATATAAAAAAAATATATAAATGCGGTACCGCTGTAAACGTAATGACCCGAAGAATAAAGTTGCCTTATCAATTTTACCACACGCAGAACGGCATAAAAAAAAACAAAAAAACAATTACTGAATTGTTGTTTTTTGTTTATTCTGCCTCCTAAAAATCAGAATAGAAAGCGATCAAAAAATGTCACGTGCCCGAAAATGGTACCAATAAAAACATCAACTTGTCCTGCAAAAAACAAGCCATCACATGACACTGTCGGCCGAAATATGGAAAAATCATAGGTCTCAAAATATGGCGATGCAAAAACTAGTTTTTGCAAAAAAATGCTTCTTTTAGTGTGTGACAGCTGTCAATCATAAAAACCCAATATGAAGTCATCGCTGGCATCGCTGTAATTGTACCGACCCAAAGAATAAAGACGTCTAATCACTTATACAGCACGAGGAACGGCATAAAAAATAAACTTTAGGGTTAGGGTTGTGCTAGGGTTAGGGTTGTGCTAGGGTTTGGGATAGGGTTGTGCTAGGGTTTCGGTTAGGGTTGTGCTAGGGTTTGGGTTGGGCTAGGGTTAAGGTTGTGCTAGGGTTAGGGTTGGGCTAGGGTTAGGGTTGGGCTAGGGTTGGGCTAGAGTTGGGCTAGGGTTAGGGTAGGGTTAGGGTTGGGCTAGGGTAAGGGTTGTGCTAGGGTTAGGGTCATGCTAGGGTTGTGCTAGGGTTAGGCTAAGGTTAGGGTAAGGTTAGGGTTAGGCTAGGGTTAGAGTTGGGCAAGGGTTGGGCTAAGGTCAGGGTTGGGGTTGGGATTTTTTCAGAAGGAAAAAAAATGACGAGGATATGGCGACTAATGTTGAGCGCAAGTGCTCGCTACTTGAGTTTGCATCGGGTGCTCGAGTATGCACCGAGTATAGTGGGTGCTAGAGTAACATGCTCGAGTCTCCGCCCCAAATTTTTTTGCAGCTGTTATACAGCCAAAAAAAACTCGCGGGGATTGCCTGCCATGCACGAGCGATTCCCACATGGTTTTTTTTTGGGTGTCTAATAACCGTGAAACATGCGGGGCAGGGACTCGAGCATGTCACTTGAGCATCCGCGATACTTGGTGCATACCTGAGCACCCGATGCAAACTTAAATAGCGAGCACTTGCGCTCAAGACTGACAACTTATTCAATATGTTGACCTAATGTTATCAAATTCTGTGTCGTACCTCTGGGTTCAAAATCTTCACTATACACCTTGATAAAATCCTTAAGGGGGTTGTAGTTTCCAAAATGGAGTCACTGGTTGGAGGAGGGTTGGTTTCCACTATTTAGGCACATCAGGGACTCCCCAAACGCAACATGGCGTCTGCTAATTATTCAAGCAAATTTTACATTCAAAAAGTCAAATGGGGCTCCTTCCCTTCCGAACCCTGCCATGCGCCCAAACAGTGGTTTTCCCCCACATATGGGGCATCGGCTTACTCAGGAGAAATTGCACAACAAATTGCATGGTGCAATTTCTCCTGTTACCCTTATGAAAATGCAAAATTGGGGGCTGAAAAACATTTTTGTTGAAAAAATGTGAAAATTGTATTTTTACGGTTCAATGTTATAAACTTCTGTGAAGCACCTGAGAGTTCAAGGTGCTCTCCACACATCTAGATAAGTTCCCTAAGGGGTCTAGTTTCCAAAATGGGGTCACTTGTGGGGGGTTTCCACTGTTTAGGCACATCAGGGGCTCCCCAAACGCAACATGGCGTCCGCTAATTATTCAAGCAAATTTTACATTCAAAAAGTCAAATGGCGCTCCTTCCCTTCCGAACCCTGCCGTGCTTCCAAACAGTGGTTTTTCCTCACATATGGGGTATCTGCGTGCTCAGGGGAAATTGCACAACAAATTTTGGGGTCCATGTTTTGCTGTTATCCCTGTGAAAATAAAAAAAATTTGGGCCTAAAGTAACATTTTTGTGAAAAAAGTTAAATGTTCATTTTTTTCTTCCACATTCCAAAAAATTCCTGTGAAGCACCTGAAGGGTTAATAAACTTCTTGAATGTGGTTTTGAGCACCTTGAGGGGTGCAGTTTTTAGAATGGTGTCACTTTTGGGTATTTTCTGTCATAAAGGCCCCTCAAAGTCACATCAAATGTGATGTGGTCCCTAAAAAAATGGTTTTGTAAATTTTGCTGTAAAAATGAGAAATCGCTGGTCAACTTTTAACCCTTATAGCTCCCTAATAAAAAAAAAATTGTGTTGATGTAAAGTAGACATGTGGGAAATGTTATTTATTAATTATTTTGTGTAACATACAGTACAGACTAAAAGTTTGGACACACCTTCTCATTTAAAGATTTTTCTGTATTTTCATGACTATGAAAATTGTACATTCACACTGAAGGCATCAAAACTATGAATTAACACATGTGGAATTATATACTTAACAAAAAAGTGTGAAACAACTGAAAATATGTCTTATATTCTAGGTTCTACAAAGTAGCCACCTTTTGCTTTGATGACTGCTTTGCACACTCTTGGCATTCTCTTGATGAGCTTCAAGAGGTAGTCACCGGAAATGGTCTTCCAACAATCTTGAAGGAGTTCCCAGAGATGCTTAGCACTTGTTGGCCCTTTTGCCTTCACTCTGCGGTCCAGCTCACCCCAAACCATCTCGATTGGGTTCAGGTCTGGTGACTGTGGAGGCCAGGTCATCTGGCGTAGCACCCCATCACTCTCCTCCTTGGTCAAATAGCCCTTACACAGCCTGGAGGTGTGTTTGGGGTCATTATCCTGTTGAAAAATAAATGATGGTCCAACTAAACGCAAACCGGATGGAATAGCATGCCGCTGCAAGATGCTGCGGTAGCCATGCTGGTTCAGTATGCCTACAATTTTGAATAAATCCCCAACAGTGTCACCAGCAAAGCACCCCCACACCATCACACCTCCTCCTCCATGCTTCACGGTGGGAACCAGGCATGTAGAGTCCTTCGGTTCACCTTTTCTGCGTCGCGCAAAGACATGGTGGTTGGAACCAAAGATCTCAAATTTGGACTCATCAGACCAAAGCACAGATTTCCACTGGTCTAATGTCCATTCCTTGTGTTCTTTAGCCCAAACAAGTCTCGTCTGCTTGTTGCCTGTCCTTAGCAGTGGTTTCCTAGCAGCTATTTTACCATGAAGGCCTGCTGCACAAAGTCTCCTCTTAACAGTTGTTGTAGAGATGTGTCTGCTGCTAGAACTCTGTGTGGCATTGACCTGGTCTCTAATCTGAGCTGCTGTTATCCTGCGATTTCTGAGGCTGGTGACTCGGATAAACTTATCCTCAGAAGCAGAGGTGACTCTTGGTCTTCCTTTCCTGGGGCGGTCCTCATATGAGCCAGTTTCTTTGTAGCGCTTGATGGTTTTTGCAACTGCACTTGGGGACACTTTCAAAGTTTGCCCAATTTTTCGGACTGACTGACCTTCATTTCTTAAAGTAATGATGGCCACTCGTTTTTCTTTACTTAGCTGCTTTTTTCTTGCCATAATACAAATTCTAACAGTCTATTCAGTAGGATTACCAGCTGTGTATCCACCTGACTTCTGCACAACACAACTGATGGTCCCAACCCCATTTATAAGGCAAGAAATACCACTTATTAAACCTGACAGGGCACACCTGTGAAGTGAAAACCATTTCCTGTGACTACCTCTTGAAGCTCATCAAGAGAATGCCAAGAGTGTGCAAAGCAGTCATCAAAGCAAAAGGTGGCTACTTTGAAGAACCTAGAATATAAGACATATTTTCAGTTGTTTCACACTTTTTTGTTAAGTATATAATTCCACATGTGTTAATTCATAGTTTTGATGCCTTCAGTGTGAATGTACAATTTTCAAAGTCATGAAAATACAGAAAAATCTTTAAATGAGAAGGTGTGTCCAAACTTTTGGTCTGTACTGTATGTCTCTGGTTTAAGGACATAAAAATTTAAATTTTGAAAATTGCGAAATTTTCAACATTTTTGCCAAATTTCCGTTTTTTTCACAAATAAACGCAAGTGATATCGAAGAAATGTTACCACTATCATGAAGTACAATACAGTTATATGAAAAAGTTTGGGCACCCCTATTAATCTTAAGCTTAATGTTTTATAAAAATTGGTGTTTTTGCAACAGCTATTTCAGTTTGATATATGTAATAACTGTTGGACACAGTAATGTTTCTGCCTTGAAATGAGGTTTATTGTACTAACAGAAAATGTGCAATCTGCATTCAAACAAAATTTGACAGGTGCATAAGTATGGGCACCCTTATCAATTTCTTGTTTTAAATAATCCTACCTACTTTTTACTGACTTACTAAAGCACTTTTTTTGGTTTTGTAACCTCATTGAGCTTTGAACTTCATAGCCAGGTGTATGCAATCATGAGAAAAGCTACTTAAAGTGGCCACTTGCAAGTTGTTCTCCTGTTTGAATCTCCTCTGAAGAGTGGCATCATGGGCTCCTCAAAACAACTGTCAAATGATCTGAAAACAAAGATTATTCAACATAGTTGTTCAGGGGAAGGATACAAAAAGCTGTCTCAGAGGTTTAACCTGTCAGTTTCCACTGTGAGGAACATAGTAAGGAAATGGAAGAACACAGGGACAGTTCTTGATAAGGCCAGAAGTGGCAGGCCAAGAAAAACAACAGAAAGGCAGAGAAGAAGAATGGTGAGATCAGTCAAGGACAATCCTCAGACCACCTCCAGAGAGCTGCAGCATCAACTTGCTGCAGATGGTGTCACTGTGCATCAGTCAACTATACAACGCACTTTGCACAAGGAGAAGCTGTATGGGAGAGTGATGCGAAAGAAGCCGTTT
Organism: Phyllobates terribilis; assembly: GCF_046119375.1. Taxonomy (NCBI): domain Eukaryota; kingdom Metazoa; phylum Chordata; class Amphibia; order Anura; family Dendrobatidae; genus Phyllobates; species Phyllobates terribilis. Next base: position 717,330,383 of record NW_027362764.1, read on the forward strand.
CTGCAAGCACACCACAAACAGAGTCGGCTGAGGTATGCAAAAGCACATTTGGAGAAGCCAATTTCTTTTTGGAAGAAGGTCCTGTGGACTGATGAAACCAAGATTGAGTTGTTTGGTCATGCAAAATGCGTTCTGCATGGTGGCAAAAAAACGCAGCATTCCAAGAAAAACACTTGCTAGCCACAGTAAAATTTGGTGGAGGTTCCATCATGCTTTGGGGCTGTGTGGCCAATGCCGGCACCGGGAATCTTGTTAAAGTTGAGGGACGCATGGATTCCACTCAGTATCAGCAGATTCTTGACAATAATGTTCAAGAATCAGTGATAAAGTTGAAGTTACGCAGGGGATGGATCTTTCAGCAAGACAATGATCCAAAACACCGCTCCAAATCTACTCAGGCATTCATGCAGAGGAACAATTACAATGTTCTGGAATGGCCATCCCAGTCCCCAGACCTGAATATCATTGAACATCTGTGGGATCATTTGAAGAGGGCTGTCCATGCTCGGCGACCATCAAACTTAACTGAACTGGAATTGTTTTGTAAAGAGGAATGGTCAAAAATACCTTCATCCAGGATCCAGGAACTCATTAAAAGCTACAGGAAGCGACTAGAGGCTGTTATTTTTGCAAAAGGAGGATCTACTAAATATTAATGTCACTTTTCTGGTGAGGTGCCCATACTTATGCACCTGTCAAATTTTGTTTGAATGCAGATTGCACATTTTCTGTTAGTACAATAAACCTCATTTCAAGGCAGAAACATTACTGTGTCCAACAGTTATTACATATATCAAACTGAAATAGCTGTTGCAAAAACACCAATTTTTATAAAACATTAAGCTTAAGATTAATAGGGGTGCCCAAACTTTTTCATATAACTGTATGTCACGAAAAAACAATCTCAGAATCAGCAGGATCTGTTGAAGCTTTCCAGAGTAATTACCTCATAAAGTGACAGTGGTCAGAATTGTAAAAATTGGCCTGGTCACTGACGTGCAAACCACCCTCGGGAGTAAAGGGGTTAATGGGTGCAGAAATGTTGCAGAAAATCTGGAACATCAAAAACTCACCAAAAGCTCATGTGGGAGTGGGAACGTAGCCAAAAAAATACACATTGCACTGTCTATGCAGAGAATACAGAAAGTAACTACATGTCTCCAATGTGGCAGACCGCAAGGATTTTAAAAAAAAAAAGTATATATGGTAGCTCACATCAAGAAAAAAAAAATAGAAAATGCACAATTGTATATCTTTGACACACCAAACTTTTGTTGCAAAGAAAATGAAATGCATATGAAAATGAAGCATAACTTGCCTACTGATGACTATGCCACTCCAGTGTTTCCTCTCCACTACTTGTTTGTTCACAGGGCTAGGGTGGTGATGTCTGCTCTATGTTATGTGACCACTGCAGCCAATCCACTGACCTTAATAGTCTCATGCTGTCCACCATGACATTTCCTAGTATATTCAGAAAAGAGCACCATATTTATTAAAGACTTGCATCACTTTTGGCATCCTCGAAATTGTTCCAGAAAATGAAGTATTTCTCCTAGAAAATTGTTGTAATTAGACGTTTTGTTACACACATGTTTATTTCCTTTGTGTGTATTGGAACAACACAAAAAGACAGAGGAAAAAAAGGCAAATTGGACATAATTTCACACAAAGCACCAAAAATGGGTCAGACAAAATTGCTTGCACCTTTCCAAAATTATGGGCAAACAACTTTGTTTCAAGTATGTGATGCTTGTTCAAACTCGCCTGTGGAATGTAACAGGCCTTACATAGAAAAGAACACAGTACCTACAGCCAAATATGGTGGAGTTTCAAAGATGTTTTGGGGTTGTTTTGCTGCCTCTGGCACTGGGTGCCTTGACTGTATGCAAGGCATCAATAAATCTGAAGATTACCAAAGGATCTTGGGTTGCGATGTAGTGCCCAGTGTTAGAAAGCTGGGTCTGCATCCTAGAACATATGTCTTCAAGCAGGACAATGACTCCAAACATACTTCAAGAAGCCCCCAGAAATGGATTGAAACAAAGCGCTGGAGAGTTCTGAAGTGGCAGCAATGAGTCTGGATCTAAATCCCATTGAACACTTGTGGAGAGATCTTAAAATTGCTGTTGGGAGAAGACGCCTTCAAATATGAGAGACCTGGAGCAGTTTGCAAAAGAAGAGTGGTCCGAAATTCCATTTGAGAGTTGTAAGAAGCTCATTGATGGTTATAGGAAGCCATTGATTGCAGTTATTTATTCCAAAGGGTGTGCAACCAAATATTAAGTTGAGGGTGCCAACAATTTTGTCCGGACCATTTTTGGAGTTTTGTGTGAAATTATGTCCAATTTGCCTTTTCTTTCTCTCTTTTTGTTTTTTGTTCCTCCAATACACACAAAGGAAATAAACATGTGTGTAGCAAAACATGTAATTGCAATAATTTTCTGGGAGAAATACGTCATTTTCTGGAACAATTTCAAGGGTACCAACACTTCGGCTATGTATGTATCTATATATATATACTTTTTTATCTTTTTTTTTTTTGCAGAAAATACTGGCATACATGTACAAAAGCCAAGCAATGGTGTGATTCAGAACAGTGGTAAGCACCCATACTCACCCCATATATCCAATACTTACTCGATAATGAAATCCCACACTCTGCATAATCATAATTTCTATGGCTGATTGAAGCAATGGCGTTGGTTAGATGCATTGATCCTCGTATGATATTTAAAGCTTGGTCACATCTGTCACTTGTAAAATTCATCAATCAAGTATAGAAACAAGAAGTAATGTGCTGGGATTTTCCAGCTGCCAGTTAATTATATCAGTGATGCACCACAAGATGCTTTCTGTCATGGCAGACCACATGGGGCCGGCTCTCCAAGGAAGAGGAGGATTTCAGTTCCAGATGAATGAGAAAAGGCTGACATTTTCTAGGAATCGTTAGTTACAGCTGAATGTTCTGGTTTCTCACAAATATCTTGCAACCTTCTTCTTGCAAGGAAGAATGGCAGAGGATCCCCAAATCCAGGTGTGAAAAACTTGTTGCATCATTCCCAAGAAGACTCATGGCTGTACTAGCTCAAAAGGGGGCTTCTAATCAATACTGAGCAAAGGGGCTGAATACTTATGACCATGTGATATTTCAGTTTTTATTTTTTAATACATTTGCAAAAAAATCTACATTTCTGTTTTTTTTTCAGTCAGGATGGGGTACAGAGTGTACTTCAATGAGAAAAAATGAACTTTTTAGAATTTACCAAATGGCTGCAATGAAACAAAGAGTGAAAAATTTAAAGGGGTCTGAATACTTTCCGTACCCACTGCATAGCGCTGTATTTTTGATATGTCATGGTGAATGTCTTATATGGTCTCTACATTCGGGACTGTATTCTCCATATGGCACAGTGAATGACATCTGGTGCCTATTATATGTACTGCATCATATTCTCCCATTCTTTAGAAAATAAGACTTTTAGTATGGCCCTTTATATTTGAGCCAAATTACAAATCTGTACAACATGGATCTATAACACAATCATCGTTAATCCCACATTAATAAATTGTCCATAGGACAGGTGATATCGAGTTGATCACTAGGGGTACGATTGCTGAGAATCCTAATGATGAGCAAGTTCTCACCTGCCCTGTGGTTATAGGATAATGTGTGACAATGGAACTAGCCCTTTAACTGCGTACTTTGCACCGATACTGTGGCTTTATGATGATTTATGGCTTATAGTGTCGGCACCACAGGACTTGGCCAAGTCTATGGCAACTAATATCCTCAGTCACTAGTGACAGAGCATCAAAGTCAATTATTTCATAGATGATATAATCTGATATTGAAATAACAATTAGCTTTAGTAACTTTAGAGAGTATTGCTGGATCCATCACCGAGAATGCACCATCACCTCCGAATCTTCTTATCATTCTTCACTTTGCATTGTTTTCCGCTGTAATTCTTATATCACACATATTACAAATTATTATATCTGCTCATCCTGACAATAAAAGTGACACTGACATTCTGTAACACCCACACAGACAAAAGAAGTGTTTTAATCCAGGACTGTGTACACGATATCATTTCTATGACTAATGGGGGTGATGAATTCACGACACGGAGGACGCTGTAATGAATGTTTTTCTCAGTGCTGACAATTACAGTATATCAGTATAAAATGATGATGATGCGAGGACAAATCTCATTCAAGGAGACAGCAAGCAAGCGAGGTTTTTCCTTACTGAAATACATGCATTTTTGTCTAAAAATCATTTTTGTTATTGGGTATCATTGAAAATATTGCAGTGTTTGCCTTCTATAGCCTCTGTGTTGTACTGTATATTTCAGGCTGTAGAATGGGTTAACTGAGGCTGGGAAGGGGTCAATATCCATGGACCTACCCAGCCTATTAATATCAGTAAGCAGCTGTCTGCTTAGCCTTTGCTGGATATTAAAAATTGGAGGGACCCCTCATCATTTTTTTAGGGTCTCCCCTTTTTAATAAACAGTAAAGGCTAAGCAGACAGCTGTGAGCTGATATTAATAGGCTGGGAAGCTCCATGGTTATTGGCCCCCTCCCAGACTAATAAGACCAGCTCACAGCTGTCTGCTTTCCCTTAGCTAGTTATTAAAAATAAGGGGGACCACACACCATTTAATTAACTTATTTATTTCTTTACTACCTAAATACAAGCATACATACCTACACACGAAAAGTACTTATATATCTCACTGACATATCTATCTATTCTATTCTGACGGTTCAGGCTGTGAATTTACTGTACTGAAGAAATGTCGGATTTCCTTTGAGATGTGTGCGTAAAAATCGGACGGCACATGCATGGTCCGTTTGCCGTGCAATTTTTTTTCTCGCACCCATTGACTTGCATTGGCAAGTGAGAAGCGATCATTGCAGACAATCGCAGCATGCTGCGATTTTTTTTCTCAATCCGATCCGAGCTGAGAAAATACTTGCAGATGAGCACTGACTCATTTACTAACATTGGTAGGAGCACAATGCGATGTTTTCTTGCATTGCACTTTGCCGATTTATACGCCAGTATGAGCAAGTCCAAATAGTTGTCCTGTGGACAGATTTTCCCACCTGAGCTTTGGATCTCTGTAGCTCCTCCAGAGTGACCACGGGCCTCTTGGCTGCTTCCCTGATTTGAAGTTTTCTCCTTGCTTTGTATGTAAGTTTAGGTGCACGACCATGTCTTGGTAGGTTTGCAGTTGTGCTATACTCCTTCCATTTTTGGATGATGGATTGAACAGTGCTCCGTAAGATGTTCGGAGATTGGGCTATTTCTTATAACCTAACCCTGCTTTACTCTTCTCCACAACTTTATCCCTGACCTGTCTGATGTGCTCCTTGGTTTTCATGATGCTGTTTGATCCCTAATGTTCTCTAACAAACCTCTGAGGCCTTCACAGAACAGCTGTTTTTATACTGAGAATAAATTACACACAGGTGGACTCAATTTGCTAATTATGTGACTTCTGGAGGCAATTGGCCACTCAGGATTTTATTTAGGGGTATCAGACTGCAAGAGGCTGAATACATATGCACGGCACAATTTTCAGATTTATATTTTTTAAATATTTATAAAACATGTATCATTACCTTTACACTTTACAAATACTTATTACTTAGTGTTAGTATATCACATAAAAGCCCAATAAAATACTCTTTACTTAAAATCAACATAGTTGTGCCGCTCCATGTAATCCATATATTTTTAATGACTCTACCACTTCTTATGGGGGTAGCCATGGTTTGAGTCCATTGAACATTTATTGCACTTTCCTGGTTATTTCTTATTAGAAGCTTATTATCTGTTTCCTCCATTGGGTTGCTCTAGACACTCTCTGCTTCCTTAGGTCTCATTCAGACACCTATTGGCTTTTTTTTGCATATGAGAAAAAACGAACTGTTTTTCATCAATGTTTCGGATCAGATTTCCATCCATTTACTATCAGCGTGACATTTATTTTTCTCATGTGGAATAAAAAAAAATTACCAGCTTCTCCTACCCATTACACAAATGATAGTCATGCACTGTCTGTTTTTTTTTACGGATCCATAGACTTGAATTGTCGATTTTGATTTTGGATAAAAACTGATGTCTCCATTTTTTTTCTTCGTAGATACTCAGTCCACAAAAAATGGCACACAGAAATGTGAAAAGACCCATAAGCTATAGTGGGTATGTGTTCTGTTCATGAAGAACATGGATCAAGCACGGACATGTGAATGAGGACTTACTCATAGAGGAGAATTAATTTGCACATGTCATTCCCAGGTAACACTGCCTTGTCTATTTCCTTGTCATTCTCCACACAGAGAAACATTCCTGCCCGGCTTAGACTCATCTGTTGTACCGTGCTGCAATGTAATTACAGACCACTAAACCACAATGGAGCTGTATCATTGACAATTAGCACCACTGACTTTTTTCTCAGCATTAGTATCGCTAGATCTCCAAATAATTTCTGTCTTTCATAAACACTTGAAAAGATACCAGACTTGTGGTCTTGTTTATTAACCTTTCCAAAAGAAAAATTAACCATGAACCATGAACATATTAATTTACCTCCAAAACCTAGTGCATGTACAATAAAGTTATGTCATCTATTAAAATTTCCAATGAATGCCTTAAGCAATAATGGCAGGTAAAAAAAAATGTATGATTTACAAAATTAAAGACAATTGTGAAAAAAAAAATCTCCCTTGGTCCTGACGACCGAAATTATTTCTTGGGGTTAAAAAATGGGGAAAATTATTTTTTGCTGACATCACACAAATCATAACAAAGCACCAACCCTGTATATACACCAATAATACACTGCTAAAAAAAATAAAGGGAACACTCAAATAACACATTCTAGATCTGAATAAATGAAATATTCTCACTGAATACTTTGTTCTGTACAAAGTTGAGTGTGCTGACAACAAAATCACACAAAAATAATCAATGGAAATCAAATTTATTAACCAATGGAGGCCTGGATTTGGAGTCACCCCCAAAATTAAAGTGGAAAAACACACTACAGGCTGATCCAACTTTGATGTAATGTCCTTAAAACAAGACAAAATGAGTCTCAGTATTGTGTGTGGCCTCCACGTGCCTGTATGACCTCCCTACAACGCCTGGGCATGTTCCTGATGAGGTTGCGGATGGTCTCCTGTGGGATCTCTTCCCAGACCTGGACTAAAACATCCGCCAACTCCTGGACAGTCTGCGGTGCAACGTGACGTTGGTGGATGGAGCGAGACATGATGTCCCAGATGTGCTCAATCGGATTCAGGTCTGGGGAACGGGTGGGCCAGTCCATAGCTTCAATGCCTTCATCTTGCAGGAACAGCTGACACACTCCAGCCACATGAGGTCTGGCATTGTCCTGCATTAGGAGGAACCCAGGGCAAACCGCACCAGCATATGGTCTCACAAGGGGTCTGAGGATCTCATCTCGGTACCTAATGGCAGTCAGGCTACCTCTGGCGAACACATGGAGGGCTGTGTGGCCCTCCAAAGAAATGCCACCCCACACCATTACTGAGCCACTGCCAAACCAGTCATGCTGAAGGATGTTGCGGGCAGCAGATCGCTCTCCACGGTGTCTCCAGACCCTGTCACGTCTGTCACATGTGCTCAGTGTGAACCTGCTTTCATCTGTGAAGATCACAGGGCGCCAGTGGCGACTTTGCCAATCCTGGTGTTCTGTGGCAAATGCCAAGCGTCCTGCATGGTGTTGGGCTGTGAGCACAGCCCCCATCTGTGGACGTCGTGCCCTCATACCACCCTCATGGAGCCGGTTTCTAACCGTTTGTGCAGACACATGCACATTTTTGGCCTGCTGGAGGTCATTTTGCAGGGCTCCTGCAGTGCTCCTCCTGTTTCTCCTTGCACAAAGGCAGAGGTAGCGGTCCTGCTGCTGGGTTGTTGCCCTCCTACGGCCCCTCCACATCTCCTGGTGTACTGGCCTGTCTCCTGGTAGCGCCTCCAGCCTCTGGACACTACGCTGACAGATACAGCAAACCTTCTTGCCACAGCTCGCATTGATATGCCATCCTGGATGAGCTGCACTACCTGAGCAACTTCTGTGGGTTGTAGAGTCCCGTCTCATGCTACCACGAGTGTGAAAGCACAAACAACATTCAAAAGTGACCAAAACATCAGCCAGAAAGCATTGGTACTGAGATGTGCTCTGTGGTCCCCACCTGCAGAACCACTCCTTTATTGAGGGTGTCTTGATAATTGCCAATAATTTCCATCTATTGTCTATTCCATTTGCACAACAGCATGTGAAATTGATTGTCAATCAGTGTTGCTTCCTAAGTGGACAGTTTGATTTCACAGAAGTTTGATTTACTTGGAGTTATATTCTGTTGTTTAAGTGTTCCCTTTATTTTTTTGAGCAGTGTATATCTCCTAGTATATATCATTTAAAACTACAGTACTTGTAGAATCATTTCTTGGAGCAGCAATTTTTTTAACCTAAAGGAATTAATGCATTTTCCCTCATGGGAAACTCCATTCTTACTTTAAGAGACATCTATTGCTATCTGTTTGGATATGCAAATTGCCTCTTCAGAGAGAAAGAGGACTTAAACTCTTTAGCGCCACCTGTTGGAAGCAGCAATCCTACAAGTTACTATAGACCCTTTATCGAGTCTTGCAATATGACTTAAGATAATAGCCAAATCAAAATCTCAATTTGTAGACACGGTGTTTCAGGTTATTGGCCCTCATCAATGCAAAGCATGAGATCTGATTTGGCTAGGTGAAAGGCTCTGGACTGAGGTCTAAGGGGAAACGTTTCTCCTTGTGTTTGGAGAAACCCTAATCAACAGATAAAAACATCCACATCTGTAGCATGGCATGCCAACCACCCAGAACAACCAATTGATTTACCAATTGTGCCTTTTTTCCTCTGAAGAAGCCACAATTAGCGAAACCCTGGATTTAGGTTGTGTGTACCACCAAGGATTTTCTTTCTTTTTTTTTTGTTACTAAAGAAAGGATATGGAAGCCACAATTTGAATAAGGATGTAACCTTTTTAACCACCCACGCAATGTTTCAGCTAACAAGTCTATTCTAAGAACACTGTACCTTGAGAAAGACTTGTTAGCTAAAATAATGCATGGGCAATTAAGAAGGTCACATTTTATTTAGAGTACTGCCTCCATCTCCTCTATTTTGTATTGAATGTGAAAGACCTAAGGAACAAGTCTCTTGGGGCTTGCACCTTTATTTTTTACTTAATTTTGTCTTCGAGTGCTGCTTGCTGCCTTCATTTACTTAAGATTTTTAATATGTACACCTTGATTTTGCACATTTTCAGGAAACAATAAAAATTGTCCATACAGAAGATTGCTGTCAGCTAAATTCTTGCTTGGTCGACAGCTATCTTTCTGGATTCCTATACACAGGAATGCTCGGCGCAGCTGAGCATTCATGTATTTTCAATGAGCACAATCCCTTTCATCCTCGGAAGACAAAGGTTCAGGCATTTAAATTACAGCTGCACGAAACCCTACAGAAGATTTTGGAAGAGAGTTCAGGGTTCCCATACACATCAGATACTTGGCTGGTCCCACATTTTCATTTAATGTGTGTGGGGATTTTAAAGGCTGCGGACATCTTTGGCATGGAAATAAAATTTGCATTTGTTAGTGGTTACCTTTAGTTAATAAAATTGCAAGTTTCTCTCATTCTTTCAATTTCAGACACCTTAGTATGCAGTTTGCTGCTTGATCCAAATCTCAGATTTCTATCCCAGCAATAAGGCTGGATGTCAGAGCTTGTGTATCTAAGATGTTTTCTCTGTCCTCCCTGAGTCTGCACATGCTTTCTCCCCTGTCCACCTTGTAGAAATCAGGGAACATACCTAAAGCCGGGTTCAAACAAATATATGTACGTAGAAAAACTAAAGATTTTTTACATATGTCTGTATGGCATTTGTTTTTATATAAACAATTTAATAAATAATAAAAGGTCAAATACTATTTCCTATCTTAATATTTGTAATGTATCCGTGAAAAAGAAGTGGCATATGGATGTTAACCGGTATGTGATCCATTTTTTGCGCACCCAATGACTTACAATGGGCAAGTCTGATCCGGAATATGGATCACAGTAGTGTATACAACGATTTTTTTTTTTTTTAAACGTGGAAACCATAGGTCCACATTGACTGAGTTGTATACTGTTAGCCGGTTAAACTTTCTCCTGAATGAGCCCTAAAGGCTTATTCAGATGTCCGATTTTAACGTACGAGTGCTATCCGTGGTATTCACGAATAGCACTTGTACCTGTGATAGTCTATGGGGTCACTCACATGTCCATGATTTTTCGCAACTGGAAAATCGTGGAGACGTGTCTGATTTTACTCAGAGGGTCGGATCAAAATCAGCAATGCAATTCAATGGGTTCATGGAAAAATCGGACAGCACCCGGTAGACATCCGAGTGTGGTCTGATTTTCATGAACTGTCAGAGAGGAGAAAGTTTGAGAAAGTTTTTTTTGTATGTGTATATATATATATATATATATATATATATATATATATATATATTTCTCCATGTACGAGAAAAATGGACAACACTCTGATCAAACTCATTGGTCTGCTTTTCTAGTACATGCAAAAATCATGCATGTACGAGAAAAATTCGGACCGCTCTTTGTACGAAGAATTGACGTCCAAAAACAAAATGAAAACTAAAAGTAACAGTACCCTGGCATCTGCAGAAAAGTCCAAGATATGGTTTTTATAAAGGGGTTACAAAGCTTTTCACTTCCATATAGCGATGCGAGAGACAATTTTTGGGGGGTTTTGGAAAAAAACATGCCAAAAATTCCAAGAATTTTCATGCTGTTTTTTTTTCTATACCTTTGTAAAATTTGTAATTTTTTTATGCCATTTTTCAAATCTTACAGAAACGCCTATGTGAAAAATGGCAGTAAAAAAGTCATATCTAGAGTGGACTGCATTGTGAAAAAACTGACCTAAAAATGCTTAAAAAAAAATCCAAAAGCTTGGCATAGATTTTAGATTTCACTATAGAATTTCATGGAAAAATTTTTGAAAGTATTAAAAAATGGAGGAAACTGTGTCAGTAAAAATACAAAAAATGCAGCGCATTTTTTAAAAAAGAAAATTGCAAATGATGAATCTGGCCCACAGTTTTTCTTTTAAAGTCAGTTTTTTTTTATCTTGCGGTATTTGCTGACGTTTTCGTGCAAAATCCATCAAAATGGCACACAAGATTCATGAATTTGGTGTGAAATCAAAAAAGCTCTTTATTTTTTGTCTTTTTTGTTTTTAAGGGCAAAAAGTAATCCTTTAAAATGTTGCAGGTTAGTCTTCAAAATAAAAAATCTGCCAGAAACCTTACTTCAGGCAGGGACTGGAGAGATATATGCTCCCAAAAAAATGCAACATTTCATGGATTTGTCCAAAATATGACGATAAGTAAAGTTGTTGAGGACAAATCAAGTAAGACTTAAAAAGAAAGATGACTCAAAAAATGGTGCAAAACATATAGAGAGTAAGACGAAAGTATTAAAGCCACTAAAAAAAGAAGTTTGCACATTGCCTCTTCAGAGAGGAAGAGGACTTGAACTCTATAGCGCCACCTGTTGGAAGCAGCAATCCTACAAGTCACTATCAACCCTTTAACAAACCTTGCAATATGGCTTAGGATAAAAGTCAAATCAATACCTCAATTTGCAGACATGGTGTTTCAGGGTAATGCCCCTCATCAGTGCAAAGTATGAGAACTGATTTGGCTAGGTGAGAGGCTCTAGGCGAGAGACATTTTTGGAAGTGTTCTTAACTTATTAGTCAGTGCTCATATGTAGCGGACGTGCTGGCGTCCAAAAACTGCAGTGCTCCTGAGCAGCTCCTGTCTGTGGGCGGCTGATGTAGAATCACTTCATTTTGCAAGGAAACAGCTGTTCACCCACTGCAGCTGATCATAACTAGAGATGAGCGTTGTTCTACTCGAACTGTTCACCAATCTCAAATTCGAGCTGTTTTGGGCGGTGTTCGAGCCGTTCGGCGAACACGAACAATTTGAGAAAAATTCGGCTGTTCGAGGTTATGTTCGATAACTGTTCGTGCACCAAAATCATAACTGGATTTTTTTCTCAGTAATGATGAAAATTAATGTTAATACGCAGTTTGAGTGTACAGCGGGGCGGGGGGAGGGGCAGGGGATGGATCTCTGCAGGAACAATGAAGATCTCCATTTTTTTTTCTCTTTCCCGCATTTGCAGTGGGGAGGTGCAATCTGTCAGCCTATCAGCAGCGCACACACGGAGCGAAGTGCTTTTTTTCACACAAGCAAGGGCATGTGTCATTGGCAGTGTATGTCACATGTCCTTGCCCTACAAGACCAAGCCATTTTCCCCGTCGCCACCATTTTCTCACTGCTGCAGCTGCGTGTTAGACGGCACCGCTGTTGCTGTGTGCGCTATACCTTGTTAATTTCAAGCCAATTTTCGCACAAATCTACAGATAGCTTGGGAGTAGGGAATAGTTGTGATTGCAGTCCTTTTAAGGACTAGGTTACAGCATTTCCTACGACTTTTATCAGGCAGGTCTGTGCTCTTAAATAGATAGATTGTGGGAGTAAAGACTAATTGTAATTGGAGTCCTTTTCAGGACTAGGTTACATCAGTTCCTATCAGTTTTTGCCAGGCAGGTCTGTGCCAGTGCTGTGCAAGTTTTTTTCACAGCATTTGGCTGAATCTAGCAAAGCTAATCCTTTTTGGCCTATTGCAGAGTGTGTTGGTCAGTGGAGTAGCCTATCTGTGCTGCAAGATTTACCACCTGTGTATAGAATACCAATTTTTTTACTGCACCTAGTGAAGTAAAATCTTTTGGGCAAAGCATCATTCTATTAGTCCATCTATACTGACCTCCATCAGGTTGCAAACTGAATATAATTTTTTTCTGCATCTAGCTCTGAAAAAATATTGGGCTTCTAGCTGTGTGTGGGACTTGTTGTATTAGTCCATCTATACTGACCTCCATCAGGTTGCAAACTGAATATATTTTTTTCTGCATCTACCTCTGAAAAAATATTGGGCTTCTAGCTGTGTGTGGGACTTGTTCCATTAATCCATCTATACAGACCTCCATCAGGTTGCAAACTGAATATATTTTTTTCTGCATCTACCTCTGAAAAAATATGTGGCCTTCTAGCAGTGTGTGGGACTTTCTCTATTAGTCCATCTATACTGACCTCCATCAGGTTGCAAACTGAATATAATTTTTTTCTGCATCTAGCTCTGAAAAAATATTTGGCCTTCTAGCAGTGTGTGGGACTTTCTCTATTAGTCCATCTATACTGACCTCCATCAGGTTGCAAATTAAAAATAATTTTTATCTGCATCTACAGTACCTCTGAAAAAATATTTGGGCTTCTAGCTGTGTGTGGGACTTGTTCTATTAGTCCATCTATACTGACCTCCATCAGGTTGCAAATTGAATATAATTTTTATCTGCATCTAGCTCTGAAAAAATATTTGGCCTTCTAGCAGTGTGTGGGACTTTCTCTATTAGTCCATCTATACTGACCTCCATCAGGTTGCAAATTGAATATAATTTTTATCTGCATCTAGCTCTGAAAAAATATTTGGCCTTCTAGCAGTGTGTGGGACTTTCTCTATTAGTCCATCTATACTGACCTCCATCAGGTTGCAAATTAAAAATAATTTTTATCTGCATCTACCTCTGAAAAAATATTTGGGCTTCTAGCTGTGTGTGGGACTTGTTCTATTACTCCATCTATACTGACCTCCATCAGGTTGCAAACTGAATATATTTTTTTCTGCATCTACCTCTGAAAAAATATTGGGCTTCTAGCTGTGTGTGGGACTTGTTCTATTAGTCCATCTATACTGACCTCCATCAGGTTGCAAATTAAAAATAATTTTTATCTGCATCTACCTCTGAAAAAATATTTGGGCTTCTAGCTGTGTGTGGGACTTGTTCTATTAGTCCATCTATACTGACCTCCATCAGGTTGCAAATTGAATATAATTTTTATCTGCTTCTAGCTCTGAAAAAATATTTGGCCTTCTAGCAGTGTGTGGGACTTTCTCTATTAGTCCATCTATACTGACCTCCATCAGGTTGCAAATTAAAAATAATTTTTATCTGCATCTACCTCTGAAAAAATATTTGGGCTTCTAGCTGTGTGTGGGACTTGTTCTATTAATCCATCTATACAGACCTCCATCAGGTTGCAAACTGAATATAATTTTTTTCTGCATCTAGCTCTGAAAAAATATTTGGCCTTCTAGCAGTGTGTGGGACTTGTTCTATTAGTCCACCTATACTGACCTCCATCAGGTTGGAAATTCAAAATAATTTTTTGTCTGCATCTAGCTCTGAAAAAATTTTGGCCTTCTAGCAGTGTGTGGGACTTTCTCTATTAGTCCATCTATACTGACCTCCATCAGGTTGCAAACTGAATATATTTTTTTTCTGCATCTACCTCTGAAAAAATATTGGGCTTGTAGCTGTGTGTGGGACTTGTTCTATTAGTCCATCTATACTGACCTCCATCAGGTTGCAAATTGAATATAATTTTTTTCTGCATCTAACCCAGCCAATAGTTTTGGCCTAATACCACAGTTTGGCCACTCAGCTCTGCTCGGTTCCCATCCATTGTTTTTTTGTGCAAACAACTCCAGAGTTGTGAATTAGTTAACCACCAAAATGAGTGGAAAAAGGCCTGCTGCTGGTGGAAAGGGGAATAGGCGTGTTGGGAAGGGGAAAAAAGGTTGTGTCCGTGGGGTAGGTGTTAAAGCAACAGTAACATCTGCAGAAGAAAGACCATCTTCCAGCCAAACTAAAATGTCTACTTCTTTTAGCGGACAATGTGATAAGATCCCTTTCTTACGGCCACGCCAATCGCTACAAATTCCAGATGAGGCACAAAAACAGCAGGTGCTTCAACGGATATCAAGTGCTCCTTTAAGTGGGCTCTCCTCCACATCAACTTCAACATCACAAATACTCCAGTCCTCAAAGGTGTCACCCCAATCGCACTTGCTTCCTCACAGCTCCCAAATCTCCAGCTGCCCGTCTGAGTATGAGGTAGCACAGATGGTTGAGTCTGCAGAGCTGTTTACTCATACTATAGCCTGGGAATCAGAGGTCGACTCCAGCGCTTCTGTGAATCCAGACGAGGAAATGATCTGCACTGATGCCCAGAATCTTTATGAGTCGGATCCAGGACCAGACGCAGAAGGTTCTGACCATAATGTAGACCCTCATTCCCAAACTGTAACTCCTGTTGGTGGAGACAATGAGGAAGACGATGATAAGACTCAAATACCTGATTGGAGCGACAACTTTAGTTTTTTGTCAGGGCAGGAACAGGTTGGCTCTGAGGACGACGGGTGTGATAACGCACAGGGTGATGATGATGAGGTTGGAGATCCCACTTACTGTCAACCCACAGTCAGCCAAGAGATGAGGTCAGCAGAGGAGGTGGAGGAAGATGCTAGTGACGACGAGGTCAGGTTGCGCCTTCCTGGACAGAGACGTAGTACTGGAAGCACGTCAACAACTGCATCCTCAAACACAACTCTGCCTCTCACCACAAGTCGTGGTGGCTCTTCAGGTCGCATGGGTGCTAAGCCTTGCATAGCCTGGGCATTTTTTCAGATCGATAAAGATGACCCAACTCGTGTTATCTGTAACATTTGTCAGCAAAAGCTAAGTAGAGGCCAAAAAATACATAGTTTGAGTACTTCATGCATGAACCGGCACATGGACATGAAGCATAAGTTGCAGTGGGAAGCTCAGTGTGCTACAATGCGGCCTAGCCGGCCGGGCCAACCACCGTCTGCCATATCTTGTGCATCCGCGGCCTCTTCATCCTCTGTGACTGGGGGGACAGCAGTCACACCTGTTTTGGGGCGCAGACCTGCCACCTCTTTACCCGCAACAGCCAGCGTGATTGGCAGGTCATCATTTTCTTTGGAGGTGGTAACACCAGCTGGTGTTGAGCGCTGTCCGACATCGATAGCACCACCTTTGGATCAAGGCAACCTAACATGTCCGCCTGCATCTTCCTCACAGACCGGCAGTTTGCCGGGGACACCCTTATCAACCCCGTCTAAGCACAATAGCCAGCCCTCGGTCCCTCAGATGTGGACAAGTAAAAGACCATTTCCTCCTAGCCATGAGAAAGCTAAGAGGTTGAATTTCACCATCTGCAAGCTCTTGGCTACAGAAATGCTGCCTTTCCGCCTGGTGCACACAGAGGATTTTCGAGACCTTATGTCCGTCGCAGTGCCCCAGTACCAGATGCCCAGTCGGCACTACTTCTCAAAGAAAGGTGTGCCTGCGCTCCACCAGCATGTCGCACACAACATCACCGGTTCTTTGAGAAACTCTGTGTGTGACAGGGTGCATTTCACCACAGACACTTGGACGAGTAGGCATGGACAGGGGCGTTACATGTCGCTGACTGGGCACTGGGTAACTATGGTGACAGCAGGACAAGGGGCTGCTGTCCAAGTCTTGCCATCCCCACGAGTTGTGCGTCAATCCTCTTTATGTCAAAGTTCCTCCACTGCTTCTGCCTCCTCAACCTCCTCTCGGTCTTCCACCTGCACCCAAAGCCTGTCTGGTCATGCCACAAGCTTTCTAACTGCGCAGAAGGGATCCTGCACACCTCCTTACTATGCTGGCAGTAGGGCTCAACGTCATCAGGCGGTTTTTACATTGAAATGTCTGGGAAATGTGAGTCACACAGCTGAGGAGTTGTGGTCAGCTCTGGAGAACCAATTTCATGAATGGTTGTCTCCACTGGACCTGAAACCAGGGAAGGCCGTGTGCGACAATGTTGCAAACCTGGGTGCGGCCCTTCGCCGGGGCAATGTCACACACGTGCCTTGTATGGCTCACGTGTTGAACCTGGTTGTCCAGCAATTTTTAGCCCACTATCCCAGACTAGATGGCCTTCTGCAGAGGGCACAGTCGCTGTGTGCTCACTTCCGCCGTTCGCATCCCGCAGCTCAGCGACTTACATCTCTACAGAAGTCGTTGGGCCTGCCACTTCACCGGCTAAAATGCGATGTGCCTACCCGGTGGAATTCAACTCTGCACATGTTGCAGCGACTGTGGCAGCACCGACAAGCCCTGGTGCAATACGTTCTGACTTATAGCCTGGGCCAACGAGATCCAGAGGTGGGGCAAATCACGCTGGAGGAGTGGTCTCAGATCAGGGACCTATGCACCCTTCTGCACAGTTTTGAAATGGCGACGAAGATGTTTAGTGCTGACGATGCCATTATCAGCATGACTATTCCGGTGATTTACATGCTGGAGCACATGTTAAACAGAATTCGGAGTCAGGTGGTGGCACAAGAGGAGGTGGAGGAAGTAGAGGAGTAGGAGTTGTATGCAGAAGGGCTAACATCTGCAAGGTCCAGACGGTCGTCAGCACCAAGGCGGCAGGCATGTGAGGGTGGGGGAGATGGTTTTACCAGGGCGCATGGTAGCAGCCAAACTAGTGAGGAAGGTGCAGGAGCCCAGGAAGAAGTGGAGGACGAACTGATGGAAGACTCATCAGATGAGGGAGACCTTGATCACATTTCTGTTGTGCGAGGTTGGGGGGAGAGGACAGAGGAAGGAAGCATGATTGTTACCTCGCCACCAACACAACAGGGACTTGGTGCTCCTGGATGCGCAACACACATGAGTGCCTTCTTGCTGCACTACCTGCAACATGACCCTCGAATTGTGAGAATTAGAAATAATCCTGACTACTGGGTTGCCACACTGTTAGATCCCCGGTACAAAAGTAAATTTGCCGAAATTATTCCTGCCATAGAAAGGGATTCACGCATGCAGGAGTATCAGCAGAGACTGTTGCAGAATCTTACATGTGCTTTTCCACAAAATACCAGTGGTGCACGTAGTGAATCTCACAGTTCCAACTTGCCAACCGTGGGACCGTCAAGTGTTCAGCACTCAAACCGTAACAGAACCACAGTATCTGCTGGTAACATCAATTTTGCGGAATCATTTCACCACTTTTTTAGCCCATCCTTTGCAAGGCCACAGGAGACAAGAGGTCTGACACATAGTCAACGCCTAGAGACGATGGTACAGGAGTATCTCCAAGTAAACATTGAAGCCATGACTGTGTCACTGGACCCTTGCTCTTTTTGGGCTTCCAATCTGGATAAATGGCTGGAGCTAGCCACTTACGCCTTGGAGATCTTGTCATGCCCCGCAGCCAGCGTTCTGTCTGAACGTGTGTTCAGCGCTGCTGGTGGTGTGCTGACAGATAAGCGCACGCGGCTCTCCACTGATAATGTAGACAGACTCACGTTCATAAAGATGAACAAATCATGGATCCGAAACGACTTTTCTACCCCTGTGTCATCCTGGGGAGAGTAAAAGCTTGATGATTGGTTAAAATCACCCTACCAACCGTTTTAAGCTTTCAAATTACTAATCATGTTTATCTGTATCTTGGCTGGAAAATAATTTGGGCTTTGTAGCAGTGTGCAGCACTGATTCTATTAGGCTATCTATAATAAGCTCCACCAGATTTAAAATTACTAATCATGTTTATCTGTATCTTGACTGGAAAATAATTTGGGCTTTGTAGCAGTGTGCAGCACTGATCCTATTAGGCCATCTATACTAAAGCTTCACCAGATTTAAAATTAATAATAATTTTTAGCTGCATCTAGCCCGGAAAATAATTTTGGGGCTCCGAGATGCGCAAGACACATAAGTGCCTTCTTGCTGCACTACCTGCAGCATGACCCTCATATTGTCAGAATTCGAAGTAATCATGACTACTGGGTTGCCACACTCTTAGATCCCCCAAACTTTTCGATCAACCTTTTCATTTTAATAAAGACCAAAAAAATGGTCATTTTTGAAATTATAAGCATTAGCAGGTTGTTAGAAACTGAAATCAAACAGTTTTCAACTCAAAACTTTATTCTAGGTGATGTTACATTTTCACATAGGACCCCTTGTTCGAAAGGAGCTTCTGAACTCTCTCGTCCATTGAATTTGTCAGGTTTTGGATGGTTTCTGTTTCAATTGTTTTGCATGAGGACAGAATACCCTCCCAGAGCTGTTGCTTAGATGTGAACTGCCTCCCGCCATCATAGACACTCCTTTTAATGATGCTCCAAAGGTTCTGAATGGGGTAGAGGTCAGGGGAGCATGGGGGTCACACCATAAGTTTGTCCCCTTTTATGCCCATATCAGCCAGAGATGCAGATGTTTTATGTGCAGCATGAGATGGTGCATTATCATGCAAAAAATGATCTTGCTGTGAAATACACGGTTCTTCTTCATGAACCATGGCAGGAAGTGCTGTTTGAGAAAATCCACATACATTATGGAGTTCATCTTTAGCGCCTTCAGGGATCCTAAAGGGGCCGACAATCTCTCTACCCATGATTCCAGCCCAAAACATTACTCCACCTCCTCCTTGTTGGCGCTGTAGCTGTGTTTGCATGGGGTGTCCATCAACCAGCCATCCTCCACTCCATCCATCTGGACCATCGAGCGCTGCACGGCACTCATCCGTGAACAAAACAGTTTTGAAATCAGTCTTCATGTAATGTTTGGCCCACTGGAGCCGTTTCTGCTTGTGTGAAGTGGATAGAGGAGGTCGACAGGATGGCGTATGCACAGCTGCAAACCTCTGAAGGACCCTGCATCTTGTTGTTCGGGGGACGTTGGAGGCACCAGCAGCTTCAAAAACTTGTCTGCTGCTATGACAAGGCTTTTTTGCCGCTGCTCTTTCAACCTGACGTAATTGCCTGTAGGAAAGAGTCCTCAATTTGCCCTTATCAGCACGCACACGTGTGTACTGTGAATCAGCTACATACTTCTTGATTGCCAAGACACTTCATCCTGATCATCGCACAATGTTGATTGTAGTCATGCCTTGACCTAAACACTCCACAATTTGTTGCTTCTCAGCAGCCGACACATCCTTTTTCTTTCCCATTTTGGCAGAAAATGTAGGCTGCTTAATAATGTGAGAGAGCCTTCTTAAGTAGTCTTGCCTTTCATTGGACACACCTGCCAAACTAATTAGCACAGGTGTCTGCAATTGCTTACAGTGATATAAAGAGCCCTGACACACATCACCATCAATGAGTTTAACTGACAAAAAAACAAATTCTTCCCTTATCACTCCTAAACACTTTTTGCATAATAATTTGGAACACAGTGTACATGTGCTTTTCCACAAAACACCAGTGGTTCACGTAGTGAATCTTACAGTTCTAACTTGCCAACCGTGGTCTGTATGGAGTTGTTCAATAAAGGGCCCAAAATTAAGATAACATAGATGGGAGAGGTCTCTATGAATAGGAATTCCTAAGTATTTGATACCCTGTGAGGGCCAGGCAAAGGGAAAGTTGGACTGGATGGAATCCTATATGGATTTGGGGAGGGAGACATCGAGGGCCTCAGACTTCGCTGCATTGATTTTAAAATTTGACCATGTAACAAAGTGATCTATTTCAGCCATAACAGCAGGGATGGATATATGTGATTGAGTGATATATACTAGGACATCATCAGCAAATAGAGAGCACTTGTACTCGGTGCCTCCCACCTCAATCCACCTAATATTGGGGTTATGGCGAATTGATGAGAGCAGGTGCTCCGTCACTAGGATGTATAAGAGAGGGGACAGAGAACATCCCTGCCTTGTCCCATTGGTGATTGTGAAAGGTGATGAAAATGTTCGGACGCGCCCCCTGGGCCTTGGGACACCCGGAGCCGGACCCTTTTTGGTGGATGCTGGTGGTTGTAGTCTTCGTGGCGGCGACCCGGTTCCGTGGCTCAGGGCGGTCAAACCAGTGGCGGAACTATTTATGTGGTTTTGATGTTTAAATGTCCGACTACGCCACCCGTGGATTGCGGTCAGAGTGAACCGCCGCTCCAGGGCAGACCACTGAGGCTGGTGTTGTGGGTGCAGCAGAGCGTAGCATAACTCCCCACGGGAGGAGTATAGCCTCAGGGCAGTGTATGCGGAGGATGGGGGTGATGGTGCAGGGCAGCAGCAGTAACGACACGGAGTCAGTGATGCAGTCCAGGGCCTTTACTCACAGTTCTTATTATCCAGACCACGTCTGCAGGTAACGGCTGCCCACGTCGTACTGTGCTCACCAGGTGAGGGGCTCAGACAACTCCCAGATAACTTTGGAGCGCTTCACAGGACCCCCTTTGTGTGTCCTTTGTCTGGCCTTTCTTACCAACCCTTCTGTCCGGCTGCCTCGGGCCTCCTCTTGGTAAACTTGGCGCCAGTTTCCCTGACCCTATGTGGTGCCTTCCTAGCGGGTGTAGCGAGGGGCTGCGCCACATAAAATGTCACAGCCTCCTGTTTCTAGCTGAGGGTCGTTTCCTGCCTCCACTAGTTTCGGGGACCGGTCTCCCCCTTTGGCCTGACCCCTCCACGCAGGTGGATTCGGGCGTGCGGTGGCGACTCGCCCGTCCGCACCCCTGGGATCCCTTCGTTCCTCGTTCCTGGAGCCTTCTCCGCTCCTCTTCCTTCCTTCTCCCTCTTCCAGGCCTGGGCCTCTGTTACTAGGCCCGCCTCCGGAGCAGAGCTCATGCAGAGCCCCTGCTCCCTGCCACTTCTGCTCAGACTTCTCTGCACTGAACTAAGATGGTGCCCACCTTTTATACTCCCTTCTCAATGCACCCAGGAACTGCTTCCTCCCTGCTCCTGCACTACAGGGTTCCCCTTCCTCAGTGTTCCCTCCCCCCACTCCAGCCAGGGACAGGGACTGTCGTGCCCATCTCAGGGGCATATTGGTCGCCCTGCCCCATGGCAATGTGGTGTAATGCAGTAACCACCGCTCCACCATACCGCTGCACGACCAGCTCTACCCTCACCTACTGTATCCTCACCCATCCCTCGTAGATTGTGAGCCCTCGCGGGCAGGGTCCTCGCTCCGCCTGTACCAGTCGCTGTCACATTGTGTTCAAGATTATTGAAATTGTTCTTGTATTATACCCCCTTTTTCACATGTAAAGCGCCATGGAATAAATGGCGCTATAATAATAAATAATAATAATAATGCATGCAGGTGTCGGGTCCTGATCCACACTACATCCTTACCTGAGAGTGAGATATCACACCTCTGGGTGAGGTGCAATACCTCTGTAGCAACCGAGCCCTCAGGGTGCTACAGTTCCATTTATCTTCAGCCTAGGTGACGTATTGCGATACAGGGCCGTGATTTTGGCTATAAAAGGGTCCCCTAGACCCCTACCCCAAGCTTTTTAAGAGAATCATATATGGCGTGCCAGGAGACTCTATGGAATGCTTTCTCAGCATCCAACGAGAGTATCTAATTACAAATTTTTAACTGCATCTAGCCCAGGAAATACTTTGTGCCTAGTAGCAGTGTCTGCTAGTCAGCGGATTATCCCGGCTGTTAAGCAAGCTACACCACCTGTAGTTTGGACACTTAATTTTTTCAAAGGAAATGCTTCGGGACCACGGGATACTCAGTGAAGAGCATCAGGAGGCACCCCAAGGCATAGGGGCTGGGACTGGCAGTAGGATGCCTTGCGGTGGACAGCCGAGCTCGATCCTTATAAAAGCTTTTTAACTGCAGCAGCTTTAGTGGACGCTACTGGAGCTGGAATTACGCGGCTGCTGGCATGAGACTTGCCCTCCAATAGATCCTTGTAAATGGATTTAAAGTGTATTCATTCAAATTAGAGAGACAATTTAAATGAAAAAGCTTAGAGCTGCCTCCACCACAGGGGGGCTCGCTCGACCCACCAGCGGACAGGCACCAGGGGTGGGAGAGGGGGGCTGGCCGTCAGGGTTCACCGCGGCTCTGGCACAAACCCGGCGACGCGGAGGTGGCACGGGCAGGAGCGGACTGAACGTGTCGGCTTCTCACTTTTTGGATTTTAGAAGGGCATGACATGCCTATATCTGTGTCTCCCCCTCCTTTTACTCCTCCACCTCTTTTCTTTTCGCATGACTATATGTACTTGTCACTTTTCTATGTGTTAGTTATGTCTTCTGAGCAGTTTGTCAGCTTTTGGACACCTTTGAAGGTGTTTTCTATGTGTTTCTATGTGTTTTTGTTTGCCTGCCATTGGTTTTAACGGTGTTCGACGAACCGAACCGAACTCGAACACTACGGGGGTGGATCAACACTAATCATAACTATCGCACAGTTTTGTGAGTGAGAGTTGTTTCCCAGCAAAATTAAGTGATTTTTTAACTATAAGTTCAAGGCCCGTGGCGGCTCAGCACCAGTTTCTGGCTATGAGCATGCTCACTGAGTGTGAACACTGCCTAAGGCCTCTTTCAGATGTTTGTGAGTGTGTTACGAATAGAGCACATACATGTTATAGTCCTGGGGGACTACCCATAAACCCATGTTTTTTGCGGATCTAGTGATCTGCAAAAAATCAAAGCGAGATGTCCATTTTTGATCCAAGTCGTGGTTTTAAAATTACCCATGTAAGTCTACAGTTCTGTGAAAATGGCGTTAGTGTGCAGTAGTCCATGATGAATATTGCAATGAGTAGGAGAAGCTTTGCAATTTTTTTTCTTAAGTGAAAATCAATGATGAAACTCCGTAAAAATGCATGATGAAAATCTGGTCCAAAACACTAATGAACAACGAATTGTTTTTTTACGGATGAGAAAAATTGGCAAACATGGGAGAGGGGTCAGATTTAGAGGCATCACAAGATCTCTGTATCAATAAATAAAAACCTTAAAGGGAATAATCTATCAGCAGGTTTTTGCTATGTAGTCTGAAAGCAGCATGATGTAGGGGCAGAGAGCCTGACTTCAGTGATGTCACTTACTAGGCTGTGTTGCTGTTTCAATAAAATCAGTGCTTTATCAGCAGATTATCACTACAGGACTAGGTGTCTCGTGCCTCCTAGTCAACCCCTCTGTGTGACCCCGCCCCCACCACTGATTAGCAGCTTTCTATCACTATACAGTGTACACAGACAGCTGCCAATCAGTAGTGTGGGCGGGATATACAAATCTCAGTATTCTGAGCTCTGCTAGATCTCCAGCAGAGAAAACTGTCATTGTATCAAAACAACAACATGCAGACCAGTCAGTGGTACATCACTGGAATGAGAATCTCAGCCCCTACCTCGTGCTGCTCTCAGATTACATGGCTAAAACCTGCTGACAGATTCCCTTTAAGGATATGTTCCCATATGGCATATTCCCTAGAGAATTTTTGCAGCATAAAAAATAAGGTGCGCTGTCACCAAAAATATGTGGATTATAAGCACATTTCATCCTATACATTGCAAGGGGTCAAAAACTGAAATTCACAGCAGAAACTGACATAATGTGAACTTTAAATTCACAACATAGGTGAATTACTTCAGTAACCTTTTTTAACAGAATGAGAATGAGATTTAGTTTGGGCTGGGCTCATCTGACCAGGGACTGGATGTTATACACCAGGGGTGAGGAGCCAGATGTTATACACCGGGGGGCAATGGGATGGATGTTGTACATTGGGGGCGAGGGGCCAGATGTTATACACCAGGGGCGAGGGGATGGATGTTATATACCGGGGGCAATAAGATGGATGTTATATATCGGGAATAAGGAGGCGGATGTTATACATCGGGGGTGAGGGGCTGGATGTTATACAGTATATCAGGGGTGAGGGGTGGGATGTTATACATCGGGATGAGGGGGCGAATGTTATACATCGGGGCGATGGGTCGGATGTTATATATCAGGGGTGAGGAGCCGGATGCTATACATGTGGGACGAGGGGATGGATGCAATACATTGGGGGTGAGGGGCTGGATGTTATACATCGGGGTGAGGGGCTGGATGTTATACATCGGGGTGAGGGGATGGATGTTATACATCGGGGTGAGGGGATGGATGTTATACATCGGGGGTGAGGGGCTGGATGTAATAGATCAGGAGTGAAAAGCCGGGTGTTATACATCGGGGGTGAGTTGGCTGGATGTTATATATCAGGGGTGAGAAGCCGGATGTTATACATTATTATTATTATTTAATTACAGTGGGGAAATAAAGTATTTAGTCAGCCACCAATTGTGCAAGTTCTCCCACTTAAAAAGATGAGAGAGGCCTATAATTGACATCATAGGTACATAAGGAGGGGTTTCATACCAAACACAGATATCACTTACAGTAAACAAAACTAACAATGACAGACTGGTACAAAGGGAAGAGGCTTATGTGGCACCCCTGCGGGTTCAGTCGCCACAGAGGTATTGCATCTCACCCAGAGGTGTGGTATCTCACTCTCAGGTAAGGAAGGAGTACAGCCCGGGACCCTAACACCTGCATCCAACACTACACTACTCCAGACTAGCAGGAGGAGCAAGATGGCACTGCTCTCCTGCTGAGCCCTGTCCCTGGCTGGAGTGGGGGAAACCAAGAGAGGGGGAACCATGTAGTGGGTGTGGGTGGAGAAAGTAGTTCAGGGGAGCTCAGTAAGAAGCGATATAAAAGAGAGGGTGGAACATTCTAGAGAGAGTTCTGAGGAGATTGAGTCAGAGGAGAAGTTGGGAGCAGGAGCTCTGCAGGAGCTCTGCTCAGGGAAAGCGCAGGCCTGAGTGAGGAGGCCCAGGAGAAGGAGAGGAGGAAGGAACGGGAGCAGAGAGAAGGTTCCAGGAGTGAAGAAAGGATCCCAGGGGTACGGGCAGTGCTGGAGGCCACCCGTACGCCCGAATCTACCAGGCGGTGGAGGGATCGGGTCGCAGAGGGGACCGGCCCCTAACTAGTGAGAATTTCAATGTTCAACTAGGTAACCGGAGGCTGTAGCATTTCAGGTGCTGCAGAAACAAGCCACATCTATCTCACCAAGAAGGTGGCCATAGAGGACCCAGGGGACAGAGAAGACGTCGCCCGACAAGGTCCGCGGTCACTGGATTGGGGCACTAGGTGTGAGATGCAGGGAGACGGCCAGAAGGAACACACAGAAGGGGGTCCAGCTATGTACTCCGGAGGTACCTGAGGGATGGCTGAGCCCCAGCCCGGTGAACGCAGCACGACGTGGGAAGTTATGATCTGCAGTTGTAACCAGGAGCAAAGTGAGAACTGGGAGTAAAGACTGCACCCCACTGTCTCTGTCAATTATTACTGCTGCGCCATCACCCCCTGCACTACACTGCACCACGAGTGCTACTTCCATAACAGCAACATCTACACGGCCCTGGAGCTGAGCTCTGCCTGGGGAGAGCTGAACCAACTCTGCTGCACTAACAGCAGCTCCAGATGACCTGCTCCGCAGCGGCGGCTCCCTTTAGCTGCATACCGCAGGTGGCGTCATGAACTGTATATAAGAACTATAAATCCCCTGTAAATAATAACCCCTTTTATTGACCGCCCTGCGTCACGGACCGGGTCACCGCCACTGTGACATCTCCCCTAGCAATGACTGGCCCAGCTACCGAGTACCCCACGGCCCAGGGGGTGCGTCACTTACATTCTACAGGAACATCTGGGGCAAGGGGATGGATGTTATATATCAGGGGTGAGGGGACGGATGTAATACATCGGGGCTGGATGTTATATACCTGGGGCGAGGGGCCAGATGTTATACACCGGGGCCAATAAGATGGATGTTATACATCGAGAATAAGGGGGCGGATGTTATACATCAGAGGAGAGGGGATGGATTTTATACATCGGGGGTGAGGGGCTGGATGTTATATATCACGGGCGAGGGGCGGGATGTTATACATCGGGAGTGAGGGGATGGATGTTATACATCGGGGTTGAGGGGCCGGATGTTATATGTCAGGGGTGAGAGTCCGGATGTTATACATTGGGGATGAGGTCCTGGTTGTTGGGCAATATAGACATCACGTTTTAAGGGTGAAAAAGGAAATCACCAGCTCACCTTTGTTTCCAGCTTTTGTATTTGGAGAAACTGGAACAGAAACTGTTGCAAAGTGGTGATCCATTGAAAAAAAAATAGGTGGGGTTTTCCTGCTCGATCTAAATGGGATAAAATTATCACTTTATTTCAGTCATTTAAAATTCATAGAAGAGGGGTGAAAGGATACTGATCATCAACGCGTTTCACACGCTAGATGAGTTCTTAGAAAAAAAAATAATTTTACCTTTTGCTTCACATTCAGTGTCTCTGTTTGGTCTTATGTCAGAATATAAGGTAAAACGTGGTGTGAACATTGCTTTATACACCGGAGGCAATGAAATTGAATAAGAAAACTGAATTCAACGAGTAACGGTGCTTTGACTCCCCGTGGTCCTGTCAGGGCTTATGTCCGAACAACCTGCAAAACAAATTGACTATAATGGTGACAACGTGTGCTCTGTCATGCATCATTTTCGGGTGTATAAGCTGACAGGAGGTGGACACCCTCATGTAGTAGACCACATCTGGGTGTCTGGTCGTATCTGTCTAAAAATGATGCTGACAGAGTGCACATTACCTCTGTCTGCACCATTATAGTCAATGGCCCCGTCGGTACATACACCTGAATCCCGTTTTGAGGGGGGTTCGGGTGTAAGCTCCGACGGAGTCACTGAATGTGGTGAAGAACGCAGTGTGAAGGCACCCTAAGGTGTATCCCAATGTATTTGTCCATATAACGCAGTAGTAGAGCACCCATAGATAAGTGTCTCTTTGTGCCATCGATGTGGTACGTGGCATGCTTCATATTGGAGCTATTCTATTCCAGGGGAGAATGCGATACCTAATAAAGCCATTATATGGTGCATATAGTTTGCATATCAGTACTTTACAAAGACAGGCTCCATTTTCTTTCCATTGCTCTTACACTGAAGATAAAGAAGATTATTCTGCTGAATCTTTCACTGTCAGGATTACTGTATAATAAATATATTTTCCATTTACATGCTGCAATTTCAGGCAATAAAGCGTGGAGGAGTTTATCTTTCCTGTACATGGCCTGGGGCCATTAGAAGTAAGAGAATTTCATTAATACGCTGCTAAGCGAGCAAGCGATGCTTTCCCCCTGCCTATACAGCATTCATCAGAGGGTAGCAGACAGCAATCGGGGCATCAAGCTCATAATGTGCAATCATACAAGCGGACACATAGGTGTATAGTTAGCCAGTAATAACAGCAATGGAAGAGATTTTAAGGGAATGTCCACCCTAGGATGTGACAATGTGGTGGGTTCCCTAGGGGAGATATGATAGGTTTGCATCATACAGAAATCCATGGCTGCTGTATGTAATGCATGGACATAATGAGGATTTTAGAAAAACACACATTTTCACGCCCTCTTCTATCTCACTGAATGAGAGGGTTAAATTCTAATCATCCTAAGTACATTATTGTCATATATACCAGAAGACGCCGGCGTAGACCCAATTCCAGGACTGTTCGCAGTATCCAGGATGGTTCGAACTAGAGATGAGCGGATCGATTCACATGACTCCAGTCCAGCATCTAGATCAGTGGCAGCGGGCGGCTAACGGGAGACAGCAAATCTCTTACCTTCCGGTGTCCCCCACACGGCTTTTGATTAGATCTAGTTGGGACCTAAGGATTTATTTTTTGCTCCTTTATTCACAGTCGGAGCCACCAGAACTTTCTCATCTTTATGTAACTTCACTATATGACATCTGGCTTTTTACAGCGTAAATACTGTGTCTTTTGTTTTCTCTAGGATCCACACCAAACTACACAATAACAATCTTCTCTGGTTATTGCATTATTGCTGCATTTTTTTAAGATTTTTCCCGTATTTGATGCACTTTTGGTGCAGATGTGAAGCCGCGTTTCTAATGTGTTTTTCAGGCTATGTTCACACATCATGTTTTTTTTCAGCGTTTTTTTGCTGCAGATTTTTATGCAAATTTTCAGCTGCTTTTTGCAATACCAGCAAAGTCTATGAGAAAGCACAATTCTCTGCTCACACATCATGGTTTTTTTGTTGTTGCGCATTTTGTGCCTTGCAGCCCTTTTTGGAAAATAGAGCATGTCACTTCTTTCAGCGTTTTTTTAGCGTTTTTCAAAGTTTTTTCACCCATAGGAAGTAATGGGTAGCGAAAAACGTTGATAAAACCATGATGTGTGAACATAGCTATCAGGTTTTTTTGCATTTTTAGTGAAAATAAGCAAGTAAAACAGTATGTGAAACACATTTATTTTTGTGATTTTACCATCTTGTCTTGGTCACTGAGATGGTAGCTTGTATAAGGAGTGTTTAATTAAATTAGTGATGTGTACATTGTAAACATTGGCTGAGCTACAAGTGAGATTGAACAATACCTGTGGCCCAGGGAGGTGTGAAATTGAACAATGCCTGTGCAACTGAATTGCAGACCCCATAGTGTGAAAGTAAATAGTGTCATACACACTGGCAGTGCATTGAGTTTGTTAGTTAAACTATTCCTGAACAATTCACCTCCCTCACTGTTATGCCAAAACCAGAATGAGGTTTTTTTTTCACTGAACTTTACATTCATGCATACAAGAGACAAAGCATGAACAAGAGACACAATTCTGCAAAAAAAAAAAAACGCATAAAAAAATACACCAAAAACACACTAAAAAACACAGCAAAACCTGACGCAGCTTCTTTCCTGCCAGAGATCAGGTTTTGCTGCAGATTTGTGACGCAAAAAAACCCATGATGTGTGAACATAGCCTTATAGTACAGAAAACCTTTGTTTCTGCACTTAAAAATTTAACTGCAGGTTTTTATAAGCTCCACATAGAAGCTTGTAGAGAAAAAAAGCACCAAAACTGCACAGCTCCGCCACGTCTTTAGGCGCACAGGGGACGGAGTTTTCATGAAATCACATCTACTTTGCTTGGACAGTTAAACAGCAGCAGAATTTCTGTGCAAAAAAAGCAGCAGTAAATACACATGGCGGGACTAAACCATCAGATTAGGACAGTCCCGCTGAATCCGGGATGGTTGGGAGTTATAGATTCCTGGTTCAGAATTGTCTTTTTACCTGTGGCAGCTGCTGCTGTTACAATTGTGCATATAAGAATTCAGTCTGAGAATAAACTTCTTCTGGAATCTTCATACAGTACATGCCTCCTGCAGTCGAGTCAAGCTATCTAATAAAGCTTCTTGGTGTGAGTGTAATGCGGAGCAGGGTTGTAGCCGAGGGCAAGGCACTTGTCTCCAGCGCCCCGGCACTTTACATGAAAGTGCGGGTCCTGGCTGGGTGTGTGGACTTGTGCTGAGAGGGTAATTAGGCCCGTGCCAGATGTATGTAATCAATGTTGCTGGTTTGCCAGGACTGGATATTTCACAGTTCAATGAGACCACCATTCCAAAATAAACTCTTTACTGAAAGGTAACTTTGCAAGGGTTATGCACAAGTGATGGAGGGTACGAAGTCTTATGGACGTTTCCTTTACAGTATGAAGCATTTTCCACATAATATCCTTTCTCCGTAGTTTACTCCAGGGCTAGTGAGGCACATTGTTTCGCCCTACTTCACCACAACCCAGCTACTATGCCACAGTCCTGATCGGCAAGTCTCCTTACTTGCTCTTCGGTTCTACATCCTTTTTCTTCCACTACTAGTGCCCTGGAACCTTTCCACTAAGGAACCCCATTAGTCCCACGTACTCATTCCTGTTTAGGGCTGTTACCTTCTGTGTTACAAGCTATAGGGTTTGCGACTCGTCGTCCTCTCCAAGGACCCTTCTTTGGAAGGTCACTCTGTGTCATCAATCAAAATTCTTTAGGATCACACTATCCCTTGCCTTAGTCTCCTCTCGCTATGGATCACCCTTTAGGCAGCTCTGCACACTTCACACTCTAAACTCAAACTGCCTAACTCACAGGAAGCCAACACTTGCACTAACACTACTCCCTCTCCCTGTGGGCTAGTCCCAACCATTAACTCTTCCTTACTCTGCTGTCACTACCTATGCTACAGTAAACTATCTACATCCCTATACTACCTGTCCTAAAACACTATACCTTACACTATACATTCTATACTATACATTACTAACATTACCTATCTTACATTACTACACACTATGCAGAACTATATCATAATATATACAAAAGACGCATGGCATAATACACACACAACGAGATTGGTGTCTTCAGGGGTAGGAACGCGACACCACAGTCTGCCACCC
This sequence comes from Phyllobates terribilis, assembly GCF_046119375.1. Classification (NCBI taxonomy): domain Eukaryota; kingdom Metazoa; phylum Chordata; class Amphibia; order Anura; family Dendrobatidae; genus Phyllobates; species Phyllobates terribilis. The sequence goes on from NW_027362764.1 coordinate 717,361,528, forward strand.
TTACATTAGTACTGGTTCTGAAGAACTCCACACTCGCTGCCCAGTTATGGAGTCAGAATAATAAGTGACCTAATTGTTAGGCATCAAAGAAGATAGAGATGGCACCCCAAAAAATGATATTTAGAACAATATGAGAGGTACATCCTGCTTTAAGGATTCATTCACACATTTGTTTATGTTTTCCTAGAGGAGAAAATAAAGGATTGACTTATAGTGAGCTGGATCCAATTTGTGTGATATCTATATTTCTCATGCGTGAAAAAAAAATGTGATGCAGGTTTCCTAAGTTTCTCCTAGCATTAATGAAAACAGACAGTACTCACATGGCATCGGTGTGTTGTCTATTTTTTTAGGTCCCAATTACTATAAACACTTGAATGGGTCTGAGATCGTACTGCAATGCTTGGACTGGCGGCAGCCAGGTCTCCTGACCCGAGTGTGACAGCTGCATGGAAATATATGGAGATGTCAAGCTCCGGTTGGAAAAGCCGCTGTCAATGTGACATCAGTGCTGCAGACAATTGTGACGAAACAGTTCTTATCTAATCAGCCAGACGTCTAGATCTGTTAAGCTGAGAGAAATACACTATTGTATTTGTGTTGACTTGTGAATGTATGTGTATTTATGTGGCTGGTCAAGAAGGACATAGCATTGTGTGTATAAACCTCAATGTTGACTTCTCTTGACTTTTCTTGAAGTCTGGAAACAATAATGTTTTTTAATATGCCAATTACATATTATACTAAAGCCAGCTAGATGTTGATTTACCAGAGCCCCTTACTATACCAACTATGTAAATTGATTAAATGCACACACAATGAGACCTGAGCCCTGTGGAATAATACCCTCCATAATCCTTGACCTGTGGATGTGTACTTGAAAAGGACAATAGTAACTATTTGAGGGACATATGCCTCTGTAGCAGGCAGAATGGAAAGAGAGAATCAAAGATCAGACTCTTCAGGACATCAGCTTGGTAAAATGGCTTTATCCAGAGAGACACAGATTTGGATTCTACATTATTCCGGCCTAAGGGTACACGGCGCTGACTGGAAGGATACGGATCTGCTCCACTGACCACCAGAGAATCCATGGATACATTTGGGGAGACAAGGTTGGGACAGTGAAGTCACCTAGCCACATGAATATGTAGTTTAGGGTTGCCAGGAGGGGCCCACCGGTCGCCTGGAACCCATGGAGACATTCTGAGAAGCCAGATTGAGACAAGCTGGTCATCTGGCCCCATGGAAACTCTCAGAGAGGCCAATGTGGGACCCTCAGGTCTCCTGGCCTTGTACCACGTAGGACTGTCAGTTTCCCAAGCTTGCCGCTACCTCCTCTCTGTGGGGGCACGCCAAAAGCGGGGGGCCAGTGATTGAGGTAGTTGGCCCTGGAAGTCCCAAAGTCGCAGCTGATCTATTCTCGGCAGGCCAGCGGAAGGGTGGGACTGTGTAAGGTTGTACTATCTTGGGTATTTGCTGGGACTGTTCTATGTGTTTATTGTCCGTTTGGTGGTTCAATAAAGTATTGCCACACTGTTTTTCCCTCACCCTGTGTTGTCTGAGTAGTGTTCTGCCCATGGAAGACCCCGGGACTTCACAACAATAATAAATGCCGGGAGCAGCAGCAGAGACCCGGGGAGGGTGAGTAAAGTTCAGTTTGCTTTCTTTTAAAGCAAATAGCAGACAGGGGACAGGGTTTTTCCAAAAATAGACAACTCCTATAAATCCAGCATTAACTTCATCTCCATACACATATTGGGTTTCCGGTGATCTCACTTGATGACACCATGTATGTAATCTGGGATTACTTAGCTAGGCCGGGTGTCCATATCTGGACTAGAGATAATGATGATCCTTAACCATGGCTGTTCTAAACTAGTGTCCCTCAACCTTTTGATTTCTATTGATCAAACTACAATTTATAACATGATAGGAGTTCTAGTTTTGTAACAGTTGGAGCGCCAATGGACATCTGGACAACAATAAATTTAGTAGCCAACATAAAAAGTTAATATATCAGGGAAGAAAATCAATTGATGCAACCAAACAAAGAATCATTAGCTGATGTTCCAGCTGTCATGATGGTCAATGATTTGTACAAGGACACATTTATATCTATCAATGCAGATGTCAGATCAATACCAATATAGGAGCGGAATAATCCTCAGTGCTACTGATATAACACTGCAGACTAAATTCAGGAAACTGTGTGTACAATGTAGCAGAATGGAGTTTGTCATTTGCTTTGATATATTAAATAGTAGTAATAGATAACTGAATGACCACAGAGTAGACCCTTTTTTTGATCCAAGGATCACATTGTCACACTGAACCAATCTGGGGCCGCACTAAAAATGAAAGGGGTATTACTTTCTGTGACATTTGTGGCATATTGAAAGTATATACTAGAAATATCTGATACGTACATTTTGTACTTACAGGCTCTTCCCTCCAAAAATCAGCACTCCAATGGTACGTTCACACTGAGATTTTTTTACGAGAATTTAGAAATAAATTCGGCCCCTAAATCCAACTCAAAAATCGCGTCAATTACACTTTGCATAAGTTTCCGACTGCTTTTAATAAGAAACGCTCCCCTACAGAGCACGTTATTTTGAACATTTTGCAGTAAAACTAATAGGCAGCTTATTCAGAGAGTATATGAATCATGTGTATGTGGATTTGCAGTAAAATCTGCATCTAAATCCTAGTAAAAAGCTGTGCGAATAGGCCCTAAAGAGGTAGAGGTGGCTCTCTACGATAAATCAGTTTTTTCTTACTGCCTAATGTTTCAGAACTCCTATAACCTACAGTGGAGGAAGCCACAGACACGGAGGCCACAAGTCTAATTCACATACGACTTTCTGGAGCCAAATGGATTAAGAGACCCCATTCTCCTGATGTATGAGATATTCAGAGATGTCTACACAGGGCTTCATTAGAACTTGCCAGGCTCTGTTCCTCAGCTGCTGCCACTTGTTCTGTGTGTGGCTGCTCACATATAGTTAGAGGGATTGTCCGGGACTTTAATATTGATGCCCCCTGGAAGAAGCGTGGCGAAACGGCGGCGTGGGTATGCAGCTACAAGGCTCATGGGCATTCCAATATTGATCTTTTTATTCTAAATAGACCATCTTTGACAGCTAAATGTTTCCATTCATCTATGATGCTTATCTCCCTATGTATGATTAAAATACTAAGCATTTATATATGTGTTTACATAGGTTTAGGTGTAAATCTTTGATTGTGGCCAAATCTGCTGGTATATATTTCTCTCTGCTTCAATCTGATTGCAGCTGGGGCCAATATATATAAAACTTACTTTCTTTTTTTGCAGCCATACATTAATTTATACTTCAGTGATAGCTACACTACCGTTCAAAAGTTTGGGGTCACAAAGACAATTTTGTGTTTTTCATGAAAACTCATACTTTTATTTATCAAATGAGTTGCAAAATGAATAGAAAATATAGTCCAGACATTGACAAAGTTAGAAATAATGATTTTTATTAGAAAGAATAATTTTCTCCTTCAAACTTTGCTTTGGTCACAGAATGCTCCCTTTGCAGCAATTACAGCATTGCAGACCTTAGGCATTCTAGCTGTTAATGTGCTGAGGTAATCTTGAGAAATTTCACCCCATGCTTCCCGAAGCCCCTCCCACAAGTTGGATTGGCTTGATGGGCACTTTTTCCGTACCATACGGTCAAGTTGCTCCCACAACAGCTCAATGGGGTTGAGATCTGGTGACTGCGCTGGTTACTCCATTACAGATAGAATACCAGCTGACTGCTTCTTCCCTAAATAGTTCATGAATAATTTGGAGGTGTGCTTTGGGTCATTGTCCTGTTGTAGGATGAAATTGGCTCCAATCAAGTGCTGTCCACAGGCTATGTCATGGCGTTGCAAAATGGAGTGATAGCCTTCCTTATTCAAAATCCCATTTACCTTGTACAAATCTCCCACTTTACCAGCACCAAAGCAACCCCAGACCATCACATTACCTTCACCATGCTTGACAGATGGCGTCAGGCACTCTTCCAGCATCTTTTCAGTTGTTCTGCGTCTCACAAATGTTCTTTTGTGTGATGCAAACACCTCAAATTTTGATTCATCTGTCCATAAAACTTTTTTCCAATCTTCCTCTGTCCAATGTCTGTGTTCTTTTGCCCATATTAATTTTTTCCTTTTATTAGCCAGTCTCAGATATGGCTTTTTCTTTGCCACTTTGCCCTGAAGGCCAGCATCCCGGAGTTGCCTCCTCACTGTAGACGTTGATAATGGCGTTTTGCATGTACTATTTAATGAAGCTGCCAGTTGAGGAGCTGTGAGGCGTCGATTTCTCTAACTAGAAACTCTAATGTACTTGTCTTGTTGCTCAGTTGTGCAGCGGGGCCTCCCACTTCTCTTTCTACTCTGGTTAGAGCCTGTTTGTGCTCTCCTCTGAAGGTAGTAGTACACACCGTTGTAGGAAATCTTCAGTTTCTTGGCAATTTCTCGCATGGAATAGCCTTCATTTCTAACAACAAGAATAGACTGTCGAGTTTCACATGAAAGTTCTATTTTTCTGGCCATTTTGAGAGTTTCATAAAACAAACAAATGTAATGCTCCAGATTCTTAAGTAGCTCAAAGGAAGGTCAATTTTATAGCTTCTCAAATCAGCCAAACCGTTTTCAGCTGGGCTAACATACTTGTGCAAGGGTTTCCTAGGGTTTTCTAAACATCCATTAGCCTTCTTACACAGTTAGCAAACACAATGTACCATTAAAACACTGGAGTGGTGGTTGTTGGAAATGGGCCTCTATACACCTACGTAGATATTGCAATAAAAACAAGACGTTTGCAGCTAGAATAGTCATTTACCACATTAACAATGTATAGAGTGTATTTCTGATTCATTTATTGTTAGCTTCATTAAAAAAAAAATTGCTTTTTTTTCAAAAATAATGACATTTCTAAATGACCCCAAACTTTTGAACGGTAGTGTATATACAGTGGGTATGGAAAGTATTCCTTTAAATTTTTCACTCATTGTTTCATTGCAGCCATTTGGTAAATTCTAAAAAGTTCATTTTTTTTCTCATAAAAGTACACTCTGCACCCCATCTTGACTGGAAAAAAACAGAAATGTAGAACTTTATGCAAATTTATTAAAAAAGAAAAACTGAAATATCACATGGTCATAAGTATTCAGACCCTTTGCTCAGTACTGAGTAGAAGCACCCTTTTGAGCTAGTACAGCCATGAGTCTTCTTGGGAATGATGCAACAAGTTTTTCACACCTGGATTTGGGGATCCCCTGCCATTTTTCCTTGCAGATCCTCTCCAGTTCCGTCAGGTTGGATGGTGAACGTTGGTGGACAGCCATTTTCAGGTCTCTCCAGAGATGCTCAATTGGGTTTAGGTCAGGGCTCTGGCTGGGCCAGTCAAGAATGGTCACAGAGTTGTTCTGAAGCCACTCCTTTGTTATTTTAGCTGTGTGCTTAGGGTCATTGTCTTGTTGGAAGGTGAACCTTCGGCCAAGTCTGAGGTCCAGAGCACTCTGGAAGAGGTTTTCATCCAGGATATCTCTGTACTTGGCCGCATTCATGTTTCCTTCAATTGCAACCAGTCGTCCTGTCCCTGCAGCTGAAAAACACCCCCATAGCATGATGCTGCCACCACGTTTCACTGTTGGGATTGTATTGGGCAAGTGATGAGAAGTGCCTGGTTTTCTTCACACATACCACTTAGAATTATCACCAAAAAGTTCTATCTTCGTCTCATCAGACCAGAGAATCTTATTTCTCATAATCTGGGAGTCCTTCATGTGTTTTTGAGCAAACTCTATGCGGGCTTTCATATGTCTTGCATTGAGGAGAGGCTTCCGTTGGGCCACTCTGCCATAAAGGCCTGATTGGTGGAGGGCTGCAGTTGACTTTGTGGAACTTTCTCCCATCTCCCTACTGCATCTCTGGAGCTCAGCCACAGTGATCTTGGGGTTCTTCTTTACCTCTCTCACCAAGGCTCTTCTCCCATGATTGCTCAGTTTGGCTGGACGGCCAGGTCTAGGAAGACTTCTGGTGGTCCCAAACTTCTTACATTTAAGGATTATGGAGGCCACTGTGCTCTTAGGAACCTTGAGTAATGCAGAAATTTTGTTATAACCTTGGCCAGATCTGTGCCTTGCCACAATTCTGTCTCTGAGCTCCTTGGGCAGTTCCTTTTGAGCTCATGATTCTCATTTGGTCTGGCATACACTGTGAGTTGTGAGGTCTTATATAGACAGGTGTGTGCCTTTCCAAATCAAGTCCTATCAGTTGAATTAAACACAGCTGGACGGCAATGAAGGAGTAGAACCATCTCAAGGAGGATCACAAGGAAATGGACAGCATGTGACTTAAATATGAGTGTCTGAGCAAAGGGTCTGAATACTTATGACCATGTGATATTTCAGTTTTTCTTTTTTAATAAATCTGCAAAAATTTCTAAATTTCTGTTTTTTTTCAGTCAAGATGGGGTTCAGAGTGTACTTTAATGAGAAAAAAAAATTAACTGCAATGAAACAAAGAGTGAAAAATTGAAATGGGTCTGAATTAGTGATGAGCGAGCACTAAAATGCTCGGGTACTCGTTGCTCGGGTCGAGCAAATTGGAATACTCCGGTGCTCGACCCGAGCAACCAGCCCAATGTAAGTCTATGGGAAACTCGAGCATTTTTCAGGCGGCTCCCCCCGGCGGTCTGCTGAGGGCCTAAAAATTGCCCTAATCGATGGGAACAGTGCTCAAATGACATGGGGACAGCATGGGGAAGACCCCTGGAAGAGTTATTACGCCACTTTTACAAACTCACAATAAAACATACCAAAACGAAACCAAAATGGATTTTTCCTGGGAAATATGTTAAGGAACATCCTTTCCATGACATGTACAATGTATATAAAGCAAAATAAATAACCAAAAACAAAAATACTCCTCCACACCTTGGGCTATGTTCACACGTAGCGTTTTTGATGCGTTTTTGCATTGCTTTCAACCAAGACAAATGCATTCACCAGGAAATTTCATTTTAACATTTTACAACCTTATCTGGCCATGTGGTGTGTGACACATCATCAGACACATGCATACAGTACTGAAAAGTCATGGGAACAGCATGGGGAAGACCTCTGGAAGCATCCCTGACTCCCAGGTCACTGCCTAAAAGTGTGCCCATCATAAGTGATCCTTGGCGCATGTGAAGATGCCTCCCGCCATGAACCTGTCGTTGCAGACTTGCAACAATCACCATCCACGTCCTTGTCCCACCGCAGCGTTCAGTTGTCCCTACCCCATTCCTTGGAATGCAAGCGCAAGTATGCAGGCAGCCAGCCACCCACCCAAAGGCTGCAATACTATACTGCCAAATTTTTGACAGCTGCTTGCACTTGAAATGTGGCCTTTTAGGCTCGTGGAGGTGGAAGCTTTTCATAACCTCATGCCGGCGGCAGCCAGGTGTCCATACTCAGTCCCCAGCCGCCACTATATTTCCCGGTATCGCCTCCGCCTTCCACAAGCACAGGTCCCACAACATTACCTGTGCCCTCCCCAGTGCACTTACTGGGAAGGACCGCCTAACCACAAACACGTGGATAGGTGAATGTGGCTAGGGACGGTACGGGGCCAGTCCACAACTTTTTTTGCTGACAGTCGTATTTAGCTCGGTGAAAGGACTGGCATAGAGGGAAACCCTATCTACCCTACATGTCATTTCTCACAGGAAGTCCTGTAATCCAGCTTGTTGCAGAAGCAATGACAGCTCGTCCAACATCAACTCGCCCTTGTCGGTGGTGCTTTGACACACACACATCTTTCTTTGTGCATTTAATTTCTAGAATATAGAGTTGGACAATGGCCTGATCTGTAATGCGGTTTGAGAAATAACATGCATAAGCATGGTCGATCAACATTAAAAAAGCACCCATAGAGTGTCCGGGAACCTTCCCCCACACTTTTCTTAGCCAGGGCTGCTTTTCGGCAGGGTTGGATGGGCCCACCAGAGAACCGGAGACTCCTCCAGCGGGCCCTGGCTTCTCCTTCAGGAGAGTTCATAGTGCCGAGGTGAGGCGATGATGATGATAGAGGCCACCATCTGCTTAGTTTTCTGTTACTTGGAATGCAAGTGCAAGTATGCAGCCAGCCACCCACCCACCCACCCACAGGCCGCAACACTAAACTGACAGATTTCTGGGCAGCTTTTTGCACTTCAAATATGGCTTTTTAAGCTCGTGGAGGTGGAAGCTTTTCACAACCTCATGCCGGCGGCGGCCGGGTGTCCATACTCGGTCCCCAGCCGCCACTATATTTCCCGGTATCGCCTCCGCCTTCCACAAGCACGGGTCCCACAACATTACCCGTGCCCTCCCCAGTGCACTTACTGGGAAGGACCGCCTAACCACAAACACGTGGACAGGTGAATGTGGCCAGTGACAGTACGGAGCCAGTCCACAACTTTTTTTGCTGACGGTTGTATTTAGCTTGGTGAAAGGACTGGCATAGAGGGAAACCCTATTTACCCTGCGTGTCATTTCACACAGGAAGTCCTGTAAAGCTGCTTTCACTTGAAATGTGGCCTTTTAGACTCGTGGCGGCGGAAGCTTTTCACAACCACATGCCTCATGCCTCGTGTCCATACTCAGTCCCCAGTCGTCACTATTTCTCCGGGTGTTGTCTCCGTTTTCTACAAGCGTGGGTCCCTGTACATTACTTTTGGTACATTTCTGTGGGAATTTGCTTGCCTCCTACCAGCCTGGAATATTTCCAGCAAACTATGGTACGACGCCATGGTATTAGCACTGCCCCCAGTACCAGTAGCGAAGCCATCCCCAATTTCCTTCTCAGGAATTTTATTTGGTCGACTGAGTGGCTGCCCAAATACATTTTCTCACAAAGGAGCTGAAGATAGAGTGGCAGTAGGTGCAAGTTTCTCCAGCCTGTTAGATATTAGAGGGTGAACGGCAGCACATTGGATCAGTGGTTAGCACTGAAGACTTGCAGCGCTGGGATCCTGGGTTCAAATCCCAGCAAGGACAACATCTGCAAGGACTTTGTATGTTCTCCCCGTGTTTGCGTGTGTTTCCTCCTCAGTAAAAAAACAGCCATAGAGTGTCCAGGAACCTTTCCACACACTTTTCTTAGCCAGGACTGCTTCTTGGCAGGGTTGGACGGTTCCACCAGAGCTCTCTGGTGTGCCTTGGCTTCTACTTCAGGAGAGTTCATGATAGCGCTAACTTTGTAGCTGCTATGGGGCTCTTGAGCGGGGGAGAAAGGTTAGCCCTCAGAATCAAATCCTCTGGTGGGCACAATGTTTTTCAATCTGAAACAGCTTCTCAGTGGAAGTTGTATTTCACCACAGCCATATTCTTTAGCTCGGTGAAAGGACTGGCATAGAGGGAAACCGTATCTACCCCGGCTGTCATTTCTCCGTCACCAGGTTCTGCCCATTGTCACACACGACCATACCTGGCTGAATGTTCAGCGGTGAGAGCCACATATCAGGCTGCTGTGTTACAGCTTTCAACAACTCTGCAGCGCTGGGCGGTTTGTCAATCAAGCATTAAGCATGTTATCTTCAGCACAGCCTGTTGCCGCTTGGCCAAGGCAGTGCTGCAGTGCTGTCAGCTTTTGACTGATGTGGTCATTTCGGAGATGGAGGAGGAGGTGCATGAGCCGAACAATGTGATTACATTGTTGTTAAATTGATGACACTGTTTTTTATACTAAAGAAAGATCCTATTGTTTTGTTTTTTTTACGTTTTTTTTTAAGACAAATGCATTCACCGGGAAATGTCATTTTAACATTTTACAACCTTATCTGGCAATGTGGTGTATGACACATCATCAGGCACATCCTGTTTTATTTATGATGGAGGGACTCTGAAAGTCATAAAGCCTATTTTTATAGGGACATCAGACGGCCCTTACTATTCTTAAAAGGCCAGCAGTCGGCCCTAGCTATTGTTAGAGAGCCAACAGCTGGCTATGCTTTGTTGTTCCCATTATTAACAAGTGGGTCTCCTATACTGTTATTGCATATCCAGTGACTGCCAAAAATTTGGACGCAACCCATTACCCCTTTGAAGAGACATAGAGGAGGGTCTCAGTAAAAAAAATGTTCCCATTATAAAGAAGCGGGTCTCCTATAGTGGTAATGCCCATGCTGTGACTGCAAGGGCTGCCAAAATTTTAGAAAAACCCCACTAAGAATTTAAAGACACATAGAGCAGGGCCACAGTAACAAGGTACGACATGTTCCCATTAGAAAGGAGAGGGTCTGCTATACAGTTATAGGGTATGCAGTGAGTCCAACGGCTGACCAATTTTAGTAAAAACACGAGTAAGAATTTAAAGACACATGGAACAGGGCCACAGTAACAAGATACGACATGTTCCCATTAGAAAGGAGAGTGTCTGCTATACAGTTATAGGGTATGCAGTGAGTCCAACGGCTGACCAATTTTAGTAAAAACACCACTAAGAATTTAAAGACACATAGACCAGGGCCACAGTAACAAGATACGACATGATCCCATTAGAAAGGAGAGGGTCTGCTATACAGTTATAGGGTATGCAGTGAGTCCAACGGCTGACCAATTTTAGTAAAAACTCCACTAAGAATTTAAAGACACACAGAGCAGGGCCACAGTAACTAGGCACAACATGTTCCCATTAGAAAGGAGAGGGTCTGCTATGCAGTTATAGGGTATGCAGTGAGTCCAACGGCTGACCAATTTTAGTAAAAACCCCACTAAGAATTTAAAGACACACGGAGCAGGGCCACAGTAACAAGGCACGACATGTTCCCATCAGAAAGGAGAGGGTCTGCTATGCAGTTATAGGGTATGCAGTGAGTCCAACGGCTACAATTTTAGGAAAAACCCCACTAAGAATTTAAAGACACATAGAGCAGGGTCACAGTAACAAGGTACGACATGTTCCCATTAGAAAGGAGAGAGTCTGCTGTACAGTTATAGGGTATGCGGTGAGTCCAACGGCTGACAATTTTAGGAAAAACCCCACTAAGAATTTAAAGACACATAGAGCAGGGCCACAGTAACAAGGTACGACATGTTCCCATTAGAAAGGAGAGAGTCTGCTATACGGTTATAGGGTATGCAGTGAGTCCAACGGCTAACCAATTTTAGGAAAAACCCCACTAAGAATTTAAAGACACACAGAGCAGGGCCACAGTAACAACAAATTCACATTAGAAAGGAGATAGTCTCCCATAGTGTTGGCCTATGCAGTGAATGCAAGGGCTGCCAAAAATTTGGAGGCACTTCAATGCCCCTTGGAAGAGATGTGGAGGAGGGCCTCATAAAAAAATGTTCCCATTAGAAAGGAGCGGCCCTCCTAAACTTATAATGCCCATGCACTAAGTGTATGGGCTGACATGAACATACTGTATAAAAAATTTTTTAAGGGCATCATAAACACCCTTTAAAAAAATTAGGCGGGTGTTGCATCACGGACCACGGTCACCCTGGTGATATGGTGGTGGAGGATGAGAAGGAGGAGGACAAGAGCAAATAGCCAAAATCAGGAAGCGTATACCCATGTGTGGGTGTGAAAAGGTGCATGGGAATACACCTCCCAAGAAAAGACACTGGATTGGAGTTTATGTTACACTGCTATCATTCGTTGGTGTTGAGAAGTCTGGCCCAATCCAGCCCTTGTTCATTTTTATAAGAGTCAGCCTGTCAGCATTTTCAGTTGACTGGCGGATGCGCTTATCAGTTATAATTTCACCAGCGGCACTAAAAACCCGCTCTGATAAAACGCTAGAGGCAGGGCAGGCCAGGACCTCCAAGGCATAGAGAGCCAGTTCATTCCACGTATCCAGCTTGGATACCCAATAATTATAAGGCACAGCGGAATCACGGAGGACGTTGGTACGGTCGGCAAGGTACTCCCTCAGCATCTTCCCAAACTTTGCACTCCTTGTGAGAGTACACCGCGCCTTAGAGCCTGTCCGATGGGAGGGTCTGAGAAAACTCTCCCAGAACTTTGACAGTGTTCCCCTGCCTTTGCTGGATTGAATTTGTGTCTCTCTCGCCTGTATTCCTTGTTGTCCAACGAAGTGTGCCCTCTGCCGCCAGCGTTTTCAGAATGGAATTTTTTTATTAGTTCCGCAACAAGGGCCTTCTGGTACAGCCCCATTTTTGTAGACCTGTCCGCCTCAGGAATAAGAGATATAAAGTTCTCCTTGTAGCGTGGGTCTAGAAGTGTCACCAACCAGTAATGACTGTCACCCAAAATTTTGAGAACGCGAGGATCATGGGAAAGACAGCGTAACTTAAACTCGACCATGCGTGCCAGACTACTAACAGGCAAGACTTCCGTGTCCTCACCAAGAGGATGACTGACCATGCTCTCCTCCTCCTCCTCCTCTCTGTCCTCTGGCCATCCACGCTGAACAGACGGTATGACAGCTGTGCAGGTAGTACCGTCTATAGTGCATGAAACTAGCTCCTGTCCTTCCTCCTCCTCCTCCTCTTCCTCATTGTCACCCAATCCATGTTGGGATGAGATGAGGCTTGGCTGTGTGTAATCACCCTGTATGGTTCCTTGCTCCATCTCATCGTGCTCCGCCTGCAATGCATCCTCTTTGATTGTGAGCAGAGAGCGTTTCAGAAGACAGAGAAGCGGGATGGTGACGCTAATTATGGCGTCATCGCCGCTCACCATCTTGGTGGAGTCCTCAAAGTTTTGGAGGATGGTACATATGTCTGACATCCATGTCCACTCCTGAGGTCTTATGTGTGGAGTCTGAACTGAATACCGACAGCCTTGTTGATGCTGGTACTCAACAACTGCCCTCTTCTGCTCACAAATCCTTCCCAACATCTGCAGTGTAGAGTTCCAACGCGTGGGGACATCACACACCAGTCTGTGAGCCGGAAGCTGCAAACGCTGCTGAAACACTGCAAGGGCGGCGGAATCTGTAGCTGACTTTCTAAAATGGGCACACAGGCGGCGTACTTTAACAAGAAGATCCGGCAGCTCCGGGTAGGATTTGAGAAACCGCTGAACCACGAGGTTAAGCACATGAGCCAGGCATGGTACGTGTGTGAGCTCGCCTCGCCTCAGAGCTGCCACCAGGTTCTGGCCATTGTCACACACGACCATGCCTGGCTGTAGGTTCAGCGGTGTTAGCCACAGATCTGCCTGCTCTTTCAGATCTGTCCACAACTCTTCAGCATTGTGCGGTTTTTCACCTAAGCATATTAGCTTCAGCACAGCCTCTTGCAGCTTGGCCAAGGCAGTGCTGCAGTGCTTCCTGCTTGTGACTGATGTGGTCATTTCGGAGATGGAGGCTGAAGAGGAGGAGGAGGCTGAGGAGGAGGAGGTGCAGGAGCTGTAGACCGTAGGGGCAACCCTGATTGACCTAGGGCCCGCAATCCTTGGCGTCGGGAAGACGTGTTCCGTCCCAAGGTCCGACTGGGTCCCGGCTTCCACTATGTTAACCCATTGTGCCGTCAGCGAGATGTACCGTCCCTGCCCACAAGCACTTGTCCACGTGTCCGTGGTTAGGTGGACTTTACCGGTAACTGCGTTGTTGAGAGCACAGCTAATGTTTTGGGACACGTGCTTGTGTAATGCGGGGACGGCACACCGGGAGAAATAGTGGCAGCTGGGGACCGAGTACCGAGGGACAGCCCCCGCCATCAGGTTGCGGAATGCTTCCGTCTCCACGAGCCTAAAAGGCAACATTTCGAGTGCAAACAGTCGTGAAATGTGAGAATTTAGTAGTGTGGCCTGTGGGGCGTTGGCTGCATATTTGCGCTTGCGTTCCAAGGACTGGGGTATGGACAACAGAACACTGCGCTGGGACATGGACATGGACGTGCTTCCTGATGCTGCTACTTGACAGTGTGCAACGACAGGTGCAGGGCAGGAGGCATCTTCGCATGCACCATGGACAGGGGATTGGCTTGCATGCACAACAGCGGAAGAAGCAATGGTGCCACCCGCCGACACTGTTCCTGGACCCTGGGGTTCGGCCCACAAAATCGGGTGCTTTGCTGCCATGTGCCTGATCATGCTGGTGGTGGTCAGGCTGGTCGTTTAGCCAGCCCTGCTGATGCTGGCCTGGGAGGTGATGCAAATGGTCTTTTTGGGGTTATCGGCAGAGTCTTTAAAAAACAACCAGACTCGGGAAGACCTAACAGTTGTACTGGCAACTTCCTTCGTGTTGGTGTTACGGGGGAAGGTTGCCTGCCTTCTGTCTGCGGCCACCACACTGCTTCTTTCTGCCTGTTGGGGTGCTCTGCCTCCCTCCCCCTGTGTGCTGCTGTCCTCGCTCTGCATGTCCTCCTGCCAGGTTGGGTCAGTTACTATATCATCCACCACCTCGTCTTCCACTTCCGCACCCTGGTCTCCCTCCTGACTTTCTGGCAATTGTGTCTCATCATCGTCCACCTCTTGTGACACTTTCCCACCGTCACCTTCGTGTGATCGTGGCTGCTCAAATATTTGGGCATTGCTGCACGCGATCTCCTCTTGCCCCGCTTCAAGTGGACCGGGCGAGAGGCCCAAATCTATAAATGGAAAAGTGAACAGCTCTTCAGAGTGTCCAAGTGTGGGATCAGTTGTCTCTGGGTACTCAGCATGGTGGGAGGAAGGAGGATCAGGGTGAGGAATATGCGGTCCAGACTCACGGCTACTGAGACTTGACCGTGTGGAAGACAGGGTGGTGGTGGTGGTGGCTAAGTGACTGGAAGCATTATCCGCTATCCAACCAACAACCTTTTGACACTGCTCTGGGTTCAATAGTGGTGTGCTGCGGTCCCCTAGAAATTGGGACAGGAAGGTCAGGTGAGAAGATGTGGGTGTTTGTTGTGGCACAATTTCGGCTTGCCCACGGCCTTGTCCTCGTCCTCTGCATGCACCATTACCATCACGTCCAGTTCCCCGTCCCTTGCCACGTGCCTTGCCCATTTTAAATGGAGAACAGTATCTTCCACGCTCACTACAAATGACTGAGTTTGGAGCGAATTTATATGTGATCCGTGTGATGGAGAAAACACAGTGTTAAATACCTGGCCTGTAGGTAACTATTTTGAACAGCAATCTGGTGTCAATAGCTTCACTGACACACTGAAAATTTTTTTTAATGGAGGCCAGAAATGGCAGTATTTTCTGACAACGTATATGTGATCCGTGTGACGGAGAAAACAGTTTTAAATACTTGGCCTGTAGGTAACTGTTTTGAACAGCAAACCAGTGTCAAAAAATTTGATGACACACTGAAGACATTTTTTAATGGAGGTCAGAAATGGCAGTATTTTCTGAAAACGTATATGTGATCCGTGTGACGGAGAAAACACAGCTTTGAATAGATGGATTTTTAGCGCTGTAATATGGAAAGGACCTGGCTGTATTCTGCATTGCCAACAAGCAAATGGCGCAGAAAAACCGTGTAGTCTGGATTGCTTTTTAAGCAAATAATGAGGATTAAGATGCAAAAAAAATTATTCCTGGCCCATGAGACCTGGGCCTTTTTCCAGAAATATCTAATAGCAGCAGAAGGCAGAACTGGAATGGAGCCTCCTGTGCTATATGCACTGCAGTCTGATATATACCCTGCCTGCCTTTATACACTGCCTGCCTGATATCTCTGCAGATGGATTAGTTAGTCCTCAGAAGGACTGTTTGTTAAGATGGATATGTGTAATGTACGGCTTTTCTCCCTACACTACCTAATACACGATCAAATCTCTCCCTAGCTCAGCAGCACCTCTCCCTATACTGTCTGATCCGGAGTGACTGTGACGAGCATGGCAGCGCCAGGTCTGATATAGACCTGATGACACTGTGCAGCCAGCCAATCACTGTAATGCCACAACCACCATGGCTGCGGCATTACAGTGCATGGCAGGCAATCCCTGCATGTTCAATGGCTCTCTAAAGAGCGCCAAACATGCAGGGAGGGGACCCGAGTTCCCGCCGAGCAACCCCGGAAATACTCGCCGAGCTTGTCGAGCACCATGATGCTCGGGCAAGCACCGAGTAGTGGCGAGCACGTTCTCTCATCACTAGTCTGAATACTTTTCGTACCCACTGTATATATGTATATACATGATTATGGATACCTCTTGATTATTGAAAAATCTGCTACTAGGCACTTGCACTATACTTCCACTTTTTTGCAGCTAGGATAAATATTTATAAACTATTTTGTTTTCCTGTGGCCATATATGACCTCACACTCTGGCTATAGCCACCAATAGACATTTGCACTTTATGTTTTACGATAATATAATCATATATAGTTACAAAACATTTATAACTTAGCTTTGAGTAAAAGCATTAGCACTAAAGCAATCAAATCAACAGTTCTATATACACATTGTGCCATATATTGAGACACATCATCCATTGATTACTTCTTGACTATAGGACACTTAATGGGAATATTAGCACTCGTGTTATACTATTTATGCATTCCATATGTATTTAATTTCTCAAAAATTCTGTCAAAAATGGTCTCCATTTACATCTCGCATTTGAGATTGAATATAGATGTACACCTCCAGATGAGCCCCTGTATAGCTCAGTGTTCTCCTGCTTATTTTAATTGTGTCCTAATGTTTTATCTCGAATTTATAATAAAATATTGGACTTTTCATCTCTTTGCATAAATGAGGCTGGACAGACATCTGTCAGAGATGGTTTAGTGAATCCAGCATTGAGCAGGGGGTTAGACCAGATGACCCTAGAGGTCCCCTCCAACACTGACATTCTATGTTTCTCATCTTGACCCACGATTATATATCCTTGGGTAGTGTGAGAATACTTATCAATAAGTGGCTGCTAAATACCTGCTTGTTCTGCCATGTACCGATCTCTTTTGGCTCAGGCCATCAAGGACCGCTCCTTGGGGCGATACTCCCACTTCCTGTGGCAGTTCCTTCTCTTCCGATTTGCTCTGTCAACGAGTCATCACTGCAAACATCATGTTGTATTGACAGCCGGCTCCCCACTGTAGTGAGATGAGTCTGCGTTGGACATCAGAGTCACTTGCAGAGTTCTTTGCCCTGCTGATGTGCCAGCCCAGGTGCTTAGTTAGGCAGCAGGGAGCCGGCTGACAATCAACATGATGTTGGCAGTGATGTCTTGTCGACACAGCAGATTGGAAGAGGAGGAACTGCTCTGTTGACGTGACATAGCAGGATGTGGAAGAATTTCCACCCGGAGTGGCTTAATGACTGCTCTGAACAGGCAGAGATCGGCACACGGCAGAATAGGCACGTAGTTAGCAGCTATGTACCTGCCAATAAGTGCTCAGCCACTGTCCTGTACAACCCCTTTAAGACAATATTTTGCAAAGCTGACGTAAACAATTCACTGGTAATTACAAAATAAAAACAAAAACATTTGTAATGAGGTTTACTTGGTTCTAAAACTAAAAATATTTATAAAAAGAGCATGCGCAGGGAGGGAAATGGTGCCACAATCTGACAGCATGTGATCACGGTCCCCTTGTCATCCAAAAAGGTGATATGGGGTGATAATAATTAGCTGACAAGTAGTTCTAACACTCCAAAAGTAGCTGGTTTCCTACAAATCTACCTCTAAAATAAAATGTGTGGCACAATCTGGAAAAATCTTGAATGATGTTGCATAATCTGTACTATTACTAATAATATATACAATATATTGTTTATTCTGTATATCTAAATCGTTGCATAATTTATAAAATAGAATTAGTAGAAACCTCAGGTCCCTCCGCATGTGGGAACCAGCCTTTGATTCATTTTCACATTAATAGTCATGGGTTGTTGGGTCTTTTGTACATAAATGAGACACCAATGTCCTACTCTTACAGAAGTTTGGGACACCATGGCAATAAGTTGGAATGAAATGAGTGTGCAGTTGTAGATCATCAGTATCTAGATGGTGGTGGAGATGAAGAAGATGATGATGAGGAGGAGGAAGGGGTGACAGTGTGACTTGTCTCACCAGGATGAAGTGATCCTCTCTTTTCCCTCACACCTGACTCTGTTGAGCCATGATCATCTTGGCATCCATGTCCCAGTCCTGCTGGTGGGATCTCAGTATCAGTGCTGGTCAGCCAGGTGGACTCAGTCTCTCTTGTCCAGCTCTCATAATACCGGGGTTCAATGGCATCAGCTCTGCTTCCTCCACAGCCCATAGTCTCCTCAATGCAATGGAGAATGTGGAAGAAAGAAGATGCAGATCTGGATCCTTCTCCACCTGCAGAACTATAATAAGCCCTTGAGATGTTAAGGAAGCAGAGTAGGTAGATCCTTGTGAAAACCAGGACTCATCAGATCCTTGTCCATCTCTCGTGATCTCCTGGGGGGAACATGTTATTAGGCTGTGTGCAGGTTATAAGAAGGACAATGAAGAAGTATAATAAAGGCTTCTGGTGTTACAAAGTAGCCTCATTGCTTCCTACAGTCCATTGTGCTGCTTTTTGTGTCTGCATTGAATAGACTCTCCTGCCTCCTCTTCCTCCTGTGTTGTGGTTTGTATCTTCCTTGTACTCAGTGAGCTCAATCAACAAGATCCCCCCCTGTTAGCACAGGAGACTGAGGTTTGCTGACGTCTGTAGCTTTGGCTCTGAGCTCCCAGCAATGCAGGAGGATGTTGATGCCTTCAGTGCTGGCTGCAGCCTGTGGATGTGATGAGGATGCAGGAGCTCTTTGTGCTGGTGTCACAGACATAAAGTGGGGAAGGTGGAGTTTTCCGGATTGTAGCCTTTTTTTTCCCAGTGAAATGTAGCAGAAGAGCATGGAGCCTGTGTGATGTCATTACACACTCATTGCAGCAGCTACACGTGTGCTGGAGACACCTCTCCCCCTGCAGAGACCAGCACTGCTGCTGCCCTCCCCAATATGCTGGCTCATTGATTCAGGGCTCAGAAAAGGTGCACTAATAGGTAATCCCCAATGTGAAGCCATCCCATCCACTGTGCAAGAACAGTATATGGGCCCTTTGCAACCCAAGAGCTCCTAAAAATGCAAAATTGCACCTGCTTTAGAGGTAGAAATGAGCCCCAATACCTCCTGGGGCCCCCTGTGTCTGCACAGGTTGCACCATTGATATGTCCACCCCTCATCCCATACATCAACTCTTAAATGGTCTATATACAAAATATATAAATGCCCTGTATGAAACCTCTAAGCAGATCACCTGTATTCAGTGTAGGACTGGGGAGCCAAGGGCCCACCAGTAACCAACTCCAGTGCCCCACTTTTCAGCTACATGCAAATGTGACATTATCCTCAATCACAAACTTATATAACAATGAACTAGGTAGATTGTTACATGAATAAGATGCTGCCTATACATAGAGAATCCAGTAAATTGTGCCAAGTACTGCTCATATAAGAGGGTGGTGGCCCACCGGTGGATTCTCCTGTTCTCCTGTGGGCCAGTCCACGCCTGCCTGTAGTCGAGTCAATACACATCATCTATTACATATTTTAATGATTAATAGATATCTATTTGCTTGTGCTTTGTATACCCCTTTCACATCTAAAGCGCCATGGAATAAATGTCGCTATAGTAATAAATAATAATGATAATAATATCTATAATAGTGTATGTGCTATTAAAGGATGAACTATTCTGAACCGATATAATTATTGAAAAAGGAGAGGACTCCAAATCCATATATAAATATATGTATATATTTATATATAACTATGAAGTCACGACCTCCAAATAATAAATGAACAATGTATGAAAAAACACAATTACACAAAAAAGTATAATGAATACAAAAAAAAGCAACACCATTAATAAAATAGTAAAATATGAGGTTCCCAGTGAAAGCTCAAGATGAAGGAGACAGAGAACAGCATATGGATATAGATAGTAATAGAGGTTTCATTAGAAGGTTATAATAGGGGAGTGAAGGACATTAATAAAAATGTCATCAAAGCAGTCTGAATATTTTTAAGAAGCCTCAATATGTACATAATCCTTGCAAACCAATACAAATCCATGGCAAATAAAAATACATATGTCCAACATGTATATAACCCTCAAGTATGGCGGACACACACTGTGTAAGTGAGGCATGGACATATATCAGATAACTAGGAACACCTTAGTCATACTGCAGTCCCCCTATTCCCAAAATGAAAATGCCGTCCAATCTGCAGGCACCATGCTATAGAGCAGGGGGAGCTGAGCAGATTGATATATAGTTTTGTGAGAAAATATTCAGTATAATCTGTGTTTTATTCATTTACTTCTCTACTCTTTCTGGAATTTTTGGACCAGTGGGTGGTCCTATCAGTGATTGTATGTACCCTTATACAAAGAAAGCTGTCAGTCACTATATGTGGGGGAGCTACATTTCATTGATGGCATCATAAATTCACAGATGTTCTGCTCTAAAAGATAAGACGCCACTGTCACTCCGTGCTCTTGGTAGACGTGCACTTTTCCAACATGACAAGGATCCAAAACACACATCTGTTGCATTTCTGAAGAAGAACAGGGTGAAAGTGATTCAGTGGCCAAGTGACTCCTGATCTGAACTCAACCGAACACCTATAGGGAATTCTGAAGAGACAAGTTGTCATCACTCTCCAGCATCCAGGCTCTAAAAGAGGTCGTTATTGAAGAATGGAAAAAAGATAGATGTTGCAATATGTCACCAACTTGTTCATTACATGCCTGGAAGACTTGGTGCTGTAGTAGTTTTTGTTGTGGGGTGTATTCATTTTTGCATCAACTAAACTGAAAATGTTGTAATGGAAGTTATATTATTAACCTTACTTTCATATTATAGGTTCAAATAATGTTCTATGGAACTCAGTTTTGTAAAAATGTTGGAAATTGTACTTGTGTTGAGTGAGATATTGATTGAAATCTTACTTTTCCAAGGGGTTGTACTAATTTATGCTGAGCACTGTAGATACCAATAACCCACATTACCAAAGTAAAAAACACATCAGTTATTGCCTATATTCAAATTACCTCTTCAGGGAGAAAGAGAACTAGAACTCTAGCGCCACCTATTTGAAGTAGCAATCCTAAAAGTCAATATCGACCCTTTAACGAGCCTTGCCACATGACTTTTGATAAACGCCAAACCAGAATCTCAATTTACAGACACTGTGTTTCAGGGTGCCACCCCTCATCAGTGCAAATTGTGAGATCCGGTTTGGCTAGGTGAGAGGCGTCTGACCAGACCCAAGGGGTAATGTTTAACATTAAATTTGCATATTTTATTTCCCAGAGGAGCATTGCAAAGCTTAAAAATCTGTCTGGGATCCAAGGGGTAACGTTGTGGAGAGTGACATGCCAAGTCTGGCTTGCTAATGTGAGGAGACTTTTAAGCCTTGCAATGCTCCTCTGGGAAATTAAATGTGCAAATTACCTCTTCAGAGAGAAAGAGGGCTAGAACACTAGTGCCACCTATTGGAAGTAGCAATCCTAAAAGTCAATATCAACCCTTTAATGAGCCTTGTAACATGATTTAGGATTAAAGCCAAACCAGAATCTCAATTTGCAGACACTGTGTTTCGGGGTAACGTTTAAATTTGCATATTTAATTTCCCAGAGGAACATTGCAAGCTTTAAAAGTCTCCTCACATTGGCAAGCCAGGTTTGGCTTGTCACTCTTCACAAGGAGAAACGATACCCCTTGGATCCCGGCCAGACGCCTCTCATGTAGCCAAACAAGATCTCACACTTTGCACTGATGAGTGGTGGCACCCTGAAACACAGTGTCACTGCAAATTGAGATTCTGGTTTGGCTTTTTTCCTAATGTGGCAAGGCTTGTTAACCCCTTAACAACATTTGACGTACTAATACGCGTCTGTGCCCTGGGACTTAAGAGCCAGACCCGTATTAATACGTCATGGCGATTGCGCGCGCACACAGGCTGTGCGGGCGCGATCGCCGCTGGGTGTCAGCTGACTGGCACAGCTGACACCCAATATTATGTGCAGGGAGCGGTCCTGCACCGCTCCCAGCACATTAACCCCCGCGATGCTGCGATCGAAGTCGATCGTAGCATTGCGGGGGCAAGGGGAGGTGATCGCAGATACTCACCTCCTCTTCCGGCTTCCAGCGCTGTCTGAAGCGGCTTCCCGGGTGTTGCCATGACGACCCGATGTCGTCATGACAACATCCGGGTCACCAGACAGCAGGAAGATTGTTTGGACATGCGCAGTGCATCTCTAAACAATCTTCTCCCTGTCCAGCGCTGACAGCCTGCATGGCACAGGGATGGTGCTGCATTCCTGTGCCATGCAGGCGATCAGAGAAAAAAAAGTGAAAGTCCCATAGTGGGACAAAGTAATAAAGTATATAAACTTTCAGAAAGTGAAAAAAAAAAAAAAAAATTGCAAAAATATTTAAAAAAAATAAAAAAAATAATCCACCAAAAATAAAAATATAATGTACCCATCAATAAATATTATTATAAAAAAAAACAATAAAAGTACACATATTTGGTATCGCCGCGTCCGGAACAACCTGACCTATAAAACTGTTCCACTAGTTAACCCCTTCAGTGAACACGGTAAAAAAAAAAAAAAAAAAAAACAATCAAAAAACAATGCTTTATCACCATACCGCCAAACAAAAAATGGAATAACACGCAATCAAAAAGATAACTATAATTAAAAATGGTACCGCTGAAAACGCCATCTCGTCCCGCAAAAAACAAGCTGACATACAGCTCCATCAGCCGAAAAATAAAAAAGTTATAGCTCTCAGAATAAAGCGATGCTAAAAAATAATTTTTTCTATAAAATTGCTTTTATTATGTAAAAGTGCAAAACATAGAAAAACTATATAAATGTGGTACCGCTGTAAATGTACTGACCCGAAGAATAAAGCTGCCTTATCAATTTTACCACACGCGGAACAGAATAAAAAAAAAAAAAAAAAAAAACAATTCCTGAATTGTTGGTTTTTGTTTATTCTGCCTCCAAAAAATCGGAATAGAAAGCGATCAAAAAATGTCACGTGCCTGAAAATTGCACCAATAACAAAGTCAACTCATCCTGCAAAAAACGAGCCGTCACATGACTGTCTGCCAAAATCTGGAAAAATTATAGCTCTCAAAATATGGCGATGCAAAAACTAGATTTTACAAAAAATGCGTCTTTTAGTGAGTGACAGCTGTCAGTCATAAAAACCCCATATGATTCTGGTATTGCAGTAATCACACCGACCCGAAGAATAAAGTCGTCTAATCACTTATACCGCACAAGGAACGGCGTCAAAAATAAACTCTCGGGTTAGGGTTGGGCTAGGGTTAGGGCTGAGTTTGGGCTTAGGGTTGTGATGGGGTTGGGATTTTTTTCAAAAGTAAGAAAAAAAGATGACGATATGGCGACTAGTGTTGAGCGCAAGTGCTCGCTACTTGAGTTTGCATCGGGTGCTCTGGTATGCATTGAGTATCGTGGGTATTTGAGTATCATGCTCGAGTCTCCGCCCCATATGCTTCGCGGCCAAAAAAACTTTACGAGGATTGCCTGCCATGCACGAGCGATCCCCGCATGTTTTTTTTTGGGTGTCTAATAACCGTGAAACATGCAGAGCAGGGACTCGAGCATGTCACTCGAGCACACGCTGTACATGGTGCATACCTGAGTACCCGATGCAAACTCAAGTAGCGAACACTTGCGCTCAAGAGTAATGACAACTTATTCAATATGATGACCTAATGTTATCAAATTCTGTGTCATACCTCTGGGTTCAAAATGTTCACTATACACCTTAATAAAATCCTTGAGGGGTATAGTTTCCAAAATGGGGTCACGTGTGGGGGAGCTCCACTGTTTAGGCACATCACGGGCTCTCCAAACGCGACATGGTGTCCGCTAACAAATTGAATGGAAAATCGGCTCAAATTGTTAGCGGACGCCATGTTGCATTTGGAGAGCCCCTGCGTGCCGAAACATTGGAGCTCCCCCACAAGTGACCCCATTTTGGAAACTAGACCCCCCAAGGCACCTATCTAGATGCATAGTGAGCACTTGGAACCCCCAGGTGCTTCACAAATTGATTCATAAAAATGAAAAAGTGTTGTTTTTTTCACTTTTTCATTTTTATGAATCAATTTGTGAAGCACCTCGGGGTTCCAAGTGCTCACTATGCATCTAGATGGGTACCTTGGGGGGTCTAGTTTCCAAAATGGGGTCACTTGTGGGGGAGCTCCAATGTTTGGTCACACAGGGGCTCTCCAAACGCAACATGGTGTTCGCTAACAATTTGAGCCGACAATTTTATTAGCGGATACCATGTTGCATTTGGAGAGTCCCTGTGTGCCCAAACATTGAAGCTCCCCCACAAGTGACCCCATTTTGGAAACTATACCCCCCAAGGCACATATCTAGATGCATAGTGAGCACTTGGAACCCCCAGGTGCTTCACAAATTGATTCATAAAAATGAAAAAGTGATTTTTTTTCACTTTTTCATTTTTACGAATCAATTTGTGAAGCACCTGGGGGTTCCAAGTGTTCACTATGCATCTAGATAGGTGCCTTGGGGGGTCTAGTTTCCAAAATGGGGTCACTTGTGGGGGAGCTCCAATGTTTGGGCACACAGGGGCTCTCCAAACGCAACATGGTGTCCGCTAACAATTTGAGCCGATTTTCCATTCAATTTGTTAGTGGATACCATGTTGCATTTGGAGAGTCCCTGTGTGCCCAAACATTGGAGCTCCCCCACAAGTGACCCCATTTTGGAAAATAGACCCACCAAGGCACCCATCTAGATGCATAGTGATCACTTGGAACCCCTAGGTGCTTCACAAATTGATTCGTAAAAATGAAAAAATGGAAAAAAAAACACTTTCATTTTTACGAATCAATTTGTGAAGCACCTAGGGGTTCCAAGTGCTCACTATGTGTCTAGATAGGTGCCTTGGGGGGTCTAGTTTCCAAAATGGGGTCACTTGTGGGGGAGCTCCAATGTTTGGGCACACAGGGGCTCTCCAAACGCAACATGGTGTCCGCTAACAATTTGAGCCGACAATTTGTTAGCGGATACCATGTTGCATTTGGAGAGTCCCTGTGTGCCCAAACAATGGAGCTCCCCCACAAGTGACCGCATTTTGGAAACTAGACCCCCCAAGGCACCTATCTAGATGCATAGTGAGCACTTGGAACCCCCAGGTGCTTCACAAATTGATTCATAAAAATGAAAAAGTGTTTTTTTTTTCACTTTTTTATTTCTACGAATCAATTTGTGAAGCACCTGGGGGTTCCAAGTGCTCACTATGCATCTAGATAGGTGCCTTGGGTGGTCTAGTTTCCAAAATGGGGTCACTTGTGGGGGAGCTCCAATGTTTGGGCACACAGGGGCTCTCCAAACGCAACATGGTGTCCGCTAACAATTTGAGCCGATTTTCCATTCAATTTGTTAGCGGATACCATGTTGCATTTGGAGAGTCCCTGTGTGCCCAAACATTGGAGCTCCCCCACAAGTGACCCCATTTTGGAAACTAGACCCCCCCAAGGCACCTATCTAGATGCATAGTAAGCACTTGGAACCCCTAGGTGCTTCACAAATTGATTCGTAAAAATGGAAAAAAAAACACTTTTTCATTTTTACGAATCAATTTGTGAAGCACCTAGGGGTTCCAAGTGCTCACTATGCATCTAGATAGGTGCATTGGGGGGTCTAGTTTCCAAAATGGGGTCACTTGTTGGGGAGCTCCAATGTTTGGGCACACAGGGGCTCTCCAAACGCAACATGGTGTCCGCTAACAATTTGAGCCGACAATTTGTTAGCGGATACCATGTTGCATTTGGAGAGTCCCTGTGTGCCCAAACATTGGAGCTCCCCCACAAGTGACCCCATTTTGAAAACTAGACCCACCAAGGCACCTATCTAGATGCATAGTGAGCACTTGGAACCCCTAGGTGCTTCACAAATTGATTCGTAAAATGAAAAAGTGAAAAAAAAAACACTTTTTCATTTTTACGAATCAATTTGTGAAGCACCTGGGGGTTCCAAGTGCTCACTATGCATCTAGATAGGTGCCTTTGGGGGTCTAGTTTCCAAAATGGGGTCACTTGTGGGGGAGCTCCAATGTTTGGGCACACAGGGGCTCTCCAAACGCAACATGGCGTCCGCTAATTATTCAAGCAAATTTTACAATCAAAAAGTCAAATGGCGCTCCTTCCCTTCCGAGCCCTGCCGTGCGCCCAAACAGTGTTTTTTCCCACATATGGGGTATCTGCGTGCCCAGGGGAAATTGCACAACAAATTCTGGGGTCCATTTTTTCTTGTTACCCCTGTGAAAATAAAAAAAATTGGGTCTAAAGTAACATTTTTGTGAAAAAAGTTAAATGTTCATTTTTTTCTTCCACATTCAAAAAATTCCTGTGAAGCACCTGAAGGGTTAATAAAGTTCTTGAATGTGGTTTTGAGCACCTTGAGGGGTGCAGTTTTTAGAATGGTGTCACTTTTGGGTATTTTCTGCCATAAAGACCTCTCAAAGTGACTTCAAATGTGATGTGGTCCCTAAAAAAATGGTTTTGTAAATTTTGTTGGAAAAATGAGAAATCGCTGGTCAACTTTTAACCCTTATAGCTCCCTAACAAAAAAAAATTTTGGTTCCAAAATTGTGCTGATGTAAAGTAGACATGTGGGAAATGTTATTTATTAACTCTTTTGTGTGACATATCTCTCTGATTTAAGGACATAAAAATTCAAATTTTGAAAATTGCTAAATTTTCAAAATTTTCGCCAAATTTCCGTTTTTTTCACAAATGAACGCAAGTGATATCGAAGAAATTTTACCACAATCATGAAGTACAATATGTCACGAAAAAACAATCTCAGAATCAGGGGGATCCGTTGAAGCGTTCCAGAGTAATTACCTCATAAAGTGACAGTGGTCAGAATTGTAAAAATTGGCCTGGTCATTAACGTGCAAACCACCCTCGGGGGTTAAGGGGTTAAAGGGTCGATAGTGACTTAAAGGATTACTACTTCCAATAGGTTGCACTAGAATTCTAGTCCTCTTTCTCTCTGAAGAGGTAATTTGCATATTTAATTTCCCAGAGGAGCATTGCAAGGTTTATAAGTCTCCTTACATGGACAAGTCAGGCTTGGCATGTCTCTTTCTACAAGGAGAGACCTTGAATTATTGCCTATATACACATCGCTTATTACCTGTGCTATGCACTGTGCAAATAATCAATTACATATAAAGTAGCGCATCAACGGTTATCTATACAGATTGTGTGTGTGTATATATATATACTGTATACACTGCTCAAGAAAATAAAGGGAACACTCAAATAACACATCCTAGATCTGAATGAATGAAATATTCTCATTGAATACTTTGCTCTGTACAAAGTTGAATGTGCTGACAACAAAATCACACAAAAATCATCAATGGAAATCAAATTTATTAACCAATGGAGGCCTGGATTTGGAGTCACCCCCAAAATTAAAGTGGAAAAACACACTACAGGCTGATCCAACTTTGATGTAATGTCGTTAAAAAAAGTCAAAATGAGTCTCAGTATTGTGTGTGGCCTCCATGTGCCTGTATGACCTCCCTACAACTCCTGGGCATGCTCCTGATGAGGTTGCAGATGGTCTCCTGTGGGATCTCCTCCCAGACCTGGACTAAAGCATCTGCAAACTCCTGGACTGTCTGTTGTGCAACGTGACGTTGGTGGATGGAGCGAGACATGATGTCCCAGATGTGCTCAATTGGATTCAGGTCTGGGGAACGGGCGGGCCAGTCCATAGCTTCAATGCCTTCATCTTTCATGAACTGCTGACACGCTCCAGCCACATGAGGTCTGGCATTGTCCTGCATTAGGAGGAACCGAGGGCCAAACGCACCAGCATATGATCTCACAAGGGGTCTGAGGATCTCATCTCGGTAACTAATGGCAGTCAGGCTACCTCTGGCGAGCACATGGAGGGCTGTGCGGCCCTCCAAAGAAATGCCACCCCACACCATTACTGACCCACTGCCAAATCTGTCATGCTGAAGGATGTTGCAGGCAGCAGATCGCTCTCCACGGTGTCTCCAGACTCTGTCACGTCTGTCACAAGTGCTCAGTGTGAACCTGCTTTCATCTGTGAAGAGCACAGGGCGCCAGTGGCAACTTTGCCAATCCTGGTGTCCTGTGGCAAATGCCAAGCGTCCTGCACGGTGTTGGGCTGTGAGCACAACCCCCATCTGTGGACGTCAGGCCCTCATACCACCCTCATGGAGTCGGTTTCTAACCGTTTGTGCAGACACATGCACATTTGTGTCCTGCTGGAGGTCATTTTGCAGAGCTCTGTTAGTGCTCCTCATGTTCCTCCTTGCACAAAGGCGGAGGTAACGGTCCTGCTGCTGTGTTGTTGCCCTCCTATGACCCCCTCCACATCTCCTGGTGTACTGGCCTGTCTCCTGGTAGCGCCTCCAGCCTCTGGACACTACACTAACAGACACAGCAAACCTTCTTGCCACAGCTCGCATTGATGTGCCATCCTGGATGAGCTGCACTACCTGAGCAACTTCTGTGGGTTGTAGTGTGTGAAAGTGTGTGAAAGCACAACCAACATTCAAAAGTGACCTAAACATCAGCCAGAAAGCATTGGTACGTTGCCCACAGCAACCGTTGTTATGGACTTATGTTAACCCGGGTGCGAACCAGAGGACTTTCTGTTTTACCCGTGAGTGCTGAATAAAAGCTGCTTATGTTGGACTTACTTGGGTCACTGCCTCAGTTACTGTACGGTGTGAACACCGCCGCCTTACAGCTTGGTGGAGAATGCGGGCATTGTGACTGAGGCATACCCAACCTGCAGCTGCATGACCACAATCCGGCCGGCCACCTTTCAGCCCAAACCCGTGGACAAAATGGAGGAGCTGTTAAGGCAATTGGTCCTCACGCAGCGGCAGCAGAAGGAGCAGTTCAAGCAGCAGCAGGAGCAGCTCAAGCAGCAGCAGGAGCAGCTCAAGCAGCAGCAGCACACCAATGCGCTGATCGTGCAGCAGCTCACAGCCCTGCAGGAGACTCCGACGGCACCTGCCCCGGAACGTCGAGAGGCCCGGGACAAGGTTCGCTCAGCATTGAGGAAGATGGGACCGGAGGACGACGTGGAAGCCTTCCTGTCCATCTACGAACGTACAGCAGAACGGGAAAACCTACCAGCCGGCCAGTGGGAGGAAGTGGGGGCTCCGTTTTTGGTCGGCGATGCCCAGAAGGCCTACTTCGACGTCAGTCGGGAGGACGCCCAGGACTACCAGAGGCTCAAAGGTGAGATCCTTGCCCGACTGGGGGTCAATACATACGTGAGGGCTCAGCGTGTATTTTTATGGGCCTATGTGGAGACCCGACCAGCCCGGTCTCAGGCTTATGACCTTCTGCAGCTGGTAAAGAGGTGTATCCAGCCTGAGACTTGGCTCCAGCCCAGATGGTGGAGAGGGTGGTGGTTGACCGGCTGGTGAGGACTCTGCCGGCCGCTATCCAACATCGGGTGGGGCAAGGGGACCCCAGCACACTCGACCAGGTGGTCAGCCTGATCAAGCGCTACTCGGCCACTCAGGACTTTATCCGGGACTCTGCCCCCTCGCGACTGTCACGCCGATCCCTGCCAACCCAGGAAACGGGAAAGGGGTTGCGTCCCTCTGCTAAGGACAGTCAGCACCATACCCATGCTGAAGGGGTCCCCCGAAGTGAGAGTGGCGGGAGACCTGTTCCCCCCCAAACTGTCACAAGAACTAACCATGCCTCTGTCATTAGGTGGTGGCGGTGTCAGGGGCCGGGACATGTGGCTGCTAACTGCCCCCTGACTACAGAGCCCATGGACTGCGGGTATAACCGCCGGGTCTCAATGTACGCCCAGACCGTCTGCAATGCGAGCACCAACCCCCCGGACAGTGAACCCCAATTGTGCCAGGTACTGGTTAATGGGTACCCCACGGAGGCCCTCCTAGATTTGGGGAGCCTAGTGACTTTGGTACATGGTCGCTGGTGGCAGGAGACAACCCCAGTGGACGGACAGTCGGGGTTGTGTGTATCCATGGGGACCTCCGAGAGTACCCAACCGCGAAGGTAGTTTTGTCCACGCCATGTGGAGACATAAAACATGTGGTGGGGGTGGTAAAAACTCTTCCCTATGGGACTGTGTTGGGAAGAGACTTGCCCCTGTTCTGGACTCTGGGGAAAAAAAAATCCACTCTCCCCCGGTAAAAGTTATTACGGGCGCTGTACCCGAAGAACCCGAGTCAGGGGTACCTGCGGTAGGGGTGTCCAACCTAGGGACAGAGTGTGACCCCGATAGGTTTCCCCTAGCGGTGCTGGCAGGAGAGGTCGAGGAGACCCCAACGATCCCCGAGCTGGAAGTGTCCCGGGGCACGTTTGGGACAGCTCAGCTACAGGATCCCACCCTGACTCGGGCGTGGGAAAGGGTGTTAGAGGTAAATGGCGTAGCTCAACAGCCCGGTGCAGACACTGTGTTTCCATGCATGGTGGTCAACGGTGACTTGCTCTATAGGGTAGACAAAATCAGGGACGAGGTCGTGGAACAGTTAGTGGTACCTCAGTCGTACCGTCGGGCGGTTCTGGAGATGGCACACACACACCTGCTGGGTGGTCACTTAGGGGTTAAAAAGACGGAAGAGCATGTCTTGCAGTGGTTCTTTTGGCCGGGGATTTACGCGAAGGTCCAAAAGTACAGCGAATCCTGCCCCGAATGTCAGCTGACCACACCCACCACAAGCTTCCGTAGCCCATTGGTACCTCTGCCAGTGATAGAGGTACCTTTTGAATGGATTGCAATGGACTTTGTAGGGCCCATTGTAAAATCTGCTCGTGGCCACCAACATATACTTGTAGTCGTCGAATATGCCACCCGGCACCCGGAAGCTATACCGCTACTTCACACCTCGGCGAAACTGATTGCACGGGAACTGTTTGCCATGTTCTGTCGCCTTGGGCTACCTAAGGAGATCCTGACGGATCAAGGGACCCCTTTTATGTCCAAGGTGACGAGGGAACTGTGCAAACTGCTGAGAATAAAACAATTGCGCACCTCGGTCTACCACCCTCAGACCGACGGGCTAGTAGAACGGTTCAATAAAACCCTCAAGTCCATGTTAAAAAATGTGGTTTCTAAGGACGGAAGGGATTGGGACATGTTGCTACCCTATTTGATGTTCGCCGTCCGTGAGGTACCCCAGGCTTTCACAGGGTTCTCTCCCTTTGAGTTATTGTACGGCAGACACCCTAGGGGTCTGTTGGACGTAGCCAAAGAGACGTGGGAACAAGAGCCGACTCCACATAGGAGTATAATTGAACATGTGGCTAGTATGAAGGACCGGATCGCGGCGGTCATGCCCATCGTGAAAGAACATCTGTTAGATGCCCAGGCAGCCGAGAGGCGCACATATAATACAAGAGTCACGGTCAGGTCTTTTAACAAGGGCGATCGGGTGTTAGTACTGGTACTCACAGCCGAGAGTAAGCTCATGGTCAAGTGGCAAGGGCCATATGAGGTTCAAGAAAAGGTGGGGGAGGTAAATTACCGGGTGTATCAGCCCGGAAGGAGGAAACCTGAGAAGCTTTATCATGTAAACCTGCTAAAACCTTGGAAAGATCGAGAGTGTTTAGTTACAGACATCACTCCGGGCATATCACCAGAGAGTTCTCTACCTTCAGCCAGGGATGCGTCCGGGGGAGAGATCAGGATAAGTGATGCTCTCACTAAACAGCAGCGACGGGAGGCTTGCTCGCTGGTGCAGCAGAATATCGATGTGTTCTCAGAGCTACCGGGTAGGACTACGGTTCTCTAAAAAGACATTGTCACCAAACCTGGGGTAAGGGTATGAATGAGACCGTACCGGGTACCCGAAGCCCAGAGGCAAGCCATCACGGCTGAGGTAAAACAAATGCTCCAGTTAGGCGTCATCGAGGAATCACGGAGTGAGTGGGCTAGCCCCATCGTACTGATTCCGAAACCAGACGGATCGTTACGCTTCTGTAACGATTTCCAGAAATTAAATGAAGTGTCAAAGTTTGACCTTTATCCAATGCCCAGGGTGGATGAGCTGATTGAGAGACTGGGGCAGGACCAGTACTTTACCATGCTCGATCTCAACAAGGGTTACTGGCAGGTACCTCTCACGGAATCGGCGAAAGAAAAGACCGACTTCATAACACCGGAAGGTCTATATCATTATGTGGTCTTACCTTTTGGGTTACATGGGGCCCCGGCTACATTCCAGAGGCTGATGGACATAGTGCTCAAGCCTCATCAGGAGTACGCGCCTGCGTATCTAGATGATATTATCATCTTTAGCACCGACTGGCATACGCACCTATCCCAGGTACAAGAGGTGCTGGATTCTCTCAGAGCCACGGGATTAACGGAAAAAAAAATATGCGATAGGGCTAGAGGAAGCCCGATATTTGGGGTATGTGATTTGCCGAGGAGTTATCAAGCCCCAAATCAATAAAGTTGAGGCCATAAAAAACTGGCCTAAACCGTCAAGTACAAAGCAGGTGAGGGCGTTCCTTGGCATCCTTGGGTATTATCGCCGGTTTATACCTAATTTTGCTGGGAGAACGGCGGCACTGACCGATCTCTTGAAAGGGAAAAAATCGGTAATGGTTCGGTGGAACCCTCAGGCCGAAGAAGCCTTTCAGTCCATGAAATTGGCCCTGTGTGGACAGCCAGTCCTCATCAGCCCCAAACTTCAAGGAAACCTTCATTGTACAGACAGATGCCTCGGAGGTAGGCCTCGGGGCGGTATTGTCACAAAAAGTGAATGGTGAAGAGCACCCGGTCACCTACTTGAGTAGAAAGCTTATCCCGGCAGAGAAAAACTATATCGTGGTAGAGAAGGAGTGTTTGGCTATTAAGTGGGCCTTGGAATCGCTACGTTATTATTTACTCGGGCGTCAGTTCCGCTTGGTGATGGACCACTCATCCTTGGTATGGATGAGGAACGCCAAGGAGAGGAATGTGCGAGTCACCAGGTGGTTCCTGTCACTGCAAAATTTCAGTTTCTCTGTAGAACATCGCCCTGGGAAGTCACAGACAAACGCGGCTGCCCTGTCCTGGGCACCCTGTATGGTGACAAATGTTCAACCCCACAAGTTTGAACAGAGGGGGGGGATATGTGAGGCAGTGACCGGGATCGTATACGAGGGACGTTATATATCCCCCAGAATGTGTACAGAGACCTATTAAATCCATTGGAGTGCATTGCAGTCACAAACACAGCTGTGGCTGCAATGCAGGAATGAAGGTGAGCATTGACCTGGTCAGGCTATCTGGCTAAGGCAGATTAAGTAAAACCCGGCAGGGCCTTCATTTCTTGGGGGAGGCTACAGAAAGGCAGTGGGGCGGCCTCCTCCCTCCAACCTGGGTTTTCCAGCAGCTCTTGCCACAGGTCCTTTAATAACCCTGCATTAAGGATTAGTGTTGTTCAGTGTTGGGACCTTCTAGGAACATAGCAGGAAAGCTTGGCGGGCCTGTGTGTAGCTGAACCTACACCTGGGAAGGCTCTGCACCCATCAGGCTCTGAGCGGCGTGGCCGTTGCCCACTGCAACCGTTGTTATGGACTTATGCTAACCCGGCTGCGAACCGGAGGACTTTCTGTTTTACCCGTGAGTGCTGAATAAAAGCGGCTTATGTTGGACTTGCTTGGGTCACTGCCTCAGTTACTGCACGGTGTGAACACTGCCGCCTTACAGCTCTTACATATTTTTCTTATATTGCTATTGCCTTTTAATGTATATATTATAGTCATGATTATACAGCTGCTGTTATAGCATTTCCACATCAGCGAGGCAGGTTTACCATTTAATGGTCTCAGGATTTGTAAAATGCCCAGGCTCACTAGGGGTTAATGACCAGCTCTAATATGTCAGTCAGAGCTGGAAAGCTGGCACCCTACCAGTACTGATAATGGAAGTGTCCTGACACAACAGATGACTTCATATTTGCGGTCGTCGCTCCTTGGCAATTAGTATATGCAATGATTGGACCAGTGATTGGACTATATGTTGCCAGCTCTTGACTACCTCTGACGGTCACTCTACTGGAAATCTAGCAATCATGTGTTTCTTTCCTGTTCTTATAGAAAATGTAATGATTGGAAACCTGCTATGCCAATTTCAAAATTGGCACTACCATGCTTTCTTCTTAAAACCTCAGATATTTAGAGCGCGCGTAACTGTGGGTAGATATTTGTAATATTTTTTTTCTGATACTCTTTGGGTAAGCATTTTTCCAATTCTAAGTAGTTTCAGTGTAAGAAATATATTAATTACAAGTTTGGAATTTTTTATAAAATGTGAGCATGACCTACAAAATGTGCAAGAAAGATAAAAAAAAAGTGCCAAACAGTGCTGTGTTCTGGCCACTACTACGGCCAGGGTAGCCCATTGGCAACTTCGGCCGTGGCCTAAGGCAACAGCTAGGATTGAAGAAAACTCAAATACCACCTTTCGAAGCCTTTTTAATACTGATATGAATAATGATTGTGCCAGGGGCGGACATATCATTGGTGCAACCTGTGCAGCTGCACAGGGCCCCATGAGGTAAGGGGGCAACTTCCAACTCCAAAGCAGTTGCATTATGATGTTATGGGACTGCAAAGGGCTCACATACTGTTCTGGGTCCCTTTCCTGTCTTTGTCCGCCAGTGAATTGTCCGATAACATGGGAGAGGTTGTGAAAATTACGGTCTAATGTTCTATCTCTTCTTCTGGCTGCATAAACCTTTATTACGCATAATGATTTAGCATGGTGGTGATTCTTCCCGATTTTGGACAGATTTGACACTGAGGAGATATGCCTTGGGGAAGGAATATATTGTAATTCTTGTCCATGTACAACCCCTGGCAAAAATTATGGAATCACCGAGCTCGGAGGATTTTCATTCAGTTGTTTAATGTTGTTGAAAAAAAGCAGATCACAGACATGGCACAAAACTAAAGTCATTTCAAATGGCAACTTTAGGGCTTTAAGAAACACTAAAAGAAATCAAGATTAAAAATGTGGTGCTCAGTAAGAGTAATTTTTTTCAGACCAAGCAGAGGGAAAAAATTATGGAATCACTCAATTCTGAGGAAAAAATTATGGAATCACCCTGTAAATTTTAATTTCCAAAACTAATACCTGCATCAAATTAGATCTGCTCGTTAGTCTGCATCTAAAAAGGAGTGATCACACCTTGGAGAGCTGTTGCACCAAGTGGACTGACATGAATCATGGCTCCAACACGAGAGATGTCAATTGAAACATAGGAGAGGATTATCAAACTCTTAAAAGAAGGTAAATCATCACGCAATGTTGCAAAAGATGTTGGTTGTTCACAGTCAGCTGTGTCTAAAATCAGGACCAAATACAACCAACTTGGGAAGGTTGTTAAAGTCAAACATACTGGTAGACCAAGGAAGACAACAAAGCGTCAAGACCAAAAACTTAAAGCAATATGACTCCAAAACAGGAAATGCACAACAAAACAAATGAGGAACGAATGGGAGGAAACTGGAGTCAATGTCTGTGATTGAACTATAAGAAACCGCCTAAAGGAAATGAGATTTACATACAGAAAAGCTAAACATAAGCCATCATCAACACCTAAACAGAAAAAAACAAGGTTACAATGGGCTAAGGAAAAGCAATCGTGGACTGTGGATGACTGGATGAAAGTCATATTCAGTGATGTGAGTGAAAAAAATACAGTCTGCTGCTCTTCTGACTTCTCCCCTCCCCCTCCCTTCATCAAACACGTTCCCCCCTGTTCATAATACTGCACCACTATGATAGCCAAAGTCCTAACAAAAGCATTAGTGGAAACTCAATCATTTACCAAACTTTGGCCGAATTTTGCCGATTTTGAGGAAAATGGTCGGGAATCTGAACACGAATCCAAATGTGCAATGTTTGTGCTGACTTTGAGATTGGCGAACGTTTTCTGAACAAATCTCTAATCTTCGGCACGGCCATCCAGTAATAAAACCAATTTCTTTATTGAAAATGTTTAAAAACAGAGTGTATCAATCAATAAAATTTAAACTGACGCATTTCTGGCAATAGATGCCCTTAGTTGTAGTCGAAGACCAACATTACCTTATTTTAACTTTATTACAACAATCAAAAAGGAATGCAAGCCAAAGAATAAATATATATAAACATTATTCATATAAAAAGATGGGAAAAATGCTGAGACTAGCAGTGGGGACACCTGGCAGTATACAGTATATAAATATTCTATACAGTCACAGTGCGTTTCGTTATCCTGCAGGACTAAAAATAGTCTCTAACATATAACACTATGTAGCTTAATATGACAATAACAACTTATTATGTAAACTCACTTGAGCATTGGAGTAAGAAACAGGTGAAGGAGTAAGTCCCCTAATCAAATGTATATCACACAGATTCTCAAATGCACAAAAAACTAGCCATGAATAATGAAGCAAAAGATCAACCTGTGGTACCTGCGGGATAAAAACCAGGCACCCGTCATTCCTAATATGCGGTTGGCGAGACCCCACCCACCCCTGGATGAAGCATTTCTTGCGAAACGCACGTCAGTAGCAGTGGGTACCTGTCTTTTTATCCCACAAGTACCACAGACTGATGTTCAGTTTTTCGGTGTTTTTTTTTTTAATAAAAA
Source organism: Phyllobates terribilis (assembly GCF_046119375.1). Classification (NCBI taxonomy): domain Eukaryota; kingdom Metazoa; phylum Chordata; class Amphibia; order Anura; family Dendrobatidae; genus Phyllobates; species Phyllobates terribilis. The sequence continues at coordinate 717,398,156 of NW_027362764.1, forward strand.
GCTTCATGTCTGTGAGTTTCTGAATAGAGTCATTATATAGTTACATTTAAAGATAATCTGTGAGAATATTTTTGCTATGTAATATGAGAGCAGCATGATGTAGGGCTGAGAGCCTGAGTTCAGTGATCTGTCACTTACTGGGCTGTGCTTTGCTGTTTCAATAAAATCTGTTTTATCAGCAGGAAACTATCACTACACGACCACCTTTCTTGTGCCTCTTGGATCAACCATGCCTGCACCACTGATTAGTAGCAGTCTGTCAACATACAGTGTACACAATAAGCTGTCAATCAGTGGTGTGGGTGGGGATATACACAGCTCCGCATTCCAAGCCCTGCTAGTTCTGCAGCAGAGAAAACTGTGACTCTATCACAACTTCTGCACCCAGTAAACTAAGTGATACATCACTGGAATCAGGGTCTCTGTCCCTACAACATTCTGCTGTCAGATTACATAGCAAAACCTGTTGACATATTCCATTTAATTTATACATTCATGTAAAACGCCATTTTCTGCAGCACACTTGACTTGCTGAAGCCACATCACATACAGAAATCATTTTAGTGTTGAGAGCCATGTTATCACCAATAGCAATGAGACCAGTGATGAATGCTCCCCATGTCTTCAGCTGCACCAAAAACTTTTCTATTTCTCTTCTCCATTTTTAGTAATCCCCTTTCTTCCCTTCTGTATCTTGATTTATTTATTATTTATTTTAGCTAGAAAAGCTATGTTTACAAAATAAGCAAGGAAGGTTCAGTTATTGCTTTTCCTCTGAAAATGATATCTATTGGCTTGTTGAGGAAAGATGAAAGAATGATCCAAAGGAAACTTTGAACTTTGCCCCTTTTTGCCCCTCTTTGACTCTCCTGACGTCACTGCTTCTGAAGTGGACAGTAGATTTGATGGAATAATAGAGACATTTTCAAGTTCACTTCTGCTGTCAATGTCAAGTGGTTTTATGCTTCATTTCAAGATGATGTTGAGAATCTTAGAGGGATTCCCCGAAATATGAAAGAAAATATTCAAAAAGCATAAAATGTTGTAAGAAAAAAGAATTATAGTCACCTGCTAATTATATACTTGTACATACTTGGTGCATCCAAGAGGATCTCAAAAAGAGTAGAGTTTCAAGAAAGTCCTGGTCACTGTGTAACACTGAATTTTCCATGTGATGGCACTGCACATGGTTGCGAACAGTCCAGAAATTCCTGAACAGTCCTTAAAAATAGTGCACTTCTTTTCCCCTGTCCATTAAAAAAAAATTTGATTGTGTCTGTGATTTTTTTTGAAGCTGGAGAGACTTGTGCAGATTTTTGTGACAGTATTTATCACCATTTTACAGTTCACAGTGAATGCAGGTGATGTCTTCATACAGGATTTATGGTCTGTAGACATGTATCACTTATAATCTTAATGATTTATTATGATTATCTAATGTGTCCATTAAAAAAAAGTTGGCTGTACATGTGTGTCACCCAGGGGGAATATAGGGGACTCGGTACCCGGGCCTCTTACCTTGTTTAGGAGGTCACGGCAGTCGGCTCCCGGGCCCGTACTCTGGGTCTCTCTTTAAAAAGGGGTTTTAGTGTACAGTTTGTCTCGTGACGCCACCTGTCGTTTCCGGTAATGGTTACCGGCACTGCTGCAGACCTCCGGGGGGTGATGGGATGGCAGCTGGGATGTTCTTGCTCCCCATAGGCGGAGTGGGCCCCCGGGACAGTGTAGGTGCAGATGGTGGTGATGCTGGGGCTTGTAGTGCAGGAGAGATGGTGCAGCAGGAGTAACTGACAGAGACAGGGGATTCACTTCAGTACCTTTACTGGTGCGGATGTCAGGTACGGTCCAGGGTACTCGGTACAAAGGGTGCACTTCAGGAATTCTCCCCAGTGAGCGGGTATAAGGCCTCCTGGTCCGTGTCTGCCTCTCTGTATGCTCCTGGCCAGCCTGCAACTAGGCCTAGCTTCTGTGTCGTGCTGTTCCTTCACCTGTCGCTTGGTAGTAGGAACTTTTTCTGGCAACCACTATCCCTGGACGCCGGGGCCTTCGTGGTTCCTAGTCCTGTCAAGGGTTTAGCTTCAGGTCGACCAGGGACTTGTAGTCCTCCTGGTATGCCGGTGATCCCTACTGGGTATAAAGGACCCTGTAGGCGCGGACCTGGTGTCCGGTTCGTGTCTTGGGGTGAGCCTATGATGCTCCTCTGCCCCCTCAACTCCTTTCTCCTCTCCTCTTTGCCTCCGGCCACACTCGGGGCCCTCAATACAGCAGCAGACGTGCTGCGTCTTCACTGCTCTCAGTGGCAGCACACTCTCTGACTGACTGAGACTCCAATGCCTGGCTCCACCCTCCATATATATGGAGGTGTTTGTTTGTAACGAGGGCCTCTTGTGGAGAAGTCCATCCATGCTCCCTTTTGGGTCCTGTGGTACCTGTGAACAGCAGGGTGCCACACATGATTATTTTGAGAAGCTGTCCTGAAAAAAATAAACAAAGTTGGCAAATCTGGTACTACAGGGAAATTAAAGGAGTCGTCCACTACCAGGACAAACACTTCTCAATCTGTATGTCTCCCACCATTAGTTAATTGCAGCTTTCATCACAGACTACAGTCAGTCCTTGTTGTACTTTAAAAGCAATATAGTAATAGACTAATTTTCTACTTTACGTTCTAATCTTTGGAAAGCCCAACTCAACAAGATGTGCTGTTGACTCCCATTCACATTTCAGATACCGGATGGACTGATTAGCCTCCTCCTCCTCTACACATATCAGCAATCTTAACTTCATCCTTCCATTGTAAAATCACACTGATTTTATTGGGCTTCCTTAATTCTTCTCTACTGATGTTATTCACCTGTCCCAGCTCTGCTGCCTTTCCCTATGTCCGGATTCCTCTGTGCTGATCCGCACTTGTTTACTTGTTTAACCCATCATGCACCTCTAATATCATCATCCATGGCCTTTTAAGGCTGGCTCAGGTGACTGCACACCGCCTGAGTATTCAGGTAGCAGTGCACTCTACTACCACGTGTTTATTCCTCTTGACTTTGCAGAAGCAAGGTGTCTGATTTTCTTCTCAGCTACTATTGGGTGAACACTATCCAGAAAACAGCTTCTACTACCAGCTCAGTCCTGCTATTACTGTTGAATCAAGGTACCTGATAACCAACTTGTCTTTCCTCTTCCCTGTCTCTCCCCATAACAGAAGTGATGTCTGCTTACATTAACAGGAACTTGGAGAGGGGATTCACATGGAAATCTTTGTCTCCAGCTCTATATCTCAATTTTGCATGAACCGACTGGTTGCATGATAAGACCGCAGATCGGTAAACTTTTACTGTTCTGTGATCATTTAAATGTCTGTTTACACAGGCAGACCAAAGTAAATGATGTGCAATGAACGATCTATACTGGATCACTTGTAACGGGGGGCAGGGTGGCAGTCGGTGGCAAATGGCATGTCAGATTCAGTGATTAAATCTTCAACCTGGCCCGCTACAGAAAAAGGGGACTCTGAGAATCCCTGGGTGTGGGTGTGTTGTGGTGCTTCCGTGGAGGAGACCTCCATACTCACTTCTGAGCCACCGTCCCGGATGTTGAGTCTTTTAGCTTTCAGAAGGAGAAAACCAGACCAGCTTAAAAACATAAAAACTTCTTTACTTGCAGCCACAGTCACATACAGGGAGTAACAAGTGATACAGTCTCTTTGTGATCTCTTCACATACAGCGGCACTTTACCAGAGATGAAAGACACAGACACAGATTTGGATTTGAAGATTAACGCCGAATGCGCCAGCTCTATGGGTAACTCCATTCTCTGTCCCACTGCCTGACCTGCTTGGATCCACCTTCCTGATGTGGTTGTCCTGTCCCGGCACGTAAGGTGAAGTTCCCAAATTGACCTCTCCATGTACATCTGTTCTTCTTGTCCCCGCTGTCTAGACTGCTCGGATTCACCTTCCAGATAAGGTTGTCCAAAACTCCCAGAATGTGACACACACACACCTTTCTCCTGTACTTTCTCCTGTGTCCTCCTGACGTGTCCTGACTAATCACTGTTGCTCACTCAACTAGAACTGCCTGCAAACAGAAAGTGTCTCAGTTCATCACTGAACCTGCTCCTCCCACACTGGAGCAGCTCCTGAACCCCTTAACTCTTTTCTAACTTATAACTGCATACTCTGCATGCTATAGTGCCCACCTCTGCACTACTCTTCTATTAATCTAATAGTCTACCTGCACTAACCTATACTGACTCTGTAAGTAACCCAACAGACATTAGGTCATATAAATGCTCATATATAAACATAGAATACAACATTGTGTGCATTAAGAGGGAAGAGGCGCATGACCGTCCCGGTCACCCTCTTACACACTCAGTGCACATAGGCTAACACCTAGCAGATGAGGTCTCTGGAGAAGATGGAGAAGGACAGCACAGCTGAGTTTAGCTATCTCAGATTACAAACCCTTCTATCAACTCTCCTCCTCCATCAGTTGTGCTTTATTGCTCCTTCCCCCACATTGCCTGTCTGGAGATGTGTTAGTATGACACACATGTCTGTTTTGCTCAACCTACCATCGCTTTGCAGTGAGAACAAAGCAGGTTCTCTTTATATGTCTCACACAGAAGTAGCCTAGAACATGCAGGCTGCTCCTATGTGAGATGTAATGACAGCCCTGTTCGCAATGCAGCTCGAGTACAAGTTGCTTGAGCACAGCAGACATAAGTGTGATTACCTCTGTGAGGCAGTGATGGGAGTCATATACAAGGGCATTGTATTTTATTGTTTTTTAATTTTTTGATTCAAAAAAATTTATTTTATGGTTCAATAATATACTCATATCGTTTTTTTCTGGGGAACAAGTCCCTGTTGAAAAAGCATGCGTGTTATATAGCAAAAACAATTACAATAATCTTGAACAAATACGCAACGGCAACTGGTACAGGAGGAGGGAGGACCCTGCCAGCGAGGGATCACAGTCTACAAGGGATGGGTGAGGATACAGTGAGGGTAGAGCTGGTTGTGCAGCAGTATGGTGGAGCGAGGGTTACTGCAGGCTTGTCAGAAGAGGTGGGTTTTCAGGTTCCTTTTGAAGGTTTCCACGGTAGGCGAGAGCCTGGTATGTTGGGGTAGAGAGTTCCAGAGTATAGGGGATGCACGGGAGAAATCTTGTATGCGATTGTGGGAAGAGGAGATAAGAGGGGAGTAGAGAAGGAGATCTTGTGAGGATCGGAGGTTGCGTGTGACTCGCCCCCTGGGCCGTGGGGCACCCGGAACCGGGCTTCAGTGCGATGATGGGGGTAGTAGTGGCAACCCGATCCCGTGGCTCAGGGTGGTCAGACCAAATGCTGTGGCAGTCTATTTGTAGAGTTATGAATGTCCGACTACGCCACCCGTGGGTTGCGGTCAGGGATGACCGCCGCTGCAAGGCAGACCGCTGAGGCTGATGTTGGTGTGCAGCACAGGGATAGGATAACTCCCCACGGGAAGAGCATAGCCTCAGGGCAGCGTATGTGAATGCTGGGGGTGATAGTGCAGGCCGCAATAATAAGAGTTCAGAGTCTGCTTCAAACAGTCCAGGGTCTTTATTGTAGGTATTACTACTGACCCAACAGGAGTACCGGGTAGGAATAGGCCTGGGTGTCTGAGAGCACTCGGGCGAGCCCCACTGGTCAGGGTGAGTGTGAAGGCCTACCGTTCTCTCTCTGCCCTTGCTGACTATCCCCCTTTTCATGGTATAATAGCCCACGTCCCTGAGCTGGCCGTGTACTTCGCCTGTATGGCTTGCGACTCGGGCCTTAGGTACCTTTTGCTTCTCCTTGCTGTACTGGTCCCTCTGTGTGGCGGAGCTTCCAGGCTTCTTCGACTAAGGGACCTGAAGTCCCTCGCGGGTTGGCTCTCTGCTGCTGGGCTTGCAACCCTGACAGCCTCGGACCCCAATGTCCGGTAGTGTAGTTCTCTCAGCCAGGACCAGCTCTCGTCGCCTCTGTCCCTGGCTCGCAGCTTCTCCTCTGCCTCACGGACTCCTTGGCTACAGCTGAACTGTCCCTCCTTCTCTGGGACTAGTCTCAGTCCTGAGCTAGGTCGTCCAGTTCTCCCTAACCCTGCCCTCAGTTCCAGCTTTTATAGGGGCAGCCAGCTCCCCTACTGGCCTGGGACAGGAGGTGCTGTATGCTAATTGTCCCTGACCAGAGAACCTCCCTCCTGCTCTCAGACCCAGCCTTTAATATTTGTGGCATCCAGGCCTGGGGTGACACGTGCAGATAATTACCGGGTGACTGAGTCACAGATGTATGGAGGAGACAGGTTGTGGATGACTTTGTATGCCATGGTTAGGGTTTTGAACTGGAGTCTCTGGGCAATGGGGAGCCAGTGAAGTGATTGACAGAGGGGGTAGCAGCGGGGGGACAGGGGGATTAATCGGGCAGCAGAGTTTAGGATAGATTGGAGGGGTGCGAGAGTGTTAGAAGGGAGGCCACAGAGCAGGAGGTTGCAGTAATCGAGGCGGGAGATGATGAGGGCGTGCACTAGGGTTGTCTGGGACTTTAACATTGATGACCTATCCTAAGGATAGGCCTTCAGTATGAAAGTCCCGGACAACCTCTTTAAGGTAACCATTATTTGTTCAGCCTTTATTCAGTGGTCTGTATTCTATCAGTTTTGCTGGTCAGCAGAGACAGATGATAAATGATGGATGACGTGTCCCATCACACACAGAAGCCTATATACATACAATACTCAGAGAAGAAAACATTTACTTACCCTATTCTACCATCTATTGCTTGATAAGGACTGAAGGTGAAAAAATTAGACTGAAACATTCAATTTTATCCAAGCAAGTAAAGCACAGTGTTACACTTTAATCCTTTGCAAATATACATTGGCACTTATATTATTCATGGGTTATTTTTTTCCTGTCTGCGACGCAGGTTGTCGTGGTAACGTGCGTTGGTTTGCTAACCCTGAAGGGATTTCCCATTGCCCAATCAGTATTGTGCTTTGCAGGGTATTAATGAAACACAAGGACTGGTCTTCACTTGTTATTGGCTATGAATGGTCTTGTTTTCCTTGGTCTTATGGAAAATATTGATTCCTGAAAAAAAAAAAAAACAGAGCAAAAACCTAATAGGTCATTCAGTACATAAATGGCAAGTGCTACATACGTATGTAAAGCACGCATTAGAAATATGTAATCTGCAAGACCTGTCATTTATTAGCGTCATACAAACAGCAGCTATTTGCAAAACTGTAATTTCATAATGTCCTTCCGATTATTCTCTAAAGAAACAAACAGCATTATGTTACTTACCTAGAAGGACTATAAAGCGTCTATATATATTCTACACTGTATGCAAATGTAAAAAATATTACAGCTACTGACAATTATTAGAGCTCACAGTTGTGTTTTTTTCTGCTATAGGGTTTCAGTGGAGTTAAAGCGTATTTGTTCTTGAACCTACGGAAAAGCAAGGACTTCATACCCTCATCCAGGTATCTAATATGTCCAGGAACGGTCCCTATTTTCATGCTTTGTAATTTACCATCTACTCTTTTTGACTGAGCCGTTCCTCTTCCGCTGCATTCTACTGGCACTATAGGTACTAGAACATCCTTTTCTTCAATTGCCAGCATGTATTGACTCTGTAATTTTCCTGTTGGCTTAACTGCCTCGAATTGAATGCATTCCCCTCTCTGTTATGCCTGTATGAAGTTTGACAGACAGGAGATCTGGTCAAGACAACGATCCTCCAGCACTTTCTATAATCCATCTCAGCTTCTTCTTTGACTAAAGATGGATTTCACTTGACAACAGGCGGCGAACAGTAAGTTAGCCAGAAGGCAGACACCTCATGGCTGGCAACTGGTAAGTATATTTTCTGGGGTAAGAAAGCATAATTTTTGTCCTTTATCACTTATACTATAAACCAAACCACCCAAGTTCAGCCACTCTTGGCTGATTCAATGACTCTACCTCTAGTGGTCAGAGCTGGATGGAGACAATTCCATCACAGCAGTGAAATGGGAATAATGCTTTTAAGACAGTATGCAAAAAGCTGCTCAGCTCCCCCTAGTCGCAACTGCAAGCATCCAGAATTTTAAAGGGTTTGTCTAGTACTCGGACAGCCCCTTCTCAATCCTAAATTTCCCCCTTGTAAAATAATAACAGCTATACTCCACTCTGGAGCTGACGCCGTTCCAGCAGTTTTGGCACTAGCTCTCCCGGGGATCGTGTGACATTATGTCACACAATCATTGTGGCCAATCAGCGCTGGCTTCACTCTCCCAGCCTTCTGACAACTCACATACATCCAGAAGAAGTGAGTGCTACTGATCGATGACTGAAGCCGAGCCGGCCGCTCCTGTATGACTGAAAGCCAGAGGCTGCCGAGAGGAATAAAGTTCATTTCCTTCCAGCAGCCAGGCTTTCAGTGCGGCAGTTGCACAGCTTTAGAACGCTATTAACCTGCAGATTAACCCCACATCTGCAGGTTAATAGTGTTTTTTGACATGACAGGTTCCCTTTATTGACTGGGACATTTTTCTATTGTCTCTCTGCTTTTAAACTGCCATAACTTTTTTTTTATTTATTTTTTTTCACTGAAGTGGCTGATGGATGCTTTATTTTATGTGCGTTAGATTGTATTCTTTGTTTATTTTTCTGGTTTGGGGTACATATAAATTACTGTGTTATTTATATAAAAAAAAATTGTGATGCAAATATACAAAAAAAAAGTATTTTTGGTTTAGTTTTTCTTGTTTATATTTTTTACTGTTCACGCTGCACACCAAGTATCCTGTTGAAGAAATGTTCCCGGTTATTACGGCGTGTAGGTTTTTCTTTTTCTTGCTATACACATATTATGTGATAAAAATGTAATTTATATGACAATTGTTTTGCAGTTTTTGCAATGGGGACTTTTGTTTTTTATTGCTTTTTTGCAGATGTTTTTATATCTATTTTTTTACCTTTTTTTTTTTTTTTACATAATTTGTTGCACGTAAAATCATAAAATATTCCTGGGGAGCATATTTTTTTCTTAATTGTGCATTTTTTTTCACTGTAGCTGAAGCATCTATGGAAGCCCGATTTACAGGGAAAAATAGCCCCTCGCTGTGCCCCACATCACTGTCAGAGCTGATCTGGGTCTACTAGAACTCAGTAGCACTGCTGTGCTGGGCAGACACCCGACAACCATATAATTGCCAGAACGGACAGAAGCATCAGTAGTTCCGATGGTTCTGTTCCCTTCATAGCTATGTAGCTTGCAAAATAGAAAACAGAAGCGGTAATAAACTGCTCCTGTCTTCTCCCGAGGGTCTCTGGACCAATTCCTACTAGATAGCGGGAGTAGGATCTTTAACCCTATGCCAACAATTTACAATGGCGTGGGGTCCATGAGACGTAAATTTATTACGCTTGGTTGTTATCAGCTTAAAGTGGACCTGTCAGACTTCATATATCAATAAATAGATTTCTTAGATATGATAAGACTGGTGTACTTACTTTGTAAATCCATGTCACATTATAATTTGCATAATCCTGATATTAAAACAAGTTTTATGAATCCAGTTAAAAAGTAAGATAATCATGAGTCCAAATGTATTGAGTCTCTGTCCACACAGCCTGACTGACAGCTGCAGCTTGTCCTTAGTAATGTGAGATGACAGCAGTGAGGAAGGTCACTGAGGAACTGCCAGTCAGGCTAGGTGAGAGAAGATGAAGTATAAACTTTCATCAGAGATTATACAGCCATTGTGACATGTATTTATAAAGTAAGTGCACATCAGATCTAGGAGACCTTCTGAATAATGTGTGTAGTTTGTAGTGTTAAATCGAAAGAAAAATCTGCTTTAAAGTTTTTTTTATTATTATTACTTTCTTCTAGGTATTCTATACATTTATTTTTTTTATCATTTTTATCATTTATATTTTTTATTTAAATCAGCGGCGAATATAAAATATATTTGCACACTTAATCCTTTGAAATAACATAAGCAGTGTATTTCTGTTATATGTATGTGTGTGACCTCTTTCTTTCACCTTGTTCCCTTTGATCTGTCAAGGGCTCTTCATCATGATGTGAAGCACTAAAGTGCTCCTTTAATTATTAAGAGAATATATGTTTTTTTTGACCGGGGCAGACTTGCAGCACATTTAGGAGATTGCATAGTGACACCGCTGACTCCATATTTTATACATTGTCTTCAACATTTTGAGGTTGTGCATGATTGACAGATGAGTGGAACTTGGTTGTAGTTTAGGCCACGTTCACACATTCAGTATTTGGTCAGTATTTTACATCAGTAAGCCAAAATCAGTGCAACAATCAGAGGAAAAGTATACTAGAAACATGTCACCATTTCTGCATTTTTCACCCACTCCTGGTTTTGGCTTACAAATATCTAAAATACTGACCAAATACTGGACGTGTGAACATGGCCTAATACTCAGATAGGGGAGCAGTTTGTAAGCTACACTAGAGTGAAGGCTTCAGGATCAGTATTGGGTCATGTATCAGTCACATTTGTATGACATGTCTATGTTTTTATAACATAGATGGAAACAGTAATATAACTATTAACCCCTTCACGACCTTTGACATAAAGGTACGTCAATGTTTGTGTCCCTGCCATTGATGCAGGCACCGTTGCTGAGCCCGCATCTTTCCCTGCACATATGCCTCAAACAGCCGCAGGTGGATCCAATATTCCCCCGTGACTGTTAACCAGTTAAATACCGCCGTCAATCACTGACAGCGGCATTTAACACGCACTGGCCGAAAGCGTGTCACAAGTCCCGCGACGTGATCGACGGGCGCCAATGGGTTGTCATGAAATCCGGGGGGTCTGAAAAAGACCCCCGTCCCTGTCATTTTGAATCTCCAATGAATGTCGGCTCGTGCCAGCGTTCATTGGAAATCGTGATTTTTGCTACACATTGAAGCTAGTAAATAATAAAAAAAAGTTAAAAAAAATGTAAAAAAATTAAAAAAACACAAAAGTTCAAATCACCCCGCCTTTTGCCCCATTGAAAATAAAACAATTAAAATAAAATTAAGAATACACATGTTTGGTGTCGCTGTGTTCAGAAATGTCTGATCGATCAAAATATAAAGTAAATTAATCGGATCGGTATGATAAAAAAATTGAAACACCATTAAGTTTTTTTGGCTGCCGCAAATAAAATGCATTAAGAAACTATCAAAATATCGTATCTACACCAAAATGGTATCAGTAAAAATGTCAGAATGGGGCGCAAAAAATAAGCCCTCACCCGGCCCCAGATCCCGAAAAATGAAGATGCTATAGGTCTTGGAAAATGGCGACATAAGCAAAAAAAATTGTGATTTTTTTTTTTAGCACTTAATTAAAAAAAGAACCTATACATGTTTGGTATCTGCGTAGTCATACTGACCTGGGGAATCATAATGGCAGGTCAGTGTCAGCATTTAGTGAACATGGTAAATAAAAAACCCAAAAAACAATTGTGGAATTTATTTATTTATTTTACTCACTTATATAGCACCATTAATTCCACATCGCTTTACAGACATTATGGGCGCTGTCCCTCACAATCTAAATTTCCTATCAGTCTGTCTTTGGAGTGTTGGAGGAAAGCGGAGAACCCGGAGGAAACCCACGCAAACACGGAGAGAACATACAAACTCCTTGCACTTTTTTTGGCAATTTCACCTCACTTGGAATTTTTTTGCCGTTTTCCAATACACTATATGGTAAAATGAGTGGAGTCATTCAAAAGTACAACTCATCCCGCAAAAAAACAAGCCCTCACACGGTACTGCAGAACAGCTCTTCCTGCTGCGCTGTGCAGCGCTGTATAATGTGTTCACATCTGGCAACTGCTGGAGCAAATAACAGCTGATCAGGGTACAGAGTGGAGTGCCGGGTGTCAGGCCCTTACTAACCTGCTATTGATGAACTATCCTCTGGATATATTATTAATATTTTGTGCCCGGACAACCCTTTGAATAAAGCATCTCAAGCAATTGTCTCTAGCCCTAAATGATTAAAGTAATGCTGGGTAATATAATACTCTATATATCACAGGTAAGACATGCTAGACAATTAAACAAACTTGCTTCCAGGTCATCTGTTTTGCAAAGAGTATTCACCATTTGTATTTGTGCCATTTATATTCTGGCTGCTACAATCATCCACATTCACCGTTCTCCCACAAACTCGGCACATTTCATCCATATTAACCCCTCTCTCCTCTCTTCTACTATGTACAGTTGTCATGCTCTCTTCACAATGTTATACCACACAGATCCATTCATTCCCACCATACAACACAAGAAACGCTGTCACAAATCACTCAATCATCTGCTCACTCTCTCTATTTTCCTTCTCTTAGTCGCAGGTGATATTTCTCCTAATCCAGGACCTTCTTGTAATAATAACACTAACTCTTTCCCTGCTACATTCAGAAACCCTGCTAACTGTTATGATTGGCTACAAGCACTAAGGAAAGACAGGAGAACTGTCCCTACAATAGAACTAAGCTAGATCCCTAAAATGTAACGGGGAACCTGATCCTGCGATCAGACCCGCTAAAGTCCTCGGCTAGTCTGAACGAAGACCTATAGATGTGAGGGAGGGATCCCTACAAGAACTAGGGACTGGGAGAAAGATGGACACCTCCTAGCAGAAATTGTAGCAGTAAAAAGACAAACACACAACATAGAACATAAAGGTCAAAAGACCTAGCTAAACTGACTGAGAAAGGTTACAAAGCACCTGGCTAGCTTAAGAGTAGAAATTACAATGAAGTCCAGCATGGCCAGAAGGGAGGAGCAGGATTAAATAGGCAAAAAGGTCATGTGACCAGCAAACTAGAAAAAACCTAACAGGAGAGTTCTAACACTAACCTCATTAATATTCCTTGCATGCCTTCTGTCTCTTTTAATTGTGCCCTTTGGAATGTGCGCTCAACATGTAATAAACTCTCCTACATTCATGACTTCTTCCTCTCAAATTCCCTTAACCTTCTGGCTCTCACTGAAACAAGGATCCAGCAGTTGGACATTGCTGCTGCTCTCTCATATGGTGGCCTACACTTCATACCCCGAGATTTAACAACAGATCAGGTGGAGGTGTTGGTCTGCTCCTTTCAACAAAATGGACTTTTCACGTTATCCCTCCAGTACCCTCACTTATCTTCCCTTCATTTGAGGCTCGCATAGTCAGACTCTACCGGCCTTTCTCCCTGCGAGTGGCGGTTGTGTATCGCCCTCCATGCCCCTCCCATCAGCTTCTGGATCACTTTGCCACTTGGCTTTCCAACTTTCTATCCTGTGACATCCCCAATAATGATCAAAAACAGCCAACAATGGAATCCCTAAAATGTAACTTTTAATATATTCAATTAAAACATGACCCAAAATCAACACAGTTATCATATCAGCAGGACACCAGTCCTTTATACCCATTTTCTCCTGATGAACCTGCATCACCGGAGGAAACGCGTCGAGACTTGCTGGGGGAGGCGTGATGACTTTCTGACAATAAGATAAGTTGTATGGTTTATTACTAGATATTGCTATTTTGAGAACTGAATATATACTTGCATCTATTCACTTTTTAGGATAATTTACCCGCATAGCTCAGCAAGAGGGTTGTTATATGACTGTATATTAATTATTAGGCACGGAATGTGGGGATTGTTATATGTGGCCTAATTGGAGACCTGACCCCCCTCTCTTTTTTACAATATTTATTTATCTTTATAGTTGGTTATGTGCAATAGGGGACTTCTTCTATACTGATGAAGTATTCAGTGTCCCATCTTACTTAGATCTCTGCCTTGTGCACATAGGCTTTACATAGCATAAGGTAAACCTAGTCACACTAAAGTGCTTTTTATTTTATTGCTCCATCAGTAGAGTTATACAGCCATTTTCATGGGATTTACCTCTGGGCCGTGGTACATAGGTTGGTATCCTGTAGGATTGTACCAGTATCTTGCACTATGTGGTATCTTGCACTTTGGCACTTTAGCACTGCACCTTGGTAGTTCATGTGTGTTGAGCACTGTGTTGATTTTGGGTTATGTTTTAATTGAATATATTAAAAATTTAATTTTAGGGATTCCGTTGTTAGCAGTCTTCCCTTTATCTCTAAACTCCTGGAACGCCTGGTCCACTCCAGTCTAATCCGCTATCTCTCAGATAATTCTCTTCTTGACCCTTTACAATCTGGTTTCCGCTCTTTACATTCTATTGAAACTGCACTCACTAAAGTCTCTAATGATCTACTAACAGCTAAATCTAATGGTCACTACTCCCTGCTGATTCTCCTAGATCTCTCTGCAGCATTCGACACTGTGGATCACCAGCTCCTGCTCACTATGATCCGCTCTATAGGCCTCAAGGACACTGTTCTCTCCTCCTACCTCTCTGACCACCCCTTCACTGTGTCTTTTGTCCTCTCCCCTTCCACTTATTGTCGGGGTTCCTCAAGGATCAGTCCAAACCCCCTTCTTTTCTCCTTATACACCGCTCCTATTGGACAATCAGTAGATTTGGTTTTCAGTACCATCTCTATGCTGAAGACACCCAATTATACACCTCTTCTCCGGACATCACCCCTACATTATTACAAAAGACCAGTGATTGTCTTTCCGCTGTCTCTAACACTATGTCCTCCCTCTATCTAAAATTGAATGTGTCAAAAACTGAACTACTCGTATTTTCTCCCTCCACTAACCTACCTATGCCTGATATTGCCATTTCCATTTGTGGCTCCACCATTATTCCCCAGCAACAAGCCCGCTGTCTTAGGGGTCATACTTGATTCAGATCTTTCTTTCACTCCTCACATCAAATCACTTGCTCGCTCATGTCATCTACACCTCAAAAACATCTCTAGAATCAGAACTTTTCTTACCTTTGACTCGGCAAAAACTCTTAATGTAGCTCTTATTCATTCTCGTCTGGACTATTGCAACTCTCTACTAATCGGTCTCCCTCTTTCTAAACTTTCCCCTCTCCAATCCATCCTGAACGCAGCAGCCAGCATCATATTCCTCGCCAACCGCTGCTACACCGATGCCTCTACTCTGTGTCAGTCATTGCACTGGTTGGCGGTTGCCCATCCAATACAGAGTTCAATATAAACTTATCACTCTTACCCACAAAGCGCTCCATGATTCAGCACCACTCTACATCTGCTCCCTCATCCCTTCCCCTGCCCTCCATTCTGCTAATGACTTAAAACTAAAATCCTCCATAATCCGAACCTCCCACTCTCATCTCCAAGATTTCTCGCGTGCTGCGCCAATTCTTTGGAATGCACTACCCAGGACAATTCGATGAATTCCCAATACCCACAGCTTTAAGTGTGCCCTAAAAACCCATTTTTTTAGACTGGCCTATCGCCTCAACATACTTATCTAACTGTCCCAGTTTGGCCCATATTAAAATTTTCTTCAAAATTATGTTCATACCAACCATGCACTGATTAGCCTCTGTCTGTACTGTACACATACTGGCTGGCGACCAGTTCATGTAGTGTCATGTACATACCCGATTTAGAATATTATGGCTGTATTATACAATATATGTATATTTTACCTTTTGTGTCTCCCCTATTTCCTTATAGATTGTAAGCTTGCGAGCAGGGCCCTCACTCCTATTAATATCTGAGTTATGCTTATTCTGTAACGTCTTTTTGTCTGTACAAGCCCCCCCCTACCCCCTAAAATTGTAAAGTGCTGTGGAATACGTTGGCACTATAAAAAAATATATATTATTATTATCAGATTATCAGAAAGTAATGAGAAATTCTGTACTTCATTGAGGGTCATATCTTCTCTGTTAATAATAATCTAAGAGCTCCAGACCACTTTTCATGTGTCATTTCCCCACAACTCTGCTTCCTTTTATTCTTGCTCAATCTAAACTTCTATTGGAGAGATCTATTTCTCCAAGCCCCTTATATATTTTAAATATACCCTTTTTCATCTTACCATCTTTTAGGAAACACTGCAATTTATTAAACCGGATGAGTTTTGGTTTTCTACACAATCCCGGGCTGTATAATGCTGTCTTTAATTAGAGATACTTGAACCAATCATTTTTTGGAACCTTAAAGTATGGAAAAAGTTGATCTAAGAACTTAAAGGGGTTTTCCCATGAACAAAAGTTCATTTTAATCAATAGATATTGGAATGATAATAAGTTCCACAATTGGATGTGTTTAAATAAAATGTTCCTGTGCTGAGATAATCTTATAAATGTGCCCCTGCTGTGTACTGTGTAATGGCTGTGTCTGACCGTGCAGGAAAATGGTCTGATCATACCACAGCTCCTGGGCAGGGGAGGAAGAAAAAGAATATACAGACATTTCAGCAGGTGATCGTAAATGATTCTTTCATTGAAGTAAAACGTTGTTTAAAAACAGGCAGGGAAATGTTTTATCTCACAAAAAGAATCAACTGTGATCCCATACTGTAATGTCTGTATAATCGTTTGCTTTCTCCTCTGCCCAGAGATGTGGTATGATCAGACCGTGTTCCGTACACCGTCAGACACAAACATTACAAAGGGAATATTTATAAGATTATCTCAGCATAGAAACTATTTATTTAAACACATCCAATTGTGGAACTTATTATTATTCCAAGATCTATTGATTAAAATGAACTTTCATTCGTAGGAAAACCCCTTTAAGGCCCTCCCCCATCAGTCAGGTTTACTAATGTCCTCATCTGTTCTTATTCCCACTCTCTGAATTCTAACTTTGGAGGGATTTCTTGTTTGGATTTCTCCAAATAGGTTTAAAAATAAAAAAAAAATTGTGCCCGTCTACGTCTTTTCCAATATGTCCCATGAGTTTTGTATACATCGTAGAGTAGTGCATTCTCTATCTCTCATTTTATGCCTCTCTAGATCTAATAATTAGCATCTCTCTCCAATCATTATCTGGCAAAGTCTACATTTTTGAAGCCCAGCTTTTTTAAAGATTCACTTGAGATGCTATAAATTATCAATAAAGATAGAGAATGTGCCAAAATCTGTGGAAGCCACTTCATATTTAACAAGACTATGCTACTTGCCCATATTAAGATTGATAGAGAAAGCTATGGCTTGGACAGGGATGCTAACCATCCAGAAATTCTTGGATAGTCCGTAAGAACTCTCCGTAAAAAAAACATTATTTTGAAGTCTTGGACCAATAGGCTCTTTTACAGTATGCGCCGAGATCATCATAATAGAATGGTAGAGTTGGAGGGGACCTCCAGGGTCATCGTGTCCAACCCCCTGCTCAATGCAGGATTCACTAAACCATCTCAGACAGATGTCTGTCCAGCCTCTGTTTCAAGACATCCATTGAAGGAGAACTCACCACCTCTCGTGGCCGCCTGTTCCACTCATTGATCACCCTCACTGTCGAAAAGTTTTTTCTAATATTTAATCTGTATCTTCTCCCTTTCAGCTTCATCCCATTGCTTCTAGTGTTTCCATGTGCAAATGAGAATAAAGATGATCCCTCTACACTGAGACATCCCTTCGTCTACGAGACTGAGTCCATATAAATCTTCTGGTGCGTTCTTCCCTTCCATACACTGAGTGGACAACTGTACTTAGTCCAGTACAAGCGGCAATCCCACTTCTGACACCATATGTTGGGGGGTGGGCACTCTTCCTGTCGTAGAGGGTCGTCACTCAGGCGTTTTTCATAAAAGCTCACATATTTTTTGAGTGAAAATCCGAAAGAAAAATACAGCAAAATAAGTAGTCAAAAAAATAAGGGGTTATATTGCAGCTACCTTTGACTGAAGCCACTCCCCAGTGTTCAGCTCCCACACTGAACTCAACGAGTCCAACACATCTTCCCTACATGCTCTTTAATACAAAACCAAACAAATGGTCCAGCACACATGTTGGTATAAGTACAATGTGTTGGAGCACATTCACACTAAGGCCATTTAAAAAACAGAACCAAGGATAAAAATAAAATAAGCAAATACCCTGCATAAGGCCTCTTTCACACGTCCGGATATCACAGTACCGGACATATCCTTGTCCGTGTGTATGATACGTGTGGTATATGTGTGCCGTCCGAGTGCCGCATCAGTATCACACGTACCGGCACCTGGGAATCAGTGGTACAGTTAGCGCTGTTCCCAAGCAGCGGGTGCTGAATGCTGCCCTCATCATTGTCTCCTGCCGGCGCTGTGATCGGTGCCAGCAGGGGACAATGTTGAGAGTAGTATTCTGCTCCCGCTGTGTCCTGGTCTAAAAATAAGTATAAAATAAAAAAATCCATATACTCACCTGTCTGAAGATTAAATAAGTGTCCCATGCTGTAATCTATCTGACCACACACGCTGAGGAGCAGAAGAGAATGACTCGCTCCAGCGAGCGGGCCCCTGAACAGTGCTGAGCTCACTTAGCGGTGTCCTGTCACTCACTGATCTCAGCGCAGTTCAGGGGCCCGCTCACTGCAGCGAGTCATTCTCCTCTGCTCCTCAGCGTGAGCGTGATGCTGAGGCAGAATTGTTGGTCAGATGGATTACAGCGTGGAACAGTATGTCGGACAGGTGAGTATTATGGTTGTTTTTTATTTTTTTTACAGGAGACAATTGCTTTAGGAAATTAGGTGTAAAGGTGAGTATAATGTTTCTATTTTATTCTTATTTTACACTTGCTGGACACAGTGGGGACAGAATACAACTGTTAACATTGTCCCCTGATCAAGCTGATCGCAGTGAAAACAGGGGACAATGATGACAGATGCCTGCAGCACCCGGCACCTGGGAACAGTGTGAACAGTCCTGCTGATCCCCAGGCACCGGTACGTGTCACACGGATGACATACATCTGTGTGTCATCAGTGTGCACGTGCACGGGACATTTTGCGACCTGTGCTGCCGGTAAAAAAAGGGCATGTGAATGTGTTTTGCCCACAGACACATGGTCCATGAAAACACACTGACATGTGCGCAGACCCACTCATTTGAATGGATATACGTGTGTCAGTGTCTCCAGTACGTGTGGAAATGTTAACCACACGTATTCGAAACACAGATGTGTGACAGAGGCCTTTGGTAAATGAATAAATAAATAGTAATATTAGATGTAAATAACATAGGGAACTTAGTTGACACTATTTTGATCAAAAGAGCGTAAAAGCCATCACACCACGAAAGGGTGTATCCAATCAGGGTCATCCATAACTTTTGTAGTTCACCTCTCTACATGCCAGTTGGCCTCAAAATAGTCGGGGACAGAGCAGGACCCAGACCTGACTGTCTTGTATCTGCCCGTGTAACACTATATAGACGGACGCACAGCTCAACACCCCTGTATGAACTCATGTACTCATGCCGAATGCAGCTAAGAAAAAATACGCAAATCTGCACTGCCACATTGAATAACATTAGTCCGAGTGCAATCCCATTTTTTATCGGATTGCACTCGTCCGATTTATACGGTCGTGTAAGCGAGCCCTAAGAGCAGGGATGTCAAACTTAAGTACACAGAGGGCTAAAATTAAAAGCTTGCACAAAGTCGCGGGCCAACCTTGAAATTTATTAAAAAAATGTCTACAATTGAGTGTTTTTCCTTATCATCAAATATAACTATGATCTTTTTCATATGGAAACAAACTGAAAGGGGCTGTCCCACGAACAAAGTACATTTTAATTAATAGATCTTAGAATAAAATATTGGAATAATATAATATGTTATGTAAGAGCAGTAAAAAGCATATGGCCCAATGGCCTAATTTAAATATGTAATAACAAAGGATAAAAAGTCTTGAATAATACAGATAATAAAGTATGATGCAAACAAAAATGCCCCCAAACACAGTATGATACCCCCACAGTGAATCCCTTAACAGTACTCTCAACATGCACAGTATGATGACACTACCTTACCCCCCCAATCAATCCGCCAACAAAGAATGGCGTCCACATCACAGTATGATTCTCCAACTGTAATCCCCACACAGCCCTCCATACAATATAATGTCCATATAGTCCTCCATACAGTATAATGGGCCCCGCATACTGCTCCATACAGTATAATAGGGCCCTGCATTGCCTTCCATACAGTATAATGGCCCCACATAGTGCTCCATACAGTATAATGGCCTCAAAAAAGTGCTCCATACAGTACAATGGGCCCCACATAATGTTCCATACAGAACAATGGCCCCACATAGTGCTCCAGACAGAATAATGGCCCCACATAGTGCTCAATACAGTATAATGGCCCCACATAGTCCTCCATACAGTATAATGGTCCAACATAGTACTCCATACAGTATAATGGTCCCACATAGTCCTCCATACAGAATAATGAGCCTCACATTGTCCTCCATACAGAATAATGGGCCCCACATAGTTCTCCATACAGAATAATGGGCCGCACATAGTCCTCCATACAGTATAATGGGCCCCACATAGGCCTCCATACAGTATAATGGGCCCCACATAGCCCTCCATACAGTATAATGAGCCCACATAGTCCTCCATACAGAATAATGGGCCCCACATAGTCCTCCATACAGTATAATGGGCCCCATATAGTCCTCCATACACAAAAATGGGACTCACATAGTCCTCCATGCGGAATAATGGGCCACACATAGTCCTCCATACAGAATAATTGACCCCACGTAGTGCTCCATATAATATAATGACGTCATATAGTCCTCCATACAGCATAATGGCCCCACATAGTGCTCCATACAGTATAATGGCCTCACATAGTCTTCCATGCTGTATAATGGCCCCACATAGTCCTCCATACATTATAATGCCCCACATAGTTCTCCATACAGTATAATGGCCTCATATAGTGCCCCACACAGTATATTGGTCCCACATAGTCCTCCATACAGTATAATGGCCCCACATAGTGCTCCATACAGAATAATGGGCCCCACATAGTCTTCCATACAGTATAATGGCCCCACATAGTCCTCCATACAGAATAATGGCCCCACATAGTCCTCCATACAGAATAATGGACCCCACATAGTCCTCTATACAGTATAATGGCCCCACATAGTCCTCTATACAGTATAATGGCCCCACATAGACCTCCATACAGTATAATGGGCCCCACATTAAAAAATAAATAAATACTCACCTCTGTCCGTTCCCCCGCTGCTGCAGTCTCTTCACGGTGTCTTCAGATCCTCTGCACATCTCGGTACATCAGGCATGTTGTAATGACGTCATAGAGCCCGCTGAGCGCTGCGCTGTCAGACACAGAGGGGGCATAATGGGAGAGGGAGCGTTAGCTGACCATCATTATTTCAACTGTATCGGCTTGGCATCTAGGATGCCGATATAGTTGAAAGTGTGATGCAGGGTGCAAGCGCGAGGCCGGGAGGGGGACTCACACCGGCGCTACAGGTCATATGTATTAGGGTGACCCGCCCAGTATCGCGAGCCAAATATTCTCACCCTGTGGGCCAGATTTGTCAGCGGGCCGGAGTTTGACATATGTGCCTAAGAGTGAGGTCCAGATCTATTATTTATGGCCTATCCACTGGTTATATTATAAACTATTATGAGTTACTTATGAACTTTTTGAGCAAGGAAGAATTATCAGTTCAACACACAAAGATCACCACCATTTTTTATAGATGTTTTATTTATGGTTAATGCCATAAAGAGAAAAAAATTGATTACCTTTGTTCAATCTAAACACCTTCCCCCAAAAATACAATAAAAAGTGATCAAAATGTTGTATGTATAGTGCCCCAAAATAGTTTCAATAAAACGTTCGATTGCCACTCAAAAAAAAAAAAAGTAATTAATGGAATCCTATATATGGATTATGGATCCTATATAATGGCATTACAAACCAAACTTTTTATTCTCTTTTCTTTTTTACTGAAGTTCTGAATTTTTTATCTATTGAAACTTATAAAATGATATGTTTGGTATTGTCATAATTGTACTGATCTGAAGAATCATGTTTCCAGGTCATTTGTACTGCACAATAATAAGCGATGTAAAAACAAAACCCCCCAAACAATGGTGGACTTGCAGGAGCTTTTTTTCACCAGTTCACCCCATTTGAAATTTTTATTCTCATTTTTCAGTACATTACACGGTGCAATAAATGAAGTCAATAGAAATTACTAATCGCCCCACAAAAAAAACAAGCCTTCATGCAACTTTAAAAAGAAGAGAGACAAGTTTTGGATTTTGCAAAAAGGGTAGGAAAAAAAATAAAAATGCAAAAACAAATAATTGCCCAGTCATGAAGGTTTTAAAGGGAAGCTATATTCAGAAAATAATCTATTCTTTAAATTACATTTTTATGTTACACGTATTTTTTCAATGTTGTTTTTTTATTATTATCATTAACTTTATTAAAAAACTCTCCACTGGAGCTAATTTATACTCATACTTCATGTTCTTTCAGAAAGAGTTTTCAGCAGGCTCCTTACCATCAGAGACAGGATTACAATGACAGGTAACACCTTTTATACACAGCTGGTAACACAGGACACACCAATCACAATAGGCAATGTCATAACTTCCCCTCAAAATGGCCTTTGCACATGTTCATTTGATGCTTCAATACAAAAGAATCAGGATCTGACCATTGTGGCTATGTACATGTATTGTTTCCTGGAACAATAAGCAGTTAGATTCTAGAAAAGCCCCAGTGGCCAGTGTGATAATTGCAAAAGATCTTTTTATTATTATTAATACAGATTTGGATATGTACAAAAAAAACAGTATAAAAAAAATACAAGTAACACCAAAATCTGATTAGTGACCAAGCCAAATTTTTCAAATCTGACATGTGACACTTTATGTTGCAATAACTCTGGATTGTTTCAACATAGCCCAATGATTTTGACTTTTTTTTCATGACACATTATAGTTTATGATAGTGGTAAATTTAGGTTTATATGTTTTGCTTTTATTTATAAAAATATAAAAAAAATTCCACAAATTTCAAAATATTAACAATTTTGAAACTTTGAATATTTACACCGTTAATCCAGAAAGTCATACCACACAAAATAGGTAATACATAACATTTTCCCTATGTCGGCTGTACTGTATATCAACACTTTGTCAAATGTCCTATTTTGTTAGAATGTTAGAAGGTTTAAAAATTTAGCAGCAATATTTAATTTTTTTCCAGAAAATTTACCCAAAAAATTTTTTAGGGACAAATTCAATTTTGAAGTGACCTTCAAATCCCCCAATTTTTTTAAAAAACAACGCCCCTCAACATATTTAAAACAGTTGTCAGGTAGTTTAACCCTTCAGGTGCTTTTCAGGAATTAATACAAAGTGGAATGGCATGAATGAAAAATTATATTTTGTACCACCAAAATGTTGCTAACATCTGAACAGGTCACAACAGCTGACATGCCCTTGGGCCATTACTTGGCTTGTATTGCAATGGCAACCATCAGGACCACACAATCGTGATCTCAGGGTGCCGATTTGGAGCCCTCATGCTGTTAACCATCTAGATGCTGCTGTCTCTACTAACAACAGCATCTATGGGGTTAAATTTCCATGGTTAGTGCCAAAACGGATCATGGCTTATGCAGCAAGGTGTCAACTATAGTGTCCAGCTGCCAGCTGTTGCATTTTCACCCATCAGGTGATGCTATTTTCAGGTCAGTAAAAAAGAGCGTTGGTGGTCAGTAAGGCAATAAACAATCATAAAGGAAATAAAAAATGACTGTTTAAGAATCAGTAAATAACAATTTCAAGGAAACAAAAAATCTCCTTAATTTAACATGTTATTGACGCGCCCCCTGGGCCATATTCGTTAGTGGGAATATCCGGAGCCGGATCAGATGGGGGTTGTAGTCTTCCGAGTGGCTGTGACCCGGTCCGTGCCCAGGGTGTCAAACTGAGTTGTATGTGGCAGTCCTACAGATGTTATAAGTTCTTTATTGTCGACTACGCCACCCGTTGTGTTGCGGTCACTGTGGCCGCCGCTGCAGCAGGGTCCGCTGAGGCTGGTGGTGCAGGTGCAGCTTTGGTGATATAACCCCCAACGGGTGGGGTATAGCCTCAGGGGATCAGGTGCAGAGGATGGGAGTTGTGGTGATGCAGTGTAGACGGCAATCAGAGACAGAGTCGGGTTATGCAGTTTAGGATGTTTACTCACTGCTGATGTTCTGGTCACTCCAGCTTCGAGTGACCTCCCGAGCCGTGCTGCGTCCACCAGGTTCTGGATCCAGCCAACTCCCAAATAAGTCCGGAGCGTGACCCTGAGCTCTCCTTCAGTCCTTTCTCTGGCCGTCCCCACTATTGATCCACCCAGGTCCAGCTCCCTCGGGCCTTCTGTTGGGACACCCTTGGCCTTGGGTTCCCTGACCCTCCTCGTGGTATGCCTTCGTGGTGGATGTGGTGGGTGACCGTGGCAAACGCTGCCCACGGTCTCCGGTCTCTGGCTGGGGAGTGTTTTTACCCCCACCAGCTTGGGTTCCGGTACCCTGATGCCGACTCTTCACCCGGGGATTTAAGTTGGGATCTTGGAGTCCTTTTCTGCTGTTTCCCCCTCTGGGTCTCTCTCTCTTCTCCTCTCTCACTCTGGGTCTCTCTTCTCCTCTGCTCCTGACTTTCTCTCTGCAACTGACCCTGTTCTTAGTTGGTGCCCACCTTATATACACCCTCTATGTGTGAGCTCAGGTGACCAGCACCCAATGAGCTCCTATCTTTACCCAGGCTGCTCCCCCTATCTGCCCCTACACTACTTGGGATGTTCCACCCCCCTCCCACTCCAGCCAGGAACAGACTCGGTCGTACCTGCACATTTCTAAGTGGGAGTACCGTCGGTCTGCTCCTCGGAAATGGGATGTGTGTAGTGCATGCAGCCTACCGAGCTCAGATCCACACTCCTTCCTTACCCGGGAGTGGAATATCACACCTCTGGGTTGAGGTGCAATACCCCTGTAGCAGCCGAATCCTCCGGGTGCTACATTCCCCCCTGGTAAATCACAGCACGTCCTCGGGCTGTAAGACATAAACAACACCAAACATACAAAATTTTCATATAAACATATAAAACATATAAAAACATTATATATATATAAAACTTTTCATATAACATTCTCGTCGTCTCTTGTTTCTGGTTCCTCCTCCGGACACTGTGCAACGTGTGTCCGTGAAAAGTGCGACAGTCTCTTAGAAAAACTGGTTTTCCTGTAAAACCGGTAGGGGGCGCTTTAGGACGCGCAACTATATATAAGGGATATGGCCGCTCTCAGTCCTCGGCCAGGTAAGGAGGGAAAGGGAATGGCTGCTCACAGTCCTCAGCCTGTGGGATTAAGGGGTTAACGGGTAAACAGTTCACTCAGCTGGTCCCAACGGGGACTATATTTGTAGTAACAGTTTCTTTATACCCCGATCGGGTAACTATTTACAGCACCTACTCCGCTGTACTCAACAACGTCTTCCTCCTGCTCTTTCTTTGGGGATCTCAGCTTCAGACCCGTCCGGATCCTCTTGCTCTTCCTCCTCACATCGCAGCTCCTCCTCTGTCAGGCGATGCACATGGAGGGCGTAAGGTCCTTTGGCACACTTGTGCCGGGTAAAGGTGACCTCGTCCCCGATGTAAAGGTCACGACCTCTGTGTCCCTCCGGCAGATGGGACTCCACATCTCTGCGCGTGACAAAGACGTCGCCGGGGGTGTTGTGGTCTCTGATGAAGCCCCACCCATGCTGCATATTGAACTTAATTACAGTCCCGGTGGTGCGGGGACTGTGCGCTGCACGGGGGTTTCTCCTGGTCCGGCTCTTCTGCTCGGCGCTCCTTATTTGGGCCTGTTGTTCCCGGACCCGCCTCTCTCTCCGCTCCCTCGCAAACTCCTCGAGCTGCTGTCGGCAGCACTCAGCACGCTCCGCTGCAGCTGCCCTGGTTTCTTGAGTGAACCCCATTAGGTCTTCTCCGGTGGGGTCCCACTCAAATTGGGTCTCTTCAAGCGGGGGCGAGATCCTTATCACGGGCTTCGGAGCCGGAATCAGGGGTGCACACATGGCCCCAACTCTCCTCTGGTGCTCCAGTTCATAATATTTCTGGGGCCAGATGAAAGGCTGCCCGTCCGGCCACGTGTGCTGGGCAAACAAGTCCTCTCCCAGACGCGGCACCCTTGGTTTTACGGGTGCGGGCGCGGTGGTGGTGGCGCCCGGGTTGCCCAGGCCTTGCGGCCAGGCCTGGGGCACCTGGAAGGTGAAGGGCACCGTTAGGACGGCGGCACCCTGGGCTACCTGGCCTTGCGGCCAGGCCGGAGGCTCCGCGGAGGTAGGGGGCGCTGTTGGTGATGCGACGCCCGGGGGTACTAGGCCTTGCGACCAGGCTGGTGGTACTTCCTGCTTGGTCACGCTCGGGGTCGAGGCGTGTGACGTCACAGGGGTCGCGGCGGCGGCTTCCGGTTGGGGCCTAGTCTGCGTCGGTGACATGGCGTTTTCGGGCACAGCAGGGGGACTTTCGGGCTCTGCGACGGGGAGCTGGGGCAGGTAAGCGGTGTCCCGGCTTGGGGTATAGACGTCCCCTTTACCTGCCTCCATGCGTTCGGCTCCCTTCTCGGCGCCGTCTCCGGCCTTGGGTCCTCCCGCGCCATCCTCAGAGGCGGTCTGTCTCCTCATCTTGGCTGGCGTGCTCCGGGTCTTGGTTTGCTGGGCCATCTCTCGGCTCCACTCCGCCAATGTCTCTCGCTGTACCCGGGCCATCCTCCTTGCGAGGCCCTCCAGGGCAGTCTGTGCACACTCCCGGTCTCGGGGGAGCTGTGCGAGGACCTCCACTAGGCCTAGTGGGGTCGTGGTTTCCAGCAGGCTCCTGACCAACGGGTCGGTGCTGCTCTGCTCTTCTTCCAGCAGGCTCCTGGCCAGCGGGCCGGTGCTGCTCTGCTCTCTGGACATCTCCGGGTGAGCTTCTCTGCTGCTCCTCTCCAGGCTTCCTGCCTCCGGGTGCGCTCGCTCTAGACTGCTCCAGGCGGCACCCATCTTCGTTCTTTTCTCTCGTCTCCTCCCCCTTCGAGGGCGGTCCCGGGGCCACTTGGTGATTGTCAGCTCCAGGGGCGGTTCTTTCACGCTGACAGACACCTCTAACATCACAGTCTCTGTTGGTGGGGGCGGTTTCCACTTTTGGCGCCATTTTCGGTCCTGGCCCACGATGGGAGGTGGCCTCTTGCCATCCTCTGGCACGCCCATAATGGCGTCCGCTCTTCCAAGGCGGGAAACCTTTGGAAATGGCGGGAATCGCTTCCCAGTGGCGGGAAACTCTGCAGATGGCGGGAAAACGCTGTTAATGGCGGACAACCGGCGGGAATCGACTGGTGATGGGGTCCGATGGCGGGGACCCTCCGGAACCGGCAGGAGACTTCTTTTTGAGGTAAACTCGTTCTTTTCTTCAGGCACGCAGTACCCGGGTGTTGCGGGCACGTAATCCTGCCGACTACGCCAAAGTTGACGCGCCCCCTGGGCCATATTCGTTAGTGGGAATATCCGGAGCCGGATCAGATGGGGGTTGTAGTCTTCCGAGTGGCTGTGACCCGGTCCGTGCCCAGGGTGTCAAACTGAGTTGTATGTGGCAGTCCTACAGATGTTATAAGTTCTTTATTGTCGACTACGCCACCCGTTGTGTTGCGGTCACTGTGGCCGCCGCTGCAGCAGGGTCCGCTGAGGCTGGTGGTGCAGGTGCAGCTTTGGTGATATAACCCCCAACGGGTGGGGTATAGCCTCAGGGGATCAGGTGCAGAGGATGGGAGTTGTGGTGATGCAGTGTAGACGGCAATCAGAGACAGAGTCGGGTTATGCAGTTTAGGATGTTTACTCACTGCTGATGTTCTGGTCACTCCAGCTTCGAGTGACCTCCCGAGCCGTGCTGCGTCCACCAGGTTCTGGATCCAGCCAACTCCCAAATAAGTCCGGAGCGTGACCCTGAGCTCTCCTTCAGTCCTTTCTCTGGCCGTCCCCACTATTGATCCACCCAGGTCCAGCTCCCTCGGGCCTTCTGTTGGGACACCCTTGGCCTTGGGTTCCCTGACCCTCCTCGTGGTATGCCTTCGTGGTGGATGTGGTGGGTGACCGTGGCAAACGCTGCCCACGGTCTCCGGTCTCTGGCTGGGGAGTGTTTTTACCCCCACCAGCTTGGGTTCCGGTACCCTGATGCCGACTCTTCACCCGGGGATTTAAGTTGGGATCTTGGAGTCCTTTTCTGCTGTTTCCCCCTCTGGGTCTCTCTCTCTTCTCCTCTCTCACTCTGGGTCTCTCTTCTCCTCTGCTCCTGACTTTCTCTCTGCAACTGACCCTGTTCTTAGTTGGTGCCCACCTTATATACACCCTCTATGTGTGAGCTCAGGTGACCAGCACCCAATGAGCTCCTATCTTTACCCAGGCTGCTCCCCCTATCTGCCCCTACACTACTTGGGATGTTCCACCCCCCTCCCACTCCAGCCAGGAACAGACTCGGTCGTACCTGCACATTTCTAAGTGGGAGTACCGTCGGTCTGCTCCTCGGAAATGGGATGTGTGTAGTGCATGCAGCCTACCGAGCTCAGATCCACACTCCTTCCTTACCCGGGAGTGGAATATCACACCTCTGGGTTGAGGTGCAATACCCCTGTAGCAGCCGAATCCTCCGGGTGCTACATTATCATCTAACATGGGTTAATGATGGTTAAGCACAAGAAACTGAATTTACATAGTTGCATTTCGTATCCCTCCCCCCCCCCACACCCTATTCTGCTTTAGCCCTAGGCAGCTGCCCCTTCTGGCTACCGTTTATCCAAACCTGAACACCTTCACATCCATCTCGAAGGACATGCCTTTCCTATAATAGATGCTAATTGCTCATATTACGTGTATGGTCCTCAGATTCCTGCTGGCATCTGTCTAATGTGAGATTCGACACATGTAGAATAATGGAAAGACATTATTATTCGATTATTGTTAATTGTGAGTGAATGTGGCACTCCGGCTTTGCCTGTTGAGAGAGCAGCCTGAAGCAGCATGTTAATATTCCACGCATTTCTCGCTGCTTAAGTAATTCATTTACAATTCCACATTATTCAGCGTGGCGTTGTAAGCAGAACATTCACCTCCCTTGCTATTCCTGAGCAGCTCCCGGTAAACCTCACTTGTTCAGGAGAAACAATGAAACGAGAATGCCTACCATTGATGAAAATATTTTCTGCAGGAATTTGTACAACGCACATGAATACGGTGAAGAAGAAAACACTTTGAAATGACAGACGCCATCACACTATTAATAGATACAATATACAGTTTCAGATGTGCCACGAGCCATGAGACAGCTTACACAAAGTATATAGCAGTGTCTTCGTGGTCCCTCCAAATGACTCACGAGATTCACGTGTGGGGTCCATTTTTTCAATTTTTTTATTTGCTTTTTACATTCGCATGCTCACAGTTTATCAGGGGAACCCCAAACTATGAAAATAATGTAAATTCATTTTTTCCTAATCCTGATAGAGGACTATATCATTTTGGCTTCAAGAATTAGATGTAAGTTTGTAGAAGAGAGATAAGTAGAGCTGAACGAACCTGAACTTAAAAGTTCGAAGTTCGTTCCGGACAGTTAGTGTCCGGGGCTAAACGCCGAACACGGATTTCTCCCGGAAGTCCATAGCAATGTTAGGAGCTCCGGGGGAAGAGAGAAAGAAAGATAGAGAGAGAATTTTCCTGCTGCAAAGTTTGGATCCCCATTATTTTCAATGGGGTCTAATTCTAGTTCAAGTTCGGGTAAAGTTCTGGTAGCCGACTCTAACTGTGGACTAAAGTTGAGGTCGGTTATCAGAACCCTGAACTTTCACAGGTCCACCCATCCCTAGATATGAGTAAATAATTATATATAAACTTTCCCACGGTGGCCATATTAGAGGCACAAATCTCCGTTCCTATATTGTCTGTGGGGTATGTGCGTCTATTGAAAAGTGTCAGTAGGTTAATGTATTCACCAAGAAGTGAGTCCCCTCCCCAAGAGATCAAGTAGTGGCAGGGTATATGTATTCAGAGTTTTTGGTCAGGTTCACACATGTGCACTGAGCACTGAGTCAAGATTTCAATGGGAATCCCCAAAAGAGAGGAGACTTACAGAAACCCCTATGGAACCATTCACTATTATGAGTCATTTGGCTTCCATCCAAGCAGTGTCCATCTTTTTGGATGTGCACAAAAGCGTGGTAGATGGACACTACTGGGACATAGGCCAAATGGAGTCCAAAGTGACTCGGCTCGATAACA
The DNA here is from genome assembly GCF_046119375.1 of Phyllobates terribilis. Lineage (NCBI taxonomy): Eukaryota > Metazoa > Chordata > Amphibia > Anura > Dendrobatidae > Phyllobates > Phyllobates terribilis. The sequence continues at coordinate 717,428,396 of NW_027362764.1, forward strand.
GTAAATGGCTCCCTCAGTCATATCTCTATCAGGGGTTTTAAGGGATTCCCACAAATACAGGATTCCAACCCAGTGCTCAGAGTATAGGACTGCATATATGGGTATCTAACCTTATCTGTATTTATAGTGTTGCTATCCTTCAGTATTTAGTCCTACAGAAAGACAACTGAACTTACCTATAGGGGTGTTCTCATGATCAAAACTAATAACATTCACACAGTCCAGGTGATAAGTGTTTAAAGAAATGTTTGGGAATTAATAAACACTTCTTTTGGTAAGCAGTGGCTGATAAAGGGAATGTACCATCCAAAAATAACTATATTTTAAATCAGCTTTGATTTGTAGGCTGAACATTTTTATCTTAAAGGTGTAGAATGGGACAGAATCAACAGAGTCATCTCCTTATCATTAGAGGCTTGAATAGAGTTTTCCTGGAAGAAAAAACCCTTTTTACCTTTCTACAGCAGGTGAGGTAAGTGCCTGATTGGGGATAGTCCTACCTCTGAAACTCCCACTGATCAAGAGAACAGTGGTCCTAAATGTCTTATTGTGAATAAAGGGATGGTCAGGTATGCACACAGTCACTCCATTCAAACATAGCCAAGTACAATGTTTAGTTATCTTTTGGCTCGTAGACCATCAACAGAATAGTAGTCAAACACTGCAAACTACTGCTTCATTCAGACAAGAGACCCCCATTCTCATGTCCAGTGAGGGTCCCATTGGTTACATGCTTCTTTGGAAGGATGACAAACTTTGATTAAGGGAGACCCTGTTTCAATCTTTTGGCCTCTAAAGATAATGAGATTATTCTGTTGACCCTGTCCCGTTCTACAACTTGGCACCCTGGCATCCCTCTATGTATGAAAACAACATCCCATGCAGTACTGTAAAAGATTTCTCCATCAGTTCCATATATAATGAATGGACATCAAGTGAATATACCTCTGCTGCATTCAAGAATGGGCTTCAAAACCCACTTCTCAGAGTTCCTGAGCCCTGATCTCAGGATCATTGGGGGTCCGAGTGGTCATAGCAATCACCACATTACCCCCATTATAGTGATGGGCAGAAAATAATTTATTTGTGGAATATACCATGGTCACTTCCTAGCTTACCATGGATCTGCCACCAGATGCTTTATTGGATTTTTTACTAGCGGAGAGCTAAATTACTTTTTACTGAGGTGGAGTTGCGGGTGCTGCAGACAGCACACACATTGTGAAGAGTGCACTTAGACAGACGCGCACAGCATGCAATCTAATGGGTGCACCTGATCTACGTCTTAGGGTCAGGTCTACACAGGCAAGATGTACACTGCATTCTACAACCACCAGTGGTCCTAATTATTACACTTGATTTCCAGCCCTTTGGATGTCACTGTCAATGGGCCTGAAAGTAATAACCAAAGGACCAGATATGGCTCGCTGGCTGTACCTCCCCCAGGTGCACCCTATCTTATGGATATAGGATAACTTGTGATTTTGGGAATAACCCTTCAATTCTGCACCATTAATGTAAGTGATAGTGTATCAGTGAGTATCGGACTTCTTGTGCTACACTGATGACTATGGATATGTTGTGTAATTCTGCATTCCACAGGTGAGCGCGTATGGTCTCCATGTGGTTAGTGACTACTTCACAGTATCCTATTTGGTATGCGTGCAATGTCACGTTCCAACATCACTGATATTTATCCATATGCTCTGAACTCAAGGGGATCCTAATTGATGCTTGCACTGTAATTACATTTTAAGTGTAAATTTGTTGCCCTTCCTATTATTATTGTTAAACCCTTTTATTGGATATTGTTGCTGGTATATGTTTGTTAAATATTTTTAACACACACTGCCCTACTGAATGACGAAACACATATAGGACAGGAATAGGGCGCAGTCAGACGGCCGTATAAATAGGAGCTAATCGGAACATAGTGCACGGACTGGCCGGAGGCTCTCCCAACCCAAATGTGACAGCTGCACAGAAATACATGAAGTGGTCACTGTGTCACGCAAGGTCTGGGAAAGACTTAGTGCAACACAAAGGGAAGAGGGAAAGGGAGCCCAGACTCTAGGGAAAGGGGGGGAGTGGAGACCTCCTAGGTTCATCAAGCGTCACCCTGTCTCCCCTAATGTTCCTGTATTGGCTCTTCACCAATCGCTGCACGCGTACCTCGCCCTGTCTTTCCCTGGTGTTTAGCTCAGGCGAGGGAAGAAAGGAGATGAGCACTAGTCGATCTCCACTAAACACTGTAGACAACAAGGAAGGACAAACAGGGGGAAATTGCTTAGCTTTAGATGACTCCAGACAAATGTTTATTTATACACCCAGGCCAGGGACTTAATTAGCCAGAGGAAGGTAGCCGCTGGGTTCTAGAGGCAGCCTCTAAGAAGATGTCTGTCATGCCAAAAGTAGAGATATCCTGCAACCAACTGCAGGGTGACTGTCTGTTACTTCTGACACACCTGTGACAGTAAATCCCCCCTCCGGATAATGAGGACCGGGTTTCTTAGGATAAGAGGTGTGGAATGAGCGAAAAAACTTGGGAGCGTTCACCTCTGACGCTGAAACCCACATCCTCTCCTCTGGACCATAGCCTTTCCAGTGCATCAAGTATTGTAGAGAACGAAGTTGGAGACGAGAATCTACAATCCTCGAAATCTGGAACTCCAGATTTCCATCAACCATTACTGGTGGCGGTGGTAGAGGTGAGGGCTCAAGAGGTTCCACACACTTTTTGAGTAGGAACCTGTGGAACACGTTGTGGACCTTAAGGGCCTGAGGAAGTTCAAGACAAAACGCTGCTGGGTTAATGACGGCGGTTATTTTATAGGGACCAATCAACCTAGGTCCCAGTTTCCAAGAAGGAACTTTCAATCTTATATTCCTGGTAGACAACCACACAGTCATTCACATTCAGGTCTAGGCCTGGCAAGCGTTTTCTGTCAGCCATACGTTTATACCTGTCTCCCATGATCTTTAAATTACTCAGAACATCCTGCCATACCGAGGAGAGCGACGAAGCAAACTGTTCCTCTTCAGGAACTCCTGAAGCTCCTCTCCCACTAAAGCTACCAAACTGTGGGTGATAACGGTATGCACTGGAGAATGGTGACCTGCCAGTGGATTCTTGACGATGATTATTAATGGCAAATTCTGCCAACGGTAAGTAGGATGCCCAAACCTCCTGATTTTCGGAGACGAAACACTTGAGGTAGGTCTCCAAATTCTGATTGACACGCTCGATCTGACCATTCGACTGAGGGTGGAAGGTAGAGGAAAAGGACAGCTGCACCCCCAGTCGAGAACAGAATGCCTTCCAGAACTTGGAAACAAACTGGGTCCCCCGATCTGATACCACATCAGAGGGAACCCTGTGAGGCATCACAATCTAATTTATGACCACCTGAGCAAGCATCTTGGCATTTGGAAGAGCAGGCAATGCGACGAAGTGAACCATTTTACTGAACCTATCTACTACCACCAAAATTACAGTTTTGCCTGCAGAAACCGGTAGGTCAGTAATAAAATCCATGGACAAGTGTGTCCATTGCCTACTAGGGATAAGTAGAGGAAGAAGAGTACCAGACGGACAGGTATGCAAAACCTTAGAGCGCATGCAAATATTACAAGCAGCTACGTGTTCAATCACATCCCGATGCAACCCCGGCCACCAAAAATGATGAGAGAGGAAGTCTAGGGTTGCCTTACCACCTGGATGCCCAGCAAGCACAGAGTTATGATGTTCCTTAATTACTTTGCGGCGCATATTAGATGGTACAAATAACCTTCCTGAAGGGCAGGAGGCAGGGGCGTCCCCCTGAGCCTCCAACACCTCATACTCCAGTTCAGGATACAGTGCCGAAATTACCACCCCTTTCTGTAAAATCGGGGCAGGGTTCTCATGGTCGCCACCACCAGGGACGCTCCTGGACAAAGCATCAGCCTTGACATTTATGGCCTCTGGACAAAAAGTGACAACAAAATTGAACCTAGTAAAAAACAGGGACCATCTGGCTTGCCTAGAGTTGAGATGTTTAGCTGACTCGAGATATAACAGGTTCTTATGGTCAGTAATAACAGTAATAGGATGGACAGCCCCCTCCAACCAATGTCGCCATTCTTCGAATGCCATTTTGATTGCCAAAAGTTCCTTATTACCCACGTCATAATTTCTCTCAGCCGAAGACAATTTTTTGGAAAAGAAGGCGCATGGACGTCATTTACCAGGTGACGGACCCTGAGACAACACAGTCCCAACCTGGACATCCGACGGCATCAACCGCCACAATAAAGGGTTGGGAAACATCGGGTTGTCTGAATATAGGTGCAGTGGCAAAATGATTCTTTAAGGAAGAAAAAGCCTGGAGTGAAGCATCCGACCATTTGGAAAATCAGACCCCTTCTTAGTCATGTCAGTAAGGGGTTTCACAATAATGGAGTAATTTTGGATGAATTTTCAGTAAAAATTAGTAAAGCCCAGAAAACGTTGTAGAGCCTTCAGGTTCTCGGGACGTTCCCAATCAAGGACTACACGGATCTTCTCCGGATCCATCGGAAAAGCCGAAGTTGACAACAAGTACCCCAAAAACTGCACCTCCCGAACAGCAAAAACACACTTTTCCAGTCTGGCATAAAGTTTTTCTATTTCCCGCGTGCGCCATTTTGATGAATTTGGTGCAATAAATGTCAGCGAATGCAACATAATTAAGAAAGAAAAGTGACTTAAAAAATAACAAATGATGTATTGGTCCCCAAGATTGCACTCCTTCCAGGTGGCACTGAGGTCACACACAGCGTTAATGCAAACAAAAAAGTAATTCAGTTCTATCTCAATATTTTGTCCTTTTGTTGCGAATATGTCCAGTTTATATATAAACTCAGTTTCTTTTTGTTATTTTTTTATTATTATATTCCGTCAAATTCTTTGATTGACCATTCCACAAATACCTGTCACTGATATCCCCTTTGGGCTGGAATAATGTTTCTCTTTAAAAACTATCTGTCACCACCTCAAAAGTGCCCAGTTTTTTCTCTTATTTTATTCCTGCTGATCCCCTGAGTATTCTGTTTTTTGATATGTTAAAATATACCATACGGTTCCAGAGATATGGGCTTTCTACTTAGTGCTAATTTATACAGTATTTACAAGGGGGCATGGGTCATAGGGTAAAATAATTCAGAGTAGCCTAAAGACAAGCCCCAGAGGATCCTATGATCCATGCCCTCTTGCTAAAGACCATTAAATTAGCACTAAATAAAAAGGCTCATATCTCTAGACTCAGATGGCATTCTGGGGAGCACAGTGGGAATAAAATAGGTCACCTTTGGACCTGGTGGCAGGTTCCTCTCAAGGTGGGGAAATATGCAATATGTATGTAAACCTTTCCTTATGTACATTATGTTTGTTAATCCTTATTTTTAGTTTCCTCCCTGTCCTTCCTATATAATGATATCCCCAGTTACATTGTAACAGGAATATAACATTTTTGGATCACATCCAATTATCTCCTTTAATTCATAAATATGTTTCCCATTTCTATCATAGTATGTGTTCTGATTTTTAAGGTTTAGCGTTCTGCAAACCCTGCATCTTTTGCATGAAAAGTACCCTTTAATGCCAGATGCTTTTTTCAGATCCCTATCGAGAAAACGTTCTACTAGCTCATGTTTTATGATTTTGACTCTTCTAAAGACTACCTTTGGTTTATCCGGGAGAGTTTGTGCCGATATTTTATCTGACCGTTGTATTCTAACATCCTCTTTACAATATGTGCATCGCATTAGAACCCAGTAATAAAGATAGTAGATGCTGCCACATTTTTTTTCTTTCTTCGTTAGGCATACCAAATTTGTTCTTTTTTTTTCTATTTCCTTAAGTGCTGATTCTAGTTCTTTACTTCTTTTTTTTTCAAATCTCCCCTTAATAATGACACTCCATTCCAAAAAATCCTAAAAATCCTAAAGTACAATTTCTTCTCATCCTAAGAAAATGTTTTGGTTTTTTTTCACATTTTTAGCCACAGTTCATAGTGGCAGCTCTCTTTTTCAATCACACTATTACATTCAGTCTAAACTTTTAAATGTTTAAAGTCAGTTTAAAATATGTTCTTCTATAAATCTTTTTCCTTTTTGGGAACAGTATCAGATCCAAAAGGTTTAATCTCATATAATTGATGTTCCATACTTAATTACGAGACAATCATCTATGTAGTGCCTCCACCTGACCAACTTATTTGGCAAATGGGTATCAGACATGTAGATGTGCATGATATATCATCTCTATACACACACAACTAACATCTATAAATATAACCCATTCTATAGATCCTAAAATACATGCATTTTGGCTGGTATAAAATGTATGTTGACCATAATTACTTATTTGGGTTGGGAAGGAGGGGTACTACCTCCTAAAAAGAGGTATCACGGGTAACACAAAGCTCTTTAATTATGTCTAGGTCTAATGAGAGGGGCCTTTTGTTTATGTGGTGCGAATAAAAAGAGTGGAAGATGACCATCAACCCTATGAAAAAATTTGCTGATGTTACTTAAAGGAGCTTTCCGGCTTTGGGGTACAAGTCTGCAGTCACTCTTTGTGACTGAAAACTTGTGAATGCTCACAGTACGTAGTGCGCGCGCTGTCACAAATTTCTGGTGCCGGCGCTTTGAGTGAGGAGGCATGTGATGGGAAGTATGTGATTTGCATACACGCTGTCACGTGTAGACTAGACTTGCATGGCCTCTCTCAATACAAGTGAATTGAGCGAGGCCAGACACGTCTAGTCATAATGTGGCCGGGAGTATGCAAATTGCATACTCAAGGTCACATGACTTCCCGCTTAGAGCACCAGAGAAGCCTCACAGCTTGCACTGTGCACGTTGAGAGGATTCACCAGTCTGCAGTCTCATAGAGTGAATGCAGACATGTACTCCAAGGCCAAGTAACCCCTTTAATGTTTTATTTGTAGATTGCTACATAATATAGTGTTATTACATGACATTGATGCAAGGTATTGTGATTTTTGGATTTATTGTAATCTCTTTTATGTGAAAGTTATGGATGAATAGGCAACTGAGCAGGGAAGAATTACAGTGAGTAAGCCCTGTAACCAGGAAGAGTTCTGCAGTATGTTACTAGGTGGACTTCTTAAAGAGGTTGTCCACTACTTTAGATTACCGCCCCCCCCCCCCCCCAATGTATCCCCCCGGGGCCCCTAAGCCTTTTTGTAAATACCTTGCGCTGGTATTACTGCCTGTGAGTGGCACTATCACTGGCCGCTCACAGGCATCACGTGACCCCCGGCTGCAGTCGGCTCCAACATTCGTTGATGTCACAACAAGTGCTGGCAGCAGCTGGAGGTCTTTTTCATCCTGGTTCCAGGTGGATGCCAGGCAGTGGGTGGGGTTACCCCCCCGCGTCACACCCGGCATCCACCGCGCACTCTGCCTCTCCCCATTCATTGGGAAAGCGCGCGGTGGATGCTGGGTGTGACGTGGGGGGTAACCCCGCCCACAACCCAGCAGCCACCGCGGGGACCCCAGCGCTGAGTTACGCCTCACTTGTCGTGACATCATCGTCGGGTCACGTGATGCCTGTGAGCAGCCACCGATAGTGCCGCTCACGGCTTTATCTGCAATGGAAGGTGTTTACAAAAAGTCTTAGGGGCGCCGGGGGGATATATTGGGGGATTAAACTACTTTAATTGACTTCAGTGTGGAGTCGACATGAAGAGCGTGATAAGAAAGAAAAGTATGTAGTCTGAAAGTAAAGGGGTTTGAGAAATGTCTGTTTGGAAACCTGACACGGCTTGAACATTGTTGATGCCCTGGAAAGTAGAAATGAGAGAAAGAGAGCTCAGATGCAGCAGGTACGGAGCCAAAAGCCCGAAAAGGTACAGCTCTCGGTTGTGGGAACCCTGAGATAGCAAAGGAATAGTTTGGACTGAAGCAACGTGTAGAGTGAAAGTTTTAGAGAAAGAAGAACTGGGCATGGGTACCTTGCAAAAGAAGGCTGTGGGAAGTCTGAAAGTATGGAGAGTTCAGATCAGCTTTGCTATGTAATTGAAATATTGTTTACAAGTGATGCAAAGCTACATAAAACTGTGCTTCTGTTCAATACAGTTGACGTAAGCACTAAGCTTTGTACCTGCTACCAACTGTATATATGTTTCATCAAGTTCCCCAGTAAATCCTGTATATTTTTCTTAAGTTGACTGACTTATTCCTAGTAATCTTGTAGACTGTGGCTTGTATGACTCTTCCATCGCCACAAGGGTTGGTCAAGTGCTGGTGCTACACAGATGATTGTCCAATAATTAGGAATGTGACCAGTTGGAGAATTTTATGTCTGGACTTAATGTAAACATTAAAATTGGGGTTAAAATTGGTATGGTACAACAGTAACAAGCATGTAAATGTTTTGGATCTGACACTAAAAGGTGAAAAGATCTGTAAAAAACGTATTTTAAACCTATTCACTGTGTGTTTGTATTGAGGTTTTTACCTGGTTTTTGAAGTGTTTTTTTTCAATTTTTTTTATGTTTTAATCTCAATGGGGAAAAATCAGTAAAATCAGCAAGAATGTGCAGAAATCTCATTCATTTTGCTCTTACTGTAATACATTGCTTTTTTCCCGCAAGAAAAACAAAATCAAAAACATTTGAACAAGCTTTAATACTGAAATTGTAAAAGAGAGCTGACACTACGGGCCGTGGCTGAATAATGTTCTAAAAAACAGTTTCTTAAGATGAGAAGAAATTGTACTAGAACAAAACATTTTAGGAACAGAGTGACATTATTAAGAGGAGGTTTGAGAAAAAGAAATATGATAGCAAAGAACTAACGTGACCCATCAAGGAAGTAGAAAAAAATAGAAGGCGAAGAAAAATCAAAAAGGAAATGGGGCAGCAACTACTGAGCTCTCAAAATATGCACATAATATCTAAAAAAGGATGTTAGAATACAACAGGAATATCCTAAATGCATATTAAATACTGGCACCAACTCCTAAAAAAACAAAGAAAGTCATTAGAAATGCTAGAATTATAAAAGATCTGCTAGCACATAGTATTATCGCTCCTATGCTGTATAATGGTCCCGTATTAGCTCCAACATTGTAAAATGGCCCCTGCATTAGCTCCCACACTGTCTAATGGCCTCTACATTATCTCCTATGCTGTATAATAGCCCCTGCATTAGCTCCAACACTGTATAATGGCCCCCGCATTAACTCCTATGATGTATAATGGCACCCACATTAGCTCCAACACTGTATAATGGCCCCCACATTAGCTCCAACACTGTATAATGGCCCCCACATTAGCTCCAACACTGTATAATGGCCCCCACATTAGCTCCAACACTGTATAATGGTCCCTGCATTAGCTCCAACACTGTCTAATGACCTCCACATTAGCTCCTATGCTGTATAATGGTCCCTGCATTAGCTCCAACACTGTCTAATGACCTCCACATTAGCTCCTATGCTGTATAATAGCCCCTGCATTAGCTCCAACACTGTATAATGGCCCCCGCATTAACTCCTATGATGTATAATGGCCCCCACATTAGCTCCAACACTGTATAATGGCCCCCACATTAGCTCCAACACTGTATAATGGTCCCTGCATTAGCTCCAACACTGTCTAATGACCTCCACATTAGCTCCTATGCTGTATAATGGTCCCTGCATTAGCTCCAACACTGTCTAATGACCTCCACATTAGCTCCTATGCTGTATAACGGCCCTGCATTAGCTCCAACACTGAATATTGGCCCCCGCATTAGCTCACAGACTGTATAATGGCCCCTGCACTATCTTCCATGCTGTATAATGGCCCCCACATTAGCATTCATGCCGTAGAATGACCTCTGCAGTAGCTCTGTAAAAGTGACCCCCACAGTAGTCCCTGCAATGTATGAGAGGACCCCCACACTGTATCAGGGTCCCCAATACTTTATGATGCCCCCACACTCCCAACACACATATTAAATAAAATACATCCTATACTCACCTAATCTAGGTTCCTGACGAGTCCAGCCCGCAAAGCGCAGGCAGACCAATGCACTGTCATCACATGCACAGGACATCAGCATCCCAGCGTGGCACGATGACATCACCACACCGGGACGCTGAAGTCCTGTGTGCTTACGCCATCAATTGCTGGTCTGTAGACGTGACGGAACCGCATGTATGGGTGAACCAGTGGCCATATCGGATCCCCGAAACCCACCGTGAGGTGATCTCCAAGGAGGTGAGGAGAATGTTGAACCTGGGCGTCATCGAGGAATCAAAGAGTGGCTGGTTCGGCCCCATTGTTCTTGTGCTGAAGCCGGACGGAGAATGGCGGTTCTGTAACAACTACAGAAGGCTAAATGAAGTGCCTAAATTCGACACGTATCTGATGCTCCGGGTAGATGAACTTATTGAAAGGCTAGGGCCAGCCAGATACATCACCACCCTGGACCTAACAAAAGGGCACTGGCAAATTTTCCTGTCTCCAAGTGCCAAGGTGAAGACTGCCTTCTCTACACCCGACGGGTGTTTTCAGTACACCAGGATGCCGTTCGGTCTGCAGGGAGCCCCAACTACCTTCCAGAGGGCCATGGACTGGATCCTAGCCTCGCACAGGAAGTATGCTGCCGCTTATCTAGACGATATTGTAATCTTCAGCCTAGATTGGGAAAGTCACCTACAGAAGAAGGTCCATGCTGTTCTGGATGCGCTGACGAAGGCCGGCTTTACCATAAACCCAAAGAAGTGCTCTATGGGAAAAGAATAGGCGAAATACTTGGGCTACATCGTCGGAGGGGCAAAATAAAGCCGCAAGTGAAAAAGGTGGAAGCTATCCAAAGTTGTTCGCAGCCGGCCTCCAAAAAAACAGGTTCGAGCATTTCTAGGACTTGTGGTACACTATTGGCGATTTATCCCTAATTTCTCCATCATAGCCGCACCCCTGACCAACCTGCTTAAAGGTACGAAGACGGCAATGGCCAAATGGTGTTCTGAGACAGAGATGGCGTTCCAGGAATTGAAGCTCGCTCTGTGTAAGCAGCCGGTTTTGATTGCACCTGACTTCAATAAGGAGTTCATAGTTCAGACGGATGCCTCAGAGGTCAGGGTAGGAGCTGTGTTGTCTCAAGAAATAAAAGGGGAGGAAAATCCCATTTTATATCTAAGCAGAAAACTCTCGGCCTGTGAGAAAAACTATGCTATTGCGGAACATGAGTGCTTGGCCATCAAATGGGCAGTTGACACTCTGAGGTACTACCTATTAGGTTGGAAGTTCAGGTTAGTGTCAGACCATGCACCCCTGAGATAGATGAGGGAAAGGATGGGGAAGAATGCCCGGGTGACTAGGTGGTTTCTAACACTCCAGGATTTTAGTTTTTTGGTGGAGCACAGGCACGGCAAACTACATGGTAACGCAGATGCCCTGTCCAGACTTCCATGTTTAGTGAAGGTGCCAAAACCCCTGGCTTTGGGCAGAGAGGGATATATGTGACTTGTATTGTAAACTATAGAGTGTCTTCAGCATGGTAGACGCCTGAAGAAGGGTTTGCTCACTTCTTTAAACCACTTGGCATCTTTGGAAAACTGAAGTGGTTAAAAGTTGCCCAAAAGACTAAAAAAGTATGAACATCAAGTCGTTTTTACATGGAAATGCATATGTTCATTATTCCTAGTGTTCATTCCTATAATAGAAGAATACGGAGCATGGATACCAGTTCCGAATGGATAAACAGGATGTTCAGTTATAATTCATCTCATTTTTGTGCCTTTTTTTATAGACATTCATTTAGATATACAGATTGTACACTGTAAGTCTAAACAGATTTTTTGTTGCTTTTAGGCTGTGTGCCCACGATGCGTTTTTTAAGCATTTCCGCAGCGGCAAAAACGCTGCAGAAGCGCTTAAAAAGAGCATGGTAGAAGGTCTCCCATGTTCCCCAATGATAATCCGCATGTGCTGTGCACATGCTGCGGAAATTTCCGCTGCGGATTACCATTGCAGAAAAAAACGCAGCACTACCAATTATTTTGTGGAAGTGCTGTGTTTTCGCCGCCATTGACTTGCATTAGATCTCATGGATTACGCATCACTGCATATGTAGATGCGCATTCCACGCGTTCCAATGTGCGGATGGTACCCAGGTCTAGAGGAGAGGAGACTCTCCTCCGGACCTGCGTACCATAGAAAACTATAAAAAAAAAGAATAAAATAAAAAATAAATATATACTTACCTTCTGGTGGTCCCCGATGCGCTCCTCCTCGCATGCCGGCAGTTCGCGATGGACTGAAGGACCTGCGCTGACGTCTTAGTCATGTGACGGGTCATGCGACGCTGACGTCGGCAGGTCCTTCAGTGTACCGCTGCTGGCAAGGGAGAATGGAATGAAGCAGGACACCGGGGGCCATCAGAGAGTAAGTATATATTTATTTTTTACCATTCTTTACGGTCACACTATATAAATCCATGCCGGTTGCATGGATTTATATAGTGTTACCAAGTTAACAAGCACTTTCCAAGTGAAGCTAAAATTGCTTGTCAACCCGCATGCGGAAATGCATGTGAAGAACGCTTCACTTCCGCTTGTCCCTGGCAGGAAAAACGCATGTACAATCCGCATGTACAATCCGCATGCGTTTTTTTCTGCCAGGGAGATGCAGAAACGCTCAGGAAATAATCCTGAGCGTTTCTGCATCGTGGGCACATAGCCTTAAAGAGCAAAGATACTGAGTGTAGTTTCTTCGTTGGCTTTTTATGGCCTTTAAAATATTCAATTTTGTATGTTAGTAGTAAAAAACAAATTCAGAACTTTTTCCCAAAAAAAAAAATTGGCTTTTGTTGCTATCTTTTGAGATCCGTAACTTTTATATTTTCAGTCGGTGAGGCTGTTTGAGGACTTGTTTTTTTGGCTACCAAGCTCACGTTTTTATTAAATCATTTTAGTTTTCATACAACATTTCAATTGCTTTTTACTCCTTTTTTGGAGGAATGTACAAAAACAAAAGTTACCAAAAAACTGTAATGCTGATGTTTAAATTCCTTTATTCTTTCCAGCATTTCACATATGAATTAAATAAATTTATATTTTGATGGATTGGACTTTTATATTCACGATTATACCAAATGTGTTTTATTTCTTTATTTTTGATCTGGAAAATGGGCTGATTTAAACTTTTATATACATTTTTTAAAATTATAAAATCTTTTAAAACATTTTTTTCTTTAATTATGATCTGTCATCATTTGATCGATTGTTCTATGATCTCCTATGAAGCCCATCCAGTAGCCTGGCTCCTGGGATCAAGTACCTCCCTTCTTAGGATTGCTCCGGATCCCAGTGGTTGGACTCACAGTGATGAGTAATGTATCCCCTATTCTGTGAAATGGAAATAACTTTTGATTCTGGGTGTAACAAATGCCAACATCCAGAGATTACAGGACATACAAGAGGCACCAGCAGTGACCAATAGATGGAGATAAAAATATCTCCATCAGAGGGGATAGGTACCCTTGTCTGGGGAAGAGCTTGTGGCCTGGAGAGGTCACAGTGTGTGTCCCGGGCACGGAGAGCAGATGACAGGATCAGGCTACTTTACAACACCTGATGAAACAGGTCACCAATGTAATGTGAACGAGCTGTGGATGCAGAGAACTGGAGTTGGCTATCTCAAGGATATGGCTTCAAGGCAGGGTGGCAAGTTGCAGTAAGACACTGTATCCAAGACAGCATTAATCCGACACCAGCGCACTGGCAGTTTTCAACCTGCAAAGGAGAAGAGGATAGCGCCCTCCGGGACCTTATCTGCAAGACCCAGAACACCAGAGTCCACTGTAACTGAAAGTACTTAGAGACTAAGTTATTCCCATTGTGGGCCTGTTGCCCCTGAACAGACCCAATTCAGTTAACCTTTGCAACAGAGAGAATAAACAAGTTACCAGCAGAGACGTACATAGAAAGGCTTCATATCAAAAGTCCTAATTGGGGCCTCAACCCCTCCCTCCAAATAACCCCCCAAAAAATATTCTGTGGAATAGGCGAGCTCATAACTCACACTTTTAAAAACAGGAGGAGAGACATGTATTGAAGCACATACACAGTAATTATGCCCCTACTGAAGCTCCTTAGTGTTCTCACCTACTACAATACCTCTTTCTTGGTCCCAAAGATTACGATGCTCCCAAAACTTAACCCCACACCCCCACATCCAGTGTGATAGCCACAAAAGTGAATTCCCCCACACAATTTGCCTCCACAGTACCCCACCAATGTAAAGTATGATGCCCTAACAGTACCCCCCAACATAGCATAATGTCACCACAGTGACCTTCAACACAGTATAATGTTTCCCACACACAGTATTATGGCCCCTACAGTTCATTCCCCAACACACACCGTATCATGGCTCCCGAAGTCTCCACCCACAGTAGGATGGCCCATATAGACCCACACACAGTATGATGCCCCCCACACAGTATCATAGCCCCCACAGCCCTCCCACACACCGTATCATGGCCCCACAGCACCCCACGCCCAATATGATGTACTATACAGTCCCCACACACAGTATCATGGACCCCACTCAATATGATGACCCACACAGTCCATATACAATATGATGGCCCCCACAAAGTAAAGTTGGTCTGAAATGTCAATCTTAGACATTAGACAACCCCTTTAAATCTAATCCAGCCTGAGTCATATTGTCACCTATCCACCTGCAGCTTACACTGGGAATATACAAACCATAGAATACAGCAGTCTCTGTAAGCGCTAAGAAGTATGTAAACATATGGATATATGACAATTGGACTGCATTACTTCTGTATAGAATATATTTACAATAATGAAAGTACTTAGCGCATAAATTGGCCAATTCATGGGAGCCCATCAGCCGCGACAAGGCGCCCTTCTTTGATGGGACCCTAACCTAATTTTTTATCAAACATGCCTCTCCCGAGCTATAAGCCTACAAATTTAAGGGCAGGTGGGATCTAGCACTAATTTAAAACAGCCTTAGGCTGATGGGAGGAGGCTCAGTCAGAAAAAGAAGCAGTCAAAATCTTTGATCGTATACTACAAAAAACTGTCTAGCACCTCTGAACAGAATAAAGCAAATGTGAACAGGTGCAAGCTGCTATGACTGTATAAGATACAAATAAAATAATACTGCAGCCTCTGTAAGCACTAATATGAATATTGAATATATGAATATATATATGAATATATATATTGAATATATGATTGAATATATGATATTTGGACTGCATTATTGCTATGTAGAATATATTTACAAAAATGAAGGTACTTAGCGCATAAATTGGCCAATTCTTGAGAGCCCACCAGCTGCGACAAGGCATATCTTTCTATAATAGGACCCTGACCTAATACTTATGAAACATGCCTCTCTCGGGCTACAATCCTTGTAAAATTTTATAGTTGAGATAATATTCTTTATTCTCTTATTTAAAATACTCTCTGCTCTGAAGCTGTCAGTGGCTTGTGGGATCCAGCAACTCAGCCAGCTTTAGTGTCTCTGCGCTTGTCCTTTGCTACAGAGGATTAGCTGCCTCTGCATTGGAGAGAGCACAGTTCAGACCAGTGGCGCGACCATGGCGCTGGGTCAGTCTTGCATATTAGACAACCCCTTTAAATCAAATCTAGTCTAAGTGGTATTGTCGCCCTATCCACCTGCAGCTTACACTGGGAATAACACTTTTGTGCCAAATTATAAAGTAGGCTGGTATGCATAAACATACATTTTCTTTTTCAACTGTTTGCTATACAAACAGATGATAAATCGTAGAGTATACCACTTGGAAGGATTTTTATTTCAATGGCAGGTAATGTACGGTGACATAACTGTATGCATACAGCAGCATACATCACAGCCATCAGTCAGGTGTGTACATTAGGTAATACTCCAGATATATATCTCTGACAAAGGGCTAAAGTGAGATGTGACCAGATCTTTACTTCAATGGCTTTTAGTATTTTCTCTGAGGCTACTTTCACACGTGGCAGATTTGTCACAAATCACAGATGTCAAAAATCTGCAAGAAATCCCAGCCTCGAACATGTGAATGGATTCTTGAAATATCAGTATATAATTTATCCATGCTGCAACATATTAGACACTAGCTATTGAATCCTTTCTACGGTGGCGAGCATTTTTATTGGTACATTTCCAGCGCCTTTTTTTCTTTTTTAAGACACTGAGTCTGAGAATTCACATATACAGTGTTTTCAATAAAATGGCGCCGGATAGCGTGGTATGTGCATGCGGTGAGTCCAGCACCATTTTATTTAAGTAATGTACTACAACGTCAACATAGCAGTGCGCACGTGGCGGCCATAGGGGTAATGGAGATGGGCGGTGCATGCGCACTGCTATGTTGACGTTGTAGTACATTACTTCAATAAAATGGCTCAGAGTCAGCGCGTGCACATACCGCACTATCCGGCGCCATTTTATTGAAGAAACTGACACAGTGTCTTAAAAAAATGGTACCAGATAGAGTGTGCGCATGGGCTGAATCTGGCGCCATTTTACTGAAGTATTGTTCTACAAAATTAAAGGGATCCTGTCATCAGAAATAACGCTATTAGCTGCATATATGCGGTTAATCTGCAGGTTAATAGCATTATTATGCTGCTCGGTACCCACACGCAGCCGAATGCAGCCCGGAGAAAATTAACTTTATTCTCCCTGCCAGCATTCAGGTTCAGTCATGGAGGCGAGGGCAGTGCTGGTTCTGTCACCGCTCTGAGTATACAGAGCGTCCCCTGTAACCGTGCTCCTGGCACTGACTGACACTGGCTCGACATTGAGACCGGCTGTCAGTCAGGGTCGGGGTTATAGCGGCTGCTCTGTATTCTCAGAGCAATGACCGAACAAGGCCCCGGGCTAGACACCATGACTGAAACCGAATGCTCCCCCATCATGGTATATGCTCCCTCATCCAGGTATATGCTCCTCCATCTGGGGCCCCCCATCCTGTTATATTCTCCACCCATCCGGGGCCCCCCATCCGGGCATATGCTCCCCCATCCGGGGCCCCCCATCCGGGCATATGCTCCCCCATCTGGGGCCCCCCATCCTGGCATATGCTCCCCCATCATGGTATATGCTCCCTCATCCAGGTATATGCTCCTCCATCTGGGGCCCCCCATCCTGGTATATTCTCCCCCCATCCGGGGCCCCCCATCCGGGCATATGCTCCCCCATCTGGGGCCCCCCATCCTGGCATATGCTCCCCCATCAGGGGCCCCCCATCCTGGTATATGCTCCTCCCATCCGGGGCCCCCCATCCTGGTATATGCTCACCCCATCCAGGTCCCCCATCCTGGTATATGCTCCCCCATCCGGGTCCCCCATCCTGGTATATGCTCCTCCCATTCGGGGCCTTCCATCCTCATGTATGCTCCCCCATCCTGGTATATGGACTGGCGCCAAGCAAATGTGGTACCAATATTCAAAAAGGGGTCTAAAAGTGACCCTGGGAACTATAGACCAGTCAGCTTAACGTCTGTTGTGGGTAAATTGTTTGAAGGATTTCTTAGAGATGCTATTGTAGAATATCTTAATGATAATAACTGTCTAACTCAATATCAACATGGATTCATGAGGGATCGCTCCTGCCAAACAAACCTGATCGCCTTCTACGAGGAGGTGAGCTCACAGCTGGACAGGGGAGAGTCAGTGGATGTTGTATACCTTGACTTCTCCAAAGCGTTTGATACTGTGCCACACAAAAGGTTGGTTTATAAAATGAGAATGCTTGGTCTGGGGGATAATGTGTGCAAGTGGGTAAATAGCTGGCTGAGTGATAGAAAGCAGAGGGTGGTTATCAATGGAGTAAGCTCAGGGTGTGTCAGGGTTACTAGCGGGGTGCCTCAAGGGTCTGTCTTGGGCCCTATATTATTTAATATATTTATTAATGATCTAGTGGAAGGGTTGCATAGTAAAATAGCAATATTTGCAGATGATACTAAACTTTGTAAAGTAGTTAATACAGATGAGGATAGGGCACAGCTACAGGAGGATTTAGATAAATTGGGGAGTTGGGCCAAAAAATGGCAAATGGGGTTCAATGCCGATAAATGTAAGGTCATGCACATGGGAAAGAAAAACAGCAGTCACCCATACATATTAAATGGGAAACCGTTGGGGAAATCTGACATGGAGAAGGACCTGGGCGTCTTGGTTAATAGCAAATTAAATTGGAGTGCCCAGTGTCAGGCAGCAGCTGCGAAGGCAAATAGAGTCATGGCATGCATCAGAAGAGGAATAGGGGCATATGATGAGAACATTGTTCTTCCTCTGTATAAAGCGCTGGTAAGGCCGCACTTAGAATATTGTGCACAGTTCTGGGCTCCGATGCTCAGGAAAGACATATTGGAGCTAGAGAGGGTACAAAGGAGGGCGACTAAGGTAATAAAGGGAATGGAGGGACTAGAATACCCAGAGAGGTTGTCAAAATTAGGCCTATTTACGTTGGAAAAGAGAAGGCTTAGGGGAGACCTCATAAACATGTATAAATACATTAGGGGGCAGTACAGAGATCTCTCCCATGACCTGTTTATACCAAGGATGGTGACAAAGACGAGGGGGCACACTATGCATCTGGAGGAAAGGAGGTTCCTGCACCAGCATAGAAGGGGATTCTTTACGGTCAGAGCCGTGAGACTCTGGAACTCTCTGGGAGAGGAAGTGGTGATGTCCAACTCACTTAATGAGTTCAAGAGAGGCCTGGACGCCTTTCTTGAGAACAATAAAATTACACCTTATGCTTAGTGATAGTTAATTAATCCAGATTGGTGTCGGGAAGTGAATTTTTCCTCAATGATGTAAATTGGCCTATACCGCATGGTTTTTTTTTGCCTTCCCCTGGATCAACGCTGCGGAATAGCTGCAGTGCACAAGAAATAGGCTGAACTGGATGGACGCTTGTCTTTTTTCGGACTTATAAACTATCATAGAATCATAGAATCATAGAATCATAGAATGGTAGAGTTGGAAAGGACCTCCTGGGTCATCTGGTCCAACCCCCTGCTCAAAGCAGGATTCACTAGATCATCTCAGACAGATGTCTGTCCAGCCTCTGTTTGAAGACGTCCATTGAAGGGGAACTCACCACCTCTCGTGGCAGCCTGTTCCACTCATTAATCACCCTAACTGTCAAAAAGTTTTTTCTAATATCTAATCTGTGTCTCCTCCCATTTAATTTCATCCCATTGCTTCTAGTCTTTCCTTGTGCAAATGAGAATAAAGATGATCCTTCTACAATGTGACAGCCCTTGACATATTTGTAGACAGCTATTAAGTCTCCTCTCAGTCTTCTTTTTTGCAAGCTAAACATTCCCAAATCCTGCAACCGTTCCTCATAGGACATGGTTTGCAGACCAGTCACCATTCTGGTCGCTCTTCTCTGAACTTGCTCCAGTTTGTCTATGTCTTTTTTAAAATGTGGTGCCCAAAACTGTACACAGTATTCCAGATGAGGTCTGACCAAAGAGGAGTAAAGACCAATAATGTAACTATGTAACTATATATGCTCACCCCATCCAGATCCCCCATCCTGGTATATGCTCAGCCCATCCAGGTCACCCATCCTGCTATATGCTCACCCCATCCAGGTCCCCCATCCTGGTGTATGCTCACCCCATCCAGGTCCCCCATCCTGGTATATGCTCACCTCATCCAGGTCCCCCATCCTGGTATATGCTTCCCCATCCAGGTCCCCCATCCTGGTGTATGCTCCCCCATGCAGATCTCCCATCCTGGTATATGGCCCCCCCCATCCTGGTATTTGTGCCCCCATCCTGGTATATGTTCCCCCATCCTGGTATATGCTTCACCATCCTGGCCCCCCATCCTGGTATATGCTCCCCCATCCTATTTCCCCATCCTGGTTCCCCATTCTGATATATGTGCTGCCATACTGGTCCCCCATTCTGGTACATGCTCTGCCATCCTGGTCCCCTACTCAGGTACAGGCTCCTCCCCATCCTGGTATTTGCACCCCCATCCAGGGTATTTGCGCCCCCATCCTGGGCCCCCAGCCAGGGTATTTGCTACCCCATCCAGGGTATTTGCGACCCCATCCTGGTATTTGCGCCCCCATCCTGGGCCCCCAGCCAGGGTATTTGCTACCCCATCCAGGGTATTTGCGACCCCATCCTGGTATTTGCGCCCCCATCCTGGGTCCCCATTCAGGGTATTTGTTCCCCCATCAAGGGTATTTGCGCCCCCATCCAGGGCCACTATCCAGGGTATTTGCGCCCCCATCCAGGGTAGTAATGCCCCTATCCTGGTCCCCCATCCAGGGTATTCGCACCCCCATCCAGTGTATTTGCACCCCCATCCAGGGTATTTCGCCCCCATCCTGGTATTTGTGCCCCCATCCAGGGTATTTGTGCCCCTATCCTGGTCCCCCATCCAGGGTATTTGCGCCCCCATCCAGGGTATTTGCACCCCCATCCTGGTATTTGCGCCTCCATCCAGGGTATTTGCGCCCCCATCCTGGTCCCCCATCCAGGGTCTTTGCGTCCCCATCCAGGGTGTTTGCACCCCCATCCTGGTCCCCCATCCAGGGTATTTGCGCCCCCATCCAGGGTATTTACGCCCCCATCAGGGTATGTGTGCCCCCATCCTGGTCCCATATCCTGCCTACTCTGCTGTTCTTCCGTCCATACAAAAAACAAACGCTCCTACTCACCTTTTCCCCTCTCCTTTGCAGCGCGTCCTCAATCTCCAGTGAGACTGAATGAGTGTGGCGCCGGAGTTCGCGCCTGCGCATACTGCGCTGTCTGGCGCCATTTTGTTGAAGACACACTGCAAATGTGTCTTCAGTAAAATGGTGTCGGATAGCGCACTATGCGCATGCGTCAATTCCGACGCCTCACTCCTGCCCCATCTCCAGCCCCAACAGAGGTGCCACGGCAACACTCCTCCCGGTCAGGTATGTACTTATGGTGTCGGAGATCGTGGTATGCATTCAATGCCTACACATCCCGCGATCTCCAGCACCACACTCTCCTCTTACCTGTAACGGCTGGATGCGTGCTTCTGTCTGGAGCCAGACTGCGCAGGCGCATCGCGCTTGTGCAGTCTATAGAGGCTTCGGACAGATGGACACATGCCTGATTATATTATAGATGCTGCAGATTATCACTGCTGGTTTTGATGGGTTTTTGTCTCTCTGCTCCTGCTCTCCTATCCGTCAAACAGACATAACAGAGAGAAGGGCTTCCCTTCAGGGCAGGTAAGTTAATGGACAATGGCAGGTGT
This sequence comes from Phyllobates terribilis, assembly GCF_046119375.1. Classification (NCBI taxonomy): domain Eukaryota; kingdom Metazoa; phylum Chordata; class Amphibia; order Anura; family Dendrobatidae; genus Phyllobates; species Phyllobates terribilis. Next base: position 717,449,701 of record NW_027362764.1, read on the forward strand.
AATGCATGCTGGGAAGTGAGGGGAAGGAAGTTTCTGCACCAATAATGCTGGCAGAAAGCTGTTAAGCAACCATCCACTCAAAATGTGGACATCAAGAGACAGGACAGCCCTTGGACATATTGGACTGGTATGTGCCCTAAAATCTGTTTTGAACCAGTGGTAAGGGATGAGGGCAGCACGACCATGGTTTTGTATAGGTTCTGTAAAAGATCATGTACAATAGCTGATCAGTTGACAACTTGCTTCTCATTGCACATGACTGTACTGTCATGAGTATGAGATTCAAATACAGGACGATATAAAATTAAGATTAAAAAAAAAAAAAAAAAAATCCGGCCTCCTTCCACCCCTTAATAGCCGGCCAACTCACACCTAATTCCCCATAGCCCAGGACAGTACTGTCATGAACATGAGGAATAAAAATTACCGGTATTTGTAAAATATTGTCATAGGCATTAAAGAAAAAAAAATCCGGCCTCCTCTTCTTCCCCTTAATAGCCGGCCAACACTCACCTAGTTATTTTCTCTTAGCCCAAGACAGCACCATAAATTGCTGCTATTGTGGACTAGAGGAAATGATCACCGGTTACAAATGCCTATGACAAAGTGCAGGTGTTTCGCACTACCACTTACCACCAGAGCTATGCTGGCTCATCCATCTTGTATGGTCCATCGCTGTTCTTCTTCCCAGCCGGGGTATTTCTCAAGGTCAAATTCTTCAGCCATTGCCCATCCCAAGGATCCATTCTGCGATCTTCATACTTGATGTTCTTCTTTATTCCATATGGTCTTCAAGTCCTTCTGTAGGTCTTCTTCCAGTGAGTCAAGAGGACAGCTTGCTCCGATGACAATTGAGCAGGTGTCTCATGGGTTTTCTAGCTGACAAATGAAAACCCTCTAAATGCGGCCTGTTTTTTTGGTGGTATAGATGACTCTCTGGCCTCTGCTGCCTCCATTTTCTCCAGCTGGAATTTTTCAGGAGGGCAATGAGGTCTAGTTGGCTAGAAGAAAACAGAAGATAATTGTGTGATGATGATGCCTTATTATCAGAGTATTACATTTCATAAATAGTTATTTCAGAAATATTTTTGTCCATTTACTTACTACAGGGATGTGTGGTGGGGGCATCCGAAGGGCTTCCACAGAGACCCAGTCAATATGCTGGAACAAGTGATGACCTCTGATGTTTCCGTTGACTCCTAAGCGCTTGGCAGGATCTTTATGGAGGAGCTAAGAAGGAGAAATATACAAAAGTTTAGGATTCAACCAGTGCAACTAAGAAAAGATGAACAGTGGACACGTTTCCTGGACTTGTGTAGTATAGCAATAGTTCTTATACCCCTAACATACTGACCTTCTGAATGATGTTCTTCGCGCCGGAGTGCGTCTTATCAAATAGTGCATGATGGTATTCACACTCACCGGTAATCATTTCGTTTAAGATGATACCAAACGCATACCAGTCCACTCCGGCGCCATACTCCTCCAGAGCCAGCATCTGCCAAAAAGGAGAAACAGTTACCAAAGAGTTCAAAGATTTCTACATGTTTTATGTCAGTACAGAAATGGCCTGTGCACACCGAACAACCACAAGAACCTCAAGCCGGAGCAAAATCAAGAAGACATCAGTCACTCAGTAGGAGAATTGTCATCTGCTCACCTCAGGAGCCATATAGTCTTCAGTCCCAGCATATTGGGTGGCTGTGCGGTCTCCAAACATGTTCTCAAGAGCGAGACCGAAATCCGTGATTTTAATATGTCCCGTTTCAGCCACCAGGATGTTTTCAGGCTTGAGATCTCTAAAATATAAGAAGAAACATTGGATGGTAACTTATTACATAATGGACACTGACTTATCTGTAAAGATTCTGTTACATTGCAATATATTTAATATTTGGGAACTTCTTTGTTTCAAGCTCTAATTATTCTGCATTGAGGAGTGGGACTGACTGTAATATATATCTACATCACTATGGAGCCATTAGATGTAATTACCTGTGTACGATGCCCTTAGAATGGAGGAACTGGATGCCACACACGAGCTCAGCGGCATAGAATCTGCCACAACAAAAAATGACGAAATGTAACAAGTGGAGGAGATGAACGGAGACTTAGATTCCTCCTACTCACATACTATAACCAAATGTTTACTTTTTAGTAAAGGAGTTTGAAGTTCGGGTTTGTGTGTAAAACTTTACCTTGCACTGGGGATGTCAAGCCGCCCCTTCATCTCTAGGAAGTCAAAGAAGTCCCCGCAGCTAATGTATTCCAGCCCAAGTAGAAAATGCATCTGTTACATAAAAAAGACAAGGCCCTGTTAGAAAATCATGATCATATCTACACTGTGAGGACATTAGATAATGAGAAAGGGGTCACTTCTGTACCTTGGTCTGGAATGCAAAGTCTGCGTGGACCAGGAAGGGGCTCCCAGTCGCCAGCTGTAAGACCCGGCGTTCCACCATCACATATTCCTCATTGCCAGAAGCGAGCAGGGATCTTTTGCTGATGATCTTAACAGCATACTTCTGATGGTTAGAAGCGTCCTCGGCCAGCACCACCTTCCCGTATCCTCCCTGCCCGAGCATGTGATGGAATACCAATCTCTTTCTGATGTTACGTGAGATTGCGCTTCTAGAACAGGTTGGCCGGACACCGCTGTCCTCTATCGTGGGGAAAATTAAAGAAAATAGGAGAAGATATAAAACTACACTCTGTTCACAATGACTAGATAGAGGCTCACAATACTGCTCTGCAGGGCTGACGATTTCTCCTTCAGGAGTTTGTAGCATGAACTGTTTATGGAAATCTGCACTGTATGGTACAAGTCGTCACATTATTATATATTATATACAGTAGGGAATATTTTTTGTAACATGGATGCATTTTACCTAGATATTGTGGGTGCACTTAATAATGCACTCATATCACAGAATCCATGTTATCTCAGATGCATAAAAATGATTACTTATTATTACGTCACTAGTTTGTGTCCCTAGTCCTTGCCCTATCTGCTCTTCTGCCTACAATTAACAGATCTCACATACACTGCACTCAGGAAAAAAATGTGAACTTTGTTCTTGGGTACAATTATGTACAGTAAGTGAAGTAGAGCGCATATCTTTGCAATTATTGTGTAAGATAGTGGGGGTGATTTTTTACATAAACTTCTCTTGTGTAACTATTTGTTAAACTACAAAAGAAGAAAAAAGAATTGCATTTTTTTCGCTATTTTTCTTGCTTTTATCTTCCTCTATAAAAGAAATTAAATCTCTGGATATTAATTCTATATTGGTACTACATTAACCACGTAGTGCAAAATAACATGCACTTTCTTCAGTGCTGGGGTCACCGTGGGCGGAGGGGGCTCATGAGAAGCCGACCTCTCCACGCACAGTAGATGCTGGTTATGTTACATAGAACAACGCCCGGCGCTGAATTCCGATTGCTTCTGTTAACAATTTAGATGCTGCTATCAATCTCTGACAACGGCATTTAAATGGAGCGGTTGCTAGTGCATGTACACATCGGCTCCCATTGCCCCCCGTAGTGCACAGTTCGGTTACCGTGGTAGTTGGGGTCTCCTGAAGGCCCCCATTTCTGCATCTTTTTACTCCTGCAAACAGTCTCGAACTGGCCCATAGGGGAATAGATTAATTTTTCAGTGGACCCCTGTGCAAGAGTAGACACCAAGCCCCCCACCTACCTACATAGTAATGCTTGGCACAATACACTTGATGCACTATATACAGGCAGTCAACCTGCCGTGGTATGAAGATGCATCATCAAAACTGTCATGAATACCACCTCTGGGATACTCCCCTATCAGGTGGACGAGGGTCCACCAATTCCTTCTCACTGCATCCTCCATATACTTCAGTGGATATGTGGCTGCACGCATTATGTAGCCATCTCTCCATTCAAGCGTATAAAGAATGTGTTGACTGGAAAATTGCATAAAAGGGTCAGGTAATGTTTGCATGTAGCTGTAGAGTGGGCCGGCAGAATCAATGTTACTGGTGGGTCCTTGGCACCTCAGTCTGAAACTGTGAAGCTCGGCCACAAGCTGAGCTTCATAGGAGACCATGATATTCACTATATGCTGTTGTATTGCAGTATATATTATAACATATCAGATGTTCACAGGTTCAAATCCACTAAAGGGGCTTAAAATATAAAAAAAAAATGTATTGGGTACATAGCTCCCATCCATAATAGTCTGATCTATCAAAATATAAAATTAATCTGTATGATAAATCCTTTAATGAGAAGAAAAAAATCAAAACACTAGTGTTTTCTTTTTTCGGTAACATCTCCATACAAAATGTAATAAAAAAACAAACAATCAAAGTATCGCATATACCCCAAAATTCCCCAATAGCATCATATGCTGGCCACTCATCAAACAAGCCCTCTGTTGATGGAAAAAATAATAATATTACGGGTCCCGGAAAACAGCAACACAAATTAAAATTAATTATTTTTTTTACAAACGTCTGAATTTTTTTTTCACCACTTAAATAAAATAAATAAATTATGTAAGATTGGTTTCGCTGTATTCGTGCTTACCAGGAAAATTAATTTTACAGATTTTTACCACAATTAATATTGTAAACATACAAAAAATATTGCACAACTGTATTTGTTTTCCCCATTTCATCCCATTTGATTTTTTTTCACATTTTTTTAGTACATGGTAAAATGAATGATGTCATTTAAAACTTGTCCCACAAAAAAACATACCCTCATATGACTATGTTAAAGGGGTGGGAAAAATGCAAATGTAAAAATGGAAATTGGCTATGGAGGCAAGGACACTATTAAGACCCTATTTACATAAAATCTAAAAAAAAATTGGCAAATTATAAAATTAAAATAAATATTCATCATCAGAATATGGAATTTGAAAGGTGAAGTTTACTACACCTCTGTGACCCGATTAGATTAAAACTATAAAAACCTGTGCAGTGTGTGACTCTATATAGTACAGGAACCTCAAACACGCGGCTCGTGGGCCGCATGCCGCCTACAAGGCTCCATTGTGTGGCCCCTGAAACGATCGCCGCCCGCTCCAGAACAGGGGACAATATTAAAGGATTGGGGATATTGTTACAGGATAGGGGACAATATTACAGGCTGAGGGACATCATTACGGGATGGGGGCCAGAATTACTATAAGGGGCTAATTGTAAAACAATAATAAAGTATTGGGCTCATTGAGGGACAAAGAAAGGAAAACTTTTTTTAAAAACAATATTCAAAATAAAGTATGAAAAAATAACAGAATAATATTTGGCCACTTGAAATGCTGTTTTATGTAAAAACTGAAGTAAAAGAGAAGACCTGTACCATAACCCATATGATAAACACCATTAAAAAGAATAAAAAAAACACGGCAAAAATAAAAGGAAAAATTATGATAAAAAAAAAAATCATATAGTAAAATATTGGCGTCACTGAAAAAGTCATCTTCTGCAAAAAAAAAGCAGCCCGTCATATTCATTTTTTTTCTATGTGCGGCCAATTTACCCTGCTGATTTTGAGACCCCTGATGTAGTATGTCTGTGTGTATCTACCTGAGACTCTCTCGTCTTCTGTCTTCAAGACACCTTTAGCTTTCTTGGGCAATGGCTCTTTTAGTTCTGAACAGTTCAGGATGTGTCTTCTCTTCTTGGCACATTTTCTCTGTTCTTCAACAGTTTGACCCATTTTGAGATTGGAAGACATCTTCTCAGCTGGTTTGGGTGTCATCTTCCTCTTCTTCCTCCCTTGGCACCTCTTCTTAAATGTCTTCCTTTTTTCATCTGATGAGACCAAGATGGCTTCAGTCCTCCTCTTTCTCTTCCTCCATCGTCCTCCGTCTTCATTCACTTGCACAATCGCGCTCAGTTTAGGGTTGGCAGCCATCTCCTCCATCGTCGCCAGTCAATCCAACTGTCACTCTCAACTGTCAACTGCCGTTCAAGTGTAATTATTGCCCTGGCTGCAAGGGCGGTGCTGGTCATGTGACTAATCACTGACCAATAGCATTCTTTGATATCCTCTATAGGCAAATATACCATCTATATGGGATATATTGAACATGTGTCATTCACCATTTATGTTCCTGTATTTATTGGTTCATATACACTCCAATAGTTTTTTTATATCACTTTTGATACTTGAGAAGCTTGTTTTTTTTCTGATGGGGTGGGGATAGAAATAGCAATTATGATAAGAAGTGGCTTTTTATAATTATTTTAATTTATTTTTTCCTTCTGTTTTCCATTTATGTTGCCCATTGTACCCCCCATAGGGTTATAAAAGTGCATGGGGGGGGGGATTTTAATGTTTAGATACATATCTTTATTGCTGATTTCCCCTGTATCTGGAGCCAGCACATGAATACAGTGTGAATACAGTGCTCAGAAAGGCAGAGATGGTAATAATCCATCTCTGCCTTCTCTATGAGGAGTCTAGCCACGTCTGACAGCCGGCTCCTCACTACTGCAGCAGCATGATCTCTGTGCAGCTGCTTTTTCAGAAATTACCTTCTAAAACATCATTGCACAAGTAATATGTGGCCCGGAGCAACATTGTAATTTATTAAACAGTCGTCAAGTAGTTACCTGACTGTACTTTGTATTTTCAGTGAATGGGATAACACAAATGCAGGGTATTTATCAAAAGAGCGGCGCGTCAATCCAGTCACCCATCGGTTCTTCCGTGACGCAATTAAAACAATAAAAAATTCACATATTTGGAATAGCTGCGTTCATAAAAGTCCAATCTATTAAAATATAAAATAAATTAATCTGATTGGTAACTGGTGTAAGGAGAAAAAAGATCATAACTCAAGAATTAAGGGGTTTTTTTGGGCTGCGGCAACATTGCAATAAAGTGTAATAACTGGCTATCAAAACATTGTATCTACCCCAAAAAATAAGCCATCACCCAAGGCCAGATCACGAAAACTAAAAACGTTGCAGGTCTCAAAAAATGGCAACACGAGAAAAATTATTATTTTTTTACATTTTTGAATTTTTTTCACCAGTTAAATAAAAAAAATCTATACATGTCTGGAATCTGCGTACTCATACTGACTTGTAGAATCATATTACCAGGTCAGTTTTACCATATAGTGAACGTGGTAAATAAAAAAATAATTGTGGAATTGCACCTTTATTGCAATTTTAATGCACATGGAATTTTTTTTCCAGAGAATGTTGAACTTGACGGACCTGAGCCTTTATCTTCAACCTACATAACTATGTAACAAAGATATGTATGCCTAGCCATTAAAAATATCCATAATGTATAGTACACTTTGCTTGTATCAGAGCCTGTACTCCCCAGATTCTTCTGTATGAAGTCGTGGCAGAAATGCTGCCCTTGTTGCCTTTTGTCTCAGTAATTTGTCTGGCTTTTAATGACGTAATAGACTGAATATTGCTATATAGATACAAGGTACATCGCTCTATGTTACCTCTTAATTCCATACAAACAGATAAAAATAGTTGCCTAATCTGGTTGTAAAAAAAAAGCGCTAATGTTTCACCGCATAAACAAGTTCTTGAGTTATTTTTCTCTTACAGAAGAGGCAATTGAATCATGATTGCAGGAACAATTTTGCACGATGCAGCTCGGCCTTTGCAGAGCGGAGCATGAGTCAGGCTGTGGGGAATATGCGATTTATTTATTAGTTTTAGCGAATTCTATTGTGCATTATCCTTATCAATGTAATATGTAACACTTTTGAAATAAAAAAAATGAGTCAGCAGTAAAGGCGAGGATAATTTGTTTTTCTCAAATTGCCTCCAGGGAGAAATATTTTAAGGAGAGCTTATGTTATTAGTCCGCTGTCTGCTAGAGGTAGAGCATCCACACTGATAAATGACGCAGTGCGCTCACACAGCTAACAACAGCAGGGACTGCCTGCAAAGTTGTAAGTCTCTGCCCAAGTTATATTCTTTCCTGTTCATACAAAAATGATGCCCAACCTAAGATCTTTCCAAGTTAAAGGGGTTGCTAAGATATTATACCGATGGGGGTCCGACACCCATCACTCCCAGCACTTCAGTCCCACCAATCAGCAATTTTCCTCTTGTGATCTGCAAAAAAAAAAAACAATTCATTTAGCTGGAAACACCACAGCGCCATATACTGTGTAGTGGCCATTCTTGGGTACTGCAGCTCAGATCCCATTCATTTCAATAGGGACTGATCTGAAGACCCAAGAACAGTGACTACTTGGTGAACTGAGCTGTGGTGTTCCTGTACTGAAGACACAGGATCCGTGGTGGCACCAGGTGTTGCCCCCCCACCTGTTAATCACCTGTCAATCTGATACTGGTGACGTTTCCTGTGGATAGGTCCTATTAATATCTGAGTCCTGGACAATCCTTTTATTATAGTAACTAGAAGAAGCAGAAGAGGGGGAGGAAGGGGATGCAGCTGCAGATTTTTTATGCTTTTTTGTAATGTCTATGAAACAGGAGAGGGGAGGTATAGGAGAAATAAACTGCCGAAGATTAAACACATAATTTTGGGTTGTACTACATCTAATCTACAGCTGCCTAAGGAATAGTTGTAATTTTTTTATCAATAGGTGTGTATACAAAAAGACCCCCTAGAATGAGTAGTTAAAGCAATATAACTTTAGAAGGGAAGGGAAGGGAAGCTATGAAGTACTTGTCCAGTGTTGTACAGCATATATAAAAATCAGCAAGGAACCACTGATTTTAACCAACAGTCTATTAAAGGTGTGGATATTAGTATTATCCATGGGAGAAGAGATAGAGTGGAACAAAGAGCAACGGATGTAGATGGATGCGGAGTCCCGCTGAATCCCTTTGCATCCACTGCTCTTTGTACCACTGGGTCTCTTCCGCAATGGGTAAGACTAATTTCCACACTCTCTCTGAATCCCTAAACAGCCCAGCGATCCTTTCGTACACTGGTACAAGTGGATTTTTCCTTTTTCAGCCCAAGAGGGACATCCCACACGTATCCTATTCCAAGCCTGACGAAGGGCGCATCACCCTAAATGTCGCTAGATTTCAGCTTGTGGTACCATTTTTGGGATATGAGTGATAAAAAATAAAAAGCATAAAAAAAGTGTTCCTTCTGGTTCCTATTTTGGTGCTATTCCTCTATACGCTATTGATTTTATGATAAAGGCTCACATAGTGGGGCAAAAAAAGTATTTAAACTGCACATTTTGTATGGCAGCCTTTAGACTTTGAGTTAATAGAAGGTGTGGTCCATCATTTCTTCCTCCTTTTACTATTTGCTTGACTCAAGTTTGGATCACTTCTTTATGGGGAATCTGTCAGCAGGTTTTGCAATCTGAGAACAGCATGATGTAGGGGCAGAGATTCTGATTCCAGCAATGTGTCACTTACTGAGCTGTTTGCTGTAGTTTCAACAAAATCACTGTTTTTTCAGCAGATGAATATTACTAGAGGACTAGTTGTCTTGTGCCATGTAGTCTTCCTGATCTGTCTACCCCCGCCCCCACCACTGATTGGCCACTTTCTGCGTATGCAAAGTGTACACAGAAAGCAGACAATCAGTGGTGTGGGCAGGGTTATACAGGGCTCAGCATTCAGAGCACTGCTAGATCTGCTGCAGAGAAAACGGTGATTTTATCAAAACTGCAGCAAGCAGATCTGCCTTAAATAACAAGTCTTTTTTAAAATTGTTTGTATGAAATCTGCATCCTATCACCAGCTTATTGGGCTGTATAAAGGATTAACCAAGCATCTGGGTATTTCCATGTTAAAAACAGAATTCAAAATAACAAACCATTTAAGATTAGTAAGTTTCCAGATTTCTAGGGGTTTTCTAAGATTTTATAAAAGTTGGTCAAGTAGGGAATGTTAAAAAATTAAGAAAAAACATTACTTAACTGTATACTCACAATCCACTTCTGTGCCTCCATGGGTCCTGCAACAATCACATGCTGTATATTGTTCAATCACTGACCTCAGCGGTGATATTTGCAGGTACGGTACATGGCCAGGGAGGCCACTATAGTGGCACATGTGAATAATGGACGGGAATGACCAACCGGGTCTACTGGAGCAACAGCATTGGACCATTGTGAGGTTTAATGGCTAGTGGTTATTTTTTATAACATTCATTACTTTTGGGCAATTTTTTTTTTCTTTAAATCCCACAAACGCCTTTCAGAATGTGGTAATATCATCTCCGGTCTTCTATAAAATGGGTTCTGCCATCTCAGGCACAGGATTTGCTATGAACGTGCTGCTCACGTTCCACCTCTGGGACCTGCACCTATCCCACTGTCAATGGAGACGTGGCTGCTCATGTATGGCTGTCCCCATTCACTTCAATGGGAGGTATGAAAGTAAACAAGCAATTTGCTCAATTATTTTTGCTACTCCAACAGAAATAGACAAATGGCTTCCATTAGGCAGAGGACTCTGTCCTAGAGATCTGTGTAGTTCTTTACATCTATCAGACATTTTATGGTATGTCCTTTTGATATGTCATAAATCTATGTGATGGGAATACCTTTTAAGTAACTTAGATGCTTCCAAAAAGTTGACTATTCGCATGCTCGGGCACCTTTTCAGTCTCCTCCTGGCTATACTTTTCCCAATGTTATCAATTCAAATGACTGTGATATTAGAAAATCAAAGGGAAAGGCACATTAAGCGTATGTGCAAACAATGGGGCAATTCCTCAAATTTTAATGCCAAAATCCTGGTGTAAAAGTTTTGAAAAGTCTCGAAATGTATCCGCAACTCAGAGCTGTGCCTAAATGTTGCGAGCTCTGGCGTCTTCAGGCCTGTTTCTCCCAGTTGTACCTAAATGGGGGGAGCTAGAGCGGTAGGGGTGACTAGTGACCACTGCTCGCTACGCCACAAATCTTGGGCTGGAATAAGATTTGTGCCGAGGTGCACACAGAGGTGAACGCCTCTTTACGAATCAGGAGAGTCGGACTCCAGCATGCCGATCTTGATGAATCGAGTCTATTGTCTTTTTCAGTCATATTCCTCTTGAAAAAATCCTGAAAAAGCAATAAAAAAGAATGAAAAAATGACTTGCAGTGCATATGTCCAGTTTTTTTAAGCTTCTTTTCACTGCTTCAGGTTTTCAAAGACTTAAAGCTTTTAAAAGAATTCAGCAGTCCATTCTTTTGGCATCTTAAAGGAGCTGTCTGGCCATAGGCTACAAGTCTGCAGTCAGAAGGAATTGGGGAGAGGGGGAGGATTTGAGCTGTTTACATTGGTAACCAGGATGAATCCGTTGCTGTGATTAGAAACCAGTGGGTGCCGAACGTGCTGGTGATTGCAGCTGACAGAGAGAAAAGTTTTTAACTTTTAACTTGATTCAATAAACTTATATATTTTTTATCAAGTAACATCACGCGCTGCGAGGACTCTCCAATGCCGGGAGCAAGTAAGTGATTTGCATACATATGGTCACGTGCAGACTAGATGAGCGAGGCCAGATGAGTCTAGTCTGAATGTGGTCGGAAGTATGCAAATCGCATACTTGCGCTCACATGACTGTTCGCTCACTGTGAGAATCCTCACAGTGCACAGTTTAAGCCCAGACAACCCCTTTAAGCTGGTAAGACGCTCACAAAAGTTAAAAAAAGAAATGGTGTCAAAGACACCACAAAAGACCTCCGAAAAGATATCTAAAAAGACTCTTCAGGAAAAACACCGCTGACGTGTTCCTGAAGTAACTTTTTGTAGAAAAAAACTATGCGGGTACTCCAGCATCTAACAGACGTTGTGTGCCCATATACTATGATCCTGCAGAGATGGAGACAAAGGAGAGGAATTGTATTATCATCATTTGCTTTCCTCAATGATCATTTACAAAGCCATTTACACAGACCCAGTTGCCTTTTGCGGACATACATATGTATGGGTGTTCTCTCAGGCTGATAATTTGTTTGCACAGTGGTTATGGCAATAGCTGGTTACTAAGTAATAGGCACAATGTTGGTTTTTCCGATATGAAGCGCAATATGCTACGACAAGCTGTTCCCTATCACTAATGATACAGTAATCCCAGGAAACAGACAAGCAAGATGAGCCTGTCACATGTAAAGTCAATACGCAAAAAGCGTCTTCTCAGAGGAACAGAAGAGAGCCTGTAGAGCCACCTATTGGAAGCAGCAATCTTAGAAGTCAATATTGACCCTTTTAAAGAGCTTTTTGCAGAACGAGTTGCACTTTTGAATGAGACCATTGAATTTACCACATAGTGTACTGGAAAATGGAAAGTAAAATTCCAAGTGTGGTGAAATTGCAAAAAAGTGCAGTTCCACAATTGTTTTTTTATTTTTTATTTACCATATTCGCTATATGGTAAAGCAGTCCTGGTAATATGATTCCCCAGGTCAGTACAAGTATGCAGGCACAAAACACAAATGGTTTATTTTTTATTTAAGTGGTGAAAAAAAAAATCAGAAATTTGTATGAAAAAATATTTTTGTATTTGCCATTGTCCAAGACCCGTAACGCTCTCATTTTTCGGGATCTAGGGCTGGGTAAGGGCTTACTTTTTGCGCCCTGAGCTGACGTTTTTACTGATGCTATTTTGGGGTAGATATGTTGTTTTGATCGCTTGTTATTGCATTTTATTGCAATGTTGTGGCGACCAAAAAAACGTAATTCTGGCGTTTTGATTTTTTTTTCTGGTTACGCCGGATTTCTCAAATTTATTTACCTTATATTTTGATAGATCGGTCATTTCTGAATGCATCGATACCAAACGTCTATTTTTTATTTTTTTTAATTGTTTTCTTTTTAATGAAGCATAAGTGGGATGATTTCAACTTCTGTTTTTTATTTTTTTTAAAACTTTTTTTTAAAACTTTTTACTTTATTTAATAGTCCCCTTAGGAGACCTGAGGCAGCGATCATCCAATTGCTTGTGCTATAGATAGCAGGGTTTTAGCCCTGCTCTGCATAGCAAAAATCATGATCTCCTATGAACGATGGCCAAGGCTGGCAATTTTGGTTCTCAAGTCCTCAAACAGTTCTCTTCTCCTCTTTCTGTTCCCCATGCTTAGTGTGGCACACAGACACACAATGCAAAGATTGAGTCAACTTCTCCCCTTTTTATCTGGTTTCATGTGTGAGCTTCATATTGCCCACACCTGTTACTTGCCACAGGTGAGATTGAACGATCATCACAAGCTTGAAACAAAGTTGTTCACCCAGAATTTTAGAAAGGTACTAACAATTTTGTCCGGCCCATTTTTGGGGTTCTGTGTGAAATTATGTCCAATTTGCCTTTCTTTCTGTTTTTTTTTCGTGTTGTTCCAATACACACAAAGGAAATAAGCATGTGTATAACAAAACATGTGTAATTCAATAATTTTGTGGGAGAAATACTTCATTTTCTAAAACAATTTCAAGGGTGCCGACACTTTCGGCCATGACTATTGTAGGGTTGGTACTCACTCGGCTGCGGTTGAGGTAGGCACAGGAAGCGTTTTCATTAAAATATCAAGGCTGGTTTATTTAGACAGCATAAACAGCTCAAGCAAAACACAAAACAGCCTTTTTCCGGCACAAAAAGGTATAACTGAACAAAACTCAAAATAACCAGTCCATATACAGCATGGCCTCAGTCATTTAAACCAAATTCTTTCCTCTGACTCCAGCAAGGTCTCAACAGCACTTGCTCACCTTGCGAAACACACAGAGAAACTGGGACAAACCCAGGTGTCTTAAATCAGGACATTTCAAGACCTGGACTGGAGGTAAGTGAGCAACCGATCCCACCCAGCTCTTTCAGCTGCTCATAAAACCCAGCCCCATAATCCAGGCCCATTAAATACCTCTCAGCACTATGTGTGCTGGAGCCTTCTCTCCGGGTCCTACATCACCGAGGCTTGGTACCTCCAGAACACATACCTCCCGTCCACGGCCTGTCCAGCTGCAACCTTACACTGTATATTTCACAATCTGTATTAAAAATGAGAAATTGAAATCTTTCATTTTTCACACTGGCCACTGTGAATTTTTCAGACTCTAACTTCCTATTTCATTAAACCACACATGTACATTAGCCACAATGGTCAGATTCTATCTTTTGTACAGAAGCATCTAATGAGCGTGTGCAAAGGTCATTGTGAAGGGAGGGGGTTGAAGAAAGCTGTGAAATAACCTATTGTGATTGGTGGATGCTGTTTATAGAGATGTTACCTGTTATTGTAATCCAGCCTCTGATGATAAGGAGCTTGCTGAAAACTCTTCACGTGGCTAGTGGGAAAATTCTAAGATTAAGATTTATTTTTTTTTTAAATAAAGATTGTGATATGAAAATAAAAATTGTCAAAATTTTAAAAAAATACATGTTACACAAAAACCTGATTTAAAGAATAGATTATTTTCAGATGATGGCTTTCCTTTAAAATATCCGTGCTCAAAGCTATTGTGAACTAACGACACATTTCACAGAGCGGCAGCTGAGACATTGATATTGTCTAATCTCTAATTCGTACAATATCTCTAAAAACACAGTGTGATGGTAAGGACCCACAAATGCTATTGTATAGGGATTACTTCTCTGATATACACCGCTCTACCAGAGAAGAAATAAATGTCACATCGTGAAGAAAGAAAAACGTAAATCATTAGTTCTGAAAATCCATGAAGTCTCTGCTGCGCTGACCATGTACTATTCTATTTCATCTGGATCTCCGTCTATGTAAATCTTCTCGCTTACATATCAAATGGTTTTCATCATCTGCCCACACACAGGTACAGGAATGGGTCACGTAAGATATGTGTGATGAATGTGTAATGAGTGCGTGTCTGTGCTGGTATGTATATATAGACATCACAAAACTAAATACTCCCTATTTGAAATCTATGATTTTATGTATCAGGACATAATAAAAAAAACATCTGGTCATTAGAAGATCTTAAAGTTAGGTAAATCCAACATCAGATGAACAACATCACATGATAAATTACCTTGTTTCATTCATTTTAGTGTGTGAAAAATTAAGTACACCCCATGAATCAATAGGAGCAATAACTTGAAGTAATTGCTTTCTGTTTGACTTTATCAGACTCTCACATTAACCTGGAGGAATTTTGACTCACTCTTCTTTACATCGTTGCGTAGGTTCATTGAGGTTTGTGGGCACTCGCTTATGCACAGTTCTCTTAAAGGGGTTGTCTGAGACTTTAACATTGATGGCCTAGCCTTGGATAGGTCATCAATGTTAAAGTTCTGGACAACCCATTTAAGTTCTACAACATTTCAGTAGGGTTAAGGTCTAGACTCTGACTGAGCCATTACATCACCTTGATTCTTTTATTTTTCAGCTATTCTGATATAGATTTATTGCTGCGCCTGGTATCATCGTCCTGCTGAATGACCCAATTTTGGCCAAGCTTCAGCTTTTCAATAGATGGCCTCACATGTAACTCCCCAACCTCCGTACTTGACAATTGGTACGAGATGTTTGACCTTTGAGTTGTGTTTCGTTTTTTGGCAAATGTTATGTAGAGCACTATGGTCCAACGTCTCTACTTTGGTCTCATCTCTCTAAAGGACGTTGTTCAAGAAGTTTTGTGGTTTCTTTAGATGCAACTTTGCACACTTTTTAGCCATGTTCTTTTGAGAAAAAATACTTTCTCTTAGCAAGCAAGCCATACTTGTTCACTCTTTTTCTGATTGTACTGTCCTGAATTTGATCAATTAACATGCTAATGCCTTTAAAGTCTGAGCTGTTGCTCTTGTTTTTTGGGGGGGTTTTGCAGTTAGGCCACGGCCCAACTATCAGTATTTGGTCAGTATTCGGTCAGTATTTTTTTCTCAGGAGTGGGTGATGAATGTAGAATTGGTGACTTGTTTCTATTATACCTTTTCTCTGATTGTTCCTCACCTGGTTTGTCTCCCACTCCTGAGAAAAAATACTGACCAAATACTGATCAAACACTGATAGTGGGGCCATGGCCTTAGTATGAGAATTGCACAGTTTGACTTTTAGGTGAATTTGCTTGGAAATCTACTCTTGGGAATATTGTCAACTGTGTTAAATGTGAATATTCATTCTTAATGTAGAGTGATTTAGCGTTGGCCTTATATCCCTTCCTGGATTGGTGAGCAGCATTAATTGCTTCGGTAAGATCATTACTGATGTCATTCCTCTTTAGCATTGTGTTAATATACCTAAATGCTCCAGATCAGCAAACTGCAAAAACTTCTGCTTTTATATAGGTGGTCACACATACTGATGAACAGTAAATCAAGGATATTTGATTAGCAGCATATGGCTGCTACTTACTATATTAATCCCTATAGCAGCAGTAAGGGTGTACTTAATTCTTCCACACTACTTCTGCCTTTTGACCTATTTTTTTGGTAAATAATTAAGGCTATGTGCCCACGATGCAGAAATGAAGCAGAAAGTTTCTGCAGCATTTCTGCATCTCCCTGGCAGAAAAAACGCATGCAGAATACATGCGGATTCACATGTGTACCCACATGCGTTAACGCATGCGTTTCCGCATGCGGACTGACAAGCACTTTCCAGGCGATAGCATCACTTGGAAAGTGCTTGACAACTAGGTCACACTATATAAATCCATGCAAACAGCATGGATTTATACAGTGTGACCGTAAAAATAAAAAAATAAAGCTATACTTACCCCCGATCCCCCGCCGCGTGTGCTGTCGCGCTCGTCCTGGCTTCTTCCGGGTTGCCGGCATCTCGCGAGACAGCCTGCGGTCACATGACCACGACGTCATCTCAGGTCCTGGAAGGAGAAGCGCTGCAGGGGCCGCCGGACAGGTGAATATAAACTTTTTTATTATTTTATTCTTTTTTTTACAGGTACAATGGTACCCAGGTCTGGATGAGAGTCTTCTCTCCTCCAGACCTGGGTACCATCCGCACATTGAAACGCATATTATCCGCGTGTACAAATGTACTGACACGGATTCTATGCGTCTCAATGCAAGTCAATGGCGGCGCTTCCGCTGCGCTTCCGCAAAATTAATGAACATGCTGCAGATTTATGAGCGCTGCAGAAACGCTGCGGAAAAATCCGCAGCATGGGCATTGACATTGCGGAATGCCATTGGGGACCATGGGGTGCGGATTACCATGCGTTTTTGATGCGTTTCCGCAGCGGAAATTCCGCAGCATAAACGCATGAAAAACGCATCGTGGGCACGCAGCCTTATGGTACATTGTAATTTGTCATGTGTTTGGTATTCATTTAAGTCTTTATTTATCTCATTTAACATCTTCTTATTATTATTATTATTATTATTTATTATTATTATGCCTTGATAGAATTAAAAAAATATGTATTTAGTTTTACACTTGACTGTAGCTTTTAATGTATGTGTTATTAGTATATGAGTGTGGTGTGTTTCTGTGCATATCAAGTTATATGTCTCACAGTTGCCAACACTTCTGGAGATATTTAAGCCCGGCCCCCAACCCTACCTCTCCCGCTCCATGGAACACCCCCCAGCCTTTCATATAACATCCCCAGAAGGGCTGTAATTCCCATGTTTTGCTTGGGGTTCCCATAAAAATTGCTCCTTTTCACCCCGAGTCTTGGTTATCAGTCCAGGACTGTTGGCAATTAAACCAGGACATTTTGCAAGTGTATGCGTTTACATCCAGTAAATAAAAATCATAAACATGCATAAGTGCGCGTATGTGCATTTCACTGTGTATAACTTTATGTTTGTATGTATAAATGTATTTATGTCTGTGCATATTTAGGTATGTATCTATACTTGCATTTGTGTGTTTATGTATATGTGTGTGTTCATGTAGAAAACGTATGTATGTTTGTAGGTTTGTGTGTGTTCATGCATGTAGGTATGTATACTATGTGTCTCTGTGTGCATGTATAAATCCATGTATCATCACACATATGTTTGTATGTATAAGTTGCTGTAAGTGTGTATGTGGGAATTTGTGTTTATGTGTGTATGTATTTAGCTGTGTGTCCTTGTGTGAATGTTTATTGACTCACTCAAATGTCCGTTTTTTTGTTGTATGGCAGCCATCAGTGTGTCACGCTTCATCAATGAGCCAGACGAATGGGAAGGGAAGCCCTGCCACTAAGGAAAGATTAGAGGGACACCGCTGAATCTCGCCCTGTGCAGCCCAGAGCTCCCTGACATCCCTAGACGGGTTCTTTCACCCCATCCGGTGATCGCATTCCTAGCCCTAAGTATGGCCATGGCTAGTGCGCGGGGCAGCAGGAACGCTAGTACTACTCTATAATAGAAACACAAAAGGAAACAGACGAGTAAAAGAAAACAGCAATCACTCTCAGCGCACCCAGACTAAGGAATGGTATATAATGGGAGAGGAAGGGTGAGGCAAACCAAAAGGGAGATAATGAGAAGCAAGGCACCAGACAAACACCCAAACATCAATCTCCGGAGACTACTCCTAAACGACTTCTCTTTCCACAGCTCCAAACCAATTCCAAACTATAGCAAGCTATCACTGGCAACTACCCAAGCTAAGAAGTGAGTACTTATACCAGAAGGGAGTGGAGAAAATCAGAACAGCTGAAATAACTCAGGACTGAAAGCTTTAGGAGACAAGCAGGAGTGTTTAAGCCTTGCAATCAGCATAAAAGGGAAATCTGCATAGCTAATTGGAAAGCAAAGCAGATCCATCCAGAGCAGGTGTGTGTGTGTGTGTGTGTGTGCGTGTGTGTGTGTGTGTGTGTGTGTGTGTGTGTGTGTGTGTGTGTAGCCAAACGCTGCGATCTTCTGACTTCTGAAATAGAGGAGACCACTCTCTGTCGCATTATCCCAGTGACACAGTGTTTTTTACAGATAGCACACGTAGCTATAATAGTGAATGGGGCAGTTCACATGTCTGTGATTTGTTATGGACTGAGCGGTCTGCAAAAAATTGCAGAGACATGTGTGATATTAATCTAAGTGTCAGATCAAAATAGGCAATGCAAGTCTATGGGTCTGTGAAAAAATCAAACAGCACTTACTGCTAGATTGGAAAAGATAGACTTTCTTTGTTTCTCATATGAGAAAAACTGAAGAAACTTGGACCAAATTCTCATGGTAAAAACTGACCAAACTCTCACATCCTGATAAAAAACACTGATGAATCTCAGATTGATTTTTTTTTCGTACAAGAAAATCACTGACGGCTAAATGAACTCCAAGTACGTGTTGTATGTACGCGAGTGGGTTTTTTATTTTTGAGTGTTTAAATATGTAAAGATAATGTACAGATACCAGCATGAACACTTCTCTGCCATGTTGATTTAGCTGGTGACACTTTCTGTTCTTGCAGTAAGGCAGCAGAGTGAAGAAATAATCACTTCTGATGTTTTTCATTCCCGAGCAGCGGAGCTTACTCTGCATGTTGATGTCTAAACAGTCAGCAGAATTAATTGAAGAAACTTTACATTCCTTCCAAGGCATAACAACAGCTAAGCTTAAAACAGCAGCCGCCTGAAGACATTAGCTTTGCAGGAATATTGTGTACCGAATCGTTCCTTTAAGGTGCAGATATACGTTATGTGCAACATGTTCCCATTGATATTTTTGAAAGCAGCACACAGACAATGTCTATTAGATTGAATACAAGGATAATGGAAGTGTACAGGTCACAGTAATCGCTGGATTGTTAGAGATATAATTGTGCTTCTCTGTGATGAGATATTGGAGACCACGTGGTTCATATACTGTTCCCACATGGGGGCGCTCTGCTGCCTGTATCTGCCACTGAGGCTGCAGCAGTCACTGTTATTATGTCATTGTGGCTGACAGGGTATTTGGAGCTCGTTCACACGTTCAGTATTCGGTGAGTATTTGTGTTTCAATGATTTTATTGAATTTTAAAGAATATTAAGAGGGAGGAAAGTAAGAGAGGAAGGTTAAGGAAAAAAAGAGGGGGGGAGTAAATATTTATTAAGAAGAAAGAACTAGGAAAAAATAAGGGATAAGGGAGTGGGAAAATTGGAGAATTCAGATTAGAGGACTGGTGGAAATTCAGGTTCAAGTACCTGACGACATGAACTTTAGTTTAAAGTTCCGTTTGGTTACCAGAACTGTACCTGAACTTGAACCAGAACCTGAACCACATTGACAACAATGGTGACCCAAACTTTGGATCTCGAAAAATATTCTCTCTCTCTCTCACAGACTTCCCCCGGAACTTCGAACTTTGCTAGGGACTTCCGGGAGAAGTCTGTGTTCGGCGTTTAGCGCCGGACACTATCTGTCCTTTACAAACCGCCAACTTATAAGTTCGGGTTCGCACATCTCTAATTAAAAATACTGTAAAATACGGACCAAATACTGAAAGTGTGAGTGTGGCCTTATTGTATTGACTTGTACTATTATGTGAGCATTGCTGTTGGCAATTGAAAAAAATCCAGCATCAGAAAAGTCGTCAAAAACATTGTTTTATCATCAAACATTAAAATTCCACAACATTTCTTACCTAACATGCTTTGGACCAGACAGATCTGCAGGACCTGGAAATTAAGTGGGATAAAATGGTGAAAAGAAAACCCCCACAATTCCCCCATTCTTTTTTGGTTGGGTTATTTTTGCTTCATCTTTATGCTCTAAAAATGATTTAGCAATATGATTCTGGAGGTCAGTATCATTACAGTGAAACCAAACTCCTAAAAAAAAATTTTATATTTAAAATATTTCAGAACCTTGTAAAAAAAAACCTTGTAAAAATGTGGTTTGTGTCGCCCTTTTAATCTACCAACGATTGAGTTTAATGAAGGCTTGTTTTTTGCGTTCCGAGTTGTACATGTATTGATACCATATTCTGGAACATATGATGATTGATTTTTATTGAAAAGAAGGTATGATTCAAACTTTTTTATTTTTCATTTTAAAGGTATTTTATACGGCGATAAAAAAAATATTGTACTATATAGTGTAATTGACATTCTGTTATAAAGCCCAGCATAGGAGGACCAAGATGGTATCAACTGGGGTCCTTCAGTAGGCTCTCGGCTGCCATGATAATCCATGATCTAATAGCACAGCTGGTATCTGCCCAGCTCCTGAGCCTGCCCTATACATCCCTTATGTCATCTAGGCCAAAAATATACATCACAGATCATCAAGGGCTAAAAAGGGTTTTCTGTGATTAAAGCATTTGTAGTCTAACCTACAGGTAGGT
This sequence comes from Phyllobates terribilis, assembly GCF_046119375.1. NCBI lineage: Eukaryota > Metazoa > Chordata > Amphibia > Anura > Dendrobatidae > Phyllobates > Phyllobates terribilis. The sequence goes on from NW_027362764.1 coordinate 717,470,843, forward strand.
TTAGGTTAAGGCCAGAAGATGCGGTAGTGACAAGGATTTGTCTTCAGGGCTTGGTCATGTCTCTGTTGGACCCAGTATTTAGGGGAGCCAGAAGGATTGTGAGAATAAAGCGTCACAACGCTAATACACTGTTTGTAATTTACATACCTAGCAAAAGCAAGGCAGGGAGACTCCATTCATGAAGACTGAGGCTTTTTTGTAAAATGCCTTTTAATTGTGAGGATGTGACCTTGAACTATATGGGACACTGTTTCTCCTTGTGGTAATTGGCAAGCTTAGCTCTTAGGCCATGCTATGCTCCATGTATGGGACAAGGGTATGTTCATTAGTTTTCCTCCGAGAGGAGGAGAGCTAATGTGCAGCTACTCTAAAGTTTTTAAAGAGGAACAAGATGTAATAAGTGGCTGCAGAGCGGAATGAAACATTATTTTTAAAAAATGTAATTTTGCTTCTCTGTTTCAGTGATATTAGTAATCAAAGTACATAATGAGTTAAGTCCAAGCTCATGTTATCAGACAGTTTTCACTAGGAGAGCTGATAAAAGGGTTTGCATTGTGACACAGCTAAACTCAGCTGCACTGCTCCTCCCTCCAAACTCGTGTAGGAGGTTAGACCAGGAGATCAGAGCTGTATCAGTACATCACACACTGAGAATCCTTCTCTGAGCTATGGTGGGTGTGTGTTCTTCTTTCCTGCTGCTTGTTTTTGATTGGTCAGCATCAAACAGGGAGAATAAGTATACACCCCCAATGAAAACTGTCAGATAACACCCACTTGAACTTAAAAAGGTTAACTCAATAGGTGCCAAATACTTTGAGTGCTAATATCACTGCAACGGAGAGGCGAAAGAAAAAAAAATGTTTTATTCCTCGCTGCAGCCATTACATTATCAGTTCAACATGAAAAATGTGGTGGAAGGTCCTCTTTGAACCTTGCAACTAAGGGATGGAATGTAGACCAGCAGTGCATATTGCGAGGGATTAGGGTGGGTTCATGCTGAGTTTTTTCAAGAGAAGCAGAAACTCTCCAAAAACCATGAGTTAAAAAAAAACATGAGTTGGAGTTGGAAAGTTTCTTCACCAAAAACTCCTGAAAACAACTCAGTGTGAGCACATCCAAAGTATTTACACGCCAATGCAGCGACCTAGTTTTCTCAGATGAACCCGCTTAAGGAAAACGTCGGCGATCTTTTTCCTATGCTATTAAATATAGAAAGTGGGTAGCTTCACAGTGGAAATTGCCCAAAGAATGAGCATGTCACTTCTTTTAACAGCTTCAAGGTTTCGGAACCGTGAAGCAGTTAAAAAAAAAAGTGACATAAGACGTGCACAGGAGTGTCGTTTTGACATCGCTGAACATTATGTTCATTTTATGGGGTGCTTTGACAGCGATTTTTTTAAGTGGAATTCGCCTGGAAAAGTTGCCACGTGCACATACCCCAGGTTTGATTGATGAAGGGGAATTATCTTTTTAAAGAGTTGACAAAAAAGGGTATTTTGAAACAAGAAGAGGGCTACTTGTGTTCATGGACATCTCTGGTATTGCACTTACAACATATCCCCATTCCAGATATTAATAGTAATAGAGTATAGGGTATGCTTTTTTTTCTTGATCTCTAAACTGGCCTTAGAGTATTTCAAGATGGTCACAAACCGCTGCCCCTTTGTTGTAAATAACAGACCTCTGGATCGTTCTTGATTTTAGAGGATAACATATTCTTTGTCCTGAGAATTGCTGCATTTACTGCTTTCAGCTGGAGGAACTCTCCGCTGCATTCAGCTCCTTATGAAAGAGTAAAAGAATTCCTTTCAGCTTAATGTTGTATTCTGAATGGGTACTTTGAAGAGGGCTCTTGTTTATTCGAGATTTTAACCCGGCAGACATAGCAACCGATGTATTTCTTCAGTGCAAGAAGATAGAAAAGAATAGGGGAGGCTGCCAAATTGCATTGTAAGATGGAGATTGTTATTCTGACTCATACTAAATACAAAAATACTCAAAGATAAACTAGTACAAATGAGGACAATGCTGCTGCTCATGACAACTCGTAAGATTTTGGCGTTCATTTTTGTAAAGGAAGATTGTAAAATAAAAGTAATTTACAAAAACGACCCTGCAATTTGGGTTTGCTGCATTCAAAACAGTACACACATGGGCAGTACAGTAATAGGCTTAGTCCACAGACTGGAGGCCCGTTTCCATTTGAGTCCCCAAAATGGAAATGGCCAACAATGAAGGCGCCTGAAAATTTCTCCTTATTTGTATTTTTTAATTGTGTTCAACATCATTTCATATCAACAGGTGAAAGGGTACATGTCGTCAGAAAATGAAATATGGTTTTTATGTTAAATTTATTTTTTACAAATTCTTAGTAATGTTTTTTTTATATATTTTTCATATCATGATCTGTAGCAAAATTAAAAAAAATCTTGCAATTCTGACAAAGGTCACTGGGGCTATTTTAGAATCTAGATTCCTGTTCTATCAGGAAATATCACAACATGTACATTAGCCACAATGACCGAACTCTGGCCCTATGTTGAAGCATCTAATGTGCATGTGCAAACGTCACCGTGAAGGGAAGAGGAGCATCAACAATTGTGAATGGTGGATCCTGTGTTATCAGCTGTGTATAGAGGTGTATAATGTCATTGAAATCCTGTCTGTGAGGAAAATGAGACTGCTGAAAAGTATTCTGTTAAAAAAAAAAAAAAGGAAGTAAGAGTATAAAACATCCCGATTGGCGAGTGAAAAAATTGCAAGATTTCTAATATTTTAAGACAGAAGAATGTGATATAAAAAATAGCTAAAAATATAATTTACAAAAACCTAAATTTAACAATAGGTAATTTAATGATGACACATTCCCTTTAAAAGGGACCCTATACATCTTATAGGCAATTCGTAGGCCTCAGAACCTACTGTAGGCTTTTACTGCAACTTTTATACCCGCTGTGTCACCTGACTTGCGTTAAATGATTCTATCTCACAACGACGGAGTTAAATATTAAGATTATGTGCTTAAAGAGTTATTCTGACAATAGATTTTTATGGTAGGTTCATATTATATGCTGTAAATATTTTAAAAACTGAGGTTCCGTCTCTGGGACCCCATTTATTGAAAATGTTGACTGATAGCTGGGAAAGGAAGGAGGAGAACACGTGCAGAGAGCATGTAGCTCTTTCATTGTAGGCCAAAGGGAACCTGCCAGCACGTTTTTCTATATGGAAGTAGTAATATGGCGATGTAGGTGAACATTCCACAATAACATTTGCCCGTTATGCTGTAGCGGCGCCTCTTATCTAAACAACACACAAAAGTAGTCTATGGCCCAAATAGAAATTGTCCCTAATATATGTATAAATATAAATTCACATACAGTGAGCTCCCTCTAGTGAAGGTAGAAATAACTATCACTTAAAGGGATTGTCTAGCTTAGAAATTCTGTCATCATTTACCCAGTTATGGGGATGTTCAGGATCCTCCTCTCAGTCTGGAGGATTTCATATTATCTAAACTTTAAGATCCCCTTTAACTTGGCTTTTCTTAATCAACTTAGAGGGATTTTCAATTACCATGAAACTTAAAGGGGTTGTTCGGTAAAAAGAAGTTATCGCCTATCCTTGGGACAGCTAATAACTTGTTTATCGGTGGGGGTACAATAGCTGGGACCCTCATTGATCAGCAGAATGGAGAACTTTTATCTATGTTAGAAATGGAGCAGCCGTGCACATGCTGGACCGCCGCTCCATTTATTCCCTATGGGACTGCTGAGCGCTGCCCTTGGCCTTTTCTGGCATCTCCATGGATAATGAGGGGAGCGGTGGTTGGACACTTTTGTGGGTTGGACACTTTTGTGTCACGCCAGGTGTGAATGCAATACAGGGGGGAAAGGTAAAGGGAGCCCAGACACTAGGGAAAGGGGAAGTGGTGACCTCCTAAAATGGACTAGCGTCACCCTGTCTTACCCTACCGTCCCTATACAGCCTCTGCAGCTGTCGCCGATCACGTGCCTTGCCCTGCTATCCCTGGCGTAAGGCTACAACTGGGGGTGGAAGGAGATGAGCACTAGTCAACCTCCGCTAGCACTCTAAAGACAAAAGGGAAAGACAGCACAGGGGAAATACAGCTTAGCTTTAGAAGAAACTCCAACAGGGCACATGGCCTCAAGACTCCAAAGAGGATGTAATGCTACTTCAGCCAAACTCCAAGTAGGAATGAGTATAACCGGTGACGCTCACCTAGAGAGACCAGGTATATATACACCCAGGCCAGAGGGAGGTAGTCGCTGGGTCCTAAAGACAACCTCCTATCTAGGAAGCTGTCTGCAATGCCAAACATTGAGATCTCTTACAGGCCACTGCAGGGCGACTGTCTGTCACCTCCGACGCACCCGTGACATTTTGTAACTGCAATATAAGTGCCATGAAGGAGATAAAAATTCCCCCTTCTGCTAATCAGTGCAGGTCCCAGCTGTGGAACCCCCATCGATCAGCAAGTTACCACCCATCCTGCAGATAGGCGATAACTTGTTATCACCAGACAACGACTCTGTCAGCGCAATATGACAGTTCAAACCACAGACATTCGGTGCACCCTTGGTGTGGACAAAAAATTTAGCGCCCCTTCCCAACTACTTATTTTCCATCCATCTATGACTCTATAAAGCCAGAACTATCAATCAAACAGAAGGGGGTGAAGATGTAGGAGAAAAGGTGCACCAAAATGTTTGGCCACACCAAGGGTGCACCAAGTGCCTGTACTTTGTTTGAATAGTCCTTCTATGCTGACAGACTCCCTATAATGAATTTAGAGTGTGAGCCCCTTGACGACAAAGACAACAGTGAGAAGCGATAAATGATAATCCCTTTACGAGGCTGTGCAATGTACTTACCCTTACAGGGACTCTGTCAGCACAGAATGACTGTTCAAGCAACGTAGAGACGACCGGTGCACAATGGCGTGGCCAAATATTTAACTATACCTTCCTAGTTACAAATTTTCTATCTGTCTCTGCCTCTAAAGCCAGAGATGTCAATCAAAGATGAGTGGGTGGAAATAGAGGGACAACATGTAGGTGGGAAGGTGTATATAAATGATTGGCCACACCAAGGGTGCACCGAGCACGTGTACTTGGTTTGAACAGTCATTTTGTGCTGGCAGAGTTCCTTTAAAAAGTATCAGGATATAAATAAATTGTGAGCATTATGGCTGTTTTTATTATTGAGTATAATGAATATTGTTTCTAGGTTTTGTGTATAGGTTTGAACAGCCATTATCTCAATAGTGCAGGGTGTGCAGCATCTGTGATGTAAAACTATCAGTAAGGCTGTGGGTCCACGATGCGTTTTTTAAACGTTTCCGCAGCGGCAAAAACGCTGCAGAAACGCTTAAAAAATGCATGGTAGAAGGCCTGCCATGGTCCCCAATGTGCACATGCTGCGGAAATTTCCACTGCGGGTTATCATTGCAGAAAAAAACGCAGCACTACCAATTATTTTGCGGAAGTGCTGCGTTTTCGCCGCCATTGACTTGCATTGAAATGCATGGATTCCGCATCACTGGATCTGTACATGCGCATTCCATGCGTTTCAATGTGCGGATGGTACCCGGGTCACTCTCCTCCGGACCCAGGTACCACAGAACCTGTAAAAAAAGAATAAAATAAAAAATAAATATTATATTTACCTTCTGATGGCCCCCGCTGCACTCGTCTTCCCTTGCCGGCAGCTCGTGATGGACTGAAGGACCTGTGCTGACGTCATAGTCATGTGACGGCAGGTCCTTCAGTGTAGTGCACCGCGAGCTGCCGGCAAGGGAGAACGGAGTGAAGCAGGACACCGGGGGCCATCGGAAGGTAAGTATAGATTTATTTTTTTATTTTTAAACATTCTTTCGGTCACAGTATATAAATCCATGCCGGTTGCATGGATTTATATAGTGTGACCAAGTTGACAAGCACTTTCGAAGTGATGCTAAAATCGCTTGGAAAGTGCTTGACAACTCGCATGCGGAAATACATGTGAAGAACGCTTCACATCCGCATGTCCCTGGCAGGAAAACGCATGTACAATCCGCATGTACAATCCGCATGTACAATCCGCATGTACAATCCGCATGCGTTTTTTCTGCCAGGGAGATGCAGAAACGCTCAGGAAAAAATCCGGAGCATTTCTGCATTGTGGGCACAAAGCCTAAGAAGCGTCTGTTGCTCCCACTGGACACGTATTACACCTTGTTATACAAGACACAGGAGGAACCTAACACTGATTTCATTTGTCAAGCTGAACAGATGATGAGCATTTCACCCTGAGATAGAGAATATCAGGTATCAGCTGAACATGTCAGGAGACTCAGGACCAAGCAAAGCAGAGGAATATACAACCTCTATACTTTGCCTCTGGGTTAGAGATTTTTTTTATCACCATTACGCCATATGCAAAATCGTTTGGGCTTGATTCAGAAAAAAAAGATGATTTTTTTTTCATCAATCAATGACATCTACATGCAATCAGCATGTCCGTTCTGTACATCCTTATGGCATCTGTTTTTTACATGAACAGTTTAATATATAACAAAAGGCTAAATACAAGTTCCTAAGTTAATTATTGAAATGGATCAGTAAATATAAATCCATGACATATGGATGGTAAGTCGTACAGTAGTGTTCAAAATAATAGCCGTCCAATATGACTAACCAGGTTAATTACTGTTTTTGGTATAAATTATATTACCACGTCAAGCAATTTACCAGTTGGTGCCGTAGATTCTAAGAAAACCACCAGACTCAGCATTCATGATCTGCTGGTTCTTGAGTCTGTGTATTTGAATAATTAATTGAAAGGGGCTGTGTTCAAAATAATAGCAGTGAGGAGTTCAATTAGTGAGGTCAATCATTCTGTGAAGAAACAGGGGTGAATAGGTGGCCCTTATGTAAGGGTGAACCCAGCACATGTTGTCCATGCATTTCTCCTTGAAAGTCTGAGAAATATGGGTCGTTCGAGACATTATTCAGAAGAACAGCGTACTTTGATTAAAAAGTTGTTTGGCGAGGGGAAAACTTATAAAGAAGTGCAGACAATGAGTTCAGCTAAAATGATCTCCAATGCTTTAAAATGGAAAGCAAAACCAGAGAGACGTGGAAGAAAACAGAAGACTACCATTCAAATTGTTCGAAGAATTGCTAGAGTGGCAAAGGCTCAGCCAATGATGAGCTCCAGGATGATCACAGACAGTCTCAAGTTACCTGTAAGTACTGTGACAGTTAGAAGACGCCTGTGTGAAGATAATCTCTTAGCAAGAAGTCCCCACAAAATCCCACTGTTAAAAAAAAGACATGTACTGAAGCGGATACAATTTGCCAAAGAACACATCAACTGGCCTAAAGAGAAATAGAGAAACAATTTGTGGACTGATGAAAGTAAAATTTTTCTTTTTGGGTCCAAGGGCCACAGACAGTTCATCAGACGACCCCCAAACTCTGCATTCAAGCCACAGTACACTCTGAAGACAGTGAAGCAAGGTAGTGCAAGCATCATGATATGGGCATGTTTCTCTTACTATGGTGCCGGACCTATTTACCGCATACCAGGGATCATGGACCAGTTTGCATATATTAAAATACTTGAAGAGGTCATGTTGCCTTACGCTGAAGAGGATATGCCCTTGAAATGGTTGTTTCAACAAGACAACGACCCTAAACACCAGTAAACGAGCAAAATCTTGGTTCCAGTCCAACAAAATTGAGGTTATGGAGTGGCCAGCCCAATCCCCGGACCTTAATCCAATAGAACACTTGTGGGGTGACATCAAAAATGCCATTTCGGAGGCAAAGACAAAAAAATTGTGGGATGTAGTCAAAGCAACCTGGGCTGGAATAACAGTTGACAGGTGCCAGAAGTTGGTTGACTCTATGCAACATAGATGTGAAGCAGTTCTAAAACACTGTGGTTATACAACTAAATATTAGGTTAGTGATTCACAGGAAAGCTAAATCCTCAAAGAAAAGAGTACATATTGTTAGTTTGTAAAGACAAATGCAGACAATGCTATTTTTTAGAACAGCCTGATGTTCATTTTTTGTTATTTTCTGTAAAGTAGTTAAAAATTCTATACATTTCTCTTCATGTTATGAATTAGAAAACAGTGCATGGAAATAAAAACTAGTATAAAGATTTTGTGCTTGACTCATGTTTTTTGACCACACTGCTTTATTTTGAACACTACTGTACGTAATTCATTTTTTTGCACACCCATCAATTTACAATGGACAAGTGTGTTTTGAAATACGGGTTAAAGTAGTGCATACTGCAATTTTTTTTTCTTTAGACAACGTCCATCAGTCTGTGCGTAAAAACGTTCATGCGAACTATTACATTGGTCCTTGTGCAGTCTGCATGCTATCCATTGTGCATACGGACACCAAACAGACAAATAATAACTCTTCTTATTAATTTCTATAGGAAATCCACTTTGCACATGTAGAGTTTTGAGGGTTTTTTTTTAATCCTGAACAGGTGTTGAAAAAATACCTGGGAAGAAAAAGTTAGTGCATGTCACTTCTTTGCTAGACAAACCAGATCTCACACTTTGCACTGATGAGGGGCAGCACCTCAAAACACTGTGTCTGCAAATTGAGATACTGGTTTGGTTTTTATCCTAAGTCATGTGACAAGGCTCTTTAGAGCAGGGTACCCCAACTCCAGTCCTCAAGGCCCACCAACAGGTCATGTTTTCAGGATTTCCTTAGTATTACACAGGTGATTATTCCATCACCTGCACAGGCAATAATTCCATCACCTGTGCAATACTAAGGAAATCCTGAAAACATGACCTGTTGGTGGGCCTTGAGGACTGGAGTTGGGGAACCCTGCTTTAGAGGGTCGATATTGACTTTTAGGATTGCTACTTCCAATAGGTGGCGCTAGACTTCTAGTCTAGTCTAGACTTTCTCTCTGAAGAGGCAATTTGCATACTTCTTTCAAGGAATCCTTTCCTAACTAGGCAATGTCCAATGAAAAGGCTGAAAGAGAACGCTTCAGGAACAAAAAACTTCCAAAACCTCTTGGACATGTGTACACATCATCTTCTTCAGGCAGATTCCGCCCCATAAAGTGAACTTAATTCACAGCAATGTCAAAACTGTTTAGAAACCTTGAAGTGGTTAAAAGAAGTGACCTGTCCATTCTTTAGGAAGCTTCTGCTCTGAAGCTGCCCACTCTTTATACTGCATAGAGTAAAAGACGCCAGCAGTAAAAAGGACTGCAAAAATGTGGGAAAAGCCGCTTCAGGACAAATGACTGCCGGCATTTTCCTGAAGTGGCTGGTGAGTGCGCTGGCATCTAAAACCCCGGGTAATCAATTGAGTTTTTCAAGCAGAAGACGCTTCAGGAAACTTTGACAGTTTATTTTTCTGAAACGTCATTTTTCCAATTATTCCCTGAGCATTTTTCCAATGGTTTTTGTGGACGCCGGCTTTTGGGGAGGTTTTCCCATGGATTTTATTATGTCTTTTTACTGTCATTGTTATAACAATAATGTCATAATGGAGAAACAGCTAGTGTTTCTTTTTAAGCAAAAACTATGGAAAACGCTCCAAAAGCTGTTTGCACATTTTTGAGCTTTTCCCATTGACTTGTATTTTAGTACACAGAACATCTTCAAAGTGGAAAACTCCAGAAGAATGGACATTTCACTTCTTTTAACTGCTTGGCGGTTTTAGGATCTTGAAGTGGTGAAAAAAAGTTTAAAGGCCTTGTGAGCATTTTCCGATAGGATTTTCATCTGCCTGAATATGACGTTGTGTGCACATCTTCTAACCAGTATGGTCTATAGCAGCGGCTTAGCACAGGTCTATTGACCTGACCGGTCTGACGGAGACGGCCCCTTGGCTTTCTCTATATTCTGGCCTTACAAATCGAACATTCATTTACTTTATGTTTCTTTTTAGATGATAAAACTCTATCTACACAGTAAGCAGAACATGCCCCATATATAAAAGAAGATGTTGTAAATTAAGAATATTTTAGACTGCAGAATTTACAAAGCAGCAATAAAGTAATAAACCTGGTTCCACTGGGTTTAATGTGCAACGTGCATTTTATTTCCATTAACTTAGGCTTGAAGGCCATTACTATCACGCTGGCTCAGAACAGCAGGGTTCAGCCGGTTAATGTTCCTAAGCAACGAGCAGAAGTATATATAGTTGTCAGATCATACTCCAAGCCAGGCATAATGTGAAATGGGGGCTATTGTCAGTATGCCGCAAGGCAAAGCCAATTATTTGAAACAGTGAATTACATTCTTTATGCTGCTGTTCTACTGCTCCTTCTTCAGTCCTATCTGGGGCTTCTATCGTCAGCCTTATGTCCAGAACACGCTAAAAGTTCACTTTAACAAGCAGATAATTGTTTACAGGATGAACATGCTTTAAAAGCCACCGAGGACCAAGGTGCGAGGGAGACTAGTGGACAGGCGACTCCCTGACGGCTTCTCCCCGCCCACTGCCCTGGAGTGACAGGTCTTTCCCTAGACACTCATGCAAGTAGAGACCTGTCACTCAAAATGAGTGGGTGGGGAGAAGCTGCTGGGGACCAGACTGTCCAACAAGTCTCCCGTGCGGCTCAGTCCTTGGCAGTTTTTAAAGTATGTTTTTCTCTGAAATGCCGCAGCGTTCATACCTGGCTGGAATGGTGCAGCCAGATCGGGCAACATATATCAGCTGTCAGGTACCCTTTAAGTACTTTTGTAGAATGTATGCCTAGATTTTACAGTCAATCTAAGGCCATGTTCACATGGTCAGTATGTGGTCAACTTAAAACCAGAAGTGGGTGAAAAATACAGAAGTGGTGACGTGTCTTTATTATACTTTTCCTCTGATAGTTCCACTCCTGATTTTGGTTTACAAATACTGATGGAAAATACTGAACGTGTGAACAAGGCCAAAGGTCAGGACACACTTCTCAGTCAAGCAACAACAGGAAAGGCTCCCAGCGAATCAGGTTGTTTCATATCATTAACTGACCAAACTACAGTGGGGTCAACTTTGTGCCAAGGAGGAATTGCTTGGGCAATCTATTAAAAAAATCTGTAAATTAATAATAATTAATTCTCATAATAAATTAATTGGATTATTGTATTTGCAATGCATATCAGTTACTTAATATCATTTATTGTAATTGTCATAATTAGTAACAGTATAGTAGAAAATAATTCCATATATATAAATATATATATAAAAATATAATTATATAATATATCTATTATAATGTAATATATTTTAAAATTCCTGACATTAATGGGACCCTATAGGCACCAATGTCCGTCTCCCTGTGGTATGTCTACTATCCTGTCATGCCTTCTAAGTGTGTTTGTTAGGGGAACAGTATATCTTTGTATAATATACTGGATATGATTAATGTCATTGTGTGCACTCCTCAGGCAAATCACTTTGCAGTGTTTTCCGATCATTTTTACTCTGGATTAAGGATAAATAAATAAATAAATAAATAAATAAATACATAAAAGAAAAGACTCATGATGAATGTGGTCAAATAAATAAAAAAATTATGCTTAAAAATATAAATAAAGTTGTTTCCGTAGACTTAGCATAGCTTGTCTGAATACAGTGAAAGACAAGCTTTAGTCACCACGGCCACTAGAGGTCCTCGTTTTCATAAAAAAAAGCTAAATTCCTAAAGCTATAAAAACAAGCCACATGAAAAAATGCTGTAATTGGCTTAACAAATATTTTAATTAAAAAAAAGATAAAATAAATAAGAAAACAATTTGATCTTGTTTTTTTCAAAAATAATGCAATTCTGCAACAATATTTAGGTTACATCGTTGATTCTCAAGCTACGTCTCTCAAGCTGTCCGGTTTTGGTTTTGTCTTGGTGGGGCTAAAAGCTGTTATTTGAGCTACTGACTGATTTATTTTTTTAAATTTTTTTTCCTCTCATAAAGTCATGACAGTTTTTGGGGGGTTATTTTACCATTACACTATTTTTTAATTTTTGATGCTGATTTTCCCTGAAACTGGGACTGACATATAAGACCTAGTTGAAAAAAGTATAAAGCCTCCAAGCATGCACCGCAGAGCTGATGTGGGTTTGCTAAAACCCAGCAGCTACAGAAGCTACCTGGTGATCCTGAGACCATGGGGCACGAAAGTGTCGCCCCATCCTCCTGTGGCCAGTGCAGAGAGAAAATTATGAGAAATACCCTGTAAATCATTCAGTGGTCTGCAAGTAGTTAGAGGCAGTGGACACTTTCGACATATGAAAAAATATTTTTTCATATGTTTATGGTTACTTTTAGTTAATAAAATTGTACTCTTTCATTTTCAGGCACAAGTTTTAGAATTTTCTCTAATGGGAGTGCCCCTTTCTGTAATATAGGCTGGATGTGAATTTTGTGTATATCCTGGGTGCTGAGGTTTTCAGTTGCTAATTATAGAATCTGTCTGAGGACATCCACTTAAAAAGGCAACAAAGTTGGAGCTAACCACTCTGGCTACCAGGTCTAATAGGAAGCCCAGCCTTCACTTTTTAACTTTTACACAGGGATTTGACAGGTCTCCTGGCTTGCATCCACGGATTGCTGCTGGTCAGAGGAAAGAATATTCAAAGAGTGTTCAAACTAGGTCAGTAACTAAAGGGATGAAACCAGCTGCAGAATCAGGGGACAAAACTGTAGTCACATGAATAGAGAGAGACGATACCAAGAGGTCAGTCAAAAGCTAGACCACTCATGGTCAAAGTCAAAAGAGATTATGGAGCAAATAAAGTCTGGATCTCGCCAGGTCAGGAATAGGAGAGTCAGCAGATAACCTGCACCACAATGTACAAGGGAAACCAAATAATAACTGGGAATTTCCAGCAGACTCCTGGGAGTTTAAATATAGTGTAATACCGCCCCATAAGCTAGAGAAGCTGGACATTGCATAAACACTGTACCTGGCTGGGTGGCACAACAAGTTACAGCCACATATGTATGTTTAGCTGGACATCGAGTGCACCATCTACTAATGCTAACTCCACCATCATCATCGTCTCCACTTAATAAATGTGGTGGCACCTGGCGACAGACGTCCCAATAAGGATTTAACACTAATATATTATCAAGGCTGTGACGCTACAGCGTAAAATCTTAATTATGCCAGACATACTTTCTGATGGCAAGAGCAGCACACCTTTATTTTTATGTTGACTCTTTAATCTGTGATCTTCTTTAGTTGATTAACACAGACTATTATTTGTATAAGCCTGAATGTTGTCTGTACTTTGATTCTGAAACAATGATGTTTATTTACAAGAGCCCCTGTGATACAAACTATGTAAATAGATTAGCTAAAACAATGAGTGTTTGCTAGATATGCTAAATATCATTGTAGGGTGTTTGCCAGTCAATCTTGGGGGATGAGCTGTGGTTACTCAAGCCCTGTGGAATAATATCATCCCTAATTCTTAACCTGTGAATGTGTATTTAAAACGGGACATGTGTTTCTGTAGCAGTGAGTCTTGGGACAGAGATTCAGAAAGACTTTAGAAGGAGAATGAGAAACATCCTTCAGAAAAGTAGATTGATTGCATGGCATCCAAAGAGACACAGATTTATATTCTACATGATTCTAGCCCTGACTGGAAAGATTCGGATCTGCTCCATTAACCATCAGAGAGACATGGATACTTTTGGGGTTGCTAGGAGGGACCCACCGGTCGCCTAGGACCCATGGAGACTTTTTAAGTTGCCAGGAGGGACCCACCAGTCGCCTGGCCCCATGGAAACTCTCGGAGAGGCCAGGTTGGGACCCTCGGGTCTCCTGGCCTCTTACCTCGATGGACTGCTAGCTTCCTAAGCTTGCCGCTACCTCCTCTCTGTGGGGGCCTGCCAGAAGCGGGGGGCCACTGGTTGAGGTAGTCGGCCCTGGAAGTCTCCAAAGTCGCAGCTGTTTGATCCCAGGCGGGCGGAGAAGGAAGGGTGAGACTGTGTAATGTTGTACCATCTTGGGCATTTGCAGGGACTGTTCTGTGTGTTTATTGTCCGCTTTGTGGTTCAATAAAGTATTGCCACACTGTTTTACCCTCACCCTGTGTTGTCTGAGTAGCGCTACGCCCACGGAAGATCCTGGGTCTTCACAATGGCTTTCCTCTTTTTCTATAGCGTGTTATCTCTCCACTCACTAAGACAGTAGATGCTTTCCCCCTCTCCACACTGTGGAACTCTGTAAATTCCCTGCCGCTCCCTCCTGCTATCCCTGACACTAACAGAAAGGAGAGGAAAGCAGAGCTGTCAGAAGCAAGTGCCCTGACGGATTTGTAACATTACTGCAAAGCACTCAGCTAGATACACTATTTACAGATAATCTGCAGCAACAAAATGGTAGACAATTTTTAATGAAGACTATTCAAAAAGTTGCATTAAGAAAGCAAATGAACAAAGAAAAAAATACTGTGTACATATAGAATGTAAGCTGTGTTTACATAAAACCAGAGTACCCTTAAAACATTAAAAATTGTCTTAATCTTAATGGGTTGAAAAAAAAATTGAGTAAAAAGAATTTTGCAAAATATTATATAAATCATCATTACATCGCTGATATAGACCTAAAGTGAAAGAGCAGGAGGTGAGGAATCGCTGCATACGCTTGGCTTACGAGGGGTCAATAAGTCCATAGTAAAGCAGCTAATGAGGGGAAGAAAAATTACTATACATGATAAATGACAGGACAGGCTGATAACTGTGTAACCCCGCAAGGTTAGGACAGCATTCAAGGTAAAGAAGATGTCATAGCCATCAATAATCAAGTCAGTTTAATAGAACTCAAATGAGGGACAGAAAAGGACCATTTGTTACCAGATATTATGATAAATCTGTTTTCAAGGTTTGACTTGTTCTGGCAAGACGGCCGCCTGTATACTGGAGGAATAGTGTCACCGCAGTGTAAGATTTATAGCTAGTTACGTGGACACTGACATACACATCTACATAGATACATATACAGCTCTGGCAAAAATTAAGAGACCACTGCACAGTTTTTTAAAAATCCCCATCTCTCCATGTCTGACAGCCATTCCAGTGTCACTTGAATTTCAACCAAAGTCCACCTCACTCTACATAATGAGCTTCTGATTAGGTGATCACCTGAACCATATCTTGTGTAAGGAGGGAAAGTATAAAAAACACTGCTGTGGTCTTCACAATCCTCTTGCATTAGGACAAGCTGGATGGCAAAATAAGTGCTAGTAATAGCCAAAAAGTAATTTGAATGAAAAAGTAAATTTTAACCATGCCAAAGGAGTTGAAAAGAAAAGTCTTGAGTGAGAAAAAAAAGGGCTCAATTCTGGCTTTACTAGCAGAGGGATACAGTGAGCGTCCATCCTTAAAATTTCGAAGATGGCAGTCCATTACAACAAGGTAAAGCAGCAGACATTGGGGACAACAAAGCTACAGACCGGCAGAGGGCGAAAGCGACTCTCCAGCAACCGCAGGATGACATCAAGTGACCTACAAAAGGAATGGCAAATGGCAGCTGGGGTGAAGTACACGGCAAGAACAGTTGCTAACAGTCTCCTAGAGGCCTCAAGTCATGTAAAGCTAGAAAAAAGCCTTTCATTAATGAGAAGCAAAGGAGAGCCAGGATGAAGTTTGCCAAAGACCATAAGGATTGGACCATAGAGGACTGGAGTAAGGTAATCTTCTCTGATGAGTCTAATTTTCAGCTTTGCCCAACACCTGGTCATCTAATGGTTAGACAGAGACCTGGAGAGGCATACAAGCTACATTGTCTGCACCCACTGTGAAATTTGGTGGAGGATTGGTGATGATCTGGGGATGCTTCAGCAAGGCTGTAATTGGGTAGGTTAATCTTTGTAAAGGACGTATGAATCAAGCCGCATACAAGGTTATCCTTGAAAAACACTTGCTTCCTTCTGCTCAGGCAATGTTCCCCAACTCCGAGGACTGGTTTTACCAGCAAGACAATGCCCCATGCCACACAGCTAGGTCAATCAATGTGTGGATGAAGGAGCACCACATCAAGACCCTGTAATGGCCAGTCCAATCTCCAGACCTGAACCCCATTGAAAACCTCTGGAATGTAATCAAGAGGAAGATGGATAGTCACAAGCCATCAAACAAAGAAGAACTGCTTAAACTTTTGTGCCAAAAGTGGCATAAGGTCAACCAAAAGCAGTGTGAAAGACTGGTGGAAAGCAGCCAAGACGCATGAAAGCTGTGATTAAAAATCATGGTCATTCCACCAAATATTGATTTGTGAACTATTCCTGAGTTAAAACATGAGTATTGTTGTTTCTAAATGAATAAGAACTTGTTTTCTTTGAATTATTTGAGGTCTGAAAGCACTGTATCTTTATTATTATTTTGCCGATTTCTCATTTGCTGCAAATAAATAAAAAAAATTTAGCTTTGAATTTCGGAGACATGTTGTCAGTAGTTTATAGACTAAAACAACAATGTACATTTTACTCAAAAATATACCTATAAAGAGAAAAATCTGAGAAAATGAAAATTTTGCAGTGGTCTCTTAATTTTTGCCAGAGCTGTATATTCAGTCAGTGACTAATGGGGAAAGCAAATACTCAATCTAATCTTCCAAGAAACACAGGTAGGATTACATAAGCGTAGTCAACGGTCGGACTCGATCATGAAGTCCTAACTGGAGATAACAAAACTAAAGTTGGCTAAAATGACAATTTTGTAAATAATGCATCTACTTTCTGCCAAATGTGAATGCGAGAAACTTCAGTACTTGGCAGAGGTCACCAAAGAATGTACATTGCTTATATCTGGCAGCTTTCGGAGCAAAAGGATGGTGTAAAATTGACTGAAATCCCTAAATGGTTAATGCAATATTTTTTCTTACACCCCTTAAATTAAAGGGATTCTTGGGTGTTGCAGCTCAGCTCTCACTGAACGGAAGGTGAGCTAAGCCCCTACACCGTGAACGGAGGTGTGGCGTATATCGCTTACTTCCGCCCGTCACAGGATGTGCAATCAGTTGATCGTGGGGGTTCTGGGTATTGGACACACACTAATCTCAAAGTTCATCAATGTATTAATCACGGACAACTCCTTTAAGATTCCACTTTCACAAGAGTGAGACTAGGGTCACACAACCATATTTTCTCTCATCCGAGAAATTGGTCCGATTATGCTAATCACACTCTGATCAAAGTTTGATCAGAGTGTGATCAGATTTTCTCGGATGGGGAGATGAAAAAAAATTCTCCATCTTCTCCATTCTATCATTCTGTGAAAAATCGGACCGCACTCAAATGTCATCCGAGTGCAGACCGATTTTTGTTGACGGACCCAATGACTTGCATGGCCGAGTGCGACCTGATTTACAGATGCAAATCGTGCATGCTGTGATTTTTTTTTTCCTCTAACCAAGTCTGCCATGTTGCACGGCTTCATAGAATAACATTGGTCCGAGTGTGATCCGATGTTTTTTCAGATCGCACTCGGACCAAAAATACAGTCGTCTGCTTGAGCCCTTATGCTGATAATTCAACCTTGCTCACAGGTACGTGTTCCAGGTCTCCTACCTAGCATTGTCAGCTGTTTTTCGGGGTCAAAACGTTTGACAGACTCACTTTAATAAGAGAGGTCACTGAAAATGTGGCAGATTGGATCAAGCTGACGGGAAGATGACAGTAACTCAAGTAAACTAGGCTTTACAACAGGCATGCTGAAGAGCAACTCTGAACAGGCTGCATGTCAAATCATGAGCTACAGCAGAAGGAGACTAAACCTGTCCCTCTCCAACCACCGAAGAGCAACAAACTGATGCCCAATAGTGCCCATAAGGTTAGACACAGTAGAATACTGATAATTAAATAATTATTAAGCAAGATCATCATGCTAGTATCATAATCTTAAGCATGTGATACTATCATGGATATAATTCTTGAAGAAATTACCACTGCATACTGATCAAAAGGAAAATGGAGTGCAGACTTCATATACAGTAGGTACGGAAAGTATTCAGACCCCTTTAAATTTTTCACTCTTTGTTTCATTGCAGCCATTTAGTAAATTCTAAAAAGTTATTTTTTTATCATCTAATAACACTGTGCACCCCATCTTGACTGAATAAAACCAGAAATGTAGAAATTTTGGCAAATTTATTAAAAAAAAAAAAATGAAATATCACATGGTCATAAGTATTCAGCCCCCTTGCTCAGTATTGAGTAGAAGCACCCTTTTGAGCTAGTACAGCCATGAGTCTTCTTGGGAATGATGCAGCAAGTTTTTCACACCTGGATTTGGGGGTCCTCTGCCATTCTTCCTTGCAGATCCTCTCCAGTTCCGTCAGGTTGGATGGTGAACGTTGGCGGACAGCCATTTTCAGGTCTCTCCAGAGATGCTCAATCGGGTTTAGGTCAGGGCTCTGGCTGGGCCAGTCAAGAATGGTCACAGAGTTGTTCTGAAGCCACTCCTTTGTTATTTTAGTTGTGTGCTTAGGGTCATTGTCTTGTTGGAAGGTGAAACTTCAGCCAAGTCTGAGGTCCAGTGCACTCTGGAAGCGGTTTTCATCCAGGATATCTCTGTACTTGGCCACATTCATGTTTCCTTCAATAGCAACCAGTCGTCCTGTCCCTGCAGCTGAAAAACACCCCCATAGCATGATGCTGCCACCACCATGTTTCACTGTTGGGATTGTATTGGGCAGGTGATGAGCAGTGCCTGGTTGTCTCCACACATACCGCTTAGAATTATCACCAAAAAGTTCTACCTTTGTCTCATTAGAGCAGAGAATCTTATTTCTCATAGTCTGGGAGTACTTCATGTGTTTTTGAGCAAACTCTACGCGGGCTTTCATATGTCTTGCACTGAGGAGAGGCTTCTGTTGGGCCACTCTGCCATAAAGACCCGACTGGTGGAGGGCTGCAGTGATAGTTGACTTTGTGGAACTTTCTCCAATCTCCCTATTGCATCTCTGGAGCTCAGCCACAGTGATCTTGGGGTTCTTTTTTACCTCTCTCACCTAGGCTCTTCTCCCAAGATTGCTCAGTTTGGCTGGACGGCCAGGTCTAGGAAGACTTCTAGTGGTCCCAAACTTCTTCCATTTAAGGATTATGGAGGCCGCTGTGCTCTTAGGAACCTTGAGTAATGCAGACATTCTTTTGTAACCATGGCCAGATCTGTGCCTTGCCACAATTCTGTCTCTGAGATCCTTGGGCAGTTCCTTTGTGCTCATGATTCTCATTTGGTCTGACATGCACTGTGAGCTGTGAGGTCTTATATAGACAGGTATGTGCCTTTCCAAATCAAGTCCTATCAGTTTAATTAAACACAGCTGGACTCCAGTGAAGGAGTAGAACCATCTCAAGGAGGATCACAAGGAAATGGACAGCATGTGACTTAAATATGAGTGTCTGAGCAAAGGTTCTGAATACTTTCTAAACATTTCTACATTTCTGGTTTTTTTTCAGTCAAGATGGGGTGCAGAGTGTACTTTAATGAGAAAAAAATGAACTTTTTAGAATTTACCAAATGGCTGCAATGAAACAAAGAGTGAAAAATTTAAAGGGGTCTGAATACTTTCTGTACCCACTGTATTTAATACTTAATTAAACTTTATTGATTAATGAAAATTCATACATAAATACATAACTACACAAAACACATAAAACAGAGGTAGATATAAAGAGGATAAAAGGTCACCCAAGGAACAAAGCAGGTAAGTATGGGGTTTTAATGAAATTAATGCACAGCCCCAAATATGGAATATTTCCAAAATAGAAATATAATTCAAGGGAGCCACTAAGAAAATGAAACCCCTTACTTACTTAAGACTAAAATATTTTGTAAGTATAGATAGAATTGCCTGCCTCTAAATCATCTAGAAGACACAGATAGTAATGCTCCCCTGTGAATGTTATAGGCACAGACAGTGCTGCTTCCCTGTCTATCCCTTTACATGATATGGGCTCAGAGGGTAAACACAGTATTGATTCATTCACCATGCAGGGACGCCGGCATACTTACCGCCCCGGCCCAACTGCGTGATCCCCGGCGTGTTCCCTGCTTCCTGGATTGTGTGTTCGCACCGCCTCTACCCATGACGCACCTACAGCGCATTCGCACTCCCCTGCTCTTAAAGAGGCAGAGCGAGTAAATAGTAAATGACCTCAGCCTATAGCTGAGAGACATTTAGTATAATTGTGAACCTGCAAGAAGGCTCCCAGCCGAAAGCTGGAAGTCATCTTGTTTAAAAGACTCCCTCCCCCTTAGGGAGTCGCCAAAGCAACAGCATTCATTAGTGTGTAGTTTCCCTACTAGTAAAATGTTAGGTCCCCTGGTCCTTTCATGGCCAATGTCCTGAACTCGAACCACTGGTCCTTGCGAGGCCAGTGTCCTGAACCTACTCCCCTGGTCCTTGTGCGGCCAGTGCCTGAACGTGCTCCCCCGTTTGCAGGTGGTGCCTGACTCTTGTCCCCTGGTCCTTGTGTGGCCAGTGCCTGAATGTGCTCCCCTAGTCGTTGTGCGGCCGGAGCCTGAACCTCGTCCATCGATCCATGTTCAGCCAGTCACTGAATCATATCCTAGACTTGTGTGTCAGAACATGTGCTTATCCGAGTAACCCTTGTATCTGGACTGATAAAACCAGTCTCCGAATCAGCCCAGTCTGAACGAGGTCCGGTCCGTGTCAGTGAACCAGAACCCAGTAGCTGCAGTACCAGGGACTGCCTAGGAGTGGTCGCCACCATCACAAGCTCCAGTGAACACCAGGTAGCCGCTTAGCTACACCCCTTCCTAGGCAGACCTGGCTCTGTGGCACAATGGATCCACAAAGACATTTTGTCTTCATTCTGGTAAGGCACAAATAGTTCTGCCTTCCTGTCTCTTCCTATAAAACTAATGGCATATGGTTGTCATAGAAGGACTTCTTTGGACTTCTTCCTTTCTTATGTAGAAAGCTGTTAATTATGATTGGCTCTTAGGGCATATGGACATCATTAAGGGGGTCCAATGCTTAAAACCCCCTCTTTGAACTAGAACGGCAATCAATACAGGTACCACTTAGCACTCCTGCTCTAACAGAAGATGGACCTATTATAATCAGTTGACCACTGAGTGGGCCTCTAAAGGGGTTGTCTGGGACAGCTCCATTAATTTACTATTAGATACATAAGCAATGGGAAATAAACAAATAGTGCTCTATAGTGTAATAACTATGATGGAAGATATTTCATAGATGTCTGTAAAGATGAATAACGCATATTAACTGGATTGTAGAAATCTAGTATAAAAAAATGTCTAACGATAATGATTATCATCCAGGGAACTTTTACTAGGAAGTTTCAACTAGTTGTTATCATGGCCCAAGGGTGGAAGGTTGTGTCTTTAAGGCAAAATGTCTTGTGATAAATTACTGCATGAGAATGGATGAGCAGAACAGCACAGAACAGGCAGTGACTCCAATTTATCTTAATAGGGAGATAAATATGAGCACTTTCAGGGTCATAACGAGGTTAGAAGCTGTCATTGTTATAGATACTGTATATTACCTTATGTTTCTTAAATTTCAGTGTGTTTATTGTATTGGACTGGTTCAATTAGTGATTTATAGGCTCCAGAAAAGGTACATTGGGCCAACTGGTAGACACAGACAGAGTAGTCTAATAGCTCACCATATTGCACAATTCCACCCGCTTTGGAGGTGGTAGTGGCCCCCTTACCTTTTGGTCCCTGTGTGGCTGCACAGGTTGCAACAATGATACGTCCGCCCCAGATTGGGCATATCTACGGTGAGAAGGTCGCTGGTAAAATACCGGAGGGGAGATATTTGTCACTCAGGATGTTAGCCTCAGTGATATGAACCTGGATAAAATGTTCCAGCATACTAAGTGCTGAGAGGGGTTAATCGGCCATATTAAGCGCTGGGTTTTTGTGAAAAGCTGAAGAGTGGGTGGGAGGCTGGTCACCATATCTCCACCCCAGGGTGTGGCCCAGAAGGTAAATGTGGAGCCTTTGGATTCATTCAGTATTCGGTGTGTCTGGAGATGAGTGCTCCAGAGCTGTGCTCGTGTTAAAGAGAACTTAACCTTGTTTTTGTTCCCCTGAGTGGGCAAACCCTGCAGCCGCACTGACTGCACAGACTGTACGGTATGCTATTTTGTTCTTCCTGTTATGCCAGACGGGCCGTGTTTGTTTACCTAATTTTGGACTGGTTTATGCAGCATGAGTTTAACCCCTTAATAACATCTGACGTACTAATACGCGTCTGTGCCCTGGGACTTAAGAGCCAGACCCGTATTAGTACGTCATGGCGATCGCGCGCGCACACAGGCTGTGCGGGCGCGATCGCCACCGGGTGTCAGCTGATTGGCACAGCTGACACCCGGTACTATGTGCAGGGAGCGGTCCTGCACCGCTCCCAGCACATTAACCCCCGCGATGCTGCGATCAAAGTCGATCGCGGCATTGCGGGGGCAAGGGGAGGTGATCGGCGATACTCACCTCCTCTTCCGGCTTCCAGCGCAGTCTGCAAAGGCTTCCCGGGTGTTGCCATGACGACCCGATGTCGTCATGACAACATCCGGGTCACCAGAGAGCAGGAAGATTGCTTGGGCATGCGCAGTGCATCTCCAAGCAATCTTCACACTGTGCACTTCTGACAGCCTTCATGGCATAGGGATGGTGCTTCATTCCTGTGCCATGCAGGCGATCAGAAAAAAAAAAGTGAAAGTCCCAGAGTGGGACAAAGTAATAAAGTGTATAAACTGTGTGAAAGTGGAAAAAAAAAAAAAGTGCAAAAATATTATAAAAAAATAAAAAAATAATACACCAAAAATAAAAATATAATGTACCCATCAATAAATATTATTATAAAAAAAAACAATAAAAGTACACATATTTGGTATCGCTGCGTCCGGAACAGCCTGACCTATAAAACTGTCCCACTAGTTAACCCCTTCAGTGAACACGGTAAAAAAAAAAAAAAAAACGAAGCAAAAAACAATGCTTTATCACCATACCGCCAAACAAAAAGTGGAATAACACGCGATCAAAAAGACGCATATAAATAAAAATGATACCGCTGAAAACGTCATCTCGTCCCGCAAAAAACAAGCCGCCATACAGCTCCATCAACCGAAAAATAAAAAAGTGATAGCTCTCAGAATAAAGCGATGCTAAAAAATATTTTTTTCTATAAAATAGCTTTTATTGTGTATAAGCGCCAAAACATAGAAAAATGATACAAATGTGGTACCGCTGTAAACGTACTGACCCGAAGAATAAAGCTACCTCATCAATTTTACCACACGCGGAACAGAATAAAAAAAAAAAAAAAAAACAATTCCTGAATTGTTGGTTTTTGTTTATTCTGCCTCCCAAAAATCGGAATAGAAAGCGATCAAAAAATGTCACGTGCCTGAAAATGGCACCAATAACAACGTCAATTCATCCCGCAAAAAACGAGCCGTCACATGACTGTCTGCCAAAATCTGGAAAAATTATAGCTCTCAAAATATGGCGATGCAAAAACTAGATTTTACAAAAAATGCCTCTTTTAGTGTGTGACAGATGTCAGTCATAAAAACCCCATATGATTCTGGCATTGCTGTAATCACACCGACCCGAAGAATAAAGTCGTCTAATCACTTATACCGCACAAGGAACGGCGTCAAAAATAAACTCTTGGGTTAGGATTGCGCTAGGGTTGTGGTGGGGCTAGGGTTGTGCTGGGGCTAGGGTTGTGCTGGGGCTAGGGTTGTGCTGGGGCTAGAGTTGTGCTAGGGTTAGGGCTGGGGTTGGGATTTTTTTCAAAAGTAAGAAAAAAAGATGACGATATGGCGACTAGTGTTGAGAGCAAGTGCTCGCTACTTGAGTTTGCATCGGGTGCTCTGGTATGCATTGAGTATCGTGGGTATTTGAGTGACATGCTCGAGTCTCTGCCCCATATGCTTCGCGGCCAAAAAACTTTATTGCCTGCCATGCACGAACGATCCCCGCGTGGTTTTTTTTGGGTGTCTAATAACCGTGAAACATGCGGAGCAGGGACTCGAGCATGTCACTCGAGCACACGCTGTACATGGTGCATACCTGAGTACCCGATGCAAACTCAAGTAGCGAGCACTTGCGCTCAAGATTAATGACAACTTATTCAATATGATGACCTAAACAAATTCTGTGCCGTACCTCTGGGTTCAAAATGTTCACTATACACCTTAATAAAATCCTTGAGGGGTATAGTTTCCAAAATGGGGACACTTGTGGGGGAGCTCCACTGTTTAGGCACATCACGGGCTCTCCAAACGCGACATGGTGTCCGCTAACAAATTGAATGGAAAATCGGCTCAAATTGTTAGCGGACGCCATGTTGCGTTTGGAGAGCCCCTGTGTGCCCAAACATTGGAGCTCCCCCACAAGTGACCCCATTTTGGAAACTAGACCCCCCAAGGCACCTATCTAGATGCATAGTGAGCACTTGGAACCCCCAGGTGCTTCACAAATTGATTCGTAAAAATGAAAAATTGAGCCGACAATTTGTTAGCGGATATCATGTTGCATTTGGAGAGTCCCTGTGTGCCCAAACATTGGAGCTCCCCCACAAGTGACCCCATTTTGGAAACTAGACCCCCCAAGGCACCTATCTAGATGCATAGTGAGCACTTGGAACCCCAGGTGTTTCACAAATTGATTCATAAAAATGAAAAAGTGTTTTTTTTTTCACTTTTTCATTTTTACGAATCAATTTGTGAAGCACCTGGGGGTTCCAAGTGCTCACTATGCATCTAGAAAGGTGCCTTGGGGGGTCTAGTTTCCAAAATGGGGTCACTTGTGGGGGAGCTCCAAAGTTTGGGCACAGAGGGGCTCTCCAAACGCAATGTGGTGTCCGCTAACAATTTGAGCCGATTTTCCATTCAATTTGTTAGCGGATACCATGTTGCATTTAGAGAGTCCCTGTGTGCCCAAACATTGGAGCTCCCCCACAAGTGACCCCATTTTGGAAACTAGACCCCCCAAGGCACCTATCTAGATGCATAGTGAGCACTTGGAACCCCTAGGTGCTTCACAAATTGATTCATAAAAATGAAAAAGTGTTTTTTTTTTCACTTTTTCATTTTTACGAATCAATTTGTGAAGCACCTGGGGGTTCCAAGTGCTCACTATGCATCTAGAAAGGTGCCTTGGGGGGTCTAGTTTCCAAAATAGGGTCACTTGTGGGGGAGCTCCAAACTTTGGGCACAGAGGGGCTCTCCAAACGCAATGTGGTGTCCGCTAACAATTTGAGCCGATTTTCCATTCAATTTGTTAGCGGATACCATGTTGTATTTAGAGAGTCCCTGTGTGTCCAAACATTGGAGCTCCCCCACAAGTGACCCCATTTTGGAAACTAGACCCCCCAAGGCACCTATCTAGATGCATAGTGAGCACTTGGAACCCCTAGGTGCTTCACAAATTGATTCGTAAAAATGAAAAAGTGTTTTTTTTTTCACTTTTTCATTTTTACGAATCAATTTGTGAAGCACCTGGGGGTTCCAAGTGCTCACTATGCATCTAGAAAGGTGACTTGGGGGGTCTAGTTTCCAAAATGGGGTCACTTGTGGGGGAGCTCCAAAGTTTGGGCACACAGGGGCTCTCCAAACACAACATGGCGTCCGCTAATTATTCAAGCAAATTTTACAATCAAAAAGTCAAATGGCGCTCCTTCCATTCCGAGCCCTGCCGTGCGCCCAGTGTTTTTTCCCCAAATATTGGGTATCTGCGTGCCCAGGGGAAATTGCACAACAAATTTTGGGGTCCATTTTTTCTTGTTACCCCTGTGAAAATAAAAAAAATTGGGTCTAAAGTAACATTTTTGTGAAAAAAGTTAAATGTTCATTTTTTTCTTCCACATTCAAAAAATTCCTGTGAAGCACCTGAAGGGTTAATAAAGTTCTTGAATGTGGTTTTGAGCACCTTGAGGGGTGCAGTTTTTAGAATGTTGTCACTTTGGGGTATTTTCTGTCAAAAAGACCTCTCCAAGTGACTTCAAATGTGATGTGGTCCCTAAAAAAATGGTTTTGTAAATTTTGTTGGAAAAATGAGAAATCGCTGGTCAACTTTTAACCCTTATAGCTCCCTAACAAAAAAAAATTTTGGTTCCAAAATTGTGCTGATGTAAAGTAGACATGTGGGAAATGTTATTTATTAACTCTTTTGTGTGACATATCACTCTGATTTCAGGGCTTAAAAATTCAAATTTTGAAAATTGCAAAATTTTCAAAATTTTCGCCAAATTTCCGTTTTTTTCACAAATAAACGCAAGTGATATCGAAGAAATTTTACCACAGTCATGAAGTACAATATGTCACGAAAAAACAGTCTCAGAATCAGGGGGATCCGTTGAAGCGTTCCAGAGTAATTACCTCATAAAGTGACAGTGGTCAGAATTGTAAAAATTGGCCCGGTCATTAACGTGCAAACCACCCGCGGGGTTTAAGGGGTTAATAAACTAGTTGAAAACTTAAACATAAAGTGTTTGTGACTACCTCTTTAAGCAGCTGAGTGAGTCGATCTACCACACTACTAATAATTGAGTGTGGTTCCAATATAAAATTTTACTATAGGTATTGAGGGATGGTACTACAGTTATTACACTTAAATTGTATTCTGGTAGGAAGCAGTTGTTATCTATCCATAATTTAGAGGATAACTTGTAAATCTGTGGGAGTCCAACTGCTGAGACTCCAACTGATCATCAGAAGCATTATACTTAGCTGTCTAGCTAAGAAGCACACAGCTTCACGAATCAGGAGTGTCTGACGACTGGCGTGCACCACGCCAGAAATCTTATACCAGTCCCTGACTGGAGTATCTCTTTTGTAGGAAACACCACAGCTTGTCATGAATAAGAAGAGCATCACGCGCCTGTCATGCCCAAGTTTTACCCAGCCCTGCCTATTCTAGTGTAGCTGGGGAAAATGCCAAAAGTTGCAAAATTTTTGGGCAACTCTGAACTGCACCAAAATTTTGCGACTTTCCAAAGAAATTTACACCAGAACTATGGCGAAATTGCTTTGATGAATCAGGACCATAGAGTATGTACGGAGTGGCAGTCGAGCTTATGCACTTGCATTTGCTCCATGCAAATGTATAACAGGCAACCCCTTTATAATACTGGTTTGCACCATTCATATAATCTAAAGTAAGAAGCTCACCTTAAGTTACAGTTATATGAAAAAGTTTGGGCACCCCTATTAATCTTAAGCTTAATGTTTTATAAAAATTGGTGTTTTTGCAACAGCTATTTCAGTTTGATATATGTAATAACTGTTGGACACAGTAATGTTTCTGCCTTGAAATGAGGTTTATTGTACTAACAGAAAATGTGCAATCTGCATTCAAACAAAATTTGACAGGTGCATAAGTATGGGCACCTCACCAGAAAAGTGACATTAATATTTAGTAGATCCTCCTTTTGCAAAAATAACAGCCTCTAGTCGCTTCCTGTAGCTTTTAATGAGTTCCTGGATCCTGGATGAAGGTATTTTTGACCATTCCTCTTTACAAAACAATTCCAGTTCAGTTAAGTTTGATGGTCGCCGAGCATGGACAGCCCTCTTCAAATGATCCCACAAATGTTCAATGATATTCAGGTCTGGGGACTGGGATGGTCATTCCAGAACATTGTAATTGTTCCTCTGCATGAATGCCTGAGTAGATTTGGAGCGGTGTTTTGGATCATTGTCTTGCTGAAAGATCCATCCCCTGCGTAACTTCAACTTTATCACTGATTCTTCAACATTATTGTCAAGAATCTGCTGATACTGAGTGGAATCCATGCGTCCCTCAACTTTAACAAGATTCCCGGTGCCGGCATTGGCCACACAGCCCCAAAGCATGATGGAACCTCCACCAGATTTTACTGTGGGTAGCAAGTGTTTTTCTTGGAATGCTGTGTTTTTTTGCCGCCATGCATAACGCCTTTTTGTATGACCAAACAACTCAATCTTGGTGTCATCAGTCCACAGGACCTTCTTCCAAAAAGAAATTGGCTTCTCCAAATGTGCTTTTGCATACCTCAGCCGACTCTGTTTGTGGAGTGCTTGCAGAAACGGCTTCTTTCGCATCACTCTCCCATACAGCTTCTCCTTGTGCAAAGTGCGTTGTATAGTTGACCGATGCACAGTGACACCATCTGCAGCAAGTTGATGCTGCAGCTCTCTGGAGGTGGTCTGAGGATTGTCCTTGACTGATCTCACCATTCTTCTTCTCTGCCTTTCTGATGTTTTTCTTGGCCTGCCACTTCTGGCCTTAACAAGAACTGTCCCTGTGTTCTTCCATTTCCTTACTATGTTCCTCACAGTGGAAACTGACAGGCTAAATCTCTGAGACAGCTTTTTGTATCCTTCCCCTGAACAACTATGTTGAATAATCTTTGTTTTCAGATCATTTGACAGTTGTTTTGAGGAGCCCATGATGCCACTCTTCAGAGGAGATTCAAACAGGAGAACAACTTGCAGGTGGCCACTTTAAGTAGCTTTTCTCATGATTGCATACACATGGCTATGCTCAATGAGGTTACAAAACCAAAAAAAGGGCTTTAGTAAGTCAGTAAAAAGTAGGGACATTATAAAGAAAGGCAGGGACAGCATGAGGGAGGACAGTGTGGAGGCCACAGCTCATAAGGAAGGACAGCGTGGCAATTATAGTTCATAGACGGCAGTGTATTGGTGAGGGCAATAAGGGGCCACGTACCATAAGAGGCACAGTGTGGTGGATAATTTGTGCAGGGAGCACAGTAAGGGTCTATTATTCATTCAGGGGCACAGAATGGGAGATACTTATTTTTTAAAGTCATCATTTTGGGATGTGCTGCAGAAAACTGGAAAAGATGGAAATTTGCAGAGCTATCATACTCACATGAATGTTTAATTCATATGATGTTCGCCAACCTATTGTATTCAGTGATACTGGGGACTTACAGTTAGGCAGCAACCTCTCTCTCTCTGGTGGCGTCCACCACGACGCGAGTTTCGTCAACCTCCTTCCTCAGGGGGTGGAGTCATCAGGGAGGTCGGGCGTATTAATTGAAGAAAAAAACAATCACGCATGGAGGTATGTCCTGACCAATGGTAGGCAAGGGGAGCGTGATATGACTCATGTCAAGCCACAATGCCGGGGAGCAGCCATGACGACAGCGTCATGTGACATGCGAAACACGCGACCAGACATCACAGGGAACATGGAGAGGCCGCCGGCATAGAAGGTCCCGGGCACCAGAGCGTGCATGCGTGCCGCCACCACAGGGTAATAGAGGAGAAGGCGTGGTATGACGCATACCGGGCCATGACGCAAGGGACCAACCATGGTGACCGCATCATGTGACCAGCGACCCTGCGGTCATGGGGCACATACAGATACAGCCACCATGGAAGGTCCCGAACACCAGAGCGGTCATGCGCACCGCCTCCAACAGGGTTAGGTACCATATATATGCTGGAATAAAACACAGGATGGTGATCATCAAAGGAATAGACATGTACCTATGTATCCACAAGAAAAAAGATTAATAGTAATAATAAATATGTGTATATATTTCCATAATAAATAGTATTCTATAGAAAAAAATGGAAGTACATATACAATGAGTAAATAATAAAAAAGATAATAAAATTAAAATTGAAACACAACAAATGATTATCATGGTTTGTTGTATCAAATGCACATGTGCGCTCTGGTGTTCACTCTGGTGTTCGATCAGGGCACGAATAAGAAGCACAGAGGGCGAAAACAGAGACGTGGTCAGAAAGTCTGAGATGGGGGTGGGGAACACAAGTTACAAATACAAAGCCAGGGTCAGGAGCAGAAAGCTCAAACAGAACCAGTAAACAAGAAAGGTCAGTAACAGCAGAGTCAAACAATGAGCACCCTGACAGTGAAATTATGAAGCATTGCAACTAGAACCTAAGCTCAGGCAAGGTGTGGAGGGAGGAGTTGTTTAATAAATGCACTGCTAGCAGGGGATAGGCCAGGGAGCAAAACTCTGCAGCACACAGTGCTGCAGAGCCTGGCCGCACCTCCCTATAGCCGGGTGGAGACTCTCCAGCAACAGGAGGATGTAGCAGTGCTGGAAGTGTTGCAGTGTTCAGTCAGATCAGCAAGATGATCAGACACTGGGAGGAGCAGAGCGGTCTGCGCAGTGAGTAGGACTCTAGTCCAATGCATTACTGCCTGTGCTTGTAAAATGCATGATTTCTGGATATGGAATGGACACCCATTTGTTAGCACATGACCCATGACAGTAACTATATTATCCAAATAGTTTAAAAATGCACAATGCATTATATTGGTGTTAAATAGCCACAGCTTTATTTAGCCCCTTAAGGATGGAGCCAATTTTCTTTTTTACTTTTTGCATTTTTCCCTTCTTTTCTTCCAAGAGCCAGAACTTTTTTATTTTTCCGTCAATATAGCTGTGAGTCCTTGTTTTTTGGTGGGACGAGTTGTAATTTTTAATGACACCATACACTTTATCTTATATAAAAAATAAATTAGTTAATTAAAAAAAAATGTTTTTAATGTTTTAAGTGTTTGTTTTTGGTGTTTGGTTTGTGTCGCCATTTTCCGATACCTGTAACATTTTTTATTTTTCTGCTGATTGAACTGTTTGAGAGCTTGTTTTTTCAAATTGGGGCACATGATATTTTATTGCATTGCATTTTTTTTAGACAGGTGAGCTGACCGAAAAAATAGATTTTAGTCTGATGCCAGCACTTACAGAAAAGTAAGTATACAACATTGGAGCCTATGTACAAGGAGGGGGACTAATAACCTGCACACAGCAGGGACAAACTGTAGCATAATCAGTGCATTCTCCATACTGAGTCATCATCCATACAGTATCATACACTCCTGCCTCAAAGTTGCCAACTATCCATAAAATTTATGGGCAGCTTGCAAAAACAAGGTGTTTTTTTCTGCTGTACGATGTCGAGCAGAATAAAACACCATCCGTGATTTTTCCAAAGTCTATACTATGCATGTGGAAGAAGGATAAACTCCTGAATAAAAGTCAGGCTTGAGAGCCTGAGCGATTGCCCTGCCTTTGGTGAAAACACTAGCAATCGGCATGGTGCTTTTCTTTTCATCCTTGCACGGCATCATCTGCTCTTTTTTCAGAGTTAGCTGTCCCCCTAGGCGTCATCGTCCAACTCTGACCAAGACCAGCAGCGACCCGTGTCCTGGGACTCCTGCCCTGCAGCCCACAGCAGCTGCAGGTGAGATAGTACTGTGTTTGGGTGACAGTTGCTAGGAGTAAGTAGTGTAGCCATGCATCTCAATGTGGCATGTGGCAAGTCACTGGCACCTCCGCTAGTATAGCCCTAATCCACAGTAGTGGGCACAGAGCAGGGTACCACTGAACGGAGAGAGATGGGCTTTTTGCAATGTAGTGGGGTAATTTCTCTAGTCAGTGTAGGATGAGCAATCCCCCAGTACCCCAGTAGCATGGTGCAAGCTGTAGGGTGATACTCAAGTCACTTTTCTTTTCGTCTTTTGGTATTTCATAAAAAATTTGCGCCAAAGTCTTCAACAATTTGCATGGGGTTCATGAATTTTGACCAAAATTCAAAATGCTTTTTTTATATTTGCCTTTAACCTTTTTGTGACTTTTTAGTGCAAAAAGTCGAATGTTCCACTAAAATGTTGCAAAATGTGCACAAAAAGTTGGCATCTTTTTAAAAAGTTGCAATTGATGAATCAGATGAAAACTTCTGGAAACCCCAAACCCTGCCCATACTGGCAAACATTTTTTTAAAAAAAAAAAAGCCTTATACACAGCTTATGCAAACACATAGTTCATTGCCCGATAACCTTACCCATCATCTGGGTCCTCTCTTTTTCTGTTTTGCTCCTGTAGAGTGTAAGCTTTTAATGACATTGGGCCCTCTTTCTCTCTAATATAGAGTGTAAGCTCTTATGGTCAGTAGGGCCTTCTCGCTCACTCTCCCATAGAGTGCAAGCTCTTATGATCAGTGGGGTTCTCTCTCTCCTTTAAAGCTCGAAACCACATATAATAAGTTTATTAACCCTTCAGGGGCTTCACCAGAATTAAATCAATTTTAAAGGAAAAAATTAAAATGTTGCTTTAGCCCCAAATTTTGAATTCTCATAAGGGTAACAGGAGAAAATGGACCATACAATTTGTTATGCAATTTCTCCTTAGTACAGGTATACCGCATATATGGTGGAAAACTAGGGAAGGAGCACCATTTCACTTTTCGAACACAAAATTGGCTGGAATAGATAGCAGATGCCATGTCTTGTTTGCAGAGCCCCTGATGTGCCTAAACAGTGGAAACCCCCACAAGTGACTCCATTTTGGAAACTACACTGCTCAATTCATTCATCTAGCTGTGTGGTGAGCACTTTGAACCCACAGGTGCTTCACACAATTTTATAACGTTGAGCCATGAAAATAAAGGATCACATTTTTCCCACATATATGTTGCTTTAGCCCCCAATTTTTTATTTTCACAAGGGTAACAGAAAAAAATGGACCCCAAATTTGTTAAACAATTTCTCCTGGGTACAACAATATCTCATATGTGGTGGAAACTACTGTTTGAGCACACGGCAGAGCTCAGAAGGAAAGGAGCACCATTTGACTTTTGGAGTGCAAAATTGGTTGGAATAGACAGAGGAGGGCATGTCGCATTTGCAGAGCACCTGATGTGCCTAAACAGCAGAAACCCCCCAAAAGTTACCCCATTTTGGAAACTACACCCCTCATAGAATTTATTTAGAGGTGTGGTGAGAACCTTGAACCCAGAAGTGCCTCACAAATTTTTATAACATTGACCCATGAAAATGAAACAATACATTTTTCCCACAAAAATGTTTGTTTTCCCCAAATTTTTCATTTTCACAAAGGTAACAGGAAAAAATGGACCATTCAATGTGTTGTGCAATTTCTCCTGAGTACGCCGATACCCCATATGTGGTGGAAAGCTATTGTTTGGGTGCACAGCAGGGATCAGAAGGGAAGCTGCGCCATTTGACTTTTAGAACGCAAAATTGGCTGGAATAGATAGTGGGCGCCATGTCATGTTTGTAGAGCCCCTGATGTGCCTAAATAGTGGAAACTCCCCATAAGTGACTTCATTTTTGAAAATTACACCCCTCAATAAATTTATCTTGCTGTGTGGTGAGCACCTTGAACCTTTAGGTGCTTCACAGAATTTTCTAACGTTCAGCCATGAAAATAATAAATCACATTTTTCCCACAAAAATGTTGCTTTAGAACCAATTTTTTTTATTTTCACAAGGGAAACAGGAAAAAATGGACCCCAAAATAAGCAATTTCTCCTGAGTGCACCAATACCCCATATGTTGTGGAAAACTACCGGTTCAGCGGACGGCAGTGTTTGGAAGTGAAGGAGCGCCATTTGACTTTTGGAATGCAAAATTGGCTAGAATAAATAGCGCATGCCATGTCGCTGTTTAGCCCCTGATGTGCCTAAATAGTGGAAACCCAGCACAAGTGACTCCATTTTGGAAACTACACACCTCAAGGAAATTATCTAGAGGTGTGGTGAGCAACTTGAACCCACAGGTACATCACAGAATTTTATAACATTGAGCCTTGAAGAGGAAACAATACATTTTTCCCACAAAATTGTTAGTTTTGCCCCAAGTTTTTCATTTTCACAAAGGAGAAAATGAACCACAAAATGCAATTTCTCTTGAGTACGCAGATACCCCATATGTGGGGAAAAACTACTGTTTTGGCACATGGCAGGGCTCAGAAGGGAAGGGGAGCCAATTGACTTTTGGAGCTCAAATTTGACTGGAATAGCTAGCGGATGACATGTCACGTTTGCAGAGCCCCTGAGGTACATAAACAGTGGAAACACCCCACAAGTGACCCCATTTTATAAACTACACCTCTCAAGAAATTCATGTAGGTGAGTAGTGAGCATTTTTAAACCTCTGGCGATACCCAGAATTATATAACATTGGGCTGAGTAAATGGAAAATTGCAATTTTTTCCACTAAAATGTTGCTCTGGTCCAAGTTTTTAATTTTCAAAAGGGATAATAGAAGAAAACGAAAGTTACAATTTGTTATGCAATTTTTCCTGAGTACACCAATACCCCATCAGTGGTCGAAAATTACTTTTGAGACACAGTGCAATATCTGAAGGATAGAGCGCCATATTGAAGTGCAGATTTTTCTTCCTGGGAAGAACATACTAGCACAAAGGTATATAACTATTTATGGTTTTTTTTGAAGTGCAGATTTTGCTGGAATGGTTTGAGGGTGCCATGTCACATTGGCAAAGCCCCTGAGGTGCTAGAACAGCAGAACCCGTTATAAGTGACCCCATTATAAAAACTACAACCCTCAATAAATTCATCTAGGGGTGCAGTCAGCATATTGACACCACATGTGCCTCTCACAATTTTATACCATTGGATAATGAAGACAGAATAATTACATTTTTACCACCAAAATGTTGTTTTAGCCTCAAGTTTTTAATTTTTATAAGAAGATAACCTCAGCACACCAAACGGATAAAATTTGATATTTTTATTTGCAGTCCACAGTAATAAACGTTTCGGTCGGCAAGACCTTCATCAGTGTACCAATTACTGGGAAGAAGGGCAAGGATTTGGAAGGTAAAGTGTCCCAGTGCTGGGATTCCTTAAGTGCCAATAGTGGGGGAGTATTCTGGCGTGAACCGCGGTATCCACCGCTGGTAATGGGCATTCCCAGTGATCATATTGACACCACAGGTGGGTCACAGAATTTTATACCTTTGGGCGGTGAAGAAAAAATTACATTTTTACCACAGAAATTTTGTTTTGGCCCCAGATTTTACATTTTGACATGGGGAAATTGATAAAAATAGCACCTAAAATGTCACACTATTTCTACTGATCTTGGCAATACCCCATATGTAGCTGTACAGTACTGCTTAGCCACATGGTGAGACTTGGAAGGGAAAGAGAGCATATTTAACTCTTGGAGAACAAATTTTCATAGAATAGTTTGCGGACTCCATATACACAGCCCTTAAGTGCTAGAAGAGTAGAATCCCCCTAAAGTGACCCCATTTTGGAAATTACACCACTCTGGGAATTTATCTACAGGTGTAGTGACATGTTTCACTACATGGGTATTTTTCAGAAACAAGCAGCAATGGATGTAGATGAGTGGAAATTGCTATTCTGCCATTGTAGTGTTGTAGTGCCCAGTACATTGTAGTGCCCATACATTGCACCCAGCTCGTGCTTCTGGAGACATGAACCCCATAAATTAAGCTGACTCTTATTGCATCAGAAACATGTGGATGCTAACTACAGTTTAGGCACACTGAGACACAGAATTCGCTGAATTTCTTTTGGGGGGTGAGGAGCCTTTGTGCTCCCAGTAATATGGAAGCCCCCTATATTTCCATTAACAGATGACGGACCTGAGTGGGGATTTTTTTTTTTTGTGGATTGAATTGAAGCTTATATTGGGAACATTTCACATATTTTTTTATCACATTTATCCTGCGCTCTACGCTGAGCACCTACATCGAGATTTTCATCTAAATCTTTGAATGACGTGATTCAGATGACACTCCCGACTGATCCATTCACTATAATAAGGCAGCAAAGTTACTCTGGACCCTGTCTGGCCTCTGTTCAGTGGTGTCCTTCTCAGACATACACAAAACTGTGGCTGACCGCGCTTTATGCACACCTAAAAAGACGGACAATGCCGGATCACAGGGCAGATGGCATCCACAGTGTCTCAATCTGCTTCTTTATAGGGAATCTTCCGACGGGGGTTCCGTCTGACTCACGCATTTTATAGATTTACACGGAAACTCCGGTGTGAGCGGTCAATATACAGTGCAGGATAAATGTGAGCCAAGCCTTACTGCAAACTTTGGGAGGCAGAATAAACAAATCAACAGCTGGTCAAGAATTGGTTTTCTTTATGTTTAACGCCGTTCCTCGTGCGGTATAAATAATAAGTCGACTTTATTCTTCGGGTTGGTGCGATTATAGTGATACCAGATTTATATAGTTTTTTATGTTTGGCTGCTATCACACACTAAAAGATGTTTTGTTTTTTACAAAAAAAAAATTTGCATCACCATATTCTGAGAGCTATAATTTTCTGCCGACAGTGATGTGAGGGCTTGTTTTTTGCGGGACGAGTTGACGTTTTTATTGGTACCATTTTCAGACACATAACATTTTTTGATTACTTTTTCTTCCGATTTTTGGGAGGCAGAATTAACAAAATCAAGCAATTCAGGAATTGTTTTTTAGGTTTTTTTTATACTGTTCACCGTGTGGTAAAAGTGATAGGGCAGCTTTATTCTTCGGGTCAGTACGATTACAGTGATGCCACATTTATTTAATTTTTTTATGTTGTGCTGCTTTTACACAATGCAAACAATTTTTTACAAAAAAATTATTTTTGCATTGTTATATTCTCAAAGGTATTTATTTTTTTATTTCTCCACTGACGCGGCTGTATTGCGGGACAAGATAACGTTTTCAGTGGTACCATTTTTATTTACATTTGACTTTTTGATCGCGTTTTAATCCACTTTTTGTTCGGCGGTATGATAAAAAAAGCATAGTTTTTTACCACTTTTTTTTGGGGGGGGGGTGTTCACTGAAGGGGTTAACTAGTGTGACAGTTTTATAGTTCGGGTTGTTATGGATGCGGCGATACCAAATATGTGTAATTTTTTGTTTATTTTTTACATAAATATGTACAATATTTTTTTCATTTTTTTTTATTTTGTGATTTCAAAATAAAAATTTACAATTCCTTTAAAACTTTTTTTTTTACTTTTTTTACTTAGTCCTTCTATGGGACTTTAACTTTTGTTACTGTGATTGATGGTGTAATGCATTGCAACACATTATACCTGTCAGTACTACACGGACAGAAACCTCTTAGACCATGCTCTCAGCATGGTCTAACATGCTTGTCGTAGCTGACGACCTCGGGTTGGCATGACGACCCTCGCCATGACGTTGCGGAAGGGCGATGATCATAAGGGAGAGGGAGCTCCCTCCATCTCCTAAATGTTGCGATCGATATCAATCGCTGCATTTAGGGAGTTAAATGGCTGGGGGTGGTGCAGGCACCACTCCTGGCCGTGACAGCGGGAGCTCAGCTATCACTTATACCGAGGTCCCGGTGGCGATTACGCGGGCACAACTCCTGTGCCGCACGACCACCATGACATAAGTTTAGGTCATAGGATGTGAACCACTTCCTGACTATGATGTAAACTTGCGTTAAGGGTTAATCAGTGGTATCCTCTCTCTCTTCTCTCCCCCATGTGTATTTTCCAAGCAATTAAAAGCTTTCCAATATTGAGATACACATGAATTTGTTTGCTGCAAATCCAATTAGGGAAAATTCAACGAATTTGAATTTCAAAAGATCCACTCATCTGTGGTTAAAAACAATCGACAACCATTTTACTATTCTAGTTAAATAGGCAAATATGACTAGAATATTATTATTATTATTTGCCTTTTAACCTTTGTATTTTTGATAAGTAACATCTATGTATATACACTGTATACTGTGTACATTTCATGACATTGGTTTGATATGGGGGCATTTATGGGACTCCACATTAGCATCAGTACTGACTGAGAGCTCAACATAATTCATAAAAATTAATAAAAATGCTCAGCAGGTTTGTACTTTTTAAAGCTGATTTATGCACAATAATCTAAGTGTATACTAATTATCAAAGTATGTAAGGCCGGGTTCACACGACCATATAAAAAATCGTTTAGCGTTTCATCCATAAAAGTGGGATGATTGTTTTCTCACTTGTCATCCGTATGCAAAACGTTTTTTACACCAGCAGCCATTAATCATTTACAGGTTCATTTACAGTTTCCTATGTTACAGAATTGTAACGTGTCTGTAAAAATTGGGTTTCTTTAACAGACAACACTCGGAGCAAAAATACAGTAGTGTGAATGAGCCCTTATATGGTGAAAAAATCTCAGTTGTTCCCTGGTTCCTGATGGTGGAAATGTTCTATCTATCTATCTATCTATCTATCTATCTATCTATCTATCTATCTATCTATCTATCTATCTATCTATGTCATATTTATCTATCCATATATCTATCTCATATTTATCTATCTAGTAATAAAATGGAGGCAGCACACCAGTTTGTAAAAAGTGAAAAAAAATGCTATTGAGAAAGGTTCTCAGTCAGAACTGAAGTGTTGCCACCATGGGCCATAAGCTATGTGCACATGGTGTGGTTTTTATGCGTTTTTGATGCGGCAATTCCGCGAGGAATTGGCCTCAAAAACGCATTGTAATCCTTATCCCATGATTTCCTATGAGATTTAGGCAGATCTGTGCATGTAATCAGGATTTTTACTGACTGAATTTAATTTATTTATTATTATTATTTGCCTTTTAACCTTTGTATTATTGATAAGTAAAAAGAAGCAGCATGTCC
This sequence comes from Phyllobates terribilis, assembly GCF_046119375.1. Taxonomy (NCBI): domain Eukaryota; kingdom Metazoa; phylum Chordata; class Amphibia; order Anura; family Dendrobatidae; genus Phyllobates; species Phyllobates terribilis. The sequence goes on from NW_027362764.1 coordinate 717,509,325, forward strand.
ATTATTTTTGCGTTTTTGCCTGCTTTTTCCTATACAATGCATTGGAAAAAAAACATGGCAAATTCGCAGGCAAAAACGCAGAAAAAAACGCATTTAAAAGCAAAATTTCTGCAAGCAACTACTGATTGTGTGCACATAACCTTAATTAGCACTTTTTTTTTTCACTTTCTACAAACTGGTGTGCTGTATCCAATTTTTTCTACTTTATTGAAGGTTTGGTATTGGGAGGAATCAAACCGGGATCGCTGGCTAGTGATGCTTCTAATTTTTTCTTTCTTTCTATCTATCCATCCATCTATCTAACAATCTTTTTTTTTTTGTGTAGTGGTCAATTTCTGTAAAACTTTGGGTCCTTCAGTAATTTCTAGTTAATTTGTACAGAAAAAAAGTGCCCCCCAGGCTGCGCCTCTCGCACCAGTGTCTGTACTACACGTGTCCTCATGGCTCCACCATATGGAGTAACATGCGGTGGCTGCACACAATGGCTGCCCTCATCCTGCTCCTCCTGTCACACTCCTCACAGTCACCATCACACCAGGACTCATGGAGAAGCTGCAGACTTCATATGTACAGTATAACAAAATGACTGTATGAGGTGTCAGCCATGTCTGCAGTGTGACACAGGAGCAGTGAGTGAGGCTGGTACATGAGGTGAATGTTGTCTGAGGTAAAGCTATCCTCTGAGGTAGAAGACACTACACCAATACATGGTGTACACAGTGAATGTGCCCAGTTCTGTGAGGTAATTGCCCCTGTATTAGATTCTCTGAGGATGCAGACTTGCTTCTGCCATTTCTTCTGGTGAGAGACTAGAGGAAGAGGCAGTGAGACAGGAAGTGACATCTCTTCATAAATCCTCACAGTAATCACCATGGACACAGTCAGACTCCTATCACTAAGGCAGGTTTGTCAAACTCAAATATACAAAGGGCCAAAATAAAAAAACTTGGACAAAGTCACGGACCAACCTTGCTATTTATTAACCCCTTTACCCCCGAGGGTGGTTTGCACGTTAATGACCGGGCCAATTTTTACAATTCTGACCACTGTCACTTTATGAGGTAATTACTCTGGAAAGCTTCAGCGGATCCCCCTGATTCTGAGATCCTTTTTTCGTGACATATTGTACTTCATGATTTTGATAAAATTTCTTCGATATCACTTGCGTTTATTTGTGAAAAAAACGGAAATCTGGCGAAAATTTTGAAAATTTTGCAATTTTCAAAATTTGAATTTTTATGCCCTTAAATCAGAGAGATGTCACACAAAATACTTAATAAGTAACATTTCCCACATGTCTACTTTACATCAGCACAATTTTGGAACCAAAATTTTTTTTTGTTAGGGAGCTAAAAGGGTTAAAAGTTGACCAGCGATTTCTCATTTTTCCAACAAAATTTACAAAACCATTTTTTTAGGGACCACATCACATTTGAAGTCACTTTGAGGGGTCTACATGACAGAAAATACCCAAAAGTGACACCATTCTAAAAACTGCACCCCTCAAGGTGCTCAAAACAACATTCAAGAACTTTATTAACCCTTCAGGTGCTTCACAGGAATTTTTGGAATGTGGAAGAAAAAAATGAACATTTAACTTTTTTCACAAAAATGTTACTTTAGACCCAATTTTTTTTATTTTCACAGGGGTAACAAGAAAAAATGGACCCCGAAATTTGTTGTGCAATCTCCCCTGGGCACGCAGATACCCCATATGTTGGGAAAAAACACTGTTTGGGCGCACGGCAGGGCTCGGAAGGGAAGGAGCGCCATTTGACTTTTTGATTGTAAAATTTGCTTGAATAATTAGCGGACGCCATGTTGCGTTTGGAGAGCCCCTGATGTGCCTAAACATTGGAGCCCCCGCACAAGTGACCCCATTTTGGAAACTAGACCCCCCAAGGCACCTATCTAGATGCATAGTGAGCACTTGGAACCCCCAGGTGCTTCACAAATTGATTCGTAAAAATGAAAAAGTATTTTTTTTTCCACTTTTTCATTTTTATGAATCAATTTGTGAAGCACCTGGGGGTTCCAAGTGCTCAGATAGGGGTTGGTTCCTGAGCGTAGGTAGGAGCCCATTGGTTGCTGGTCACCTGGGCTCATGGCTAGAGGGAGGTATAAAAGGTGGGCACCATCTTAGGACAGTGAGACAGTCTGTGCAGAGAGAGGAGAAGACAGGGAGTAGAGGCTCTGTAGGAGCTCTACTACAGAGTGGGCCTAGAGAATGGCCGAGGAGGAGAGTGGAGAGAGAGAGGAGGTGAAGGGGAGCTGTGGTTCCTTCTTAGCCCAGCTCCACGGGAAAGGAGAAGGAGGAACAGAAAAGAGGAGAAGAAGAGACAGAGGAACAGAGGGGCTCAGAAACAAGAAGGTGGAAGGGACCCTAAGAACCCACGAGAATACCGGGTGAAGGGTCAGGCAGATTAAGGGTACCGGATCCCAAGTTGGTGGAGGAGAAACAACCCTCAACCAAAGACCAGAGGCTGTGACCATTTATTGGTGCAGCACCTCATCAAACCTGCTAGGAAGGCACCATAAAGGACAGCGGGGAACAGGGCCCACGTTTACCCGCGCAGATCCGCGGCAGCTGGACAAAAGTGGGTCACTGGTGAGGCAGGCCAGAGGAAGGATTGAAGGGGGTCCTGAGCCATACTTGTGAGCTGCCTGGGAGTTGACCGAGACCCACACCTGGTGGACGCAGCACGGCTCGGGCGGTCACTGCTGACAGAAGTGACCCGGAACAAATGAACTGTGAGTAAAGACCCTGGACTGTAACTTGTTGTCTGTGTGCTCCTTCGCGCCTCCAGCACTACTGGTACTGGGACTCTCACCACCATTGCTCCCACCATTCACTACACTGCCCTGGGGCTGCACTCTTCCCGTGGGGAGTCACACCACCCCAGCTGCACCCACCATCAGCCCCAGCGGTCTGCCCTGCAGCGGCGGTTCCTAATGACCGCAAATCCACGGGTGGCGTAGTCGGACATCACTTAAAACATCTAAAAGACTGCCACTGGTCTGACCACCCTGATCCACGGGACCGGGTCGCCACTACTACCCCCATCGTTCCTCTATTGCCCGGCTCCGAGTGCCCCACGGCCCAGGGGGCGAGTCACATACCCGAGCACCCGATGCAAACTCAAGTAGCGAGCACTTGCGTTCAACACTAGTCGCCATATTGTCATCTTTTTTTCTTACTTTTGAAAAAAATCACAACCCTAACCCCAAACCCAGCCCTAACCCTAGCCCAACCCTAACCCGAGAGTTTATTTTTTACGCCGTTCCTCGTGCGGTATAAGTGATTAGACGACCTTATTCTTCGGGTCGGTGAGACTACAGCGATACCAGAATCATATGGGGTTTTTATGACTGACAGCTGTCACACACTAAAAGATGCATTTTTTGTAAAATCTAGTTTTTGCATCGCCATATTTTGAGAGCTATAATTTTTCCAGATTTTGGCAGACAGTTATGTGACGGCTTGTTTTTTGCGGGATGAGTTGACGTTGTTATTGGTGCCATTTTCAGGCACGTGACATTTTTTGATCGCTTTCTATTCCGATTTTTGGGAGGCAGAATAAACAAAAACCAACAATTCAGGAATTGTTTTTTTTTGTTTGTTTTTATTCTGTTCCGCGTGTGGTAAAATTGATAAGGCAGCTTTATTCTTCGGGTCAGTACTTTTACAGCGGTACCACATTTATATCGTTTTTTCTATGTTTTGCACTTTTACATAATAAAAGCAATTTTATAGAAAAAAATATTTTTTAGCATAGCTTTATTCTGAGAGCTATAACGTTTTTATTTTTCGGCTCATGGAGCTGTATGGTGGCTTGTTTTTTGCGGGACGAGATGACGTTTTCAGCGGTACCATTTCTATTTATATTCGTCTTTTTGATCGCGTGTTATTCCATTTTTTGTTTGGCGGTATGATGATAAAGCATTGTTTTTTGCTTCGTTTTTTTTTTTTTTTTTTTACCGTGTTCACTGAAGGGGTTAACTAGTGGGACAGTTTTATAGGTCAGGTTGTTCCGGATGCGGCGATACCAAATATGTGTACTTTTATTGTTTTTTTGGGGTTTTTTTTATAATAATATTTATTGATGGGTACATTATATTTTTATTTTTAGTGGATTATTTTTTTTATTTATTTTTTTAATATTTTTACAGTTTATTTTTTTTTTTGTTTTCACTTTCTGGCAGTTTATATACTTTTTTACTTTGTCCCACTCTGGGACTTTCACTTTTTTTTCTCTGATCGCCTGCATGGCACAGGAATGCAGCACCATCCCTGTGCCATGCAGGCTGTCAGCGCTGGACAGGGAGAAGATAGTTTGGAGATGCACTGCGCATGTCCAAAAAATCTTCCTGCTGTCTGGTGACCCGGATGTTGTCATCACGACATCGGGTCGTCATGGCAACATCCTGGAAGCCGCGGCAGACAGCGCTGGAGGCCGGAAGAGGAGGTGAGTATCTGCGATCACCTCCCCTTGCCACCGCAATGCTGCGATCGACTTCGATCGCAGCATTGCGGGGGTTAATGTGCGGGGAGCGGTGCGGGACTGCTCCCTGCACATAGTACCGGGTGTCAGCTGTGACAATCAGCTGACACCCGGCGGCGATCGCGCCCGCACAGCCTGTGTGCGATCGCGATGACGTACTAATACGGGTCTGGCTCTTAAGTCCCAGGGCACAGACGCGTATTAGTACGTCTAATGTTGTTAAGGGGTTAAAAAAATGTCTACAATTGAGGAAGTTTGAGGTGCGATCATCACACAGCCCTACACACAGTATAATGGGTCCCACATAGTCATCCATACAGTATAATGGGCCCCACATAGTCTTCCATACAGTATAATGGGCCCCACATAGTCATCCATACAGTATAATGGGCCCCACATAGTCCTCCATACGGAATAATGGGCCCCACATAGTCCTCTATACAGAATTATGGGCACCACATAGTCCTCCATACAGAATAATGGGCCCCAAATAGTCCTCCATGCAGAATAATGGACCCCACATAGTCCTCCATGCAGGATAATGGGCCCCATATAGTCCTCCATGCAGGATAATGGGCCCCATATAGTCCTCCATGCAGAATAATGGGCCCATGCAGTCCTCCATGCAGAATAATGGGCCCCGCATAGTCCTCTATACAGAATAATGGGCCCCACACAGTCCTCCATACAGAATAATGGGCCCCACATATTCTTCCATACAGAATAATGGGCCCCACATAGTCCTCCACGCAGAATAATGGGCCCCAAATAGTCCTCCATATAGAATAATGGGCCCCACATAGTCCTCCATACAGAATAATGGCCCCACATAGTCCTCCATACAGTATAATGGGCCCACACAGTCCTCCATACAGAATAATGGGCCTCACAAGGTACTCCATACAGTAAAATGGGCCGCACAAGGTACTCCATACAGTATAATGGGTCCCACATAGTCCTCCATACAGAATAATGGACCCCACATAGTCCTCCATACAGAATAATAGACCCCACATAGTTCTCCATGCAGAATAATGGGCCCCACATAGTCCTACATACAGTATAATGGGCCCCACATAGTCCTCCATACAGAATAATGTTCACCACATAGTCCTCCATGCAGAATAATAGGCCTCACATAGTCCTCCATACAGTACAATGGCCCCACATAGTCCTCTATACAGTATAATGGGCCCACATAGTCCTCTATACAGAATAATGGCCCCACATAGTCCTCCATACAGAATAATGGGCCCCACATAGTCCTCCATGCAGAATAATGGGCCCCACATAGTCCTCCATGCAGAATAATGGGCCCCATATAGTCCTCTATACAGTATAATGGGCTCCACATAGACCTCCATACAGTATAATGGGCCCCACATAGTCCTCCATGCAGAATAATGGGCCCCATATAGTCCTCCATGCAGAATAATGGGCCCCATATAGTCCTCCATGCAGAATAATGGGCCCCACATAGTCCTCCATGCAGAATAATGGGCCCCACATAGTCCTCCATGCAGAATAATGGGCCCCACATAGTCCTCCATGCAGAATAATGGGCCCCACATAGTCCTCCATACAGAATAATGGGCCCCACATAGTCCTCCATACAGAATAATGGGCCCCACATAGTCCTCCATACAGAATAATGGGCCCCACATAGTCCTCCATACAGAATAATTGGGCACCACATAGTCCTCCATACAGAATAATGGGCCCCACATAGTCCTCCATACAGAATAATGGGCCCCACATAGTCCTCCATGCAGAATAGTGGGCCTCACATAGTCCTCCATACAGAATAGTGGGCCCCACATAATCCTCTATACAGTATTTTCCAAGGTGACAGGTTTCCTTTAACCCCTTAAGCCCCGCGGGTGGTTTGCACGTTAATGACCGGGCCAATTTTTACAATTCTGACCACTGTCACTTTATGAGGTAATTACTCTGGAACGCTTCAACGGATCCCCCTGATTCTGAGAATATTTTTTCGTGACATATTGTACTTCATGATTGTGGAAAAATTTCTTCAATATCACTTGCGTTTATTTGTGAAAAAAATGAAAATTTTGAAAATTTTGCAATTTTCAAAATTTGAATTTTTAAGCCCTGAAATCAGAGCGATATGTCACACAAAAGAGTTAATAAATAACATTTCCCACATGTCTACTTTACATCAGCACAATTTTGGAACCAAAATTTTTTTTTGTTAGGGAGCTATAAGGGTTAAAAGTTGACCAGCGATTTCTCATTTTTCCAACAAAATTTACAAAACCATTTTTTTAGGGACCACATCACATTTGAAGTCACTTTGAGAGGTCTTTATGACAGAAAATACCCAAAAGTGACACCATTCTAAAAACTGCACCCCTCAAGGTGCTCAAAACCACATTCAAGAACTTTATTAACCCTTCAGGTGCTTCACAGGAATTTTTTGAATGTGGAAGAAAAAAATGAAGATTTAACTTTTTTCACAAAAATGTTACTTTAGACCCAATTTTTTTTATTTTCACAGGGGTAACAAGAAAAAATGGACCCCAAAATTTGTTGTGCAATTTCCCCTGGGCACGCAGATACCCAATATTTGGGGAAAAAACACTGTTTGGGTGCACGGCAGGGCTCGGAAGGGAAGGAGCGCCATTTGACTTTTTGATTGTAAAATTTGCTTGAATAATTAGCGGACGCCATGTTGTGTTTGGAGAGCCCATGTGTGCCCAAACTTTGGAGCTCCCCCACAAGTGACCCCATTTTGGAAACTAGACCCCCCAAGGCACCTTTCTAGATGCATAGTGAGCACTTGGAACCCCCAGGTGCTTCACAAATTGATTCGTAACAATGAAAAAGTGAAAAAAAAAACACTTTTTCATTTTTATGAATCAATTTGTGAAGCACCTGAGGGTTCCAAGTGCTCACAATGCATCTAGATAGGTGCCTTGGGGGGTCTAGTTTCCAAAATGGGGTCACTTGTGGGGGAGCTCCAATGTTTGGGCACACAGCGGCTCTCCAAACGCAACATGGTGTCGCTAACAATTTGAGCCGATTTTCCGTTAAATTTGTTAGAGGACACCACGTTGCATTTAGAGAGTCCCTGTGTGCCCAAACATTGGAGCTCCCCCACAAGTGACCCCATTTTGGAAACTAGACCACCCAAGGCACCTATCTAGATGCATAGTGAGCACTTGGAACCCCCAGGTGCTTCACAAATTGATTCGTAACAATGAAAAAGTGAAAAAAAAAACACTTTTTCATTTTTATGAATCAATTTGTGAAGCACCTGAGGGTTCCAAGTGCTCACCATGCATCTAGATAGGTGCCTTGGGTCGTCTAGTTTCCAAAATGGGGTCACTTGTGGGGGAGCTCCAATATTTGGGCACACAGCGGCTCTCTAAATGCAACATGGTGTCCGCTAACAAATTTAACGCAAAATTGGCTCAAATTGTTAGCGACACCATGTTGCGTTTGGAGAGCCGCTGTGTGCCCAAACATTGGAGCTCCCCCACAAGTGACCCCATTTTGGAAACTAGACCCCCCAAGGCACCTATCTAGATGCATTGTGAGCACTTGGAACCCACAGGTGCTTCACAAATTGATTCGTAACAATGAAAAAGTGAAAAAAAAAACACTTTTTCATTTTTATGAATCAATTTGTGAAGCACCTGAGGGTTCCAAGTGCTCACTATGCATCTAGATAGGTGCCTTGGGTGGTCTAGTTTCCAAAATGGGGTCACTTGTGGGGGAGCTCCAATATTTGGGCACACAGCGGCTCTCTAAATGCAACATGGTGTCCGCTAACAAATTTAACGCAAAATTGGCTCAAATTGTTAGCGACACCATGTTGCGTTTGGAGAGCCGCTGTGTGCCCAAACATTTGAGCTCCCCCACAAGTGACCCCATTTTGGAAACTAGACCCCCCAAGGCACCTATCTAGATGCATAGTGAGCACTTGGAACCCCCAGGTGCTTCACAAATTGATTCGTAACAATGAAAAAGTGAAAAAAAAAACACTTTTTCATTTTTATGAATCAATTTGTGAAGCACCTGAGGGTTCCAAGTGCTCACAATGCATCTAGATAGGTGCCTTGGGGGGTCTAGTTTCCAAAATGGGGTCACTTGTGGGGGAGCTCCAATGTATGGGCACACAGCGGCTCTCCAAACGCAACATGGTGTCGCTAACAATTTGAGCCGATTTTGCGTTAAATTTGTTAGCGGACACCATGTTGCATTTAGAGAGCCGCTGTGTGCCCAAATATTGGAGCTCCCCCACAAGTGACCCCATTTTGGAAACTAGAACACCCAAGGCACCTATCTAGATGCATAGTGAGCACTTGGAACCCTCAGGTGCTTCACAAATTGATTCATAAAAATGAAAAAGTGTTTTTTTTTTCACTTTTTCATTGTTACGAATCAATTTGTGAAGCACCTGGGGGTTCCAAGTGCTCACTATGCATCTAGATAGGTGCCTTGGGGGGGTCTAGTTTCCAAAATTGGGTCACTTGTGGGGGAGCTCCAATGTTTGGGCACACAGGGACTCTCTAAATGCAACATGGTGTCCTCTAACAAATTTAACGGAAAATCGGCTCAAATTGTTAGCGACACCATGTTGCGTTTGGAGAGCCGCTGTGTGCCCAAACATTGGAGCTCCCCCCACAAGTGACCCCATTTTGGAAACTAGACCCCCCAAGGCACCTATCGAGATGCATTGTGAGCACTTGGAACCCTCAGGTGCTTCACAAATTGATTCATAAAAATGAAAAAGTGTTTTTTTTTTCACTTTTTCATTGTTACGAATCAATTTGTGAAGCACCTGGGGGTTCCAAGTGCTCACTATGCATCTAGATAGGTGCCTTGGGGGGTCTAGTTTCCAAAATGGGGTCACTTGTGGGGGAGCTCCAATGTTTGGGCACACAGCGGCTCTCCAAACGCAACATGGTGTCGCTAACAATTTGAGCCGATTTTCCGTTAAATTTGTTAGCGGACACCATGTTGCATTTGGAGAGCCGCTGTGTGCCCAAATATTGGAGCTCCCCCACAAGTGACCCCATTTTGGAAACTAGACCCCCCAAGGCACCTATTGAGATGCATAGTGAGCACTTGGAACCCCCAGGTGCTTCACAAATTCATCCATAAAAATGAAAAAGTGATTTTTTTTCACTTATTCAATTTTACGAATCAATTTGTGAAGCACTTGGGGGTTCCAAGTGCTCATTATGCATCTAGATAGGTGCCTTGGGGGGTCTAGTTTCCAAAATGGGGTCACTTGTGGGGGAGCTCCAATGTTTGGGCACACAGGGACTCTTCAAATGCAACATGGTATCCGCTAACAATTTGAGCCGACAATTTGTTAGCGGATACCATGTTGCATTTGAAGAGTCCCTGTGTGCCCAAACATTGGAGCTCCCCCACAAGTGACCCCATTTTGGAAACTAGACCCCCCAAGGCACCTATCTAGATGCATAATGAGCACTTGGAACCCCCAGGTGCTTCACAAATTGATTCGTAAAATTGAATAAGTGAAAAAAAAACACTTTTTCATTTTTATGGATCAATTTGTGAAGCACCTGGGGGTTCCAAGTGCTCACTATGCATCTAGATAGGTGCCTTGGGGGGTCTAGTTTCCAAAATGGGGTCACTTGTGGGGGAGCTCCAATGTTTAGACACATAGGATCTCTCCAAACGCGACATGGTTCCAATTTGTTAGCGGACACCATGTTGCGTTTCGAGAGCCCCTGTGTGTCTAAACATTGGAGCTCCCCCACAAGTGACCCCATTTTGGAAACTAGACCCCCCAGGGAACTTATATAGATGTGTGGTGAGCCCATTGAACCCCCAGGTGCCTCTCAGAAAATCATAATGTTGACTTGTGAAAATAAAAAAAAAACATTTTTTCCACAAAAATGCAAAAAAAAATATTTTCACAAGGGTACTAGGAGAAATTGCACCCCATAAGTTGTTGTGCAATTTCTCCTGAGTACTCATATACCCCATGTGTTGGAAAAAAACTACTGTTTGGGCGCATGTAAGGGCTCGGAAGGGAAGGAGTGACGCTTTTGAACGCAGACTTTGATGGAATGGTCTGCGGGCGTCATGTCATGTTCTCAGAGCCCTTGATATGCCTAAACAGTGAAATGCCTAACAAGTGCCCCCTTTTTGGTAGTGTTAGTTGATTTTTGAATTTTGTAATGTAGTGTTATACATCAGTTGTGTAGGACAATCTGACGAACACTACACAACTGATGTATGACAATCTGACGAACACTACATCAGCTGTGCAGTGTTCGTCAGGTTTTCATACTTCAGAAATTAATTCAATAGTCCATCGAAGTATGGTACCTTTTGAAGCAGTCTTTCATACACAGGCCAGTTTTGTCAGGGCAGGTGTCACATTGATAAATGGTGTCCTTGCGTATTCCACTTTTATAACACACTCGGCACCTCTTTTGTGACTTTCCTTTTTTTCCGCTGTGAGGGATCTGCCCTGGGAAATGCTGGCCTGGTACAATTCTTGGTCCTTCAATTCCAGAAGTACTGGGGCCCTCTCTGTCACCGCTGCCAAATATCAGGGCCTTGATAACTGTTTCCTGAAACTGAAGGTACGACGCAGAAGTCTGGCCTGCACATTGTGACAGAAGGAAAGCATTGTGCATTGCCATCTGTACAATGTGCACGGCCAGCTTTTTGTACCACACTCTGGACTTTCTCAAAGCACTGTATGGCTGGAGGACTTGATCAGAGAGATCAACTCCCCCCATGTACTTGTTGTACCCCACTACACAGTCTGGTTTGACGACCTGTGTAGTGGAACCTCGTACAGTGCTGAGTGTGCTGCCATCACCATGTATGGTGGTCAAGAAAAGGACATCCCTTTTGTCCTTGTACTTGACCATCAACAGGTGGTCGCTACATTGGGCTCTGCTCTCACCCCTTTTGAGCAGCTGCCCAATTAGCGTGTTTGGGAGGCCTTTCTGAATTTTGCGGACAGTACCGCGGGCTGCGGTACGTCGCGCAGAGAGGGACTGGAAGAGTGGGATACTTGTATAAAAGTTATCCACGTAGAGGTGATAACCTTTATCAAGCAGTGGGTGCACCAAGTCCCACACAATTTTCCCACTCACTCCCAGAACAGGGGGGCATTCAGGGGGTTCAATCCGGGAGTCCTTCCCTTCATAAACTCTAAACTTGTGAGTGTATCCTGAGGTACTCTCACAAAGTTTATACAGCTTGATCCCATACCTTGCCCTCTTACTGGGCAGGTACTGCCGGAATCCAAGCCGCCCCTTAAAAGAAATTAAGGACTCATCCACACAAATGTCCCTTTGGGGCACGTACACTTCACCAAACTTGTTGTTGAAGTGTTCGATGACCGGCCGAACTTTGAAAAGACGATCAAAGTTCGGGTCATCGCGTGCAGGACACCTTGCATTATCTTGGTAGTGCAAGAACTTGTAGATGGCCTGAAAACGTGTCCGGGGCATGACCATTCGGAACACTGGAGTGTTATACAAAACGTCAACACTCCAGTATTGCCGAAGCTCGGGCTTCTTCAAGATCCCCATAAGAAGGACCAGGCCCCAAAACTTCATCATTTCTACTGCATCTACAGGAGACCAGTTAGAAAATGATGAAGAGGGGTTTTGTTCTAAAAATTGATGAGCGTATAAATTAGTTTGGCCCACCATGAGGTTTATAAAATCCTCAGAGAAAAAGACTTTGAAAAAGTCTATTTCTGTGAGGCCGGTGGTGTCAAACTTGATTCCTGATTCCGCTACGAAATCAGGAATCAGCGGCTCATAATTTTCGGGGGGCGAAGTCCATATAGGCTCAGTAGTGGGGGGCGCTGAAACATCTCTCCTGCGACGACGGCGGGGCGGGCAGCAGAACCTGAGGAAGAGGAGGAAGAAGAGAAGGAGGAAGACGACGAGGAGTCGAAAAAACAAAGAAATGTGGGATCCTCACCCTCACTGTCAGTGTCGGAGGCAAGAATAGCGCAAGCCTCCTCCGCTGAATAATGAGTTTGGGATGAGCAGGACATTGTTTGTTATGTATGTGGTAAGTGTGTCAATTCTTTGAGAGTGTGTGTGTGTCAGTACTTTATTTAGAGTGTGTGGAAAAAGGAAATACTGTATGTGGTGCAAACAGCGAGCACGAGTGTGGATTGGTGAACTATGCCACCGATCAATACTCGGCGGCTGCTGGATGTGCGCACAAATGTGTGGGGAGTGGGAAGAGGGGAATTGGGTTGGATGAGGGGAGATCAGATTACTTACCAAAGTCCTCTCTGTTCTTTCAGGACCGGGAGCCCGTAGCAGGAGCCCGGCGCTGGTGACCGGGAGCCCGGAGCAGGAGACCGGGAGCCCGGAGCAGGAGACCGGGGGCCCGGAGCAGGAGACCGGGGGCCCGGAGCAGGAGACCGGGAGCAGGAGACCGGGGGCCCGGAGCAGGAGACCGGGAGCCCGGATCAGGAAGACGGGAGCCTGGAGCAGGAGACCGGGAGCCTGGAGCACGAGACCGGGAGCCTGGAGCAGGAGACCGGGAGCCCGGAGCAGGAGACCAGGAGCCCGGAGCAGGAAGACGGGAGCCCGGAGCAGGAGACCGGGAGCCCGGAGCAGGAAGACGGGAGCCCGGAGCAGTAGACCGGGAGCCCGGAGCAGGAAGACGGGAGCCTGGAGCAGGAGACCGGGAGCCCGGAGCAGGAGACCGGGAGCCCGGAGCAGGAAGACGGGAGCCCGGAGCAGGAAGACGGGAGCCCGGAGCAGGAGACCAGGAGCACGGAGCAGGAGACTGGTACTGGAGCTGGAGATCAGAAGCAAAAGAATTAACAGGGACACTGGGGTGAGGCGGATTGGGATGGGAAGGGAGGTAAAAAGACAGGGGAGTGGGGAGAGGGGTAAAAAGACAGGAGAGTGGGAAGAGGGGGATTGGGGTGGATGAGGGGAGATCAGAGATGGACTTACCAAAGGGTCAGCAGGACTGGAACAGAAGACCCAGAGCAGGAGCCCGGGAGCCCGGAGCAGGAGACCAGGAGCCCGGTGCAGGAGACCAGGAGCCCGGTGCAGGAGACCAGGAGCCCGGCGCTGTTGACCGGGAGCCCGAAGCTGGTGACCGGGAGCCCGGCGCAGGAGCCCGGGAGCAGTAGACCAGGAGCCCGGAGCAGGAGACCAGGAGCCCGGAGCAGGAGACCGGTACTGGAGCTGGAGATCAGAAGCAAAAGAATTAACAGGGACACTGGGGTGAGGCGGATTGGGGTGGGAAGGGGGGTAAAAAGACAGGGGAGTGGGAAGAGGGGTAAAAAGACAGGGGAGTGGGAAGAGGGGGATTGGGGTGGATGAGGGGAGATCAGAGATGGACTTACCAAAGGGTCAGCAGGACTGGAACAGAAGACCCAGAGCAGGAGCCCGGTGCAGGAGACCAGGAGCCCGGTGCAGGAGACCAGGAGCCCGTTGCAGGAGACCAGGAGCCCGGTGCAGGAGCCCGGTGCAGGAGACCAGGAGCCCGGTGCAGGAGACCGGTACTGGAGCTGGAGATCAGAAGCGAAAGAATTAACAGGGACACTGGGGTGGGAAGGGGGGTTAAAAGACAGGGGAGTGGGAAGAGGGGTAAAAAGACAGGGGAGTGGGAAGAGGGGGAAGAGGGGGATTGGGGTGGATGAGGGGAGATCAGAGATGGACTTACCAAAGGGTCAGCAGGACTGGAACAGAAGACCCAGAGCAGGAGACCAGGAACCCGGAGCAGGAAACCAGGAGCCCGGAGCAGGAGACCAGGAGCCCGGTGCCGGAGACCAGGAGCCCGGTGCCGGAGACCAGGAGCCCGGTGCAGGAGACCAGGAGCCCGGTGCAGGAGACCAGGAGCCCGGAGCAGGAGACCGGTACTGGAGCTGGAGATCAGAAGCAAAAGAATTAACAGGGACACTGGGGTGGGAAGGGGGATTAAAAGACAGTGGAGTGGGAAGAGGGGTAAAAAGACAGGGGAGTGGGAAGAGGGGGATTTGGGTGAATGAGGGGAGATCAGAGATGGACTTACCAAAGGGTCAGCAGGACTGGAACAGAAGACCCAGAGCAGGAGACCGGGAGCCCGGCGCTGGTGACCAGGAGCCCGGCGCTGGTGACCGGGAGTGGAGCTGGAGACTCGGACCAGAGCTGGAGACTGCTGCAGGACGCAGAAAAAAAAGGTAAGGGGGGGTAAATAGAGGGGGGAGGGGGGATTGGGGTGGATGAGGGGAGAACAGACTTACCAAAGTCTTCTCTGCAGGATCAGCAGCTGGCTCTGGAGCAGGAACCACAGCAGGTCAGGAGCAGAAGATCCAGGAGCTGGAGCAGAAGATCCAGGACGCTGGAACAGAAGATCCAGGAGCAGCGGCAGCAGCAGCGACTGGAACAGTGAGAAGATGGTCTTGTGGTGTCACAGAATATTCTGTGGCACTACAAGGCCCAGCACAGACACATCAGATGTGATCGCTCTGTAGAAATCCTCACCAAATGTGAGGGTCTGCAGGGCGGTCACAGGGTGATGATGGGGTGTTGACAGGTGGAGGTAATCTGATTGGAGCAATCATTGATGACATCGATCGCTCCAATCAGAGTACCTGAATACAGGTGACCAGGCGGTCACAGGGAGGTGTCACCCCTCTGTGACCCCCTGTGGTGCATGTTGTGCCCCAGCCATCTGATTGGTGACACTGATTTGCACCAATCAGACATGGCTGGAGCAGAGCACGCACCACAGGGGGTCACAGAGGGGTGACACCTCCCTGTGACCGCCTGGTCACCTGTATTCAGGTACTCTGATTGGAGCGATCGATGTCATCATCGATCGCTCCAATCACAGCAGTCTGGGGGCTTGAATCACATTACAGGGGGTCATGGGGCGGTGACAGGCAGGTCACAAGCCGGTCACCACCCCATGACCGCCCTGTCACCTCGCGGTCGCGCTACGATCGGTGCGATCGATGTGATCGGCGATCGCACCGATCATAGCAGTCCGGGGCCAGGGCTGGGGTGTCCTAGCAACAGTCTAGGATCGGTGCTCATAGGAGCACCGATCCTAGGCTGCCGATCACTGTTTCCGGCAATCACATTGCCGGAAACAGTGAGAAATGCTGTGATTGGCTGTTCAGATTTGAACAGCCAATCACAGCGATCGCTGGTGCGGGGGGGCGGCGACAGCCCCCGGGATGATGACGCCATCTACCAGGAGGTAAGATGGCACCGTAACTTTAATGCTGTCACCGCGACTTAAGTCGCGGTGCCGCATTAAAGATATGACGTACTAATACGGGTCTGGCTCTTAAGTCCCAGGGCACAGACGCGTATTAGTACGTCAGATGTTATTAAGGGGTTAAAGTTGAAAAAAGTCCATCTAGTTTAACATATAACCCAACTTGTTGGTCCACAGAAAAAAGCCCCATGAGGCATATGCTAACTGCCCCAAATTAGAGGAAAAATTCCTTCCCGACTCCACATATGGCAATCAGACTAGTTCTCTGGATCAACGGCCCATCATAGAATCTAGTACCCATAACCTGTAATATTACATTTTTCAAGAAAGGTATCCAGGCCCATCCTTGAACTTGTTAAGGGAAGCACCATTACAACTTCATGTGGCACAGAGTACCATAGTCTCACTTCTCTTACTTTAAGGAATAGGTGTCCGTGATGATGATTAAACCTTCTTTCTTCTAGTCACCCCTTGTCACCATTGCAGGTCTACAGTGGGGAAAATAAGTATTTGATACACTGCCGATTTGCATGTTTTCCCCCCTACGAAGGTCAGTAATTTTTATCGTAGGTACACTTCAACTGTGAGAGACATATCTAGAAAGAAAAACCTGAAAATCATATTGTATGATTTTTAAATAATTAAATTAAATATTATTGCATGAAATAAGTATTTGATCACCTACCAACCAGCAAGAATTCTGTCTCTCACACACTTGTTAGTTTTTCTTTAAGAAGCCCTCCTACTCTGCGCTCATTACCTGTATTAATTGCACCTGTTTGAACTCGTTACCTCTATAAAAGACACCTGTCCACACAATCAATCACACTCCAACCTCTCTACCATGGCCAAGACCAAAGAGCTGTCTAAGGGCACCAGGGACAAAATTGTTGTCCTGCATACGGCTGGGATGGGCTACAGGATGATAGGCAAGCAGCTTGTGAGAAGGCAACAACTGTTGGCGCAATTATTAGAAAATGGAAGAAACACAAGATGACTGTCAATCTTTCTCGGCCTGGGGCTCCATGCAAAATCTTGCCTCATGGAAACGTCCGACCTCTGTAATTGCCAGCAAAGATTTCTGTACCAAATATTAAGTTCTGTTTTTCTATTGTATCAAATACTTATTTCATGCAATAAAATGCAAATTAATTATGTAAAAATCATACAATGTGATCTTCTGGTTTTTTTTCTTATTAGATTCTGTCTCTCACAGGTGAAGTGTACCTATGATAAAAATTACAGAACTCTCCATTCTTTGTAGGTGGGAAAACTTGCAAAATCGGCAGTGTATCAAATACACATTTTCCCCACCATAGGTGTAAAAAGATCTCTGTACTGTCCCTTTATATATTTGTACAATATAATAAAATCACCCTAAGCTTTCATTTTTCCAAACTGAATAACTCCAGGTTTGATAACCTGTCTTTGTGCTGCAGACCACCCTTTCCTAGGTATGGTCATAGTCTTTCATCTTCTGCATTTAGCAGGAATGTTCCCTGCAGCAAGGACCAGGTACCAGTACTGAAACATCCACCAGGCCTTTCAGGCTTTGATCAGCCGCTTATGAACTTACTTTGATTTTTGGTGACAGCTACTAACAATGATGTAGCAATTGGACATTCACCTTTCTGACTTTCTATTTTACTTTTGATTTCAAGGTTAGGACAGAATGAGGGTTATCTGATTAGCCTAAAGGCCTGTGCTAGGACCGAATGACAAGGATGTCTGAATGAGCCCTAAGATTTGTTGCATAGCTACCGCCGCCATTCGTCATTAATTTGACGAGCTGCAATTACCACGCTCCCGTCCTGCACTAGCTCTGCCCAAAAAATGGCATTAGAATGCCAAAATTTCAGCACAGCCTCGAGTTTTGCCAAAATTTTGCAGATTTTCAAGCTTTTTTTCTCCTAAATTCTGGCGTAATGTATATCTAATATATTGGAGTCTGTTTACATGAGCAGATAATTTTATTCCCAATCATTGTCCCATGTAAACATGCAGTCAGTTAGTCAACAGTTGAGCAAAACGCTTGTCCTTCACTCATTTAAATAGGGAAATGTGCTGCTGACAATCATTTTGCCTAATTGTCAACTGATCATCGGCATGCCTGACGACACTGCCGGGCAGGACTCAAATACGGTACAGTAGACAAGGAGGCAGAAACAAAACACTGGCTTTATTGAAAAATAGAGAACAATATGCCAGAAAATAAGACGATTCTTATAATGACAATAGGAATAATAGATACAGGGAGAGATAGCTGGAATGTGTCACACAAGCTGCCCTCCAGCTATGGCAATGCAAAGTTCAATACAAACTGTATAAACAATTTCTACAAACTACTCTCTTCCAACTTCCTAGCTAATCGATAACTAACTAACTAACATGGCTTCCGATAATCGGGCTGCGCTGCTACAGCTCTCTAGCTAAAGAAACCTGCTCTACCCCCTAACAGTTGGATACCGGTGTCACTCTGACAGTTCTGTAGCGCTTAGGAGAAAGTCTGGTAGCTTCTACTTGGTCCCGATGTAGTGAAGTCGAGTTTGTTGTGTTGACCTCTTCTTTCAGGTTTATGGACCCATCTTCTTCCGGGTACGGGCAAAACTTGTCCTCACTTTCAATGCTGAATTTTCACTGGTACCACAGCGTTGTTTTCTCTCTCCAGCTTACAGGTGCTCAGGGAAAACCACGTTTGCTGTGCAATGTGACTCTTTCCTTCTGGCATGGTTCTGCTGATCGATCCTGCAGTAACTGGGCACTATCTTCTCCCTTAAAGCCGATAGTTAATTTACCAGTCTCTTAATGTTAGGACACACTTATTGTCCTGAAACAGGCACAAGTCTCTCCCTTCACTTCCTCAACAGACACTTCCTGCTTCTTGCTCAAGCCAACACACAGCAAGCTGCAAGGGGGAAAAGGACTAATCCAAGTGCACACAAATCAGAGGGAAGCATCGTCTCTCAAAGTCACAGCATAATACAGTTCTTGGCAGGGGCTGACCACTTACATTTACATAGACCGATGATCGGGAATGACCATTCTTGAATGATTGTTTGACGAATATTGGCCCATGTAAATTAACTTTTACTTCCCCAGTTTACTTGATATTAATTCAGTATACTAGAAATCAAATCAAGGAGTCTTCCCCTTTTAACAAACTTTTGCCCATAAAGTTAGTAATGAGTAAAAAAAACAAACTGAACTTTACTTACCCTCCCTGGGTTCATCACTGCCTTTCCGCCACTCTTCTGGTCTCTTTTGATTGGATGCACTAGTGACAGCACGTCGACAGCGCTGCAGGCTACCAATGAATTCAGCGGCTCTGCCGATGTTAATGGGGTTTTCCCCACGAACAAAAGTTCATTTTAATCAATAGATCTTGGAATGATAATAAGTTCCACAATTGGATGTGTTTAAATAAAATGTTCCTGTGCTGAGATAATCTTATAAATGTGCCCCTGCTGTGTACTGTGTAATGGCTGTTTCTGACCGTACAGGGACATGGTCTGATCATACCACAGCTCCTGAGCAGGGGAGGAAGCAAAAGAGTATACAGACAGGTCAGCATGGGATTGCAGCTAATTCTTTCTTTGAAGTAAAACATTGTTTAAAAATAGGCAGTGAAATGTTTTACCTCACAAAAAGAATCAGCTGTGATCCCCTGCTGTAATGTCTGTATACTCCTTTGCTTCCTCCCCTGCCCAGGAGCTGTGGCATGATCAGACCATGTTCCGTACCCGTTCAGACACAGCCATTACACAGGGGAACATTTCTAAGATTATCTCAGCACAGGAACATTTTATTTAAACGCATCCAATTGTGGAACTTATTATTATTCCAAGATCTATTGATTAAAATCAACTTTCGTTCGTGGGAAAACCCTTTTAATGGCACAAGTCTCTGAGCTCAGTTGTTGGCTGCTGCATTGTTCATGTGACGTCACCCCTGGAGCTGATCAACAAAGACCAGGGCAGCGGTGGAGACACAGTGCTGAACCAGGAGTGCCAACTTAACTTTTTATTTTTTCTGGACAACTTATAAAAAAATCACGGACAGACTAAAAATTTTATGGACACATTGGAAAACCATAATAAATCATTATGATTGTACTGAACATAACATGTATGCTGTAGGGCGACAAAGTATGTGTTAACAATCTTTTAGCCCCCATACCATTTTGTCCGCCCATGTGAATGTGGCCATAAATTACCTATTTAATTTCTAAGATTTATTTTTTTTTATCTCTTATTGCTTTCTGACTAGTCAGAGGTGCACCGTCCATGAAATAAGCAAAGCATGTGTCTCAGGGAAGCACTCTTTTTTTTTTTTTAGTTATAAAAAAAAGCACAACATTCTGCCCTAAGCTGCAAAAATGACTTCTACTCATGAGAAAAAATAAAGAGGCAGCACTCCAAAAAAAAGATCAAGCAATGTGCTACTGTTCCATATGCTACATTTGAGAGGCCATCCATCTTTTTTCAACCTATTTTGCTTCATATTATGAAAACTGAGAAATACTGTATTTAAAGAAATGTTCTCTGCCTCACAAATGGCGCCAGTAGGAGCCTCCGCCCTCTGTTCTGTCAGCAGGTCGAGTTTTTTTAAGCCCATTCCCTTTGCTAAACTTGCCAGTCACCAACCAGAGATGGAAGAGATCAGTACAAGATAAACCCATATATTCTCTACAGGATTTCTATAAGAATATTTGTTTTTCTTGGGATCATGCAGAAAATATAGTCTGATAAATAGTGGGTGCAACTATATTATTTGTATTGCAGATTTCGGCTTTCAGAAGAATTGTCAGCACCAAGCGCATTATGATTGCAGTGGCAGAGAAAGTGGCCTTGACCGGGCCAATATGAGAGGGGAGACCACTGACACCAGCAGTTATTTCAACTGGATGTGCGTCCGGGGATGCATATTCAGCTGAAATGTATTGCGGCTCAGAGACCCGCCGGGTCCTTGCACTGCAATACACACTGCAGACCTGTCAGAGACCTCTCATAGCGCCGAGAGCTTCGGCTGTAAAAGCACGCTCCAGCACTTTGACTGACAGTCAGCTCTGCAGTGCATCAGTGCAAAGCCGGCTGTCAGTCAAAGTCCTGGGGCATGCTTACAGCCAGGGGCGTACATAGGAATCATGGGGCCCCATAGCAGAAGCTCTAATTTGCCCCCCCCCCCCCCAAAAAAAATAAATAAATTCATAATTGTCAGGTCACCAAAGATCAGATCTCACAACTTTCCATCCTTTACATAGTAATTTTCCTCCTGCTGAAGTCCTAGATCTCTCTTTCATTGCCCCATAAAGTGTGATGCCAATAAAAGGGCCCCCCAAACACAGTCTGATACCCCCATGGTGAATTCCTCCACATACGCAGTATATTGACCCTACTGTACCCCACCTCATCTCCCAAGGCAAAGTATGCTGACCCCAACACAGTATGATCCCCCAACTGTGAGCCCCTAGAGATAGAGAGGATGGTACATTATAAGGGAGGGTGTTATACATAATAAAAGAGGAAACTATATAACTAAGGATGGCACTATACATAATAAGTGGGTACACTATATACTAAGGGACTGTGCTATACATAATAAGGCTGCATTCCTGCATCTGTGTGCAGTGTCAGTGTGCTGCCCTGTTTTACCGACGCATTGAGCATGTCCTATTTTGATCCTCAAAATCGGATCAGAACAGGACATTCTCTGACCCTCTTAGATCACATTCTCAGATCCGTGATTTTCATGGATGTGTGAATGGATCTATAAAACTGTACGAGTCCGTAGACCATCCGATAAAAAAATCTGGCAGCACACGGACATTTCACACAAATGTGAGAATGTGGCCTAAGGGATTTTACAGATAACATTATCACTCCAAGTCACACAGTGCAGATACAGAATAATATTTACATCCAGGCACTTACCGCTGACGTCTCATCTGATCAGAGTCAGTTTCTGCTGCTTCTCCATCTGGTCAGACCTTCATGTCGACATCTCCCAGCCACGACTCGTCTTGTCACGATGATCTCCAGCCTAGAAAATAACAAGGTCACATATTGTATGCATACATGTGTCTCCCCCGCTCTGCGCCCCTGAATACAGATATGTACCCCACCATTAATATACTATTAGCCACTTAGTAATCAAAATATAAAGTGATAAGCAGCACTGTGCCCCCATTAACTATAATCTCCACGAGCCAATAATATAAATTATTCAGTCTCTGTGACTCTCCCCAATTAACTGTAAGGCTATGTGCACACGGAAAACATACAAGGCTTCACAGTACAAGCAAAGTGAAACCCTCATGATTGCTCTCTCCCAGCACCCCCATGATTGATCTCTCCCAGCACCCCCATGATTGCTCTCTCTCAGCACCCCCATCATTACTCTCTCCCAGCACCCCCGTCATTGCTCTGTCCCAGCACCCTCGTCATTGCTCTCCGCATCCCCACCATCCTCATCATTGCTCTGTCCCACCACCCCCATCATTGCTCTCTCTCAGCACCCCATCATTGCTCTGTCCCAGAACCCCCATCATTGCTCTCTCCCAGCCCCCCATCAATGCTCTGTCCAAGCACCCCCATCATTGCTCTCTCCCAGCACCCCCATCATTTCCTCTCAGCACCCCCATCATTACTCTGTCCCAGCACCTCCATCATTGCTCTCTCCCAGCCCCACATCATTGCTCTGTCCCAGCACCCCCATCATTGCTCTGTCCCAACATCCCCATCATTGCTCTGTCCCAGCACCCCCATCATTGCTCTGTCCCAGCTCCTCCATCATTGCTGTCTCCCAGCCCCCCCATCATTGCTCTGTCCCAGCACCTCCATCATTGCTCTGTCCCAGCACTCCCATTATTGCTCTGTCCCAGCACCCCCATTATTGCTCTCTCCCAGCACCCCCATTATTGCTCTCTCCCAGCACCCCCATTATTGCTCTCTCCCTGCACCCACATTATTGCTCTCTCCCAGCACCCCCATCATTGCTCTCTCCCAGCAACCCCATCATTGCTCTCTCCCTGCACCCCCATCATTGCTCTGTCCCAGCACCTCCATCATTGCTCTCTCCCAGCACCCCCATTATTGCTCTCTCCCAGCACCCCCATTATTGCTCTCTCCCAGCACCCCCATTATTGCTCTCTCCCAGCACCCCCATCATTGCTCTCTCCCAGCAACCCCATCATTGCTCTGTCCCAGCACCTCCATCATTGCTCTCTCCCAACACCCCCATTATTGCTCTCTCCCAGCACCCCATCATTGCTCTCTCCCAGCAACACGTCATTGCTCTCCCCTTCCCCACCATCCCCATCATTGCTCTCCCCAGCCCTATCAGCCCCATCATTGCTCTCCCCAGCCCCATCAGCACCATTATTGCTCTTCCCAGCCCCATTATTGCTCTTCCCAGCCCCATCACTCCTCTCGCCAGTCCCATCAGCCCCATTATTGCTCTTCCCAGCCCCATCACTCCTCTCCCCAGCCCCATCATTGCTCTCCCCAGGCCCATCACTCCTCTCCCCAGCCCCATCAGCCCCATTATTGCTCTTCCCAGCCCCATCATTCCTCTCCCCAGCCCCATCAGCCCCATTATTGCTCTCCCCAGCCCCACCATCCCATGATTGCTCTCCCCCCACCTCCCCTCCCCAGCGTTTCAGTAACAAAAACAAAAGAAAAAAAGCAACTACTTACCTCAGCTCGCTCCCCTGCAGCATCCTCCTGGTTGCCGGCAGCTTTCTTCCTGACCCAGGCGCGCTCTGCATGATGACGTCATCAAGCTGCGCGCGCCTGGGTCAGGGAGGAAGCAGAGGACGAACCCTCCAGCTCCGCTGCTATTCTCTTCCTGACAGCAGCGTAGCTGTAGGGATCGCTCCCTGACCGCCGCGTTCAGGGAGCAGCTGCACCTTGCGGGCCCCTTGGTGCAGCTGCATGGTGGGGACCCGGCGCAGCTGCACAGGCGGCAGTATGTCCACCCCTGGACTGCTATGGGGCCCCCCCGGCTCACGGGCCCCATAGCAGTCGCGTGGTCTGCCGCCATTGGCGGTACGCTACTGCTTACAGCCACAACTCACAGTGCTGTGAGCGATGACTATAGCTACGTCGGTAAGACAGATGACTGAAAGCCAACAGCTCGAGGAAGAAATAAAGTTAATTTTCTCCCAGTAGTAGTGCTTTCTGTAAGGCAGTCATGCACCTTTCTAATGCGATCAACCTGCAGATTTACCCTATATCTGCAAGCTAATAGTGTTATCCGATCTGTTTTCCTTTAAAGCATGACGTTATATGACGCACCCCCAGGGCTATGGGGTACTCGGCAGCCGGGCCTGTGGATGCTGGGGGGATATGTCACAGTGGCTGGCCCGGTCTGTGGTCCAGGGCGGTCAACAAAAAGGGGAATGTTATTTATCTGGGGTTTGTAGTTTTAGGAAGTGTTCGTGATGCCACCTGTGGTACCTGGTAAGGATTACCAGCGCTGCTGCTGTCCTCCGGAGGTGATTGAATGGCAGCTGGGATGTTTCTGCTCCCCACAGGCGGAGCGGGCCCCCGGGGCAGTGTAGGTGCAGATGGTGGTGATGCTGGGCGTTGTAGTGCAGAGGGAGAGAAGGCGCAGCTGAAATAACTGACGGAGGCAGTGCAGTGTAGTCATCCGAGTTTTTACTCACAGTTCTCATGTAAGTTCCACAGGTACACTACGCGGGTGCCAGCCTCCCACGTCGCGCTGCGTTCACCAGAACAGCGGTTCAGTTCTTTCTCAGATATATCAGGAGCGCTTGACGGAACCCCGCTTTCTTATGTTCCTCACTAGACCGACTTCTCACGCTGGGTCTTCTCCCTCCTGCCCTGCGCTTCCCCATACACAGTCCCGATCGGGTGCTCTGAAGTCCCTCTGGGCAACTTGGAGTTCCCGGACCTACTTGACCCTCACGGTGACTAAGATGAGGCTGTGGCAACTGCACTATAAAAGTCAGAAGCCTCTGTTTTTTCCAGCCGAGACCTGGAGTAACACGGCTGGTCCAGGGGATGGTCCCCTTCTTGCGGCCTGATTCCTCTGACACCTGGCAGATTCGGGGCGTACGGGTGCCGTCCTGCACTCGCCGTACCCCCTGGGATCCCTTCTATAGAACGGAGCCTTTCTCCTCTGCTCCCCTCCTGGGCCTCTATCACTAGGCCCCAATTGTGGAGCAGAGCTCCTAAAGAGACTCTGCTCCCTGACTGACTGTCCTCACTCACTGATCTGACTGATCTGCCACCCTAAGATGGCTTCCTTTTAAATACCTCCTACTATGGTGTTCCCCTACTCTATTTCCTCCACCCACACCCACTACTGGTTCCCCCCACTCCAGCCAGGGACAGGGCTCAGCAAGAAAACACAATGCATCTTGCCCTTCCAGCCGGCCTGGAGCAGTGTAGTGTTGAATGCGGGTGTTGGGGTTCCGGGCAGCACTCCCTCCTTACCTGAGAGAAGGAGACACCACACCTCTGGGTGAGGTGCAGTACCTCTGTGGCGACTGAACCCTCAGGGACGCCACATATACATGTGTGATAACTTCCAACACTGCATTTATATACTCATGTACTGTATATATTTTTCTTGGCTGAGCCTCATTTTGGACAGTTTCCTTAGCAGAAATACCTTGCTGTTTAGATTGGATTTTTCATGCAGCTTTTGCGGTGCATCCTCCAAGCATAAAACAGCAGCAGTTGTATACTCCAACTGTTGTCATTCATTTTTAGGTTTAGTATTTCTTTAAGATATCCATAGCATGGTCACTTACATTTGCAATGCTGTGTGAACACAGCTTAAACATAAAGAGAAGAAACTTCCTAATCAATAGAATATTCTGACCGTGAAGTTCTCATATACGTTGTCGTTGATAAAATGAAGGAGATTGAGAAAGAAATAAGGTTCAGCAATGTATGAAGGGGTTTTTGTAGGGAACATTTTGTATTTGGGATCGTCTATGGTGCGGAACCGAACATTCCACAAAGCTGATGCAGCATGAACACATCAAGCAAGAACTGGAGACAATTATTAGGTGGTGGTGAGCTAAATTCAGGAGAGATTCCATATATGTAATTACATATAATGCAGATTATTTGAATTGCATTGTGTAGGTTGGCAACATTTTATAGCAGCCGGAAGACAATTATTAGGTGGTGGTGAGCGAAATTCCTGAGACATTTCATGTGTGTAATTACAATGAAACTTCTGTGGGATGATCACCCAAAATTGAATTCAAAGGGAATCTGTCAGCACGATCCATCCACCTAAACTGTTATGGCCTTGTTGCTGTCTGAAATATAAAGTCATCCATATTTATGTAATCTGTTGCTCCTTGACTAAGAAATATTAATTCATATGCAAAGCTTAAACAGTATTTTCAGTCAAATTTGTTCCTTTTAAATTCACTACATCCTACAATTGCCACTGCTCCACTGATTCTGGAGCAGTTTCCCTTTTTCTTCTGTGCCCCTTCACCACCCTCCAGTAATAAGAGTACAAATTTTGCTTTCATCCAACTGGGTGTGTGTGACTTGCAGAAGTGGTGCTGTTGCAGAGTGTGACATTTAGAAGTAGTTCTGTTGCTTTAAAAGCATTCAACAACTATTAGAAGTAACACAAGCACATGAGACAGGAAGTGTTGTGCTCCAGAAGAATCCAGCAACTAAAGGGGTTAACACAGTCACAGGAGACAGGGAGTGTTTTAGCAGAGCCCCAGGGGGATTGTGGGGAAGTTGTTTACTGTCTGGCTGGAGCCAAAGAGAAAGGTGGTGTGTGTTCTGTATCTCACAGAAGCGCCCCTGCAAGTGAAAGGATTCAAGTCAGGAGTGAAGCTAAGCACAGGTCAGATAGAGTTCCTGAACTAGCAGTGCAGAGTATTGTCAGGCATAAAGATAAGGACTGGAAAAAATGGTGTCACAGGGATCATCTCCCTCAGCAAGCCCCCCCCCCTCCTCCATCTCACTGTGCTGTAAAGAATGCTGTGTTCATTAATGTGCCTTTGCATTAGAACTGTGCTGTCCTGTACTACTGGAAAGACTGTGAACTACTGTGCTGTACTCTTTGTCACTGGAGCCTGTTGCTCATAAGACTTAACTTGCACTGGCTGTGCGGCTTTTTATTAAATGCTACTGTCTTACCGTTTATGAGGACTCTTGTCAAGTGTGTCTGGTCAGCAAGTGAAACAACCTATGTGTCTGTACCTGAGGGTCAATACCCCTGTGTGCCTGAAAGAAGCTGCAGCACATGGTCTATGGTCGCCCTGAGTAACGGTTCCCCCAGGATTCCAAAGAATTCATGTAACCTGTCTCGCCCCTATCTGAACCTAGCGGCGTGTGTGTAACATGTATACCACAGAAATTCTCTGTTGGTTTTTGATTTTTCTTCTCTGACACAGGCCAATCAAAACACCACCGTGCCCACAGAGAAATTTTGTGGTACACGCCCAGTTAGGGGACAGGAAAATTTGCACCATTATTACCTGGCGACATAACTTTGGAGTGGAGTGGCACATAAGTGGCACATAAGAAAAAGAAAAACTGTCCTAGAATCATTGGTGTAGCTGCAATTAGAGATACTGTAAAATGAAAAAAAAAATTAAAAAAATAAAAAATCCAGTGAGATTGTAAAAGCACTTTCCAAGCCTCTGCCTCCCAGGCTATATTCCCCTCCCAGCCTCATCTTCCTCTGCTTGACTGACAGCTGACTTGGCTATGTAGTCAAGCCAGTGGCCGTGTAGTCAAGCATGTCAGTCAAAAGAGAAAGTTGGAGCTGGGCTGAGTATAGGCTGGGAAGTGGAAGTGCTCTCATCATGTCGTTGACACTTAAAGGGAACTTTTCATGTCCGATAATGCTATTCACCTGCAGATCTAGGGTCAATCTGCAGGTTAATAGCGTTATGAAGGTGCCCAGCCGCTGTACTGCTGCCGCACCAGGGAGAAAATTAACGCTATTTCTCCTGGCTCAAAAAGACAAACCTCACATTGAGGTCATTTTTGACACATGGTAAGGTTTTAATACTAGAGGTTAGGACTAATGTTGAGCGAGTATGTTCTGTTCCGAGTATGCTCGGGCGAGCTCCGAGTATTTACAGTTGCTCGGTGATATGTTTGAATTGCTCCCGTGTGCATGATTTGCAACTGTTTGACAGCTTTATTACATGTAAGGAATGTGTAAGAAATAGACATTCCTCACATGTAATAAAGCTGTCAAACAGTCGCAAATCATGCACATGGGAGCGATTCAAACATATCACCGAGCAGCTGTAAATACTCGGAGCTTGGCCCGAGTATACTCGGCGAAAGGGTTAATAGAACATACTCGCTCAACACTAGTTAGGACCGTCCCGACAGGGTACACCTTGGTGTTGGTGGGATGCCTTTTATATGCACTTATTTATATGCACTATTGCTTTTTACTTACAGCAGTGTATATGTTCATTTTAAGGATCAATGATCAATCAGTGATATAGGAAGATGATCGGAACACATTTTACCTGCAGCAATCTTCATGAATGTTCAAACTATATGTGACAATCTATCTATTGTTGGCAGCCCTTCCCTGTTTATACAAGGAGATGTGCCAAATATCGAGGATTTTTATGCTACGTAAAAGATGCGATTAGTTCACAAACAAGTAGTTGCTGGACATTTTTGCATAGCTATAACCAGGGACAAGAGTTTCTATGAAATTTCGTTCTATTGATTATCGGCCCAAAATTAAAAGGCTTTAGCTAAATACCTTGACTAATGCCTCCTTTGGAACTAGGTACCAGTACAAAACGGCCCCATTAGTCCCATTCTGTTTTTGAAAAATGCACATTTTACCTCTAGTGAATAACATAGTAAGGTAGGTTGAATAAAGACCTAGGTCAGTGATGGGGAACCTTTTAGAGACAGAGTGCCCAAACTACAACCCCAAAACCCACTTATTTATCGCATAGTGCCAATGTGGCGCCCCTGAGGGTTCGGTCGCCACAGAAGTACTGCATCTCACCCAGAGGTGTGGTATCTCACTCTCAGGTAAGGGGAGGGAGTACAGCTCGGGACCCTAACACCTACATCCAACACATACCCGCAGTAGGGGGTAGGGCGAGATTGCTCCTAAGGGAGAGCACAGTCCCGGGTCCCTAGCTGATGGGAGGAGCTATGTAGTGGATGTGGGTGGAGGAAGTAGCTTAGGGGAGCACATGAAAGGAAGGTATAAATAGAGAAGCCATCTTGTTTAGTCAGGACAGTCAGAGGTCAGTCTACAGTGAGAGGAGTTGGGAACAGGAGCTCTGTCGGAGGTCTGCTCAGGAGGAGGGCCTGAGGAGAGGCCCAGGACTGAAAGAGAAGGAGAGGAGCAGGAAGGGCTCCAGGAACGCGGAAGGGACCCCAGGGGTACGGGCAGTGCTGGAGGTCACCCGTATGCCCGAATCCACCAGGAGGTGGAGGGGTCAGGCCACACAAAGGGGACCGGTCCCTCAACTAGCAGAGCACTTTATGTCTCAACTAGAAACCGGAGGCTGCAGTATTTCAAGTCCTGTAGCCAACAGTCCATATCAGTCTCACCAAGAAGGTAGCTATAGAGGACCCAGGGGACGGAACAGATGTCGCCCGACAAGGCCCGCAGGTACCGGATTGGGACACTTGGTATGAGGTGCAGGGAAACGGCCAGAGAGAGAACACACAGAAGGGGGTCCCGCTAAGTACTCCGGAGATATCTGGGTGTGGACTGAACCCCTCCCTGAGTAAGCGCAGCACGACGAGGAAAGTTACACTGGTACCTGTAACTTGGACTGCAATAACCGTGAGTAAAGACCCTGAGGACTGCACTCCACTGTCTCTGTGATTATTATCTGCGCCATCACCCCTGCACTACAACGCCCAGCATTACCTATAACATCTACTACATTCCCTGCCCTGGAGCTAAGCTCTGCCTGTGGAGAGCTGAACCAACCCTGCTGCACCAACATCAGCTCCAGAGGTTCTGCACAACAGCGGCGGCTCCATATAGCCGCATACCACAGGTGGCATCACGAACTATATATATAAAAACTATAAATCCCCTATAAAATCCCCTTTTTACTGACTGCTCTGGGTCACGGACCGGGTCACCGCCACTGTGACATCTCCCCCTAGCAACGACCGGCCCGGCACCGAGTACCCCACGGCCCAGGGGGCGCGTCAACTTTGGCGTCACGAACAGGATATGAACCCACCCGTTATCACTGGGTATTGTGCGCCTAGAGACTGTGTTCTTTACTGAATGTGGCGCCCGCCCCAGAAGAACGGGCACCATTATGTGCGAACCAAAAGACAACAAGAGACCGCCTCCCATCGTGGGCCGGGTCCCAGAATGGCACCAAAAACGGAGCACGCCCCAAGTAGCAGTGACCATGAACGTAGATGTGTCCATCAAGGTGGGGGAGCTGCCCCCAGGTGTGGCCGACAGCAAGCAGCCATGGGACCGCCCCAGAAAGGGGAGAGGAAAGAAGAAAACTGGGAGACAGGGTGTGGTCTCAAGGAGTCTAGACAGACCACACCCGGCAGGCAAGATGGAAGTAGGTGAGCCTGGAACTCCAGCCTGCGGCCTGCAGCAAGCCGAGACACCTCTTACCCTGGGAGAGGTGATCAGTAAGCTGTCCCTGGAGGATGCGGAGTTCCTCCACGCCAAAATGTGTGAGCTAAGTCGGCGGGTGGGAGAGGCCCAGCAAACAGCCATCGCCGGCTGGAAGAGAGAGGTGCTGGAGAAGATGAGAACCAGACGGCAGCAAGCACTGGAGACCACCGGCAGCGCCCCAGCCCCGGCGGAGCCTAACCAGGACCGGGAGGCAGAGAGCAGCACAGGAGCGGCTGCGGGAGCAGGTAGGAAGAGTTTCCCTGTCCCGGGCGCAGACCGCGCTGACTTGCTCCTGGGCCCGCTGGCGGCGCCTCTGTACCCGGGCGCGCACGCTCCCAACTTGCTCCAAAGCCCAGATTCTCCTACACCGGGCGCCTGCTCCGCCGACCAGCTCCTCGATCCCCTGGCGGAATCTCTATATCTGGGCGCCTGCTCCGCCGACCAGCTCCTCGATCCCCTGGTGGAATCCCCATACCCGGGCGCCTGCTCGGCTGACCTGCTCCTGGGCCCCCTGCCAGAGCCACCTGCTCCCACACCTGAGTGGGCATATGGAGGCCCCACTTATGACTGGTCCGCCAGTAATGAAGACCAGCAGGGACTCCCTCTGACGCCCACGCCTGCACCCCCGGTCGCCTGCCCAGGAGGAGAGGAGTTCCAGTGGGATGACCGGGAAGGGGACCTCATGGAGTTCCCGCGGGAGACGCAGGCCCAGGCCCTCCGGAGGGAAGAACACTGCAGGAGGGAGCTCCTGCAGTTGGAAAAGGAGCGATATGACCGGCAGGTGAGGTGGGAGCACATGGAGGCCCGAAACATGGCGGCCAAGGCCCGGGCCCGCCAGGTAAAGTCCACCACACCCAGTCCCCGTCTGGAGGGGATAGTGGTCAAGTTTGACTTGGACGCTGGGTGGGGCTTTGTAAGAGAGCCCCACACTAATAGGGATGTGTTCGTCAACCGGCAGGATGTAGAACCCCACCTCCAACAGGGGCATCCTGGCCGGAACCTATACCCGGCGACCATGTCACGTTTACATGCCACAAGGGCGAGCGCGGGTGGTACGCCCTCCAGGTGTACCGGGTGGCAAGAAGAAGAGACATGACCCCGCAGCCCCAGGCTGAAGACCCGGCCGGGTCAGCCTGTAAAAACCAGGAGTTTCCTCCCCGGAGGGAGCCCCATTGTTAAACTGTCTAAATCACAGAAACTGTATATTGTTAGTTACCCAGTAGGGTACAGAAGAATTAATGTTTGTTTATTCAGTTACCCGGTAAGGGTATTAAGACGCTAAGGTTATGGATGGTGAATAACCGAAAAACTTTTACTTGTACATAATTGCACTTCTTAAAGTGCCCCTTATTGGTTTTATGCAACGAATGACCTCAGAACTAAAACCCGTTTGGCGTGGCCGAAGACGTGGTCCAACACCTGGATCACCTATGCCCTGCAGCCACGCCCAGGGCCTACGTTGAGGGTTTTCGGGCGGGTCCCTCATGCTCATGTTTGCTAGTTTGCACCTTGATAAAGAAAATGGACACCCGGTTGCAGATCGTGCTGTAACCTGTTGAAAAATGTTTTATATGAAAAATGTTTTATGTGAGAAATGTTTTATATGGATGAAGAAAAATGTTCTTTAAAAAGTCTCATAATGTTTTGATAAAAACATAACCAGTAACGTTCAAGAAAAAGTGCCTCCCATAAAGGGAAGAAATGTTATGTTTATGATCTTCTATGTGATGCATCTAAAAATTTGCATGTCTGTAACATACCCTGTTTTACTCTGTTCCAGCCCGCAGACGTGCTGTGTTTTACCAGGGGGTATGTGGCGCCCCTGAGGGTTCGGTCGCCACAGAGTTACTGCATCTCACCCAGAGGTGTGGTATCTCACTCTCAGGTAAGGAAGGAGTACCGCTCGGGACCCTAACACCTGCATCCAACACATACCCGCAGTGGGGGTAGGGCGAGATTGCTCCTAAGGGAGAGCACAGTCCCGGGTCCCTAGCTGTTGGGAGGAGCTATGTAATGGGTGTGGGTGGAGGAAGTAGCTTAGGGGAGCACATGAAAGGAAGGTATAAATAGAGAAGCCATCTTGTTTAGTCAGGACAATTAGAGGTCAGTCTACAGTACAGTAAAAAAGTGAGGCTTCATCATGACGTACAGCAGCAGTAATCAAAGGCGGACAAAGGTTTAATTACGACTTCAGTACACAGTAGTGTATGATTTATCAAGATGGATAGCTCCAAACGTATTAATTGCAGTACAAGACTAGGTCTGAAGCCTAATAATTTTAGAGGAGATTCATCCCAATAGTTTCCTGCTGCTGTAGCAGTGTCCAAAGAACACTGCAAGGCAGGATTCAAGTACGGCACAGCAGACGAGGAGGCAGAAACAAAACACCGGCTTTATTGTGTAAAAAGGGATTATATGCCGGAAGATAAGAATAACAGTATTTACAATGATAATATTAATAACATGAATACAGTATAAGAAGAAATAGCTGAAGCTTAGCACAAAACTATGCTCCAGCTACGGCAATGAAAGTGCAATACAAACAGTACAAATCAAGTTTCACAAATTACTCTCGGCTAATTCTCTATCTGGCTTTCCGCTAATCGGGCCACACTGCTACAGCGTCCTAACTAAAGAAAACTGAGCTATACCCTAACACAGTTCAACACCGGTGTTTCATTCACAATTCTGCAGGTCAGGAACAGAAAGACAGCTGCTCCTTGTTTCTGTTAGTTGTGTGGATGAGTTGCACTTGAGTTCTTTCTCCTGTATACTGGATCTTTTTCCCTCTGCAGTTCATGCAAGTCTGGTTTCACTTTCAATGATGAGAGATGGCTGACACACTGTTATCTGTTACCTCAGGTCATCAATCTTCAGGGAAGCTGTTCTAGAGAAGCGATGTAGCGTTTTACTTTTGGACACAGTCCTGACCATAAATCTAGTAATAGTCCAAACTAATTCCTCTTAATGTCTCTTATCAGGACACAGTCAAACGTCCTGTATGTTACCTCAAACACACCGAGGTCTCCTACTTTCTGGTTCTTCTCCCTTCCACAGCACACACCAAAACAACAAGGGGGACTCGCAGAAGCGTTTCCAAGATGCGAAAAGGCCGTAGTCTTCTCGTCTCCCCGCATGTCTCCCCTGCACCTCAGATAGACTGCTGCACCTGATTGTCCAGAATACTATGAAATAAAGGACTTTTTAGCCAAGGACTTGGTGAGTGCTACTATTCATTTTTCTACTTGTTGCAAAAGGGGGGAGAGTCGACTAGTCCAAGAGCAATAATCAGAGGTAAGCAAGGTATCTTAAAGCCACAGTGTCATTCAATGTCCAGTAAGGGCTGACCCCCTACACTACACTAATGCTTTTACTAAATGATTTTCAGCATTCTTGGGCGCCAATGCAAAATCTTTAAAAGGGCCCCTCAATCTTAGCGTGTTGGTGACCGAATAACCATTGGGCTACTTCTGGCATCATTTCTTGTATGCTACTGCAACTGCTCAGTATTCATTCTTACTGGAAGCCAACATAATGTTTGTGTGAAAAATGTTGCACAGGGGTCTCACAGGGTAAAGGGAACCACTTGCTCTTTAAAAGTAGCTTTCTTATGAGGAGTAAAGTTATAGTGGGAGCAGAGGTTGCTGTCGCACCCTGACTCTAAAGTCTAAGGAAACCCAAATGATCCCTCTGGCTTATATGGGAAGAAGAGATCTATTAAAGACCTGTGATAGTTGGGGGCCTTGTTGGAGATTTTGCATTGAGGCCCATAAGCGTGGAGTTATGCCACTGTTTATTATGTTTATTAGATGTACAGCGCTAATAAATTTCATAGCTCATGATTACCAATGGCTTGATAGAGAGAGGTTCTCCGCAAATAATAAAAATAAATAAATATTGTAAAAAAAATCCTAAATACTTTTAATTAGCAAATCACACTTGTATTGTCTAGGGAGATAATCACTATGGACTCCATAATGTTATACTGACAGAAACATGTCCCAGAATGTTAATCGTACAGGAGTCCATGAGTATGTACAGCCGGAAGCTCAGCTGCTGTGACCTGGATATAACTTATGCCATGTACGACAAACTATCTCCAGGTTACAGCAGCTGCTCAGAAAGGCAGGACAGTTCTATGCATTCCAGAGAAATTCATCCCACCTGAAAAACTTGTGCCGAATAGTGATGATCGAGCACTAAAATGCTCGAGTGCTCAGTACTTGAATTGAGCAGGTTGGACGCTCGGACGGGCTCGACTCGAGTACCAAGTATAATGGTAGTCAATGGGAAACTCAAGCATTTTTAAGGAATACCCTAACAGAAGGTCTGGGGGGGAAGGAAAATCACTGAAATGGATGGAAACAGTGCTGGAATGGAATGGGAACAACATGAGGAAGACGCCTGGATGCATCTCTGACTCCCAGGTCGCTGCTTGGAATAATGTTGTCAGAGTATTACGCCACTTTTACGGACTGACAATAAAACATACAAAACCAAAGATAAAATGTTTTTTTTACAGGAAAAAATGATAGGAAACATTCTTTCATGTATAATGACTTGTATGTATTAAAAATTAAAAAAAGAAAAAACGCACCCCTTTGGCTGCGTGCCCACGATCAGTAATACTAGTGTTCTAGACACAGCATATTTTCGCTGCATCCAAAACACTGCGTTGTTGTACAGTACAAGCACAGTCGATGGGATTTATAGAAATCCCATGCCTATAGTGCTTGTTTTTACACTGTGTAAAATCATCTGCGGTGTGGGTTTCCGAGCCACCGCATGTCAATTTCTCTTGCAGGAATGCTCAGTCTTCTGTGCGGAATTTCCACATAGACTTAATAATAATAGTAATAATAATAATCTTTATTTATATAGCACCATCATATTGCGCAGCGCTTTACAATTCAGAGGTTCATGTACAACAGTCGTAAGTAACATAGCTAAAGATAGTACAATAATTAAAGCAAAAATAATGACGACCCTGCTCGTAAGAGCTTACAATCTACAATGAGGTGAGGTGACACAAAGTACAGGGGCTTATTTACAATAATGGTCCAGCCATCTTGAGGGGATGAGGGATAGATAGAGGCTGCATGAGCTCATCACCAGCCAGTATCTGTAGTGCTTTTGGGTTCGGTGGAGACTTATGTTTGGAGAAATAAGGGATGGGCTATAAGAATATAAGCGGACTTTGATTAGGGAACGTGATAGGCCGCCCTAAACAAGTGTGTTTTTAGGGCGCGCCTAAAACTGTGTAAGTTGTGGTTCGACCTAGTTTCTTGGGGTAGAGCATTCCAAAGAATAGGTGCCGCTCTGGAGAAGTCTTGAAGCCGGCAGTGGGAGGTACCGATTAGTGTGGATGTTAGTCGAAAATCTCTTGCGGAGCGTAGAGAACAGGTTAGCCGATGAACAGAAATGAGCGAAGAGATGTAGGGGGGTGCCACACTGTGGAGAGCTTTGTTTGTGAAAACAAGCAATTTAATTTGGATCCTATAGTTCATGGAGCGGAGGAGTCTGAGTAATGGTTAGCCAAATAGATGAGCCCGCAGCCTCCCCAGAATTGATGCATCACATTAGATGATCCAATTCTGGATCTTTGCCGGCTCTTTCCGATTGCCCTGGTGCGGTGTCAATCACGTTAATTGTATTGGGTTTGATGACAGTTGTAATTTGTCAAAAATCACAGCTGGCATCAAGCCCTGTGGTTAGTAATGGAGAGGTGTCTATCAGACGCGACCATTACTAACCGTATAATAAAAAATAAAAACTCACACACAGAAAAAAATACTTTATTTGAATAAAGACTCCCCCACACTATCTCTTGTTCACCAATTTATGGAAAAAATAAATTAAAAAAATCTCATGCAATAGGGAAATGAAAATATGTAGCCCTGAAAAGGACTTTTGTTTTTACTTTGCAGCAGAAGTATACCTATAGAAAGACTGTAAGGCAATAAACCCTGCCTATATGCCTCTAATCCAAAACTATCCCTCCTACACCAGCTATCCGTATACTGAATTCAGGTAACAGTGGTTTTACTAGAGGCAGGACAGTATGTAGCCCTGAAAAGGACTTTCGTTTTAATGGTTCAGCAGCGGTATACTGCTGTAGCAATTAAACACTGCCTATATGCCTACTCTAATCTAACCTCTCCATCCTAGATTAACTCTCCCTGAACTGCTTCCAGTGGACAGTGTAGGACAGTGTGCCGAGCATTGCGTCACCGGGTCTTATATAAGACCAGATGACGCGATACGGTTGGCCAATCATAGTAATGCCAGTAGCAGGCAGGCAATCCTTGCATGTTTATTGACTGTCTAACAGCCGCAAAAAAATTCCGAGGAGGGGACTCGAGCATGGCGCTTGATCGAGTATCGCAGGTGCTTGAGTAATGAGCGTACCCAAGCACCCCGATGCATGATCGAGTATAGAGCCTTGATGAGCACGCTCCCTCATCACTAATGGTGAATTCTCCCTGGCAGATTTCCTCTGTAGCACTAGATGTGGATTGTGAGTATATTACCCCTTACTGGCCTGGGGCATATTAGAGTGCCCAAGGCCATCACCCTCGGTTCAGTGAGGGCTCCAGCGCTGAGCCCGCACTGAACCGGGCACATGTCAGCTGATTCTTACAGCTGACATGTGCCCGTAACAGCCGCTGGTGGAATCGTGATCCACCCGCGGCTGTTAACCAGTTAATTGCCGCTGTCAATCTCTGACAGCGGCATTTAACATCGGCGCACCGGAAGCGCGGCATTAGACCCCGTCACGTGATCGCGGGTCACCGATGGGTTGGCATGACAACCCGGGGTCTGCAACAGACCTCTGTGGTTGTCATGTCTCGCTAGCTATGAGTGCCACCTAGTGGTCGGCGCTCATAGCACATGAGCATTTCTGCTATACAGAGGCGATCTGCACATCGCCTCTATGTAGCAGAGGCGATCGGAGAACTGATGCTTCTAGTCTCCTATGGAGACTATTGAAGCATGCAGAAAGTGGAAAAAAAATGTTTTTAAAAATATGAAAAAATATTTAAAGATTTTTCTGTATTTTCATGACTATGAAAATTGTACATTCACACTGAAGGCATCAAAACTATGAATTAACACATGTGGAATTATATACTTAACAAAAAAGTGTGAAATAACTGAAAATATGTCTTATATTCTAGGTTCTTCAAAGTAGCCACCTTTTGCTTTGATGACTGCTTTGTACACTCTTGGCATTCTCTTGATGAGCTTCAAGAGGTAGTCACCGGAAATGGTCTTCCAACATTCTTGAAGGAGTTCCCAGAGATGCTTAGCACCTGTTGGCCCTTTTGCCTTCACTCTGCGGTCCAGCTCACCCCAAACCATCTCGATTGGGTTCAGGTCTGGTGACTATGGAGGCCAGGTCATCTGGCGTAGCACCCCATCACTCTCCTACTTGGTCAAATAGCCCTTACACAGCCTGGAGGTGTGTTTTGGGTCATTGTCCTGTTGAAAAATAAATGATGGTCCCACTAAACGCAAACCGGATGGAATAGCATGCCGCTGCAAGATGCTGTGGTAGCCATGCTGGTTCAGTATGCCTTCAATTTTGAATAAATCCCCAACAGTGTCACCAGCAAAGCACCCCCACACCATCACACCTCCTCCTCCATGCTTCATGGTGGGAACCAGGCATGTAGAGTCCATCCGTTCACCTTTTCTGCGTCGCACAAAGACACGGTGGTTGGAACCAAAGATCTCAAATTTGGACTCATCAGACCAAAGCACAGATTTCCACTGGTCTAATGTCCATTCCTTGTGTTCTTAAGCCCAAACAAGTCTCTTGTGCTTGTTGCCTGTCCTTAGCAGTGGTTTCCTAGCAGCTATTTTACCATGAAGGCCTGCTGCACAAAGTCTCCACTTAACAGTTGTTGAAGAGATGTGTCTGCTGCTACAACTCTGTGTGGCATTGACCTGATCTCTAATCTGAGCTGCTGTTAACCTGCGATTTCTGAGGCTGGTGACTCGTATAAACTTATCCTCAGAAGCAGAGGTTGCTGCTGGAGGGCTGACTGCTGGTGATGGAGGCACGGCGGGTGGCGCGGCACCCAGAGCTTCGGGTTCCACGGCGGGAGGTAGGGGCAGGTCCGCGGCCTCAGGGCCCGGAGTAACGGCGTCCCCCTTACTTGTCGTTGCGGCCTCCGATCCGCTTCTGCTGCCTCTCGGGATGGACGCGGTGCTGGATGGTGGCTGCGGCAGTGAAGCTCTCCTCCGTATCAAAGCAGTCATTAAAGCAAAAGGTGGCTACTTTGAAGAACCTAGAATATAAGACATATTTTCAGTTGTTTCACACTTTTTTGTTAAGTATATAATTCCACATGTGTTAATTCATAGTTTTGATGCCTTCAGTGTGAATGTACAATTTTCATAGTCATGAAAATACAGAAAAATCTTTAAATGAGAAGGTGTGTCCAAAGTTTTGGTCTGTACTGTATATAAAAGTTTAAATCACTCCCCCAGAAATGTAGGAATTTTTGCAACTTCATTAAAAAAGAGAAACTGAAATATCACATGATCATAAGTATTCAGAAACTCATATTTAAGTCACATGCTGTCCATTTCCTTGTGATCCTCCTTGAGATGGTTCTACTTCTTCCCTGGAATCCAGCTGTGTTTAATTAACCCCTTCACAACCCTGGGATTTTCCGTTTTTGCATTTTCTTTTTTTTTGCTCCCCTTGTTCCCAGAGCCATAGCGTTTTTATTTTTTGGTCAATATGGCCGTGTGAGGGCTTATTTTTTGCAGGACGAGTTGTACCTTTCAACGCCATTAGTAGTTTTACCATATCGTGTACGGGAAAAAAAATCCAAGTGCGGTGAAATTGCAAAAAAAGTGCAATACCACAGATGTTTGGTTTTTTTTACCACGTTCACTGAATGCTAAAACTGACCTGCCATTATTATTCTCCAGGTCATTAAGAGTTCGTAGATACCAAACATGTATAGGTTCTATTTTATTTAAGTGGTGAAAAAAAAATCCTAAATTTGGTAAAAAAAAAAAAATGGCGCCATTTTCCAAGACCCGTACAGTCTCCATTTTTCTGGATCTGGGGCCGGGTGAGGGCTTATTTTTTGCGAGCCGAGCTGAAGTTTTTATTGTTACTATTTTGGGGTAAATCCGATGTTTTGATCGCCCGTTATTGCATTTTATTGCAATGTTGTGGTGACCAAAAAACGTAATTCTGGCGTTTAGAATTTTTTTCTCGATACGCCGTTTACCGATCAGATTAATTCTTTTTTTATATTGATAGATTGGGCGATTCTGAACGCGGCGATACCAAATATGTGCATGTGGGGTGTTTTTTTTATTATTTTATTTTGAATGGGGCGAAGGGGGGTGATTTAAACTTTTATATTTTTTTAATTTTTTTAACATTTTTAAAAACATTTTTTTTTCAATTTTTGCTTGCTTCTATAGTCTCCATAGGAGACTAGAAGCAGCACTTGTCTGATCGCTTCTGCTACATAGAGGTGATCAGCAGATCACAGATTGACAGCGGCATTTAACATGTTAACAGCCGCGGGTGGATCGTGATTCCACCCGCGGCTGTTGCGGGCACATGTCAGCTGTAAGAATCAGCTGACATGTGCCCGGTTCAGTGCGGGCTCAGTGCCGGAGCCCTCACTGAATCGGGGGTTACAGCCTGTTGCGTACTAATACGCCGCAGGCTTTAAAGTTGTTAAACTGATAGGACTTGATTTGGAAAGGCACACACCTGTCTATATAAGACCTTACAGCTCACAGTGCATGCCAGACCAAATGAGAATCATGAGCTCAAAGGAACTGCCCAAGGAGCTCAGAGACAGAATTGTGGCAAGGCACAGATCTAGCCAAGGTTACAAAAGAATTTCTGCATTACTCAATGTTTCTAAGAGCACAGTGGCCTCCATAATCCTTAAATGGAAGAAGTTTGGGACCACCAGAAGTCTTCCTAGACCTGGCCGTCCAGCCAAACTGAGCAATCGTGGGAGAAGATGGTGAGATAGGTGATAATTCTAAGCGGTATGTGTGGAGAAAACCAGGCACTGCTCATCACCTGCCCAATACAATCCCAACAGTGAAACATGGTGGTGGCAGCATAATGCTATGGGGGTGTTTTTCAGCTGCAGGGACAGGACGACTGGTTGCAATTGAAGGAAACATGAATGCGGCCAAGTACAGAGATTTTCTGGATGAAAACCTCTTCCAGAGTGCTCTGGACCTCAGAGTTGGCCGAAGGTTGACCTTCGAACAAGGCAATGACCTTAAGCACACAGCTAAAATAACAAAGGAGTGGCTTCAGAACAACTCTGTGACCATTCTTGACTGGCCCAGCCAGAGCCCTGACCTAAACTCAATTGAGCATCTCTGGAGAGACCTGAAAATGGCTGTCCACCAACGTTCACCATCCAACCTAACGGAACTAGAGAGGATCTGCAAAGAAGAATGGCAGAGGATCCCCAAATCCAGGTGTACAAAATTTGTTGCATCATTCCCAAGAAGACTCAAGGCTGTACTAGCTAAAAAGGGTACTTCTACTCAATACTGAGCAAAGGGTCTGAATACTTATGACCATGTGATATTTCAGTTTTTCTTTTTTAATAAATTTGCAAAAATTTCTACATTTCTCGTTTTTTTTCAGTCAAGTTGGGGTGCAGAGTGTACTTTAACCTTAGAACGCATACCTGGGGCCTCGCAGGCCAGCCCTGTTAATTGTTTTCTATTTTCTGCAAGATTACTTTAGTTAGAATTTTGAAACTCTAGGTATTCCTCAGGTATATAGTTGTTTGTCATTTTTGTTTGAGTTATTCCATGTTATTTGCACACGGGCCTAAAAGGCCCCAGGTATGTGAAAATGTAGATTTTTATGGTCATGCGTTCTAGGGTTAATGAGAAAAAAATGAACTTTTTAGAATTTACCAAGTGGCTGCAATGAAACAAAGAGTGAAAAATTTAAAGGGGTCTGAATACTTTCTGTACCCACGGTATGTTAAACCATATTAGCCAGAAATTCAAATTTAACAGTGGGCGGAGGTGAATTGTTCAGGAATAGTTTACCTAAGACACTGGCAGTGAATTGAGTTTGTAGGACACTATTTATTTTCACACTATGGCTTGACATTGAATTGCTCAGGGATTGTTCACACCTCTCTAGGCCACAGATATTGTTCATTCTCATACCTAGCTCAGCCATTGTTTACTGTTTACACATCACTAATTTAATTAAGCTGTTCTAATCCAAGCTACCATCTCAGGTGACCAAGACCAGATGGTAAAATCACAAAAATAAATGAGTTTTACATACTGTTGTACTTGCTTTTTTTCACTAAAAACACAGCAAAACCTAATAGCTATGTTCACACTAGGCGTTTTTCAGCGTTTTTTCACCACCCATTACTTCCAATGGGTGAAAAACGCTGTAAAAATGCTGAAAGAAGTGACGTGCTCTATTCTGCAAAAAAACATGCAAAGCACAAAATACCGATCAAACAAAAACCAAGGTGTGTGCATGAGATTTCTGGAATCTCCTAGACTTTGCTGGTACTGTAAAACACAGCAGAAAATTTGCATAGAAAAGCATAAAAAATGCAATGTGTGAACATAGCCTTAGGAGAGTATCTGTGTGCAGAATTATTATGCAACTAAATGAAAAATGTAAATTTTTGAATCTCAATTGTTTGTTTTCATCTGTTAAAGTGGTAACAACCAAACAACTTGAAATGTACAAAAATAAATTTCTAGTAGAGGAAGATAATATCACGTTGAAAGGGCTTGGCTGCAGTAAATGATAAGCCTTTAAAAAATTTACTCCACTCTTCTTTTTGCAATCTCTTTTTTACACTATAATTCTTCATCTCTTCACTTCATCCGATCTCACTTCCCTTATATTTATATATCCCCTATTTATCGGTCGACCATGACAGCACCACGAGAGAGAGGGGATCCGCCCACCAAGAACAGGAAGCCTACAGGCTTAAAAGGAGCGGCCCTCTCTTCTTGCCTCAGTTTGGTTTCCTGTCCTTGATGGAGGGAAGCTCTTACAGCCTTACCTCTGAAGATGGCTCGAAGAAGCGTGCTGTCAAGCTGCGCCCCTGTCTGGGATCAGCAGTACCATCCTGTGCCCTGGGCTGTGGGAGCTGCACCCCTGTCTGGGGTGGCAGCTTCAGCCAGATGGATCGTGATGACGGAGGCTGCGCCGCTATCTGGGGACGGCAGCCCCAACTTGAGGTGGGCACAGCATTGGGGGGCTGCGCCCCTGTATGGGGTTGGCAGCCCCAGACCTGCGCGCAGGACGCTGGGGGAGCGGCACTCCGGCCGGGGTAGGGTCGCCCCTAGCAGCAGGTGAACGCTAGCTAGAGCAGGCAGCTGGAGGGAGAAAGCGCCAATTACAGGAGGTATGACCTCTATGACCGGCACCGCATGCTTCCAGTCTTTTACTAGGCTGGGGGCGGGGCCTGATGCTGGGCGGTCATGTGACCAGACAGGAAGTTCGGTCCACATGCATGCAGATGCCGCGTGAGTGTTGCATTCTCCCCTCCAACCAGCAGATGGCAATGTAAAAAAAAAAAAGGGGGAAATTAAAGGGAAGTGGACGCTCCTATTTAAGCGTTCAGATATCGCTGCTCTAGGCTTTCCAGCTACTTCAGAACTCTATTGTTAATGGATTCTGAAGACGAGCAGCAGCAAATCCAGCGGCCGCTGCTTACTCCATCTCAGCGGTCACCTGGGGAGCCCCAGGAGACACGACCCCCTTGAATCACCAGCAATTCTCGGACTGCAGGTAGACGAACCCGATCCGGCCATCATGACTCTAACAAGACGGACGAATCTGCAGCCCCTAGGGACTATCCCCCGGCTGAGAAAGGTCC
This sequence comes from Phyllobates terribilis, assembly GCF_046119375.1. Classification (NCBI taxonomy): domain Eukaryota; kingdom Metazoa; phylum Chordata; class Amphibia; order Anura; family Dendrobatidae; genus Phyllobates; species Phyllobates terribilis. Next base: position 717,552,532 of record NW_027362764.1, read on the forward strand.
TCCAGCTAAACCGATACTGGCTATTTGAGCTCTGGGTAAGTGATCTTCGAGAAAGTTCACTTGGGTAATAAGGTGTCCCTTCTTCTTATCCGTTTAGGAGAAGAAGTGTACCTCCAAAAACGAACACAAGCAATGTGCGTTATGCGAGGCCCTATTGGCGGACTCATATTCCAAAAGACTGTGCCAGTCCTGCATAAACCAAACTTTGGTGGATGAGACCCTTAGTTTCGCCTCAGGCTTAAAAACCCTAGTTAAATCAGAGGTGAGCAAACTCCTCTCTAAAAAGTCTAAAAGGAAGGAAGCTAACCATGAGGTCTCCCCAACTCCTGATTATTCCCTATCATCAGCCGAGGAGGTGGACTCTGACGATTCATCTTCTTCATCTTCCTCATCTTCGGATAGTGGTTCAGGCCAGCACTGCTTTCCATTAAATGAAGTTGATGGATTGGTTAAAGCGGTCCGCTCAACCATGGGCATTACGGACCTCAGACCAGAGAAGTCAGTCCAAGACGTCATGTTCAGAGGACTGGGGCAGAGGAAGAGAAAATGTTTCCATGTTTCCCATTTGAGGCTATGTGCCCACGATGCAGAAATGCTCCAGATTTTTCCTGAGCGTTTCTGCATCTCCCTAGCAGAAAAAACGCATGCGGATTGTACATGCGTTTTTCCTGCAGGGACATGCGGATGTGAAGCGTTCTTCACATGCATTTCCGCATGCGGGTTGACAAGCGCTTTCCAAGCGATTTTAGCATCACTTGGAAAGTGCTTGTGACGCGCCCCCTGGGCCCGTGTTGTGCAGGGGAACCCGGAACCGGGCCTGTTGTAGAATGCTGGGGGTTGTAGTCTCCGTGTGGCGGTGACCCGGTCCGTGCCCAGGGTGGTCAAACCAGTGGCAGTCTTAATGTATAGCAAATGTCCGACTACGCCACCCGTGGATTGCGGTCAGTGGGGACCGCCGCTGCACTGCCGACCGCTGAGGCTGATGTTGTTTGCGCAGCCGAGTATGGGATAACTCCCCACGGGAGAAGTATTGCCTCAGGGCAGCTAATGTGAGAGATGATGGGAGTGATGGTGTGAGGGTCCCAGTGCTAATGGTGCTGGTGCGGCAAGGAATCACAGAGACGTGAGGTGCAGTTCAGGGTCTTTACTGATGGTACAAGGCAGACCCTCCCGGGAGTACTGGCTAGTATAAGGGGCCTGGTCAGTCTGCGAGCAAGCAGGAGTTCCCCTGGCCAGGTGGAGTTGTAGGCCTCCCCGTTTATCTGCACTCTTCCTGGCTACCTTGCTGTCAGCGGTTACAAGTAGCCCACGTCCCTGAGTATACCGTGTGGTGCTCACCCGTATGGCTGGTGACTTGGGGCCTTCTGTTAGCCTCCGCTCCTGGATGGCGGCGCTGGTCCCTTCTTTGTGACTGAGCCTCCGGCCTTCTATGGCCAGAGGACCTGGAATCCCCTGCCGGCTGGTTTCTGCTGCTGGGTATATATCAGTCCCCACAGCCTCGGACTCCAGTCCGGTATTAGTGTCTTCAACCAGGGCGAACTCTGCTCAGCTCCAGCCCCTGGTATTCAGCTACTGTTCCTACAGAGCTCCTGGTTCTTACTTTCCCTCTCCAGGCTCTGACTGCTCTGCTTGTTCTGCAGGCTCTGTCTCACCTAATCCCGCCCCAGACCCAGTTTATAAGGGCAGATTCCTCCCCTCCCAGGTCTGGGCGGGCAGTGTTGCATGCTTAGGGCTCCTGACCAGAGAAACCTCCCACTTGCTCTCAGACATAATATCTCTATTACTGTGGCAACCAGACCCCTGGGGTGTCACATTCCCCCCTAGTAAATTTTAGTACTCCGGGACTAAACACATTTTTAAAACATAATAACAGGGTATAACAATAACACAATAACATATTTACAAGAAGCTGTAGTTCTTTAAAGGTCACGGCGTGTCCGCAACCGGGTGTCCATATCACCCAAGGTGAAGTTTTTGAAACAAGAGGGTGTCCATGTCACCCAAGGTGAAACTTTAAGCGAAGTAGGGGACCTGTCCAAAGCAAACCCCTTGCGTTGGCCTTGGGCGTGGCTGCAAGGGTAGACTAACTACTTTGGGCCGCAAGGAGGCCACGCCAGACAGGTTTTCTCTTCCGCGGCCGTCTTCGCAAGAAGCACCAAGGTGCAACTATCTACAAAACTGTTCCGGTTATCCAGTGTCCATAACCTGTTAGTCCATAAAAATCTGCAGGGTAACTGAGAAACATAATTAATAACAGCCAACAAACATAAACCATAAACAGTTAGCAGATAAATTCACAATGCATTAGTTTAGATTCTCCAGCGAGCGGGCATCTGACCTCTAGTGACCTACGGAGCTCACTAACTGGTTCTGCACTACAGGGTGTAGGAGGTGTTATGGGTAAGCTGGGCAGCTGTCTGCGCACTCTTTGGCTCACTAGGGGCACGGCAGGCTCACTACTAGCAGAGGGTTGATCCTCCTGTACTGCTGGTGTGGACTCTTCTGCCTCTTGGGCCGGCTGCTCTTCCAGCTCTACCGGTTCCTCTGTAGGCACTTGCGGGGCTGGCTGGAGAAAGGTGAGGACGGGTACCACGACAGCGCCGTTTATTTGTGTCCAAGACCGGGGAAAGTCTCCGAGTACGGTACTGATCATTTCTTCCCTTTCCTCTGCGGGTTGAGGGTTTCCTTGATCTTCTTCAGGGCTTTGCAGCTGCTCGGGACACTTCTTCAGGTGGTCTCTGGAGACAATGGCTGTGGTTTCTCCTCCATCCTTACTGATTACGCAGATTTTTGGGTTCTCATGGCTTGATGGCAGTACGGTGTACGGGTCATTCTCCCACTGGTCGTCCAACTTGTGGAGCCGCCTCTTCCTCTTCAAGACCTGCTCTCCAGGTACCAGGGTAACAGCGGGAGCATACTGGTTATAAGCCTTCTCTTGCCTTTCTCTAGCTTGAGACAGACTTCGCTCGACGCTCTCCTGTACTTTCCGATACTGCTGCTGCCGTTCTGTATCCCAGTCTGCCTCTGGCGAGGTGTCCTCAGGCATCAGGACTCCCATATCCAGGTCAATAGGCAGCTTACCAGGTCTTGCTCTCATTAGGTAAGCCGGGGTACAGTTGGTGGAACCTACAGGGATGTGGTTATACAGGTCCACCAGATCGGGCAGTTTCTCAGGCCACAGACTGCGTTCTTCCAGGGGCAATGTTTTTAGCAGATCTATCACCACCTGGTTCATCTTCTCGCAGAGTCCATTGGTTTGAGGGTGATAGGGCGTTGTTCTTATCTTCTTGCAGCCATACAGGTTGCAGAACTCCTGGAAGACCTCCGCTTCAAAGGCTGGTCCTTGGTCTGTCAACACTTGGTCCGGGTACCCGTGTGGACGGCAGAAGTGCTGCTGGAAGGCTCTAGCTGCTGTTTGAGCCGTTAAGTCCTTGACCGGGACCACCACCAGGAACCGGGAGTAATGATCTATGATTGTGAGGGCGTAGACATACCCAGATCTGCTTGGAGCCTGTTTCACATGGTCCAGGGCTACCAGTTCCAGTGGCTGTCTGGTGATGATGGGCAGCAGGGGAGTCTTCTGGCTGGCTCGGTCTTTTCTTCTCAGGTGGCACGGGCCACAGTCTCTGCACCACCTCTCGATGGCTCCTCTCATGCCTACCCAGTAGAACCGTTCACGCAACAAGAACTCCAGCTTCTTCCATCCGAAATGCCCTGCTCCATTGTGGTATGCCTCCAGAACCATAGCCGCATCTCGTCTTGGGACCACTACCTGCCACGTCAACTCATGTGTTCGAGAGTTAACCATTCTCCGGCTCAGCTTCTCCCTGTAGAGGAACAGCTTACTTTTCTCCTTCCACAGTTGCTTGGTCTCCTCCGGAGCATCTGGGTCAAGACGGGCATCGGCCTGGGTCAGCATTTCCTTCACCAAATGGACTGCGGGATCACTGTCTTGCGTCTCCGCCCAGTTGTAGTGGGGCAAGTGATTGAACGTCACGGAGCGCCTGTCCTTCACACAGTGGGAATACAGGGTAATCCAATGACGGTGGAATGCAGGGAGCTCAACTTCTTCCAGATCTTCTGGATCTTCCCCTACGTCCGGTAAGTTCGGCATTCTAGACAGGGCATCCGCATTGGCATTTGAGCGTCCTGCCCGGTATTTGATGGTGAATTCAAAGTTGGACAGGCGGGCCATCCATCTCTGTTCCAGGGCACCGAGCCTTGCAGTGTCCAGGTGTGTCAACGGGTTGTTATCCGTGTACACGGTGAATTTGGAGGAGGCAAGGTAATGCTTGAAACGTTCGGTCACTGCCCACACTACTGCCAGGAACTCCGGCTTGAATGAGCTATAATTCTCAGGGTTCCTCTCCGTGGGCCGTAGCTTTCGGCTGGCGTAAGCGATCACCCGTTCTTTCCCTTGCTGGATCTGGGACAGTACGGCTCCTAGCCCGATGTTGCTTGCGTCCGTGTGGAGGATAAAGGGCTGGCTGTAGTCTGGATATGCCAGGATTTCATCCCCCGTGAGGGCCATCTTCAGCTGGCAGAAGGACTCCTCTTCCAGCTTTTCCCACCTAAAGGGCGGCTTCTGGTTTTTGGCTTTCCGAGATTGACCTATCAGGAGGTCCTGCATAGGGGCTGCCATTTTGGTGAAACCGGGAATGAATCTTCGGTAGTAGCCTACCAACCTGAGGAACTGCCGCACTTCCTTTATGCTGGAGGATCTTGGCCAGTCCTTAATCACGGTGATCTTATCAGGGTCAGGAGCCACTCCGTCAGCACTCACCACGTGTCCCAGGTATTGCACCTTTGGTTTCAGGAGGTGACACTTGGAGGGTTTCACCTTTAGGCCGTAGTTTGCCAGAGCTTCGAACACTTCTGCCAGGTGTTTCAGGTGGTCCTCGTAGGTCTTGGAATAGACGATGACATCGTCCAGGTATAACAGGACCGTCTCGAAGTTCCGGTGTCCCAGACAGCATTCCATCAACCGTTGGAAGGTTCCTGGTGCGTTGCAGAGCCCGAACGGCATACAGTTAAATTCGCTGAGACCCATCGGGGTGGTGAATGCGGTCTTCTTCTGGTCCGCCTCTGCTACAGGAACCTGCCAGTACCCGCTAGTGAGATCCAAAGTAGAGAAGAAGTTAGCAGATTTTAATGCAGCTAAGGACTCTTCTATCCTTGGTAACGGGTACGCATCTTTGTGTGTGATACGGTTGACCTTCCTGTAGTCTACACACATTCTCATGGTGTTGTCTTTCTTTTTCACTAAGACTAGTGGAGCTGCCCAGGGGCTACAGCTGTCCCTGATTACCCCAGCCTCCTTCATGTCTCTAAGCATCCCCTTGGCGTGTTGGTAGTGTGCCGGGGGTACGGGTCGGTATCTCTCCTTTATGGGAGGATGGTTTAACGTGGGGATGTGGTGTTCTACCCCCTTTACTCGCCCGCTGGCCGGAACTGGCGTTCTTGGCAACCTGCTGTAAAATGAGAATCACCTCTGCAAGACAATTTTCAATCACATTAGTTCCCAAGGTTATTCTAGGGTGACTCTCATGACGGTCTATGTCGACTATAATCAGTCCTTGTGCCGCCAGTTCGACTTTACCGATCTTAATGGTCACCTCTTTGAATCCCACTTACTCAGGTCGTCATCTGGGTAGCGGGTTATGTCCGAGTCATTCCAGTACTGTTTAAAGAGCACGTACGGGATGGTGGTTACCTGTGACCCAGTGTCTAGTAGGGCACTCATAGGAATGCCATCCAGTACCACAGGCAAGATTGGACGTCCCCCTACGTATTTATCACACCAGTTTGATGGGCCTGATGGTCTTATGCCTGGGGGTTGGCCCTCTACCCCAGGTTGTGCCCGTTTAAATGACAGTACCTTGCCACATGTCCGGGTTGATTGCAGCGGTGGCAGATGGGTCGTCCGTCCTCGTTGTATCTGTCGCTGGGTCTTCCTCTGGCCGGTGGGGTCCTCCTCAGTCGGCGCCACGGGACGTCCTCTGGTCCGGATGCCAGCTGGATCTTTCCTGGAGAAGAGACCTGTAAAGACTGCACAGTTCTGGTTAGCACGGCAACGCTCTTAGTCAGCTCTTGGACCTGATGGTGCAGGTCTGTAGCCGGGTCACTGTTTAAAGCCTGCGCATCAGCTCCCACAGGCCCTGCAGACAAGGGCGCCGTCTCCTGGTGGTAAGTGATAGCAGGGCGCCTGTGGGTCACAGCGCCACCTGGTGCCGGTTCTCGGAGCACCCGGATGGCTCTGTCCTTGAACTGTGCAAAGTCCAGGTCAGGGTCCTGTAAGGCCATTGCCCACAACTGGGTTCGGTGGGCATTGCACAGTAGACCCTCAATAAATTGTTCAGTCAACAGCTTATCTTCATTTCCCACGCTGTCAGGGTCTGCCTGCTTAATGGCTCTCAGGGCCTCTTGTAGGTTTAGAGCATAGTCTCTTATACTCTCATGTGCCTGCTGTTTACACCCGTAAAATCTGAGCTTTATTTCGGCTGAGGTGCGAGTATCAAATGTGTCTTTCAGCCGGGCTAGTATTTCTCTGACAGTCCTCTTCCTCCCAGGTGGCCAGGACTTTACCTCCCTTTGGGCTGCCCCGATTAATTGGGCCACCAGGATGCTCACTTTTTGCTCTTCTGTGAGGGGGTACACCTGGAAGAGTCTATCCAGTCTTTCTCTAAAGTCATTTAGAGTATGTGACTCCCCTGAGTACTGGGGTAGCCAGGTTGCCCCCGGGATATAGGGCATGGTGAATGGCATGACTGCTGCAGCGGTTGCGCTGGCGGTGGCTGTGGCAGTGGAGCTCCCCTCGGTATCCGGCATCCTCCTCCCCCCTAGTGGACCGTGGCCTACCTTGCGATGCTCTTCTTCCGTAGGCCGCGGCTCCGCAGTCGATCGCCGGGGTTGAGGGCCTGGCGTCGCTCTCCGATGACATCAGCGTCGCTCTTCCTCCCTTCCAGGACCTTGCGCAGCGTCAGAGCGTGGGGCGGAGCGTGGGGCGGAGCTTCGGATCTCGCGCGCTTTCAGCGTCCACGCCCCTCTTCTTCCCGTGCGGCGTCCCGAAGATGGCGTCCGAAGGCGGGAAGCAGCTGCGGATGGCGGGAAGAAGGCAGAAGACGGCGGGAAACGGTCCAAGAAGGTGTCTGCTGGCAGGAATCGGCTCCGGATGGCGGGAAATGACTCCGGACGGCGGGAAACTTCACCACAGGTAAGTATAAAAGTCTCTTTTTCAGGCACGCAGTACCCGGTGGTTGCGGGCACGAAATCCTGCCGACTACGCCAAAGTTGACGCGCCCCCTGGGCCCGTGTTGTGCAGGGGAACCCGGAACCGGGCCTGTTGTAGAATGCTGGGGGTTGTAGTCTCCGTGTGGCGGTGACCCGGTCCGTGCCCAGGGTGGCCAAACCAGTGGCAGTCTTAATGTATAGCAAATGTCCGACTACGCCACCCGTGGATTGCGGTCAGTGGGGACCGCCGCTGCACTGCCGACCGCTGAGGCTGATGTTGTTTGCGCAGCCGAGTATGGGATAACTCCCCACGGGAGAAGTATTGCCTCAGGGCAGCTAATGTGAGAGATGATGGGAGTGATGGTGTGAGGGTCCCAGTGCTAATGGTGCTGGTGCGGCAAGGAATCACAGAGACGTGAGGTGCAGTTCAGGGTCTTTACTGATGGTACAAGGCAGACCCTCCCGGGAGTACTGGCTAGTATAAGGGGCCTGGTCAGTCTGCGAGCAAGCAGGAGTTCCCCTGGCCAGGTGGAGTTGTAGGCCTCCCCGTTTATCTGCACTCTTCCTGGCTACCTTGCTGTCAGCGGTTACAAGTAGCCCACGTCCCTGAGTATACCGTGTGGTGCTCACCCGTATGGCTGGTGACTTGGGGCCTTCTGGTAGCCTCCGCTCCTGGATGGCGGCGCTGGTCCCTTCTTTGTGACTGAGCCTCCGGGCTTCTATGGCCAGAGGACCTGGAATCCCCTGCCGGCTGGTTTCTGCTGCTGGGTATATATCAGTCCCCACAGCCTCGGACTCCTGTCCGGTATTAGTGTCTTCAACCAGGGCGAACTCTGCTCAGCTCCAGCCCCTGGTATTCAGCTACTGTTCCTACAGAGCTCCTGGTTCTTACTTTCCCTCTCCAGGCTCTGACTGCTCTGCTTGTTCTGCAGGCTCTGTCTCACCTAATCCCGCCCCAGACCCAGTTTATAAGGGCAGATTCCTCCCCTCCCAGGTCTGGGCGGGCAGTGTTGCATGCTTAGGGCTCCTGACCAGAGAAACCTCCCACTTGCTCTCAGACATAATATCTCTATTACTGTGGCAACCAGACCCCTGGGGTGTCACACTTGTCAACTTGGTCACACTATATAAATCCATGCAAACGGCATTGATTTATATACTGTGACCTTAAAGAATGGTTAAAAATAAAAAATATGCTTACCTTCCGATGGCCCCCGGAGTCTTGCTTCGCTCCGTCATGGCTGCCGGCAGATCGCGGTACACTGAAGGACCTGCCGTCACATGACTATGACGTCAGCGCAGGTCCTTCAGTCCACCGCGATCTGCCGGCATGGGAGGACGAGCGCAGCGGGGGCCATCAGAAGGTAAATATAACATTTATTTTTTATTTTGTTCTTTTTTTCACAGGTTCTATGGTACCCGGGTCCGGAGGAGAGTCTCCTGTCCTCCACACCCGGGTACCATCCGCACATTGGAACGCGTGGAATGCGCATCTACATATGCAGTGATGCGTAATCCATGCGTTTCAATGCAAGTCAATGGCGGCAAAAACACAGCACTTCCGCAAAATAATCGGTAGTGCTGCTTTTTTTTCTGCAATGATAATCCGAAGCAGAAATGCGGATTATCATTGGGGAACATGGCAGGCCTTCTATCGTGCGCACACAGCCTAATGATAAACTTCAGGGTCTAATCCATAGAGAGTGGCAAAAGCCAGAAAGAAAGGGTCCCCCCCCCCCCCCCACTCTTTAAAAGAAAGTACCCCTTTGAGGACTCGGCCTCCTCCTCCTGGGAGAAGGCTCCCAAACTAGACGCAGCCATAACTAAAGCTTCTATAAAGTCATCTCTCCCCTTTGATGATATGGGGCCCTTAAAGATCCTCTGGACAGAAAAGCAGATGTGTTTCTCAAAGACACCTGGGAGACAACCGCTGGGGCTTTAAAACCGGCAATTGCTGCAACTTGCACAGCTAGGTCTTTGATGATATGACTAGATCAGCTGGAATCGCATTTAGAAAACAATACATCCAGGAAAGAGATCTTGTCTAGTATCCCACTCATGCAGGGGGCAGCAGCCTTCCTAGCGGATGCTTCCGGGGACTCTGTTAAGTTAGCTGCTAGATCGGCCGCCATGTCTAATGCAGCCCGCAGGGCCCTGTGGCCTGCGGGCTGCCGGGTTGTTGGCCGGGTGACATCCAGGCTAGAACTAGACTTTGTGCTACACCTTGTGAAGCGGAACGTCTCTTCGATCCAGTCCTGGATGAAATCCTAGACAAAGCAAGCGACAGGAAGAAAGGTTTCCCTAGCCTGTCCATGCCTGCCTATAAGCGGTCTTTTCACAGAAGAAGATTTGTGCATAAAAGGCCACAGAGAGCCCAGGATAAATGGGAAGACCGTAAACCAAAAGGTAGAGGTCTTCTGTTCAGTACGTCTTCTTCCACTCGGGAGCCCCAGAAATCGAGTCAATGACTCGTAACCCAGGTAACATAGTAACATAGTTTGTAAAGCCGAATAAAGACTTGCGTCCATCAAGTTCGACCTGTTAGTTCTGTAATTGCTAAAGTTGATCCAGAGGAGGGCAAAAACCCCAAATGATTTGGCCAATCTTCACCTGAGGAAAAATTCCCTCCCGACTCTGAAACCAGCAGTCAGAATAAATCCCTGTATCAACCTACTATTTTATTTTATTTTTAAGTATATGCTGAAATCTGCCTGGTATCTAGAAATGCATCCAGTCCCCGCTTGAACTGGTGTAGTGAATCCGACATTACCGTCTCCTCACTCAGTGAATTCCATATTCTCACTGCTCTTACCGTAAAGAACCCCTTCCTATGCTGGTGCTGAAACCTTTTCTCTTCCAGTCTTAGTGAATGCCCTCTTGTTACCGTAATATCCCTCCTTTTGAATAAATCCCCGGCAAGATCTCTATACTGTCCCCTAACATATTTGTACACATTTATTATGTCCCCCCTCAACCTTCTCTTTTCCAGGCTGAATAGTTCTAGTTTTGCCAACCTCTCTGGGTATTGCAGTCCCTCCATTCCCTTTATTAATTTTGTTGCCCTCCTTTGTACCTTTTTAAGCTCATTTATATCCTTTCTATATATTGGGGCCCATAACTGAGCACAGTATTCCAAGTGTGGTCTGACCAGTGCTTTGTACAGTGGAAGAACAATGTTCTCATCCTTTGCAGCTATACCTCTTCTGATACATCCCATTACCCTGTTTGCCCTTACAGCAGCGGCCTGACTTTGGGCACTCCAATTTAGTTTGCTATCAATCAAGATGCCCAAGTCCTTCTCCATCTCTGAATTCCCCAATGATTTCCCATTCAGTGAGTACTGGTGACTTCCATTTTTCCTTCCCATATGTATGACCTTACATTTCTCCTCGTTAAACCTCATTTGCCATTTAATGCTCCACCTACCCAGCTTATCCAAATCCCTCTGTAGGTCTGCACTGTCCTCTTTTGTATTAATTGTTTTACATAACTTTGTGTCATCTGCAAATATTGATATTTTACTATTTATCCCGTTGACTATGTCGTTAATAAAGATATTAAATAACATTGGGCCTAGTACAGACCCCTGTGGTACCCCACTAGTGACGCTTACCCAATCTGAGTATATTCCATTTATAACCACCCTCTGCCTTCTATCCTTTAGCCAGTTAGCTACCCACTTGCAGACATTTTCCCCCAGCCCCATCATTCTCATTTTGTATACCAACCTATTATGTGGCACGCTATCGAACGCTTTTGAGAAGTCGAGATACACGACATCCACTGGTTCCCCCTGATCTACTCGAGAGCTAACCTCCTCGTAGAAGTCAATCAGGTTTGTTTGGCAGGAGCGATTCCTTATGAATGCATGTTGGTTCGGGATTAAAAGATTATTAGCATCAAGATGCTCCGTAATTGCCTCTTTAATGAAGCTTTCAAAAATTTTGCCCACAACGGACGTCAGACTCACCGGCCGATAGTTTCCGGCGTCACTTTTCGCTCCCTTTTTGAATATTGGCACTACATTCGCCTGTCGCCAATCAAGTGGCACAGACCCAGTCTCAACAGAGTCCTTAAATATAAGATATAACGGTCTGTCTATCACATTACTTAGTTCCCTTAGTACCCGTGGGTGTATGCCATCAGGTCCTGGTGATTTGTTTATTTTAATGTTACTGAGGCGTTTCTGTACCCCAGCTTGGCTTAGATTTGTCATACTTAGTGGAGGATTAAGTTTGTCACTTCTCATTTCTCCTGTTAGTTCGATTTCCTTTGTGAAAGTTGTCGAAAAAAAATTATTTAATAGATTAGCTTTATCCTCATCTTTCTCTATGATTTTGCCTTCCTCACTTTTTATCGGTCCAATATTATTCGATTTAATCCTTTTACTATTTATATACGTAAAGAACAGTTTGGGATTTGATCTACTTTCCCTAGCAATACGTCTCTCTGTTTCCTCCTTCGCTATTTTTATTTGTTTTTTACAGGTTCTCGTTTTTTCCTTGTAACACATTAGTGCCTCCTTACTGTTTTCCTGTTTTAATCTCTTGAATGCCTCTTTTTTGCTATTTAACGCCCCTTTTACGTTCTTGTTCAACCATATTGGTTTCCTCTTATTTCTGGCCCTTTTATTCCCATACGGTATATACCTCTCGCACTGAGTATTCAGAATTCTTTTGAAGGTTTCCCATTTACTATTCGTATTCCTTTGATTAAGAACTTTGTCCCAGTCAATAAGTTGAAGGCTTTCTTTCAGCTGATCAAACTTCGCCCTCCTAAAGTTTAATGTTTTTGTTGTTCCCTTATTGATAACCCTACTGAAGGGCATTTTGAAGTCGATAATATTATGGTCGATATTACCTAGGTGCCCCCCTATCTGTACCTCAGTTATTCTATCAGGCCTATTAGTCAATATTAAGTCCAACACGGCCTTCCCTCTCGTTGGTTCCTGCACTAGTTGGGAGAGATAATTATCCTTAATATTTGTCAAGAACCTTTTTCCTTTCTGAGATCTACAGGTTTCTGTTTCCCAGTCAATATCTGGGTAGTTGAAATCCCCCATTACAATCACTTCATTATGTTTTGCTACTTTGTCTGTTTGTCCTAATAGCAGATTCTCATTCTCCTCTGTTATATTTGGTGGCTTATAGCAGACCCCCAGTAATATTTTATTATTATTTTTAGTTCCCTCTATCTCTACCCACATGGACTCGACCCCCTCTTCTCCCTCTCCTATATCTTCCCTTAGTCTGGGTTTTAGACATGACTTTACATATAAGCAGACTCCTCCGCCTTTCCCCTGTTTCCGGTCCCTTCTAAATAAACTATAATCTAATAAATTTACCGCCCAGTCGTAGCTATCGTCTAGCCAAGTCTCTGTTATACCTACGATGTCATACCTCTCCTCCGATATAAGCGCCTGCAGCTCATCCGCCTTACTGGTCAGGCTTCTTGCGTTGGTCAGCATGCAATATAAAACTTTGGGGTTATTTAGCATCCTATTCTTCTCTAACGATCTAACTGTACTATCCCCACCCCCCTCTCCACCCTCATTATATTCACTTCTCCCCTTCCCCCTTGCTTGCCTCACATCCCACCTATTTCCTTGGTTTCCCCCCCCTGGGGGGGAGGCTGATGGGCTTCTTACCTTCCTGGACAAAGATTTCAGCCAGTAACTGGATCCTTAATCTGATAGGTTCGGGTCTGAGATTCCAGTTCCAAGAAGTTCCTCGTGGAAGGTTTATCTTGACCCCGGTCCGTTCCTCTATATCAGAACAACTCGCTCTTCAGGAAGAAGTACTGGACCTTGTTCAAAAAGCAGTCCTGGTGGAGGTCCCGGCGTCCGAAATGGGGTTGGGATTTTACTGCCCTCTCTTTCTGGTCTCTAAGCCGGACGGTTCTTTCAGGTGTATTATAAATTTAAAAGCCCTGAATAAATTCCTGATAATCCCCACCTTCAAAATGGAATCGATAAGGTCAACAATAAAATTGCTGTTTCCAGATTGTTACATGGTAGTTTTGGATTTGAAAGACGCCTATTACCATGTACCTATCCATTCAGATTACCAGAAATATCTTAGAGTGGCCGTGGTTATGGATGGGGTCATCAAGCACTTTCAATATAGGGCCCTGCCGTTTGGTTTAGCCATAGCCCCCCGGGTATTTACCAAAATCGTGGCAGAGGTAATGGCTCATGTTAGAGAGCATGACACATTAATTATCCCTTATCTGGATGATTTCCTGATAGTTGGTAACTTGGCCCTTCAATATAGTAAGCAACTAAAAATAGTGATCTCCATCTTAGAGAATCTGGGCTGGGTCCTCAATTTAAATAAATCTAGGTTAACAGCCACAAACGTTCAGCAATTTTTAGAAGTTATCCTGGATTCTCAGACATGCTACCTCCCTGAAGCCAAAAAATAAAGGATCAGGTATCAAGTAAGAAGGGCAGTGTCAAACCCAGTCATGTCCCTGAGAGCTGCGATGTCCCTGTTAGGTACCCTGACATCTTGCCTTCCCGGGGTTCTGTGGGCTCAGTATCACTCCAGGGTTTTACAATGGGATGTACTGCATAATGAAGTTATGTTGAAGGGGCGCTTGGAGGGGAGGTTTTCCTTGTCTTCCCGGTCAGTTGAAGCCTTACAGTGGTGGGATAATGAAGTGAACTTATCCAGAGGGGTCCCCTGGGTTTTTAGAACAACCCGAACAATTACTACCGATGCCAGTTCCAGTGGGTGGGGGGCCCATCTGGGAGATATGGTAACCCAGGGGTCATGGTCTAATTTGGAAAAGAGTCTCTCCTCCAACGCTAAAGAGTTGCTAGCGATAGACAGGGCAGTCAATTATTTTCTAGTTTTTCTTCAAAATCGTGATGTAAAAGTTTTCTCTGATAATAAAATCTCAGTAGCTTACGTGAACCACCAAGGGGGTACACGATTAAGATCTCTGATGAGAGTGGCGGATCATCTCTTTCAGGTCTCGGAATGCCATCTTCGTTCCCTTACAGCCCTTCATATAAAGGGAAAAGAGAATTCAAGGGCAGACTACTTAAGCAGCTATACCCTGAGACAGGGGGAATGGGAACTAAATCAGTACATTTTCTCACAAATTGTCCAAAGATGGGGACCTCCAGTAGTGGACTTGTTTGCTACAAAGTTAAATAGGAAAACTCAGGTCTTCTTTTCCCTGGATCTCAAAGAAAAACCCCTGGCAGTAGACGCTCTCCAGATTCCTTGGGTGTTCAGTCTAGCCTATGCATTTCCCTCCATTAACCCTTCTTCCTATGGTTATCAGGAAGATCAGGGAGGACAAGGCGAGAGTTCTGCTGGTCGCACCCTTTTGGCACAGGAGGCCCTGGTTCCCATGCCTCAGGAGCATGTCTGTGTCAGATCCTTGGGTTCTACCAGAAGTTCCAGATCTCCTCTTCCAGGGTCCTATAGTCCATCCTCAAGTGTCTGGCCTCCACTTGACGGTATGTAACTTGAAGGGAAGCTATTAAGAAAAAAGGGATTTTCCCAAGGCTTAGTGACAACCTTAATACATAGCCATAAGCCTATTACAACTAGAATTTATGCGAGAACCTGGAAGAAGTTTTTATCTTTTTCCGGTTCCAGAGTCGGTGAGGAGGCTCCAATAAATGTAATTCTAGAATTTCTGCAAAAAGGTCTTGAGTTAGGGCTAGCCACTAGCACCCTGAAGGTTCAGGTGTCCGCCTTAGGCGCCTTATATAGCTGTGATCTGGCGAGTAATTATTGGATTTCTCGTTTCATTAAAGCCTCCTTTAGGTCCAGGCCCATTGTCAAAAGTAAATTGGTACCCTGGGATCTAAATTTGGTTCTTAAAGCCTTAACTGGTCCACCCTTTGAGCCAATAGAGTTAGCCACTCTTAAGTCCCTCTCCCTTAAAACAGCACTTCTGATAGCTTTAAGATCTGCTAGGAGAGTTAGTGATATTCATGCCCTGTCTTCAGCCTTGCCCTTCACTCAGATCCTGGATGATAAAATAATTCTTAAACCTGATCCCGCCTATCTCCCTAAAGTAGCTACCTGTTTTCACAGACTCCAAGAAGTAGTCCTACCCTCCTTCTGCCCTAATCCGGGTAACCAGATAGAGGAAGAGTTTCATACACTAGACGTAAGGAGATGTGTAATTAGGTACCTCTTGGTCACCAAAGAGTTTAGAAAAGATAGTTCGTTATTTATATCCTACCAACGTGTTAGGAAAGGCTCTAAAGTCACAAAATCCACCATAGCTAGATGGATCATGGAGGCTATTTCCCTAGCTTATACATCCAGCGGTGAGGAAATACCACAAGAATTGAAGGCTCACTCCACCCAGGCAGTGACTACCTCCTGGGCGGAGAAGATGGGTGTCTCAATAGAAGACATATGTTAGGCTGCTACCTGGTCTCCTCTGTCTACCTTCTATAGGCACTATAGACTGGATTTGGGTGTTTCGTCTGATCTCACTTTCTGGAGAAGGATGCTCCAAGCTGTAGTCCCTCCCTAAACGTCTTCATCTCTGTAATTCTCTCGTGGTGCTGTCATGGTCGACCGATAAAGTCATAAGTTACTTACCGGTAACTGCATTTTTCGGAGACCATGACAGCACCCTTATATTCCCTCCCTTCACATTAGTGGGAGCACTCCTTGTTTATTAATTTTCACTCTTAAGTTGGTGATTTATAGAAATGTTGGTTTATCATGCTTTGCTATGTCTACTAACCTGGTGGTCCTCTCAATGCTCTGTAATCCAAACTGAGGCAAAAAGAGAGGGCCGCCCCTTTTAAGCCTGTAGGTTTCATGTCCTTGGTGGGCGGATCCCCTCTCTCTCGTGGTGCTGTCATGGTCTCCGAAAAATCCCGTTACCGGTAAGTAATTTATGACTTTCAGCACGATCTTTATTTCTCTTTCTCCACCATGTCATATATGTTTATATGTATGTTTTTTCTCAATATCTGACATGAAATCAGAATAAACCTTTCCCATTTTAGGTCAATTAGGATTACCATAATTTTTAATATTTGCCAAATGCCAGAATAATGAGAGAGAGAGAATGTTTTAAGCCATTTTTATTACTTACTGCAAAGTCAAAAGTTTACATACACTAAGATTACTATGCCTTTAAACAATTCTAGACTGCCCATATGATGATGTCATGTGTTTGGAAGCTTCTGTTTTTTTGGCAACATCTGCGTTAATTAGAGACACACCAGTGGATGTATTTTAATGCACACCTGAAACACACTGCTTCTTTGTGTAGCATCATGGAAAAATCTAAAGAAATCAGCCAAGATATCAGGAAGAGAATTGTGGACTTGCACAAGTCTGGCTCATCCTTGGGTACAATTTCAAGATACCTGAAGGTGCCTCGTTCATCTGTACAAACAATTATACGCAAGTACAAACAAGATGGGAATGTCCAGCCATCACACCACTCAGGAAGGAGACGGGTTCTGTGTCCCAGAGAGGAACGTGCTTCGGTCCGACATGTGCATATCAACCCAAGGACAAAAGCAAAAGACCTTCTGAAGATCATGGCGGAAGCTGGCAAGATTGTGTCAATATCCACAGTGAAACGAGTACTGTATCAACATGGGCTGAAAGGCCACTCTGCCAGGAAGAAGCCATTACTCCAAAAGAAACATAAAAAGCCAGATTAATGATTGCAAATGCACACAGGAACAAAGACCTTCATTTTTGGAGACATGTCCTGTGGTCTGATGAAACTAAAATTTTACTTTTTGGGCATAATGACTATCGTTACGTATGGAGGAAAAAGGGAAGAAGCTTGGAAGCCTAAGAACACGAACCCAACTGTGAAACACGGGGTTGGCAGCATCATGTTGTGGGGTTGTTTTGCTGCAGGAGGGACTGGTGCACTTATGTGGCAATACTGAAGCAACATCTCAAGACATCGGCCAGGAAGTTAAAGCTTGGGCGGAAATGGGTCTTCCATATGGACAATGACCCGAAGCATACTGCCAAAATGGTAACAAAGTGGCTTAAGGATAACAAAGTCCATGTTTTGGAGTGGCCATCACAAAGCCCTGATCTCAATCCTATTGAAAATTTATGGGCAAAGCTGAAAAGGCAGGTGCGAGCAAGGCGACCTACAAACCTGGATCAGTTACACCAGTTTTGTCAGGAGGAATGCGCCCAAATTCCGACCAACTATTGTGAGAAGCTTGTGAACGGATATCCCAAACATTTGACCCAAGTCATTCAGTTTAAGGGCAATGGTACCAAATACAAATTTTTTATTTATTTATTTTACTCACTTATGTAATGCTATTAATTCCACAGCGCTTTACAGATATTATCGGCACTGTCCCCATTGGGGCTCACAATCTAAATTCCCTATCAGTATGTCTTTGGAGTGTTGGAGGAAACCGGAGAATCTGGAGGAAACCCACGCAAACATAGGGAGAACATACAGACTCCTTGCAGATGTTGTCCTTGGCGGGATTTGAACCCAGGACCCCAGCGCTGCAAAGCAACAGTGCTAATCACTGAGCCACCATGCTGCCCACATACTAATGAAATGTGTGTAAACTTTTGACTTTGCAGTAAGTAATAAAAATGCCTTAAAACATTCTCTCTCTCTCATTATTCTGGCATTTGGCAAATATTAAAAATTATGATAATCCTAAGTGACCTAAAACGGGAAAGGTTTATTCTGATTTCATGTCAGATACTGAGAAAAACATGCATATGTGTCCTTTTATATAATGTACGTAAACGTCTGGTTTCAACTATGTGTGTGTGTGTGTATATATATATATATATATATATATATATATATATATATAGTTTGCTTTTTCATACTTTATTGATTATAACATCCCTTCTTCCTATTTCATGTTTTCATTCCCCTCCCCTTTATGGGTGTTCTTAACTAGTCTTCAGCTTTTATAAACCATGCTGTTACTGTATTGTGCATACTTGTTTTTTTACCTTGATCGGTCTGGTGCTGAAACGCGTTGGGACAATAAAGATCCATTTTGGAAAACAAAAGGCTTCTCATTAATCGCAGAGCAACAACCCGTTCAACGTGATATCACTCTCCTCTACTATCAATCATTGGGAAGAAGTGTTTCTCCTCCAGCCACGGGGCCACAGCAGCAGTTACACGTGTCTACAGGTGTTGTGCTTTCGCACAGGACCGCCAGGTGAGTGCATACTCACGGCTTTTACTTTCCTTGCCAGGAGATACTGCTCTGTGTGTGCACTTTTATCCCCCAAACAGTTTTTCAAAAATACATTTCTAAGTAAGAAGGCTGGAAGAACAATAGCGCAAATAGGATCTTATCCGATTAAATTGGAATAGGATTAGAAAAAAAGAAAAACTGCTCACCTTTTAAAGTTGTGTACCACAACCATAAATAGCGCATGAGCATGGCTGATGCAGACCCACCAAGGAAAGACGATTGCAGGAATGATGGGTGAAATTCTGCGTGGCAGGACAAAGCATTACGGATTAATGGAGCCAAAGATCCAGGAGATAAATATGAGGTTTATTTGTCTACGCAGATCTGTGGTTTGTCCTGAAGAAGAAGTGTTGTCACTTTGAAACGCATAGACAAGTTCCGTATATTTCGGACTATAAGACGAACCAGACCATAAGACGCATCCCAAATTTGGGGGTGAAGAATAGGAAAAAAATATTTTTTTTATAAGATGGGGGTCCATTTTATAGTCTGAATAGGTACGGTATATAGGAATCTTACTTGGGGGCGGTGGAGCGGGGGTCACAGGAGGCAGGGTCCCTCAGGAAGTCGGCGGAAGTGGAGGAATGCTGCGGGGACCCGGGGTGCTGCAGCAGCTGGGATTTGTGGTGGTGGAGCAGGATTGTAGGAAGCAGGACCTGCCGTTCCCTCCCTCAGATACCCGGCGGCAGCAGCAGAAGAGGTGAGATGCTGTGGGTCCAGTGTCTGGCTGTAGGCGGTGAGGCAGAGCGGCGGCAGCAGAAGAGGTGAGATGCTGCGGGGCCGGTGTCTGGCTGCAGGCGGTGAGGCACAGAGGCAGAACAGCATGTGTCGCTTTTCCGGTGGCCGCGGCCATCTTCCTGAAGCCATGATATACAAGAAAATGGCTGTCCGAGCCGGCGCATGGCCCGACTGGGATCTCGGTGGCCATTTTCCTGTAGACCACGGTTGCAGGAAGATGGCGCCACCGGAAAAGTGGCGCACGCCACTCTGCCTCATGCCTGCAGCCAGACACCGACCCCGCAGCATCTTACCTCTTCTGCTGCCGCCGCCGGGTACCTTAGGGAGGGAATGGAGGGCCCTCCTTCCTACGATCCTGCTCCACCACCACCGCAACTCTGGGGACATTGGGACCATAAGACGCACCCCCCATTTTCCTTCCAAATTTGGGGGAAAAAACTGCGTCGTATGGTCCGAAAAATACGGTAAACCAAAAATATATTTTTGTGCCACTTCAAAAAATATATCAGTGACCAATATAGCCGCAAGTGTTTTCAATAACAGTCATAAGTTCCATCCATGGAGTCTGTCAGTTTCTTCATCTCTTGCCGATCAACTTCTATGGGCAACACCAACCACAGCCTCCCAGACACTGATCAAAGAGGTGACTTTTTCCCTTCACCATAAATTTCCCATTTAAGAAGGGCCCACAACTTCTCAATAAGATTCAGGTCAGGTGAGGAAGGGGCCATGTCATTATTCTTTCACCTTTAAGGCCTTTACTGGCAGACGAGCAGTGGAGACTTCGATGCTGTGATGGAGCATTGTCCTGCGGAAAAATCATGGTTTTCTTGAAAGATGCAGACAATTTGCATTAGATGCGGAAAATGCAAAGGTAAAAAAAGCATCTAAACCGCATATAAATGTATCAATAAAGCTTTGTCGAAACCAAATACCAAGAAGTATCAAAAACAAAGCAGCTTTGCTTAAAGCATAACATACCAAAAGCAGACAAAAACGGAAGCGTCAAAAATGCAATAAAAACACATGTAAAATACGCACTCAAACGGCATGAAAAACACAAGTAACCTAATATATCTAATAAGGGCAGAAATGCTACAGAAAATCTGCAAAATCAAAAACTTAGCAAATACTCATTTTGGGAATGTAGCCTCATTATACATTCACACGGAGTTTTTGACGAGAATTTAGAAATAGATTCTGTTCTTAAATCCACATAAAAAACCATGTCAAATACTCTGAGTCAGTTTCCGACTGAATTGGATTGCTCCTTTAGTGCACACACTGCTGTTTTTTTCACGTTATTTTGAAAATTTCCCAGTAAATCTAATAGGAAGAAGATTATTCTAAGAGTAAAAAATGTAAAATCCTCTTCTAAATTCTCGTAAAAAAAAAACTGTGTGAATAGGCCCTAAAGCGGAAGAGGTGATGCATGCAAGTGGCTCTCCACAATAGATCAGGTTTTTTTTTGCTTACTGCCTAATGTTTCAGAACTTTAATAAAACAGACATAAAACATGTAAATAAAGTGCCGAAGTGAACCAGTGCAATATTAAAAATGGTTCTCTCTCACCATTTGTATTCTTCCGAAGAGGCCGTCCATAAACTCAGACGGGGGCAGAGCCAAACAGGCATGGCTGTGGAGTCGGTAAGCCAAACCTCCAACTCCTCAAATTCCATGACACTGACTCTGACTGCGACTCCACGACTCCGACTCCTTCATACACGGCTCATCTTTATGTGATAAATTT
This sequence comes from Phyllobates terribilis, assembly GCF_046119375.1. NCBI lineage: Eukaryota > Metazoa > Chordata > Amphibia > Anura > Dendrobatidae > Phyllobates > Phyllobates terribilis. The sequence goes on from NW_027362764.1 coordinate 717,573,459, forward strand.
ACAGTAGCACAGATTCATCTCAGCTAAAAGTCTAGACCCTTAGATCAGGAATAGGACAGACATTTATAGGACATTTCATAACTTTCCCAAATTCTTATGAAAAAATATTCCCCACAAACTGCATTGAACTACTGTACCCAATTTATTATATATTTTAGGAGTTGTAGTCAGTCCATTTTATACCGTCTCCAACTCCACCAAAATGGACTCCGACTCCACAGCCCTGCAAACAGATACCCCAGTCTCCCCGTCGTGCCCCAAACGTGTCTACCGTCCTGACAAGGACAGTGCTCAAGTGTGATCTGTCCCAATAATGATGTCCCTTCTTACAAACTACGTGTTTCATCTGCCTGTGATGGGGGACTCCTCAGAGAAGATGGATAGGAGACACGATTGGGGCATGACAGGGAGACTAAGGTACCTGTTTGGCCGTGACCCCTCCGGAGTTTATGGACGGCCTCTTCGGAAGACTACAAACCATTTTTAATATTGCACTGGTTCAGTTTGGCACCTGATTTACATATTTTGTGTCAGTTTTGTAGCAATTTGTTGGTATAGCTCCAATTGTAACCCTTTCTATTAAAAGTTACATTGTAATTCTTTATATTGGATCCTTGCTGAATCTGGTTTACCGTAATCAGATAATTCTGCCCCCTGTGAATCCTTGCTGATTCTGTACAACTCTCATAAACTACAGTGGAGCGAGTCGCTGACACGGAAGGCCTCCTGTGTAACTCACATACTCCTTTCTGGAGTGCCAAATGTATGAGGCAGGTTTCACCCCCCAAACACCCTCACCCTGACGTATGGTATAACCACATTGTGGGTCACTCCATTGCTGCAATGTAAATTAATCTTGCATCATACCATGCATGTATTATCCCAAGGATATTAGTGAACTGGAGACCATTGCCCACGACCTTAGATTCCTCAGGAACGAAGCCAGAAGCTGGTGCCTGACTATGCATTACCTTTCCAGCAGGTCATAAATAAGTACTAAAGACCCTTGTCATGAAGGGGTTGAATTCGGAGACTGCAATAATCCGTAGTGATATTTTATTTTGAATTTGTATAAACTTCTTGTTCTATTAGTTGAACCTAATTTGCAATGGAGGTTGAATAATTTTGATAATAGCAATATATATATATATATATATATATATATATATATATATATATATATATCCTCTGAGCTGCTGCTTCAGGGTTCAAAATAAGTATTCCTTAAAATGAAAAAATAAATAAATGAACTCATAGATCACATTTTATGAGTATATAAAGAACAATTCAGGGCTCTGACTTGAAGGCATGTAATGTACGGTAGATACAAGAAGTCATCGGTATTTCCGTAGTCTTCTTCACACTGACCTGCCAGGGCGACGTATGACCTCCACTGCAACAAAACCAGTTTTTTTGTGGACAGGCAAAACAAGTACAATAAGCTGCACAGTTTGGCCTTTGGCAAAAGACATCCATGAGGTAGCAATAGAAATGTTGAACATATCTGAAAAGACAAATACAATATGTTCTCAGCATTGGACTTGGGTTGTTTAGGCCCCCAAGACAAAATCACTCTTGGGTCAAACCTTCATCTATAAAAAAAAAACCAAAAAACATATACACATCCTCTATTACTTACATGTAACCAATGTTGCTATCAGAGTACACACAGGAGGACACATGAGATCTTCTAGATAATTATGCATCCTATGAGATGTATATTGTAGTGACAATTAATTGTTTTCCAAAGCCATCTACATATGTAATTGGGGCTGTAACATTTTGAGCCAAGCTGTAATAGGTTCCCATTATTGTGTCAGATTCTGGGTCTATAAGAGTACTTTATGGACTGGTCAACCCTGTGAATACATGATTTGTTAAAAAAATAGATTCAGTGGATTTTGGAAATAATTATCCAGTTAGAGCAATGCACCCATTGATCCTTTTCCTGTTTTCTAAAATGGAAGTTACAGCCTGAAACTTACTGCAACCTATTTAACTCACGGTAACGACTAGCACCTGTAAAAGTCAACCACTTAAGATGTCCAAAGCATTTAAATCATAGAATAATTGTAACCTGCCACCACCACAAGAGGGAGCTTGTGAGCTAAGTGCATACAGTTACACATTTAAAGGGAACCTGTCCTTGGGATTTTATACCTCAAACTATTGGTATGTCTGGACAGGAGCTGTCATGCTGATTAAATCCTTACCTTGATTGTAGAAAAATGTTTTGCATTTTCAGAGAAATCCAGTATTCAAATCCTATGCAAATGAGTCACGAGTGCTTTGGGATGGGACAATGGACTTGCAGCTATCCCGCCCCTCCTTCCCTATTCCCCCACCATCTTCTTCCTCTGACTTACAGGCTGCTCTTGTTAGTTACCTGCTTTCCCTATTGTCTTTCCTTACTGCTTTCCCTACTCTCACCAGCACCGTTAGTGTGAAGGGCAGTGCATGTTCAGTGAGGTCTTCATGACATCGCAAGACCCAGTATATACATCTACAGGTCACTGAAACAAGAGTAACCTGTCAACCAGACACAGGAGGCAGGTGGGGAATAGGGAAAGAGGGGCAGAAGAGTAGCAAGTGCATTGTCCCACCCCGAAGCACTAGCTGCTCATTTGCATATGTTTTCTACGTTGGATTCCTTAGAAATTGCAAAATGGATTTCAATTATCAAGGTAAGGATTTAATCAGCATGAAAACCCATGTACATACATGCCATTAGTTTGAGGTATAAAATTGACGCGTCCAAGGGCCAAGGGAGTGGGGACACGACTCGGCGCCCGGGCCTTGTTGTTGCCTGATCTCGGGGGATGTCGCGGTGGCCGGCTCCCGGGCCCGTGCCCTGGGGTCACTCTTAAAAGAAGGGGGAAAGTTGAGTGAGATAGGGGAATGTTCGTGATGCCACCCGTGGTGTCTGGTCAGGATCACCAGCGCTGCAACAGTCCTCAGAGGCCGGTGTTCAGGCAGCTTAGTTGGTGCTGCTCCCCACAGATGGAGCGGGGCCTCAGGGCAGTGTAGGGAGGGATGCAGAATAGAGTGTTGGCGGGTGCAAAGCCGCAGAAGAAAGAACAGACAGAGGCAGTAATTGAAGTCATCCGAGTCTTTAGCATTTTCTCAGCCCAGAGCTTCTCTCTGCTGTCACACGGCGAGCTGCGGCCACCAGGGTGGGGTTCAGCACACTCCAAGTAGTTCAGGAGCGCTTGACAGGATCCCCGCTCTAGTGTGTTCCTCTCTTGTAAACTTCTCCCTCCTTGTGTCCCCCACTGAGTCCCGTAAGGGTACTGCGATGTCCTTCATGGGTAGGTTGTAGCTCCCGGACCGACTGGGTTCATTTCTTGGTGACTGGTGGTGAGAACGTGGCGTAAGGCCGGGTCCGTCTGGATAAACTCAGATTAGGGCATACAGGTGGTGACTCCACTCCGTCCGTATCCCCCTGGGATCCACATGAGCCTCCGTACTTTTACGACAGAGACGTGAAGTGCAAAGTCAGATAATCGGGGACCGGTACCCCCTCTTGCGGCAGGGTCTCTCTGGCAGGGCCAGAATAAGGTATGCAGGTGGCGACTCCGCTCCGTCCGCACCCCCTGAGATCCTTTTGCCTGTGGAGCCTAACTCCTCTGCTCCCCTCGTGGGCCTTCTTAGTTGGACTCTGACCGGGGACAGAGCCTGTTATAACTCTGCCCCAATCCCCCGTCTCGAGGCCTGAGACCGGGAATCGTGGACCCCGCAGCCGGCTGCAGCTTAGTGCCGACTTGCCGTCCCAAAGACCCACGACCAAAGGCCCGGTTATTAAGATGGCCTCCAGTTATATATGATTCTAGTTAAGTGCTTAAGTAAAGTGCTTCCTCCACCCTCACTCACTACGTGGTTCCCCCTAACTTTGGTTCCCCCCCAACTCCTCCATTCTGGCATAGGGCAGCACTATGGTGCTTTAGGCCCCTTTCAGAACTGGAGTGGTGTAGTGTTGAGTGTGTGGTTGGGGTCCTGTGTGGTACTCCATCCTTACCTTGGAGAGGAGATATCACACCTCGTTCTGAGGTGCAGTACCCCTGTGGCGACTGAACCCTCAGGGGCGCCACAAAATCCTTATGATATGTTCTCTTTAACTATCTAATATGATAGGATGCAGCATCTCAGCCCTGTACAAGGTGTAGCGCAGGAGGCAGAGACGTCGTTCCCCTCACCGCCGCGGTCCTGGTCCGGCATCCTCCAGCTCCCCTGCTACTGTTGTGCACACCACGCACAGCTTCCTGGGCACTGTGCTTAGGGCGCGCACTCCCTCCCTCTTAAAGGGGCCACGCGCGCCGACCTAAAGAGTCCCCGGCCAATGGCCGGAGGACCACTTCTATTTAAAGCACTTCCTCCAAAATGGAGGTGCCTGTGCAAGGTTGTTGTTTGTGTTCTAACACTCTCCTCAGCCCTCAGGTTCCAGTGCCCGCCAGTCTGTCTATCAGCCATGCCCGCCAGCCTGTCTATCAGTCGTGCACACCTGTCTATCTACTAGCCGGGCCCGCCTGTCTACCTGCCGTGCCCGCCTGCTTAACTACCCGGATCACCTGTCTGGCTACCTGCTGTGCCCACCTGCTTGCCTACCCGGATCACCTGTCTGGCTGTCTGCCGTGCTCATCCGCTGTACTTGTCAGCTTCAGCCATCTGACCCGTGGGAGTCGCCTGCTCTCACACAACGTCGATCCCAGAGTGGCACCTGGTCCACCTGCCCAGTCCCTCCCTGGTTCACGGAGTCGACTAAGCCGCCGTGTGGCCAGGGTCGGTCCGAGTTGGCACTTAGTTACGCCCCTCTGGTCCCTCCTTGCATCTCAGCACAGAGGTTCCACCACCCGGATCCGTAACACAAGGGAAAGTCCCTTTGTAACAGCAAATGACGGTTCTGGTGACATAATTGACAGATCAGCATCTCCATGTAGACAACCCAGGAGCGGTATTTGTCTCTCGCCTACTTCTATGTGCAGGTGTATATTTATTTTTTTGCGGCAAAACACTACACTAGCATCACCATATGGAACAGAATAAAATGACGTTTTGAAAAAAAATATATAGTAAAAGACACAGAAAACATGTTTGGTTTATTAGAATATATTTATAGTTTTGTGGTCCTTAAGGTTGAAGGTAAACTTAAGTCCATCGAGTTCAACCTGTAACCTAACATGTTGATCGAGAGGAAGGCAAAATCCCTATGAGGCAGATGCTAATGGCTCCATATTAGGGGAAAAATTCCTTTCCAGCTCCACATCTGCCAATCAGACTAGTTCCCTGGATAAACGTCCCATCACAGAATCTAGTGCCCATAACAAATGATATATTTTTCAAGAAAGGCCAGACTTTCCTTTAACTTTTGTAGTGAATCAACCATGACAACATCATGTGGCAGAGCGCTCCATAGTCTCACTGCTCTTAAAGTAAAGAATCTGCATCTGCGATTATGATTAAACCTTCTTTCCTCCAGATGTAGAGGATGCCTTCTTGTCATCCGTCAAAGGCCTAGGTGTAAAAAGATCACTAGAAAGATAAAGATCTCTGTACTGTCCCATCATATATTTGTACAGTGTAATAAGATCATCCCTAAGACTTTGTTTTTCCGAACTGAATAACCCCAAGTTTAATAACCGATCTTGGTATTGCAGTCCACCTATTCCCTTAATAACCTTGGTCGCTCTTCTCTCCACCCGCTCTAATTCAGCTTTGTCCTTCTTATACACTGAAGACCAAAATTGTACACAGTATTCTAAGTGTGGTTGCACTGGTGACTTGTATAGAGGCAAAACTATGTTCTTGTCTTGAGCATCTATGCCTCTTTTATTGCATACCGTTATTTTATTTGCCTTGGCAGCAGCTGCCTGGCATTGGTCACTAAAGATGGGTTTGCCCTCCACCCATATGCCCAAGTCTTTTTCAGTGACCGTCTTACCCAGTGTATTACCATTTAGTATATAATTATAAATTTTATTTCTTCTGGCAAAGTGCATGAGCTTACATTTATCTACATTAAATTGCCATTTCTCAGCCAAGCCCCTAGATTGTATAAATCACTCTATAACATTAAATTATCCTCTGCGTTGATTACCTTGGAGAGTTTAGAATCATCTGAAAATATTGAAATTCTAATCTGTATGCCCACTACAAGGTCATTAATAAATATGTTAAAAAGAAGAGGGCCCAATACTGACTCCTGTGAAACCCCATATAGACAACATCCACTGCGTTTCCCTGGTCCAGATGGAAACTTGTCTTTTTATAGAAACTGATCAGATTAGTTTGGCAGGACCGATCCCTCATAAACCTATGTTGTTTGTTGGGTCATGAGGTTATTTTTATTGAGATACTCCAGGATAGCATCTCTCAGGAAACCCTCAAGGATTTTACCCACAGCCAAGCTTAAATTTACCGGCCTATAATTTCCAGGCTCAGATTTTGTCTCCTTTTTGAATATTGGTACCACATTTTCTATGAGTAAGTCGTGTGGTACAGACCCTGTTATTATTATTAAATCTCTGAATATTAAAAAATAATGGTCTGTCTATCACGGTACTTAATTCCTGCAGTACTCAGAGGGAGTATGCTATCCGGGCCCAGGGTTTTGTCTACTTTAGTGATTTTGAAGCGAAGATGTACTTCTGGCTGGGTTAAGCAGCTGACATTTAATGGAGAATTTCTGGTCTCCCTGAACATGGGATTTTCTTGCAGAAATAATTATAAAAGTTCCCCTTTTGCTTTGTGTTTTTTTATTTCTCTAGACATTGTCCCAGTTTATGGCACTAAGATCGCTTCTTAGATTTCTCACGATGAGTGTTTGCTGTGTTTTTGATGTTGCACATTTTCTTACTTGTCACTGGTTACTTGTGTTTCTTCATTACGTTTTTGTGTGTGGGTTTTTACATTAATTATTTATCACTTTTTAAGCTGTAGTTTTTTTTTTTTTCTTTTTGGTATGTCAAGTTTTAAACTGTTTCAAACTGCTTTGTTTTAGAAACTTCCTGACTTTTGGTAAAACTTTATTGATAAAGTCAAGTGCGGATTACAAGCATTTTTACAGCGTTACTGCTGCAAAAAAGCAATAATGCTGGATATGCGGGTTTTCTGCATCTCATTCAAGTCTATGGTGAAAATCTGTGAATAAAACACATATTACCCACAAGATAAAATGGCGTGCTGCAAATTTATTTATTTTTTTTTTAAAAAAGCACTGCAGGTCAATTTCTGCTTGTCCGTTTCAATACCAGTCATAACATACTGTGACACAGAATTATAATAGTGTATTGTAAAAGCAAAATATTGTAAGGTCAAGTCCCATAGGATGGGCAAAAAAAAGTTTAAAAAAAAAGGTAATTACATTTTTTTGGGGGAAAAAAATCCCAAATAGTAAACACTTTTATCTTGTACAAAATTCCTTATTATGGCTAAAAGGAAACATAAAATTATACATTTATCATCTTCACACCTATAAGGACATAAATTTTAAAATGATGATGATATTTATCCCACACAATAAACACTGTGAAAAAAAAAGAAAACTAGTGCCAGAATTGCTGTTTTTGTTCCTCACTCCCAAAAAAATCTACATAAAAAGTGACTCAAAATGTTGGCTATAAATAAGTAGAAAAAAATGCTTAGTTGATTGAAAAACAAAAATGTTATGGATCACGAAATGCGGCATCATATAATAATATTGTTTTTACTAAAAAAAAAAAAAAAAGTATATAAAAATATATAAAATGTCACATATTATTGAGCTTGCCCCAGAATAAAGTTCACACGATGAACCTCTAAAATCGTGAATCGAAAAACAATGTCAAAATTGCTGCTTTTTGTTCATCCCTTCCCAAAATATAAAAAAACAAAACAATATAACTTAGCATGAAAAAACAAGCCCTCATATGGCTATGTCATCAGAAAAATAAAAAACGTCATAATTTCTGCAGTGCGGAGAAGACAAAAAATACCACTGCGGTGTCCATAAAGAGAGCTGTGCCATCGGACGACTAGAAGAAGTCATGGACTCCAGCACATCAAAGGCCATGAAACACAGCGACAGATAAAATACAATAACAAGTAACCATGTGTTTTCTGAAGCCAAATAAATCTAAAATACAGTTCCTTACGGGGATACGCAGGTGGCTTTAAACACATAGGGGCTCAAAGGTGATCGCCTACTCATCTCTGCACCTCGTGTGCAGCCTACAGCTACACGCTGCACGTGCAGGCAAGAAGACCTGTGACCAATGTAATTAAAACACTGATGAAAATGTGTGTGGTAACACGTTGTAAAATACCACTTCTAATGTAACCTGTCTGGACTTCAATGTTTTTCTTTTTTTCTTCTTTTTTTAAGTTCAACTTTTTTACATTTTAGGCCAGAGACAAAATGCAGAGGTTGGGCCAAACTGTTAGGCTTAGCTTAATGGGCCACTTTCAGGTGCTTCTTGAGAACATTACACTGTCGTTCTCGTGCCCCTATCCTATATTCCTGAAAGGTAAATCGTAACAATTAATATAGAAGATTGGTGTTGCTATAATCGTACTGATTCAAAAACTAAAGCCAGAATCTTTTATACCACATATTGAATGCTATAAAAATGAAACACAAAAAAATCAATTTCCCAAAAATTTGCACAACTCTTTACATCCATTCCTGTCCACTAGAGATGAGTGAGTAAGTTTGAGTGGAAATGAATTCTGCTGGAATTTTTCAAAAATCTGCATTTGCCAAAAGTTGGATTTTCTTCAATTTGCTTTCAGCAAAATGGCAGCTGCTGGTCTCCATTTTTCTGATCCACAACGGGTCATGAACAAGTGAAAAACAAAGCAAAAACTCCTTATACTCATCTACTCATCTCTCCGGCCATTCCGCTGCTCACTGCCACCCGTCTGATCCTTGCCACACCTTCTGATTCCCCGCTGCTCAAGCTGGAATCCCCCTGTCTCTCATGCTAAACCAGGATTCCCAGTTTTCATCGGTTCTGCGCATGCGTGCTAAATCTCGTCATGACACCATGACCGTCTGCGCACTTGCACAGAATCCTCCTAGGACCTCATGAAAGCTAGAAGTGTCGGCTGAGCATAAGAGGCCCAGGAACTGCGGTGTGAGCAGCGGGGAATCAGAAGATGTGATCAGGATCGGACAGGGGACAGTGAGGAGAGGATGAGCCGGAGAGGTGAGTAGTAAGATCACTGTAAGGATTTTTTAATTGTTTTTTACCTATTATGTTTATTATACTCTGGGGTATGCAGAGACCCCACAGCATTATAAGGGACATTCAATTTGCAACTATAACTTCTCAGCAAATGAAATTTTCTGGGGAAAAAACGCACAAACAGGCAAATTTGAATTTTGTCTAATCCACTCATCTTTCCACCCCCACCCCACAAAAAAGAAAAAAACTTTATCAAGTTTCTCAGTACATTATATGGTACCCTAATTTAGCCCATAAACAACCACAACTGTACCGGAAACTCGTCAGTGAAGTATTGAAAGGCGGGAAAAAAGAAACAAAAAAGTCGCCAACAAAAATGGCCATGCCAACAAGGGGTTAAATGATTATTCTCAGCACACCATGTAATAATATAGGGCTAAGTTATCATTTCCTGTCAATGGGGGTCTGACAGTAGGGACCCCTATAGTTCCTGAAAATTAAGTATCTGCATGGCTTATTTAGCTATGTGTCACTTCCATGGTTTTTGCTCACCGGCAAACGCAATGATGGTGGACTGCAGCATCGGGGTTGTCTGAGCCATTAGCGGACTTGGTCACTACTGGGCAAAGAAGAAGTATGTGCTACATAATACTTCATTTTCCTTGTAGAGAAGAAAGAATGTTGTGATGCGCCAGGTCATTTACCTTGTTTGTAGCTGTTAAATTGAAGAGGTCAAGGTCATTTAGAGATCACAGAGAGGCGGCTCCTGGATCCACTAGCCGCAGGACTACCACATGTCTTGAATGGCTTTGAGCGTAAAGGAGGGAAGAATTCTGATTAGTTCATAAAGATTTTTTTACAATTTAATGGTGGTTTTACACATGCAAACATTGCTTCTTTCTTTGTGACGTTTTTCTGACTTTTCAGAGATTTATTGCTTTTTCAGAACGCGGAGTGTTCTAAGTACGGCATATATTCTGCCTATTTTCCACAGGCTTCTCTATAAAATTTAAAAGATGCTTGAAACAAAGAAGTGAAATGTGAATGTAATGAATAAAAATGCCATCAAACCACTTAAAACTGGAAAAACAATAAATAATAAAGAATGTGTGAAACTCAAGACATCTTTTTCAAGCTTAATAATGTATAAATGAAAAGTTCAACAACTTTTTAAAATTACTTGGGATTCGGTTCCAATGCAGTTAGTGAGTAAAAAAAATACTCATGTATATACAGGGTGGGCCATTTATATGGATACATCTAAATTAAATGGGAATGGTTGGTGATATCAACTTCCTGTTTGTGGCACATTAGTATATGGGAGGGGGAAAACTTTTCCAGATGGGTGGTGACCATGGTGGCTATTTTGAAGTCAGCCATTTTGGATCCAACTTTATTTTTTTCAATGGGAAAAGGGTCATGTGACACATCAAACTTATTGAGAATTTCATAAGAAAAACAATGGTGTGCTTGGTTTTAATGTAACTTTTTCTTTTCATCAGTTTTTTACAAGTTTATGACCACTTATAAAATGTGTTCAAAGTGCTGCCCATTGTGTTGGATTGTCGGTGCAACTCTCTTCTCCCACTCTTGACACTCTGATAGCAACACCGCAGAAGAAATGCTAGCACAGGCTGCCAATATCACTTGTTTCAGATGCTGCACATCTCATATCTTCACAGCATAGACAACTGCCTTCAGATGACCCCAAAGATAAAAGTCTAATGGGGTCAGATCGGGAGACCTTGGTGGCCATTCAACTGGCCCACGACGATCGATCCACTTTCCAGGAAACTGTTCATGTAGGAATGCTTGGACCTGACACCCATAATGTGGTGGTGCACCATCTTGTTGGAAAAACTCAGAGAACGTGCCATCTTTAGTGCATAAAGAGGGCAACACATCATCATGTAGCAATTTCAGATATCCAGTGGCATTGAGGTTTATATTGATGAAGAATGACCCCACTATCTTTGTACCCCATATACCACACCATACCATCAAGATACGAGATGTGCAGCATCTGAAACAACGGATACTGGAAGCCTGTGCTAGCATTTCTTCTGCGGTGTTGCTATCAGTGTGTCAAGAGTGAAAGAAGGGGGTTGCATTGACAATCCAACACAATGGGCAGCACTTTGAACACATATTATAACTGGTCATAAACTTGTAAAAAACTCATGAAAGGATAAAGTTACATTAAAACCAAGCACACCATTGTTTTTCTTATGAAATTCTCAATAAGTTTGATGTGTCACATGACCCTTTTCCCATTGAAAAAAATAAAGTTGGATCCAAAATGGCCAACTTCAAAATGGCCGCCATGGTCACCACCCATCTAGAAAATTTTTCCCCCTCCCATATACTAATGTTCCACAAACAAAAAGTTTATATTACCAACCATTCTCATTTAATTTAGGTGTATCCATATAAATGGCCTACCCTGTAGATATATTATATTTATATATCGTATATAGACGGCACAACATTGATAGCAACAAGCTTTAATGATGTGTCCGGTGCCCCTGCACGCTGTCCCCTTCTCCCGGCGTGCAGGCACGCCGGGTTACTTACCGCCACGGTCCCTGCGCCGTGGTCCTCAGCGCATTCCCTGTCCCCGGCGTGTTCCTGCTTCTGTCCTCCTGGTGCGCACTGCCGACGGCGTTGCTAGGGCGCGCGGGAGCGTGCTTCCCTGCTTTTAAGGGGACAGTGCGTGCACAGGGTAAATGCCCCCACCAGTAGCTGGGAGGTATTTAGTCTAGTGTTTGTGCACCTGCAAGGTGTCTCCCAACCAATAGCTGGGAGACATCTTGTATATAAGGAATCCTCCCCAATTAGGATGTGCCTCAGCAACCGCTATAGTTAGTAGGTGGTTGGTGTGTAGCAATTGTATGTTCCAATGTCCTGTAGTCTAGTTGTCTGTGTTACTGAAACTGCAGTTGCGGTACCTGTCCACCACCTTGGGGGCTGAATACCCAGGTCCAAACTCTGTACCCTATCCCAAGTGGCTGTCCTTTCAGCATGGTGTGAACCCATCCCAAGTGGCCATACTGCCAGCACAGTGTGAACCCGTCCCAAGTGGCCGTCCTGCCAGTACGGTGTTAACCCGTCCCAAGTGGCCGTCCTGCCAGCATGGTATGAACCCGTCCCAAGTGGCCGTCCTGCCAGCACAGTATGAACCCGTGCCAAGTGGCCGTCCTGCCAGTACGGTGTTAACCCATCCCAAGTGGCCGTCCTGCCAGCACGGTGTTAACCCATCCCAAGTGGCCGTCCTACCAGCACGGTGTGAACCCGTCTCAAGTGGCCGTCCTGCCAGCATGATGTGAACTCGTCTCATGTGGCCGTCCTACCAGCACGGTGTGAACCCGTCTCAAGTGGCCGTCCTGCCAGCATGATGTGAATTCGTCTCATGTGGCCGTCCTGCCAGCACAGTGTGAACCCGTCCCAAGTGGCCGTCCTGCCAGCACGGTGTGAACCCATCCCAAGTGGCAGTTCTGCCAGCACAGCGTGAACTAGTCCCAAGTGGCCGCCCTGCACTATGGTGTAATTGAAGTACGTCTCTGCTCTTTGGGGTCAGCAGCTACAGCTGGACGCCACCCTGGAGTGGTATCTGGCAGCTACCTGTCGCACAAGACTGACTTCACCACTAGAGGCTCCAGCGAACACCAAGGTAGCTGCGCAGTTACGCCCCCCAGGGTAAGTCAGGTTCATGCTACAGTGGGTCCACGAACCATGTGCGCCACCTTGAAGCATAACACAAGCGTAGATGGAATGAAGGACTTATTATAAAGTGTCAAGTTGGAAAGTTGAACATGCGACAACTACTCAACACAAAGAAGACAAAGATATTGACTACTGTCAGGTACAACCGGGACACATTTGAGATGGACGGTGACGAACTGGAAGGTGTAAAGGACTACTCAGATCAATGATCAATCAAAATGCAGCGACCACACCTGAAGTTAATACGAGAATATTTATGGGCAAATCAACAATGAAGTCACTGGACAAGGTTTTAAAATCCAGTAACACTCACTTGCAACAAAGACATGGCTTGTACATAGTCTGTTCTTTTCTGTAGTAACATATGGATGCAAAACCTGGACTTTAAAGAAACAAGTCAGAAGAAGAATCAACGTCTTTGAAATGTGGTGCTGGAGAAGGATGCTATCATTACCATGGAGGGCAAGAAGAACAAACAAATCAATTTAGGAACAAATCAAACCAGACATGTCACTCGAAGCAAGGATCACCAAGCTATGACTTGCCTTCTTTGGACACATCATACGAAGAGCGCAATCACTGGAGAAGGACATCATGGTCGTAAGAATAGAAGGAACAAGATGAAGAGGAAGACCAGCAACCTGATGGCTTGATACTATTAAAATAACAGTGGAGAAGACCCTGATGGACTCATCTAGACTTGCACAAGATCGATCTTCCTACAGAGCGTTCATCCATCAAGTTGCCATGGCTTGAGATCGAGCTGAAGGTCGTTAAAAAAAATATATATATAATATATAGTGTGGCAAATCTACTGCATTCAACAGTTCAAGCAATGTGGATGTGATTTTATGAAAACTCACGTACACTGTGCATTTCAGGATGCTGTGAAATTGTGCGTTTTTAAGTGTTTTTTTCCAGATACACCTCTACGGGGAGCCAGAGAAAAACATGCAATATCACAACTGTGTTTCTAAGTGTGGAATCGCAGGATTTCTGCACTAAAACGCATTATAAAACACTGCACATTTTGAATTTGTGTATTTTGTTACTGATACCTGAAAAAAAAATGGGAAAAAATGTAGTGGAAAAAACTGAAGTTTCTCCTCACGGCAACATGGCCTAGGGTATGTTTGCAAATGACAGAAAAAAAATCTGTGCTAATTCTATAGAAAATTTTTCTACAGATCTGCAACAGAATCCACAAGTATTACATGCAGATTTTGGTGTGGATCTGCTGTGATTTGACCCTATGCATTGCAAAGGATGAAATCATCCACATATGTTGCATGAGAAAAACGCACTTTAAAAAAAATGCACTCAAAAACACAATGAAACCTATTGTATCTAATTAGGTACAGAAAATCTGCAACATCAAAAACTCATCAGATACTCATTGTGGGAATGTTGCCTTTTAGTTCTCATCAAGATGGGAGAAGCTGTGCTATAGTGCATAGAAATTTGGGATTAAAAATAAAAACGCTTTTGAAATAGTAAGAAGAAAATATCAACAAAATATTATAATTATGCCACGATTTTGCATTTTATTCCCTTGAAAAGTATTCACTTCTCATAAAGAGCCTTGATGATGCAGAATATACTGTGGTATCGCGCCTTCCCGGCAGTCAGTGTTTTATTGCACGCAATCCATTGGAAATGAACAAAAGAACAATTTTAGGATCTTTTCTCCTGTCTCTACAATAGAGCCGTCATTATACTGGGCTATTTCAAAGATTTCTACAGCTAAAATCTTTACATTGTACGGAAATGAACCCAGTGTAGGATTCAGAAACACAGGAAATTACTTTTACAATGTGAACAAATGAATGGCTTCTGATTTTATTTTATTTTTTTTAGGATTTTCTTTACAACCCATTGTAAACTCAGAAAAGTTGTCTGCTGAAAGCTGTGACTGCCGGTGTCTAGAGAAATGAATGTACTCAAGGCTGAAAGAAAAGATAGGGAAGTAAATAAAAAATAGCTAATAATCTGATTCTGGCGTGTTTTCTATTCAACTGCATTCTGTCTATTTCTGGGTAAGGGATAACATCAGACCTGGAATGAATGAGTTAATTCTGCACTGCCGGTATTAATGATGGAAAAAGACAACCTACTCCAGGAATGCGGTTTATTAGTCAACGCGTTTCGAAGGTACAAACTTCTTCATCAGGACAAACCACAGTCTAAGTGGTAAGTGGGATGGCATAATGGTCATCATTACACCGTCTACAGCGTAGATGCAAAAATCAAAGCCCCTAAACCCAGTGCAAAGTCTGGTCTATGGGTGCGTTCCCACTACCATATTCTCAGTCCATGAAAAATCTGACCTCACACTGACGGCACTGATCAAGTTCCAATTTTTTCATAAGGACCGAATGTCCATCTGAAAAAAAAAACCGCAGCATGGAATATTCTATTCCATGTTTTAAGTCTACAGGTTTGCAAAAAAAAATTGGATCCCATGTGAACCATCCGTATTGCATCAGATTTATATAGGTACATTGTAATTATTAAGATAGAAAACTGTATTTGGTCTTGGAAATTTTATTCACTGCTGATGTATAAAAACAGATGCAGTACGGATATAAAAAAAATAAAACGTATACACGAATGACAAAGCAGATGAAAGATTGTTTTATATGCTTGTGTGAATTTAGCCTATGGGGCAGAGGGACCTTTCACACGAAATATTTTTACATGGATTTTGAAAATCCTCATCTAGAACCACTTCACATACTCTTTAACCCCTTTACAACCCAAGGTGGTTTGCACGTTAATGAGCGGGCCAATTTTTACAATTCTGACCACTGTCACTTTATGAAGTAATTACTCTGGAACGCTTCAACGGATCCCGCTGATTATGAGACTGTTTTTTCGTGACATATTGTACTTCATGATTGTATTAAAATTTCTTCGATATAACTCGCGTTTATTTGAGAAAAAAATGGAAATTTGGCGAAAATTTTGAAAATTTAGCAATTTTCAAAATTAGAATTTTTATGCCCTTAAATCAGAGAGATATGTCACACAAAAGAGTTAATAAATAACATTTCCCACATGTCTACTTTACATCAGCACAATTTTGGAACCAACATTTTTTTTTATTGGGGTGCTATAAGGGTTAAAAGTTGACCAGCGATTTCTCATTTTTCCAACAAAATTTACAAAACCATTTTTTTAGGGACCACATCATATTTAAAGTCACTTTGAGGGGTCTTTATGACAGAAAATACCCAAAAGTGACACCATTCTAAAAACTGCACCCTTCAAGAGCTTTATTAACCCTTCAGGTGCTTCACAGGAATTTTTGGACTGTGGAAGAAAAAAATTAACATTTAACTTTTTTCACAAAAATGTTACTTTAGACCCAATTTTTTTATTTTTGCAGGGGTAACAGGAAAAAATGGACCCCAAAATTTGTTATGCAATTTCTCCTGAGTAAGCAGATATCCCATATGTGAGGAAAAACACTGTTTGGGCACACGGCAGGGTTCGGAAGGGAAGGAACGCCATTTGACTTTTTGAATGTAAAATTTGCTTGAATAATTAGCGGATGCCATGTTGCATTTTGGGAGCCCCTGATGTGCCTAAACAGTGGAAACCCCCCACAAGTGACACCATTTTGGAAACTAGACCCCCCAGGGAACTTATCTAGATGTGTGGTGAGCACCTTGAACCCCCAGGTGCTTCACAGAAGTTTATAACATTGACCCATAAAAATAAAATTTTCACATTTTTTCCACAAAAATGTTTTTCAGCCCCCACTTTTGCATTTTCATAAGGGTAACAGGAGAAATTGCACCATGCAGTTTGTTGTGCAATTTCTCCTGAGTAAGCCGTAACCCCATATGTGGAGGAAAACCACTGTTTGGGCGCACGGCAGGGTTCGGAAGGGAAGGAGCGCCATTTGACTTTTTGAATGTAAAATTTGCTTGAATAATTAGCGGACGCCATGTTGCATTTGCGGAGCCCCTGATGTGCCTAAACAGTGGAAATCCCCCACAAGTGACACCATTTTGGAAACTAGACCCCTCAGGGAACTTATCTAGACGTGTGGTGAGCACCTTGAACCCCCAGGTGCTTCACAGAAGTTTACAACATTGAGCGGTGAAAATAAAAAAATCTAACTTTTTCCACAAAAATGATGTTTTAGCCCCAATTTTTTTATTTTCACAAGGGTAAGAAGAGAAAATGTACCCCAAAAACTTTTGTGCAATTTCTCCTGAGTACGCCAATACACCATATGTGGGGAAAATACAGTGTTTGGGCGCACGGCAGAGTTCAGAAGGGAAGGAGCACTGTGTGACTTTTTGAACGCAAAATTGGCTGGAATCGAGAGCGGACGCCATGTTGCATTTGGAGAGCCCCTGATGTGCCTAAATAGTTGAACCCCCCACAAGTGACACCATTTTGGAAACTACACCCCTCAAGGATTTTATCAAGGGGTATAGTGAACATTTTGAACCCAGAGGTACGACCCAGAATTTGATGACATTAGGTCATCATATTGAATAAGTTGTCATTAGTCTTGAGAACAAGTGCTCGCTGCTTGAGTTTGCATCGGGTACTCAGGTATGCACCATGTATCACGGGTGCTCAAGTGAAATGCTCGAGTCCCCTCCCGCATGTTTCACGGTTATTAGACACCCCAAAAAAAACATGCGGGGATCGCTCGTGCATGGCAGGCAATCCCCGCGAGGTTTTTTTGGCCGCGAAGCATATGGGGCGTGATATTCCATTTTTTGTTTGCCGGTATGATGATAAAGCATTGTTTTTTGCTTCGTTTTTTATTTTTTTATTTTTAACGTGTTCACTGAAGGGGTTAACTAGTGGGACAATTTTATAGGTCAGGTCGTTCCGGACGCGGCGATACCAAATATGTGTACTTTTATTGTTTTTGTGGGTTTTTTTCATAATAATATTTATTGATGGGTACATTATATTTTTATTTTTGGTGGATTATTATTATTATTTTTTTTTTTTTTTTATATTTTTACAATTTTTTTTAAAAATTTTTTTTCACTTTCTGAGAGTTTTTTTTACTTTTTTACTTTGTCCCACTCTGGGACTTTCATTTTCTTTATTCTGATCGCCTGAATAGCATAGGGATGGAGCACCATCCCTGTGCCATGCGGGCAGTCAGCGCTGCACAGTGAGAAGATTGTTTGGTCATGCACTGCGCATGACCAAAAAATCTTCCTGCTGTCTGCTGACCCGGATGTTGTCATGACGACATCGGGTCGTCATGGCAACACCCGGGAAGCCGCGGCAGACAGCGCTGGAGGCCAGAAGAGGAGGTGAGTATTGCGATCACCTCCCCTTAGGCACCGCAATGCTGCGATCGACTTCGATCGCAGCATTGCGGGGGTTAATGAGCCGGGAGCGGTGTGGGACCGCTCCCTGCACTTTGTACCGGGTGTCAGCTGTGACAATCAGCTGACACCCGGTGGCGATCGTGCCCGCACAGCCTGTGTGCGCGCGCGATCGCGATGACGTACTAATACGGGTCAGGCTCTTAAGTCCCAGGGCACAGACGCGTATTAGTACGTCATGGGCTTCAAAGGGGTTAAAACATTCCAAATTTGACCACTGAATCAATGCAAGCAGAGAATAAAATATCCCATGCTCAAAAAATACACAAAAAAAATATAGCAGTCACGGCATGTAAGTACGGAGAGTCCTGCTCGTGGTGCTCATACTTGATGCTGAATAAATTGAGTTGTTTCCATTTTTCAACATTTCCATATCAATAACATGATGTCTATCCATCCTGTGATCTCCATAATTTCACCACCATTTCCTTCTTGGTATTTCAATTTCAAGGTGTAGATGAGGTTTCTGAGTCTTAACAACCATATATGGTGCTGAGTGTAACTGAGTATACCCCCTTTGAAAAGTAAGATTTTTCTAAATTAATTTTTCTAAGTGCATGGTGCCTACAGTGAAACATGTTGGTGGCCATGTCCTTATGTGAGGCTGCATGAGTTGCTGGTGTCTGTGTATTCACAGATGTTCTGCTCTATACTGAAAGAGAAGATGCTCCCATCACTCCGTGCCCTTGGTAGACGTGCAGTTTTCCAACATCACAATGATCCAAAACACACATCTGTTGCATTTCTGAAGAAGAACAGGATTAAAATAATTCAGTGGCCAACTGTCACCTGATCTGAACCCAACTGAACACCTATGGGGAATTCTTAAGAGACAAGTTGTCATCCCTCTCCATCCAGTATTCAGGCTCTAGAAGTGGTCGTTCTTGAAGAATTAAAAAAGATCGATATTGCAATATGTCACCAGACTTGGTGCTGTCCTTAAAATTTATGGCGGTCATACAAAATACTAGATGTAGTAGTTTTTGATATGGGGTGTACTCATTTTTGCATTAACTAATTTGAGTAAAACTGAAGGCTTTGTAATGAAAGTTATATTATTAACCTTACTTTCATGTTATGGGCTAAAATATGATCTATGAAACCCGGTGTAGGATTTTACTCACTTAGCTGCTTTTGAGGTAGACACAGGAAGCGGTTTCTTTAAAAATGTCCAAGGCAGGTTTATTACAACTTCATAAACGGCTCCGTATAAGCAAAACAAAAAACAGCCTTGTCCGGCACAGAGTAACAAAACAGAAAATAAACAGTTCATACAGTAGTGCGGGTTCGCCTGCTCACAGTCAGTGTCCTTTAGCACAAACACGCTGGAGGTCTCCACACCTCCAGCCACAGACACTGAATGAGACACTCTGTCTCCATTTTATTTACAAAAACCACGCACTGGGGTGGGGATATGTGAGCAGCCATTCCCACCCATCTCTTATGACTGCTCTTTAGAACCGGCCCTGATACTCCCTCTTAACTATCTCAACACTACGTGTGCTGGAGCATGCTTTCCCAGGTTTATATCACCAAAGCTATCAACCTCGGTGATACATATCTCTCCTGAAGAACCTGTCTGGCGGCCATCTTACACTGGTCTTGTCAAAATTCTGGAAATTGTTCTTGTATTCAATGAGATATTGATTAAAAATCTTACTTTTAAAAGGGGGAGTACTCATTTATGCTGAGCAATGTATATATGAAATATGTGAACTATTTTTGTTTCTCCTTATTTATCCATATTCAAAATCTTTGCATTGCTATCTATGCCATGTTCACGAAGGAGCCAGGAGTCAGGCCGATGTATGCCATCACCTAGTGCTCATACATTTACTGACAGCTTGTATAATGTGTGGGAACCTGTTCTGGAAATTCTGAAACAAATATCCTTTTCCTGTGGAACAATACTGATTCAAGGCTGGGTGACTTCCTGGAAGTCCAGCATAGAACAGGTGCACCTGGAGGTGAGCCAGCATCATACTCTAGTTGTGGTTTCTATATAGATGGCATATGTATACTGTGGCATTAATCAACCCTGTAATTCCAACTATTGTTAACTTTACTTTTCACCTGTCAGTGCATAACTTATTAATGCATGAAATCAAAGTGAAATAAATATACATTAAATCTTTGCACATTTCTTAGAACGTGCAGGGAGCTATTATATTTTTCTCCCAAAACGTGTATTTATACAGATTTTTTAATCCATATTCACTAAGTTCCCATTATTATATAGTTACAAAGGTTGAATAAAGACTCTGGTTCATCAAGTTCAATATTTCCCCACCAATTATGCATTTCTTGTCACTAAATTATCTATAACCCACAGTGTTATATGTACTGAGGAAATCATCCAGTCCTTTTTTAAAAGCTGTTAGACTATGTGCCCACGATCCGGACGTAGCAGCGCTTTGGACGCAGCATATTTCTGAACCATGTGGATCTACCGCATTCAATACATTCTAGTGGTCAAATTTCTGTTGCAGAGACTAGCGACTCCACAAGAGATATTCACATGCTGCAGTCTGGAAAGACGTGATGCATGTCCGTGTCCGCGGGTGATCCGCAGCCTCTGATGCACACATATCGAACATGGGATTTCTAGAGATTCCATCCACTATGCTGTAACATTGGGCCACTGCAGGTTTTATGCTGTATAAACACACAGCGTCAAACCCACAGCTTTCCCTGATAGTGGGTACGTACCCTTATAGTATCTGCCATCACTAACTCTTGTGGTCGGCATTCCATAGTCTGACTGCTCTGACTGTAAAGAACCCTTTCCTGTTTAGGTGCCGTATTTGCCTTTCTTCCACCCATAATGAGTGCCCCCTGGTCCTTAGTATGGTCTTTGGAAGGAATAAGTCATGTGCCAGTCCTTTGTATTGACCACACATATATTTATATATGTAAATGAGATCTCCTCTGAGGCGTCTTTTTTCTAAGCTAAACAAGCCCAACTTTTCCAACTTCTCATCATATTAGAGGCCTCCAACCCGTGTAATAATCTAGTTTCCCACTTTTGAACTGACTCTAACTTCTGAATATGCTTTTTAAAATGTGGAGCCCAAAACTGGATCCCATATTCCAGATGTGGCCTCACCAGTGATTTATAGAGAGGCAACAGAAAATATGGATCACAGGATTTTATCTCTCTTTTTATACACCCTAAAATCTTGTTTGCTTTTGCGACTGCTGCCTGACATTGAGTACTGCTGCTCAGCTTACTAGTAACCAGAATACCCAAGTCCTTCTTCTGTTCTGTAGACCCGAGTATAATCCCATTTAATGCATATGCAGCAATAGGATTACTCCTTCCTAGGTGCATTACTCTACATTTATCTACATTAAACCTCATCTGCCAAGTGTTTGCCCATTCAGACATCTTATCCAGATCGTTTGTAATATTGTAGTGTCAAGGTCAGTTTTTATTATCCTGCATAGTTTGTTGTCATCAGCAAAGACTGACACTTTGCTGATGATATGCCCGTGCTCCGGGGCAGCCTGTGGGGGGCGCTCTATCTGGTGCTCTGCTTACATGTTCATCTGTATGCTCTTATGACGGCTCACTGTGCCTTCACTGACCTGCCTCCTGTTTTAAATAATGCATCTAGTAGTGCGGGGCTAGGTAAAATAGGAGGCAAGTCAGTGAAGGATCCGTGAGCTGTCATAAGAGCATACAGATAAATATGTAAGCAGAGCATCACATAGAGCGCCCCCAACAGGCTGCCCCAAAGCACAAGCATATCATTATCTCCAAACTGAAAGTAAAGATTACACAAGAACCACAGGACGGATATCATCAACCAAGGTATCATTTTAATCAGTGTAATGTCACACACCTGACAGTGTATGTAGTTTACTGAGCACAACCCTGCTGACAGGTACACATTAAAATGGCACTATCAGGCCTTATTCAGACGTCCATTTTTCACCTACATGATCTGTGATATTCACAGATAGAATACGTATGATTAAAATGTATGATGCTATTCACATGTCCGTGTTCCGTTGTGGACTGCGTGTCCATAAACAAAATATGGAAACGTCTATGTTTGATTGGCATCATGGATCAAAAGTCTATGGGTTCGTGAAAATCAGCCAACAGATGGCATCAGTGTGCTCTCCGTGATTAACAGATTAACATTGTAATGTACTGGAGAAGCTTTGCAATTAATTCTTTTTTTCATACAAGAAAATCACTGATGAAACACTGAAGGTAAAAACTGACACTCAGACCAAACACGGATAAAAATGAGATGAGAAATACTGATGTGAAATACTCAAACCATTTTTTTGCATTCATTAAAAATCACTGACATCTGAATGAGACCTTAATGGTGGCATTCTGGTCACCCAACTCATCCACAGAATATATGGGGTGCGGAGTATTTCACAGCACTGCAATTATTACAATGTAAATTTAAGGAAACTATATCATTTGTACATATAATAGTTATAGGCAGATTCACATTTGACATCTGTACCTGTGAACACTGAAGACATACAGTAATTTGCAGCATGACAAGTTGCAGCATAACTCCCAACTGTCCCGGATTCAGCAGGACTGTCCTAATTTAAGGGGGTAGTCCTGCTGTCCCAGCAGGTCAATGCTATGTCCCAGACTTCCACTCACTCTCTTCTGTCCGCCATCTTTATTGCTCCTCCTCCTGGGGAGGTCGGCATCGCTGCTCTGCACACATTTACATTAATTAAACAATTCTCTTCTTTTCTTGAGATCTAGTGTCCCCGGGACTCAAACCCACAATATGTATCATTGTAGGCAGCAGCTAAAGCTATGAGCCTCAGCCGGCACTGATCAGTATAGGAAAATTTTGTATACTTGAAGCTAGCTCTGAACCCACAGGCAGATTGTACTGATACATTGTTCATAGCAATGTATTTCTATGTCCCTGTATTCTAGAGGGAGATTTTTTTTCTTCCTATAAGATTACTAAAAGATATTGAAAAACAATTACAAAAATGCTATTTCTCCCTTTGAGAACTGGTCTCCTCGAGAATTGAACCCACAACCACTGTTATTGCAGGCAGCAGCTAAAGTATGAGCCTCAGGCTGTACTGATCAGCATAGGAGATTTTCTATACTTGAAGCTGCATTGCAGGTTCTCCACCCACAAGTAGGTTATAATGACACATAGAGATACATTGTACATAGATAGCAGTGTATTTCTATGTCTCTGTATTCTAGAGGTAAAGAAAAAGTCATTTTTTCTTATAATAAAATAATGAAAAACACAATAATGTAATTTTTAATGTGCTTTTTTAAAAAATAATGAACATCACAAATCAGCAAATAACATGGATATATTTGGTGTCCCTGTAATCGTACTCACGGACTGCCAAAAAGGATACCTGTGCCCTCCGTTCTGCTAATGACCTAAGATTAACATCCTCAATAATCCGAATCTCCCAGTCCCATCTCCAAGACTCCTTTCGTGCTGTGCCAATTCTCTGGAATGCACTACCCCTGACAATTTGATTAATTCCCAATAACCACTATTTTAAGCGTGGCCTAAAAACGCATTTTTTAGACTGGCCTATCGCCTCACCTCACTTATCTAACCATTCCCGTTTTGCCCTTCCAAAACTTTTCTCAAAGTCTGGTCCCTTGTGTAATCTGTTTATACACCCTCCATGCACTTAATAGCCCTCTGTATCTATACTTTTATACATACTGGATGGTGACCGATTCATGCAGCGTTATGTGAATACCCTATTATATTGATGGCTGGACCGTACAATACAAGCAATTGTTACCATTCACCTTTCGTGTCTCCCTATTTTCTCATAGATTGTAAGCTTGCGAGCAGCAGGGCCTCACTCCTCTTGGTATCTGTTGAATTATGTGAACACTGTAATGTCTGATATTGTCTGTACTTGTCCCCTCTGAATTGTAAAATTCTACAAAATATATTGAAATAAAAATTATTATTATTAAGGTGGAGTAACTTTTTTTCTCTCCACGTACGAGAAAAACCTATGACACTCAGAGCACACTCTGATCAAAGTAATCTGTGTTTTTTTCTCGTACGTGAGAAAAACCGACGTCTGAATGAGGGCTTATTAGCAGAAAACTTGTGTTATATTAATTGTGTTGAGATAATTAATTTTTACTTGTTTCATTGGATTACTGCAAACAAGAAAGTTTCTAAATTTTGATGATTAGCAATGGAGTTGAATCATTTTGATTGCTACTGTATGATAGCACATTCATCGATTTCTCAGTTGATTTGAAATAAATCATGCAATTATCATCACCAATCCTTGCTCATGGTGCAATCACTAATCAATATTGTAAAATTTATAGCCAAATTTATTAAGAGGCGGGGTGCGTCTCTTAATAAATGTAGTACTTAGGGAAAGTCACACCTGGGTGCTGAAGCCTAGAAGGGACCAGTTGGAGGCTCTGCTGAAGATTTGTCATTATATCCCACAAGCTTCACGTTATGCCACTGCTGGTGGGTACCTCCATGGGTCATAGGTTGAGTTGGGCTGATCGATTCACAGGACTTCGATCCATCGGCCAGATCAGTAGTCTCTTGGAGGCTTGTGTATCTCTTATCTTCTGGGATCCCCACATGGCTTTTGATTAGTCGGGCTGGCTAACCGCAATGATGGCATTGTGCCACCCCGGCTAATCAAGAGCCATGTTGGAGATCCCAGAAGGTAAGAGATTCGTGAGTCTACCATCCAGTGGCCAGAGACTACTGACCTGGCCGATGGACTAGTCTTATGAATTGATCAGCCCACCTCTACCTATGACCCATGGAGGTACCCACCAACAGTGGCATAACTTGAAGTTTGTAGGCACCAATCAAAAATCTTCAACAGCGCCCCCAACCATCATGGATCTTTAATAAAATTGGTCTCATATGGTCCAAAAGGAGCTTTTGGTATCCCTAGGCTTTAGGCACCCCCTGCACTCAGTAAAGCTATGTCCCTGCCCACCAATGATCACACATACACCAGCAATGTTAAAATTTGGAAAACCTCTCCTGCTGCCGTGAGGATAACTCTATGGCTGATCAGCTAATACTATTCTTGTTTTCTCTCTGACCTTGTAATTTACTGTTTGTGGAGTTTACAATGTCTGGTCTCATCATGGCATAAACTAGGTCACATCTGGTCTAGTAATAAGCGCAGCTTTCACTGAGGAGAACAGCAGACAGGAGACGATCAATAAATCCATAGATCAGATTGTCACTGTCCCATAAACTAAGCTGCCAATTGTATAGTCTGGAGCTAATCACTAGTGAAAGTTTAGAAGAGAAAGGGGGCAGGAGCAGCCAATCAGAGGGCGTGCCTGTGAGATGGGGGCTGGCGCAACCAATGAGAAGGCGTGCCCAGGAGAAGGGGGGACTGCTGCAGCCAATCAGAACGCAGGCTTCAAAGTGAACTTCAGGAACTTCACATCGTGGGATCTCAGGCACGGAGGATCGCTCCCGGTGCGGGCGGGCGCTGGTCGTGTGGGATCCGGGTGATCGTCCGAAGGTGACACAAGGTGGATTATATCAGCTCGGTGACCCTGGGAAATCTGTCCTCCTGGCAGGTAAGATCCAGCACTGATCCTCATTCTGGGGTCTCTCCGTGCTGCTCTGGGGGTGGGGAGGAGGGATGACAGGCAGGGAAGGAGGAGGCTGGGGACAATGGCAGGCAAAGGAGCAGCCAGGGGGCAACACAGAGACCGGGAGCAGCAGTGAAAAGAGCAGCAGGCAGGAAAGGAAGAAGTGTGCGATAGAGGAGGAGAAGGAGAAAGTCAGAGGGAAGGAGGGAGGGTATGTGGGAGAAAGTTATTCTATTTTTTCCTGAAAACAGGTGCAGCGGTGTCATGGGGGGCAAGGGAGGCTGGGCTCCCTGGGAGGCTGGAGGAGGTTGGGCTCCCTGGGAGGCCGGAGGAGGTTGGGCTCTCTGGGTGGCCGAGGAGGCTGGGCTCCCTGGGAGGCCGGAGGAGGCTGGGCTCTCTGGGAGGCCGGAGGAGGCTGGGCTCTCTGGGAGGCCGGAGGAGGCTGGGCTCTCTGGGAGGCCGGAGGAGGCTGGGCTCTCTGAGAGGCCGGAGGAGGCTGGGCTCTCTGAGAGGCCGGAGGAGGCTGGGCTCTCTGAGAGGCCGGAGGAGGCTGGGCTCTGGGGGGGGGGCAAGGGAGGCTGGGCTCTCTGGGAGGCTGGGCTCTCTGGGAGGCCGGAGGAGGCTGGGCTCTCTGGGAGGCCGGAGGAGGCTGGGCTCTCTGGGGGGCCGGAGGAGGTTGGGCTCTCTGGGTGGCCGGAGGAGGCTGGGCTCCCTGGGAGGCTGGAGGAGGCTGGGCTCTCTGGGAGGCCGGAGGAGGCTGGGCTCTCTGGGAGGCCGGAGGAGGCTGGGGGGGGGGCAAGGGAGGCTGGGCTCTCTGGGAGGCCGGAGGCGGCTGGGCCCCCTGGGAGGCCGGAGGCGGCTGGGCCCTCTGGGAGGCCGGAGGAGGCTGGGCCCTCTGGGAGGCCGGAGGCGGCTGGGCTCTCTGGGAGGCCGGAGGAGGCTGGGCTCTCTGGGAGGCCGGAGGAGGCTGGGCTCTGGGGGGGGGGCAAGGGAGGCTGGGCTCTCTGGGAGGCCGGAGGCGGCTGGGCCCTCTGGGAGGCCGGAGGCGGCTGGGCCCTCTGGGAGGCCGGAGGAGGCTGGGCCCTCTGGGAGGCCGGAGGCGGCTGGGCCCTCTGGGAGGCCGGAGGCGGCTGGGCCCTCTGGGAGGCCGGAGGCGGCTGGGCCCTCTGGGAGGCCGGAGGCGGCTGGGCTCTCTGGGAGGCCGGAGGCGGCTGGGCTCTCTGGGAGGCCGGAGGCGGCTGGGCTCTCTGGGAGGCTGGAGGAGGCTGGGCTCTCTGGGGGGGCAAGGGAGGCTGGGCTCTCTGGGAGGCTGGGCTCTCTGGGAGGCTGGAGGAGGCTGGGCTCTCTGGGAGGCTGGAGGAGGCTGGGCTCTCTGGGAGGCCGGAGGAGGCTGTGCTCTCTGGGAGGCCGGAGGCGGCTGTGCTCTCTGGGAGGCCGGAGGAGGCTGGGCTCTCTGGGAGGCCGGAGGAGGCTGGGCCCTCTGGTGGGCCGGAGGAGGCTGGGCCCTCTGGGAGGCCGGAGGAGGCTGCTGGAGCATTCTTCAGTCACATGATGCAACTTTTTTTTTTAAACTTTCCTCCTACATGGGTTTTGCTTCCCATAGAGATCAGTGGCAATATCTGCTACTGTTTCATCTGCAAATCAGTTTTGTGACTTTATGAATGTGCAGTAATGCAGCACAGGGCCCGTGCACATTAGATGGCATTGGGCTGACAGCAACTTACACAGATCGGCTGAACATGCAGGTTTACTGCAATAGAGAGAAGCTATAGTCACATGGAGTTTATGTGGATCCTCTCCAAAATCCTACTCAAAAATGCTTGGAAAACTCTTCCTATTTACTTCGAAGGAATATCAACTGCTGTTTCTAAAACTTTTTGAGTTTCTTTTTTCTCTTAAAGGGAATCTGTCAGTAGAATGAACCCTCCTAAGCCGTCTATATGGGCATGTAGGTCATAGAAAGTTGAATAAAATGACACCTTGATATCTGCGAACCGATGTTTTATTCTGGGGAAATCCATTTTCTTTCTTAATATGTAAATGAGCTGTTGAGATCTATGAGGCGGATACAGATCTCCTTGAGAACAGCTCATTTACATATTAAGAAAAACGTTTTGAATGTTGATCTATAAAAAATGATTCAATATGGATAAAAAATAGAAGACCATGGATGGAATGCAGATAAGAATACTGATGAAAATCGTCCCATTTTTTTCTGGATGAAAATTGAATGATTTTTCATAAGCTTGTCTGACTCTAGTCAGAGGCTCGGCGAGTTAAAATCCAAGATGCCTGATTCTTGTTTTTCCTGATTGCAGATGTTGAGGGTATACAGACTAATTGCTTGGAGTCTGCATGATTTACCTGATATTATGTGATAAGACCAGATTTCTTTCATTGTAGGGTAGGACATAAGCTGCTGCCAGACACCTTTTGTTGGTGCTTATCTCCAGTGGAGTCAAAATGTCTAGATCTGTTAAAATCTATCTGGTCCCAACCTAGTATGTATAAAATTGTCAGTAGATCACATGAAAATGATGGGATCTACCACCTATATCCAGTATGTAGCTCAGATGGCCATACATTACAACATCCATCACCCGTAGATTAAGGCTATGCTCATATGCTACTGCTGCTTTTTTTTTCTGCAGCCAAAACCTGCATTCTGCGTTTTTTACAGTGTGTGCTTTGTCCACAGTACATGTTTAATAAAGTAAGTTTTGTTTACCAGAAATGCACATTTTTTTTCACTTTCTCATTGCTTTCTATGGGTGACAAAAAACACTGAAAGAATTGAAATGCTGCAGATTTCAAGAACACCGCAGTTCTCAAATTGCCCGAAAAAAAAAAAAAACACGTGCATGAGATTTCTGAAATCTTATAGCTTTTGCTAGTACTGTAAAAAGCAGCTTTTAGTTTGCATAAAAAAACAAAAACGCTGCAAAAACGCAACGTGTGAACATATAATTTATTTTGTAGGGAATTTATAGAAGTAGGTTATCTTATGGATTTATCCTTGAGTTTTCATGTTTTTAAATTGTTTGGTATTTTTTGACATTGTGTATAAATGAAAGTATTTAGGTATTAATTATTGTCAAATAATGGCATCTCAATGTCTCCGACCTGACCGTCTGCATGGAAACCTGACAGCCTTGTCTGGAGCTTTTCCCGAGACGCTCCATGAGCCCAGTGTAATTATCCCGCTTCTCCAGAGCTAGCATATTATCACTTTTTAATTACATGTTGATGATTTGGTCTCCACAAAGCCGGGAGTTACGTGACACTTTGTATAGTCAATTGCTTAATTGTAGACTTCTTTTACCAAATGACAGCCCCGTGTTTAATGTCTGGATGATGTGAGATTGGGAAGGAAGGGAACAAGGAACCGCCTAAAACTATGGCGAAAATTCTTCACTAGATTATCATCACCTAAATACCTATCTGTCAGGGCTGTGTTCATATTGTGTTTTACCTGCACGTCAGTGGCTCCATCAGAAGCCCTGGAAAATAGGATTTGGGCCATTGACTGTAATGATACAGACAGTCACTATGGGGCCTGTTGGGCATCATTTTCGGTCATATGCGCCTATTTAAAGAAGTTGTCCACTATTTTTACATTGATGTCCTATCCCGCCAATCAGCTGTTATCGGTGCTGTGGTTCATCCAAAAGGTGTTTTTTTTTGTTGTTGTTGTTGTTGTTGTTTTTTTAGATTCATTGATTGTGATTTTGCAAAATCAAGAATTTAATAACGCCTAATGCAGACTTTCATAATTTTTGTGTGTACAAGAATAAGTGGAACCTATTTTTTCAGTGTTCTGGATCAGATTTTTTTTTTTTTCACCCATTTTTGGTTTTGTGCCTGTTTATACCATGAGCGTGGCATCTATTTCTTGTATTTAAATCCAAGGGGGGAAAAAAATTGTGTATCTCCTACTTATTGAGTGGTAAAATGACGGACAACACTACAGTTGTATTGTTTTGTTGTTTTTTTTATTGCATAAGCGAAAAAATGGATGTCACACTGATAGTAAAAACAAGCACACAAACCAAAAATGGATGAAAGTTGGATACAGCAATCAGATTGTCCGTTTTAGGGCAGGTGCAGACGAGGGTATTTTCGGTTCGAATGTGATCCGACTAAACATCAGATCGCACTCAGACCCATGTTGGTCTATGGGGCCGTGCAAATGTCTGATATTTGCCTCGTACAGAGTCTATTAGAGGAAAAAAATCGCTGCATGCCCGAGTTTGATCCGATATTCGATTCATATTCCTCCATGCAAGTCAATGAGAGCATGTAATTAATCCTATTTCACTCGGATGACATCTGAGTGCAGTCCGATTTCTGTACACTGACAAAATGGAGAAGATGGATCTTTTTTTTTTCTCCATCTTCTCCTCATCTGAGAGAATCTGATCACACTGTCTCTCGAATGAGAGAATCTATGGCCGTCTGCCCCTTCCCTTAGTGTCATACTGTGAATTTATAGTGGAACCGTAGGCTTAGGTCACCGCCCCACTATCAGTATTTGGTCAGTATTCGGTCAGTATTTTTTTCTCAGGAGTGGGTGATAAATGCAGAATTGGTGACTTGTTTCTATTATACCTTTTCTCTGATTGTTCCTCACCTGGTTTTGGCTCCCACTCCTGAGAAAAAATACTGACCGAATACTGATCAAATACTGATAGTGGGACCGTGGGATGTGCAATTGTGATCCATGAATTTGCTCAAAATAGGCATATACAGCCACAATCGGGGATCTATCTCGTCTTATGTGCTTGTATCTGTTTTTTCATTCTAGTGAGTTGCTGGTTTCTTTTTCAGAGTTTATTGGATTTTCACCTTTTCTTTGTCGCATTTACAGAACTATAATGTAAACATTTGCGCTGAGGTCGGCCAACTTCTACGAAGTGTTTTAACAGGTGTGGATGTGTGTGTTTATTTTCACTGGTGATTCCTACTTGTCACAGGAGCGAGACTTCCATGATCTATAATTTTAAGCTTTTTTTGTCCAATGTTGTTAGGAACAAGAGATCACTGAGAAGCAACACCGTGCCTCATTTATCAAAACTGTCTTTATAGTGAAACTGCCTTTATTGACCATAGCAACCAATCAGAGCTTTTCTTTCATCTGTAAAAGTGCTCTGGAGAAATGAAAGCTGTGCTGTGATTGGTTGCTATGGGCAACAAAGACAGTTTTGATAAATGAGGCCTATTTTGTTCCGTTGCTTATTATTGTATCATGCCACCATAATATGGCTGACTTTCAGCATTTGTATCAGAATTGCAACACTCAAACCCTACTGAGCTAAACCTAGATCGCCATGAAACCCTGTGGAGATCTAAGCTTTGTTCAATTAAATGTCTGTGGGTAAGGGGGCTGTCTATTATGATTGTGGGGGTCGTCAGTCTATAAAGAGTAATTACAGTAATTAAAAATAATCGTTTACTTATATAGCGCTGTTATAATTTACATTACCAGACTTAAAATGTGGTCACTCCCATCAGTACCTGTTCAAATGCCTTAAAGGGGTTGTCCACTTCTAGACAACCCCTTATGAATGGTTCCAGGTGGTTGAATAAAGAATTGATACCTGTAATCCCAGCCGGTCTGCTGAGATCAACATCCAGAGGGGGGTTCATGTCCTTTCTAAAGCCAATCGGTGGCCACTTATTGGATGACATTAATGAGATGTTGATCCTGGCTATGGAAGCAGCAACGAGTACAAAGGTGCTCATCCACGCCGATCTTGGCAGGTCTCAATATTTTATTTTTTTCACCTCTCTGGACCTAGACAGTCTCCAAGGGTTGAGAAGAATATGACTTGCCTACTTTGGACACATCATACCAAGAGAGCAATCACTGGAGAAGGACATCATGGTCAGAAGAACAGAAGGAACAAGGCGAAGAGGAAGACCAGCAACCCGATGGCTTAATACTATCAAGATAACAGCAGAGAAGACCCTGGTGGACCTATCTAGGCTTGCACAGGATCGATCTTCCTACAGAGCATTCATCCATCAAGTCGACATGGCTCAAGATCGAGCTGAAGGCCGTTAATAATATAATAATATGAGAAGAATATGAATGCTTTCTTCAAGAAACAGTTCCACTCGTGCTTCTTAAAGGCCAAGACTGATATTGCAGCTCAGTTCCATTCAGGTGAACAATAGGACCAAGTATGATCATCTGTAGATCTGAGATGGATCCCTGATAGACAGGACAAGGACATGTTCCAGGTAGATATTTGGGTTCAGATTTGCCCCGATATCATGTGGTGTCACAGACTCAGCTTGTAGCATCTCAACCAGTGTCTTTTGAATCCTAGTAAGTGTGGTATTGAGCCCTTCTATACGCGGCATGGACACATGAATATTGGGGTGCCGTTTTTTTTCCTTTGGTGGTCCACATTGATTGATTTATCAATGTGTGAGCTTGGCTTGCAACCGCAAAGAAAAATTGCTACTTTTCACCCTAAACGGATTTTTTTTTTTTATTAATTTATCGTTTTGACTCTGTTTTAGGATAATTGACATTGCAGCAAGACTTCATGTTAACCAGTCACTTGACATCATGCCCTTGTAGCATGGGCCATCACTGGCCCAGTGTGCACAAGCCATTGCAATGCTGATTTCAGGGGGAAAGCCACTTATTAGTTGTGTTCTCCATCTGTGCCATGTGTGGCCATAGCCTGGAGCAGAGTCAGCATCCTGCGGCACTCCTGCTGTCCTAAACCTACCAATCCCAGTATGCTTTGCCAGACTGTCATATGCTGGTGATATGCTGGGACTTGTTGTTTCAAAACAGCTAGAGCATCACAGGTTTCTGACTCCTGATATGGGAAAAGATGTTCGTGTTCCACGATTCCAGCGTATCGGGTATCTTCCTTCCATAAAAGTATTTTTATTGACACCAGTGTACACACAGGAAAATTATCAACGTTTCGGCCACACAGGGATAAAGACCCTTGGCTTGATAATGACCGAAAAATTAAATATGATATAAAATTACTTTTGTGGAAGGAAGATACCCAGTGCCCTGGATTCTTGAAACACGTGCAATTTTTTACAACCTAGTGGAGGGGCTGTACCAAGCTTGCACGGGATATGGAGTGAAGCTTGGGATATACCCTGTATTAATAGGAAAAGTTTTTGATTTAGATCATACTCTAGCCCGTGGGCCAAATCTGGCCTGCAGGGTGATTAAATTTGACCCTCTATACCAGAACTGCCACCCCTATGTCGGGACCCGTTATTCCGGATGGAGGGCTATGTCGGGGCCCGTTATTCCGGATGGAGGGCTATGTCGGGGTCCATTATTCCGGATGGAGGGCTATGTCGGGGCCCTTTATTCCGGATGGAGGGCCCACGACTTTGTCTAAGTTTTCCATTTTGGCTCTCTGTGTGTTTGAGTTTGGCATCCCTGATTTAGATCCATCAGATTTCTGGCATTATTGATTCATCTATGTGCATATGTTCTGTTGCCAAAAGTAGAAAAGCCAGCTGTGTGATTATGTGTCATATATAGTGACATTGCTTATTTTTTGACTTTGTGCAACAGGAGCTCTGCACACAGATGTGTGTGTAATATGTATTTTATATAATCTAGCACAAGTATATTATTGTGTGACTGCAGGAAGCAGATTGTAGCAGATCAGCCGCCTGAGCCGTCCCTGGACACTGTGTTGCTAGTTTTCATATTTGCTTGTAAATGGCAGGGTCCAGCTGGAGCCTCATGTTTTCAGCTGAGGATCAGGCCGATATCTGCATGTTGTCCCTTCCTAAACAATATTAATCTACAGCGTCTCCACTGCCAGATACCTGGTGGCAATATCTGATCTAGGGATTTTCAGAAAGACTAGCTGATCCTTATCAGTTAATCCTGGGGCTAGAGCCGGAGACTGATTCTTGGCTGTGTATATAATTAGCATTGTAGGATCTATACATATGAAAAATGTCATTGGTACTGGCCGGAGAACAAAAAGGAGAGGTAACCCAAGATTTGGAGATTGCAGACGTTGCAGTCATACCACGGCCCTGGTGCCTGATGAGGCTTTTTTTTTTTTCTTTTTGCAGGACAAGATGTGGCTTTGAATGACACCCTTAACTTTACCATACAATGATCTGCTGAAAAATAGGGGTGAAAAAATCCATGTGAGGGGGAAATGAAGAAAAAAAAATTTTATATGGGGGATTCATAAGTCTGCAGACTTTTGATTTTTGACCGGACAACCCCTTTAAGTATATATATATATATATATATTTTTGTCGTTTTCTGCGCAGTTTTGTCACTAAAAACTGAAATATTTCCTAGTACAAGCAGATTGAATGAGATTCCTGAAGTCTCAATTACACGTTGCTAATTTTTTCCTTGCAGATTTGAAGCAGTTTCATATTTGCAGCGTGTCAAATCTTTCTGCATTTTTCATCTATTCTACTGACTGGGAACAAATGTATCAAACTACACAAGCAAAAATGCGGCAAAACCCCACATTTTTCATGCAGCATTTTTCTTTCCAATAGACACATTTTTGATGTAGAAATGACTGCAACGAATACTTAACATATGCTTATACCCTTAGTGGTTTAAAAAAACCTATGCTTTGTAAAAAAAAAAAAAAATTGCTTTGGGTCACTATCTTCTGAATCCCAAAACTATAATTTTTTAGTTGATGGACCTATATTGAGGCTTAATTTTTTTTTTTTTTTTGCGTGCCAGGCTTTAGTTTTTAATGATACCAATGTGGAGTACATACTGTATTTTGATTGTCTTTTAGGTACATCACACTCCTCCAAAAAAATAAATAAAAGTTTTTGACATGTATTGAAACACACATGTGGTTGTCCTGAGCAAGAAGTCGTTATTGACTTTGAAACGCGTCGACCATAAACCACTCTCCATTTTTATTACTTTGTCTTTGGATCTTGGAATCAGCAGCACATTTGAAATCCACTATTCCTTTTGTACATCACACTGTCACGGGTGTGTCAGGTGTGACAGACAGTCGATCTGGAGCCGGCTGCAGAAGGTCAATGCGCTTGGCATTGTAAACGCCTTCTTGATCCTCTCATCTCTTTAGTATGGTTATAGCCTCCTTCCTTTAGGACCTAGCAGCTACCTCCACCTTCTGCTACTGATTGATACACCCTTGCTTGGAAGTTAAAAACTCTAAGTTTCTCCAGAGAGGTGCCGATGATAGTTCTAATGTACCTCTGTGTAGGCTTGTAGCACTAGCAGTCGGCTAGCTTCTTCTCTGGTGCCCTTGGAGGACAGTTGGCCTTATCTCTCTGGTGTCTGCTCAAGCTAAGTGTATCCCCTTTGTTTGTCTACCTTGTTGTCTTTAGTTTGTAGTGGGGCTTGACTAGTGCTCATCCGGTCCCCTCCCTATCTAGGGCCTAACTCTAGGGACATTCAGGGCTTAGGTACCTGCTCGGCGATAGGTGTGGAACCTACATAGGGACGATGGGGTAGGCAGGGTGATATTAGATCTGCCTAGGGGTCTCCACTCCCCCTTTCCCTAGTGTTTGGGCTTCCTCCCCCTCTCCCCTTTGTGTTGCACTTAGTCTTTCCCTCACCTTGTGTGACACACCCATACTGTATCTCCTATTGCTGCTATTAGTCTCCTGAGCCCTCTTCCTAAACCCTGACCTGCTCCATGATGGATGTATACATATTGGACCATGAAAGGGTTATTGTCCATGAATGTTCCTAAGGTTGTAAAATGTGTTAATGCGCTTAACATTGTGAAAAATTCCAGATCTTTAAGGTCCTTTTACATAGGCCGATAATTTGGCCACGCGGGTTTTAAGAATGTTCTTT
Organism: Phyllobates terribilis; assembly: GCF_046119375.1. Classification (NCBI taxonomy): domain Eukaryota; kingdom Metazoa; phylum Chordata; class Amphibia; order Anura; family Dendrobatidae; genus Phyllobates; species Phyllobates terribilis. The sequence continues at coordinate 717,609,123 of NW_027362764.1, forward strand.
CTCTCTGTGGCGCGTGTAAATGGGGCAACAATTAGCTAATGCTTGTCATATGATCACATTTTTAGGTGGGCCTAAAAATCATGATTGTGGCCAGAATATCTCCCTGCATAGACATTATGCAAACTGTATCAGGACCGGGCAATCGTTCTTTCCCTATACAGTTTGCATTAGTGTAAAAGGGCATTATGCTTAGCTGGTACGCGACGGTCAGTGGCCACTACCAGAATGGATGCCATGTTATACGATCGTTTTTCAGAGTTTTTGCAGCGTTTGGGACGCATTTTTTGCAGAGGTTTTATTAGTGCGAATTACGTGTGCTTTGTTTACTAAAGTTAGTTTTATTCACCAAAAATGCCTTTTTTTTTGTTTGTTTTTTTTGCAGCGCTTTTTAGTTTCTCATTGCTGTCTGAGTGAAAAAATGCTAAAAGAATTGACGTGCTGCAAATTTTAAAAAAACAGCAGTTTTCCAACTCAAGGAAAAAAAGCAAATCATGTGCATGAGATTTCTGAAATTTCATAGCTTTTGCTGGTACTGTAAAAAGCAGGTTTGAATTTGCATTTAAAAGAAAGCTGCAAAAATCGCAACGTGTGAACATAGCCTTACTTTTGTACCCTGTAGTCATATCAGTGACCATTATCAGAGAAACTATTTTCTGGCTGTTTTAAGGTTTTTATTTTCTCTACACGTGCTAGTAAAGGGTTAGAATGATTATTTTTGAACAATTGTTTGACTTCGGGTATGTTCATATGTAGACTTCAAGGCAGATCTGTTTCAAAATCCACTTAAAAAAAACGTCTCAAATACTTTTTGGCTAGGTTCACGCACAGATTTCTGGATGCGAAAATATACCACAGATTTTTCAAGTAAAATCCACTTAAGGAATCACCATTTATTTTTTTTGCTGACATTTTTTTTTCTCAAGGACTTCCTAGTTTTTGATGTTGCAGCATTTCTGCACTTATACTAAGTAAATTAGGTTTTGTGTTTTTGTTTTTTCGATGCATTTTTTTTTACATGCTTTTTTTGGTCTCTTGTTTTGAATATCATTTTTTATATCTGCTTTGTTTTTTGATACTTCATTGTATTTGGCTTTGACAAAACTTCATCTCCAGATTACACAAGTTTCTGCTGCGGAAATGCACTAAAAGCGCATGTGCGTTTTTTACCCCTGTTTTTTCGGCATCTAATGCAAGTCTATGGGGAATATCTCCACATAATACACAGCATACCCGCAAGAGAAATTGACATGTTGCGGATTTGAAACGCACAGCAGGTCAATTTACACGGCATAAAAAAAACAAACACTGGGCATGAAATTTATATAAATCCCATCCACTTTGTTGGAACAGTAAAATGCTGAGTTTTTGATTCAGCGAAAATACCCAGTGTCAAACTCAGAAAAAAACCATTGTGGGCACACAGCCTTAGAGTATGCTCACTTTTTTTTTTTCTGGAGTATTTGGAACACAAAAAAACAATCCAAAAACCACAAAGAGTTCAAAACTGCTAAACTACTTTTTTCAGAAGTTTTTGGAGCAGAACTTGTGGTTTTTGAAGCTTTTTTTTCATCCCCTTTTGACAGTGTTAAATTTGGAGCAGGTTCCAAAAGGAATCTGCCCAATAGAATTGACATATCACTACTTTTTTTTCCACGTGGTGAGTTTTTCAAAACTTTGTTGGGGGGAAGGGGACCCCTCTAAATAAGCTCATGTGAACAGCAGTGGATTTTTACTTTGAAATGAATTAAGAAGACCCTAACTCAACTAAATCTGTGCGCTTCTTCTGTAGACGTGAGGCGGAGGTGGCTGTCTTACACATTTGGTACCTCTGATCTCTGGGGAGCGGTGCGGAGATTGTATGGGTATAATTTCAATTTACCGTAGTTTTCTATTAGTTTCCCCTAAGATGTCAGGATTTTTGCAGCCTGAAAAAATAGTTTTTAAAGGGTCCATCAACGAGAGCCAGAAAACAGTGGCATTAGCAAATTGCGGACATGAGCTTTTACATCTAATTTTTTATATATTTTTTGCTCTGTGACCTGCTTTATAAGGCATTATTACACTCTGCTGCCAGTTTGACTGTTTTAGTGGCCCTCAGCAGGTGCTTTGGCCACAAGGCTTTTGGTATTAGAGTTCTCAGTAACTTCACAACTATATGGATTTGGTAACCTGATTGATACAACGTATTGGAGTGATATCACCAGTCCCTACGTGTTCATACAAGATGTTAGTGCAGGTGCCTTATTGTATATATGTCTTCTGTGACATTTAGTGCAGGATTTTATTATTTTTTTATGCTAATCGTCATCCTATTTTGTTTATCCCAGGATGCTCAGGAGAAGTAAATGCTGTATTATTCCACAGCCCGGAATTGTGTCACTTCCAGAGAATGTTCACTGCACGGACAGGATACGTCACCGTCCATAATCTCTTAATATCGGGTTATTCGTACACTTGATGAGACTCCGTTCCGCCTGGACTTGATGTGCTCCGATACCTTTAAATCTCTGCTGTCTCCCAAGATGTGGTGTTTTGGGGTTACCATCCTCTGCACGTTCCTGCTGCCTGCTGTGGAAGGTCACAGTTTGTTCACTTGTGAACCCATCGCCGTGCCTAGATGTATGGGGATGTCCTACAACATGACGTTCTTCCCAAACCTTTTGGAACACTACGACCAAGCAATCGCAGCTACGAGAATGGAGGTAAGTGTCAATGGTTGCAAAATAGTTGCTCCTTAATTTTGCGAACATCTTAACCTAATCAAGCTATGGGTTATCCCCATTTTCATAAATTGAATAGTGCTTGTAAATACGATCAATTTTGCAATTTACTGCTTTCTGAAATTTGCAGCCGTTCTTGATATATTAACAGTTCTCTTTTGTTTTACAGCTCGTTGTCTTGGAGACCGACCACCTCTGTTAGACAGCAGAAAATTGAGCTTGTAGGCACTGTTTTGAAGCTGGCCAGGATTGCTGGAGCACACTCTTATCTCCTAATCCAGGCCGGCTTCAGCTCAGTGTTTACAAGCCAGACCTCAGCAGTGGTCGGTCTCCTAGGCAACGAGCTGTAAAGAAAAGAAAAATTTTAATAATCCAAGAACAGCTGCAAGTTTTATTATGCTGTAAATTGCAAAATTGCTTGTTTTAACAAGTACTATATGACAATATCCATTTATGAAGATGGGAATAACCCTTTTAAAAAAACATTTTTGAGCCGCCATGCTTGGCTATTTTCAGATTTCCCATTGAGTTGCATAGAATAGAGGTGTGTATACTTGCCCTCTGCTCCAAACAACCTCTCATGCATTAAAGAACCCCAGACCTCCTCACGAGGTCTGGGGTTCTTTAGTCAAACAAACAGTTGAGCCCCCAACAATCTATTGGGCTTTGTTAAAAAATTACTTTTTAAAGCTTTTGTTAAATGCGTTGACACCTTCAAGATAATATAATGGTTTGGTTAGGAAATTCCCCCACTTTTGCCATCCAGGGGACCCAGGTTGAATATTTTCTCCCTGGTTATATTGTTTCCCATGGATCACAGCATCATTTCTCTGTATCTGTTCCATCACCCTTCATTAATTAAGTGAGATGAGTGCTGAAAACAGGTATATTCTTTCTGTACTACATGTGGTAGCTGTTCCCCAAAGAAGATAAGTTTTCAGTACTTTTAGGAAAAAGGTAACCCCCCACCCCCATCTACAAAAGTTAATACTACGATTTTGTAATGAAATATTAGGGTGACTTGGTAAACAAATGTTCCTGCTCCATAGATGACATTAGACTGGGAAAGTACTAATATATTCAATGTTAATTTTTGGGGGGAAAATTGGTCACATCAGATGGGATTCATTTTCTCTTTCCAAATGCAGACATCAAACCCATCTCCCATTAGAGATCTAATCTTACATACCAAAAGGGGAGAACCCCCATTTTGGTATGTATTGTAGAATCCCTCCCAGGACTGTATGTACCCCACTGTTTTTTTTTTGTGACCTAATCTTTATTCACACCTAAGGATTGTAATTCAGTATTTAAGATGACCTATGGCTCCATAGGTCCTATCGTGGCATATTGATACTATAGAGGGGGTCCTCACCCTCAGAACCCTACTATAATCTCAAGATCCGATAAGAAAGAGCTGATACAGACCTGGTAACCGCAATTTCAGAGGTTCTTTGTAAAGGCCACCACCCCCATACACATTAGACTAATGTTAGCCAAACCTACTAATATTAGCAGATTCGGCCGATAATCTGTTGTGCATTGAAGCCTACAACTCTTCCCCCGATAGATGATGTCGGGGGAGATGAGGACCCAGCATGTTTGATTTTTGGGCTGCCGATCAGCGTCAGAGATGTCTTCCAGTAGATCTCTCATAAACCGCACAAGCGCACGGCAGAGCGAGCCCTCCTATGTATGTGAGACAGTTGCCAGCCAAACCATCGTTCAGCTATCCTAAGTGTAAGGGGGGTATATATCTAAGAAATGTATTGCTAGACAAAAACAATGTTTATCAGGAGGAAGACCTTGGACAGCTGTTTCGGAGAAGGCTTGTCTTGATGAAATATTATTATGGTTATTTTGCCTGCTAAAATCCAATGTAAAGATTCTTGTGCTTTCTGTGTCAGGCAGGAAAGACGGCCTTGGCATGTTTCACTTTTAGTTGGCTCTTGCAAATATAAGAGAAAATGATAGGGAGTTGATTATTTTCGTTCATGGCTGCATTTTGTAGTTTGGTATAGCATTGTGACAGTCGGTTTGCAGTGCTCAGCCGTCAAATACGTATTTTTAGATTAAAGTAAAACTAGTTTTTGGGAAAATCCTATGGCTCAGGTAACCAGTGGCCCTTACAAAGTTTGCCTAATTTTTTTTATTTTTTGTTATTTGGTGTTAATTAATATCTGTACAAAATTAAAGGGGTTGTCCGGTCAAAACCAATAAGTCTGCAGTCACTCAGTGTGACTGCAGACTTATGAATTCCCCCAGCGCAGGCACTGTGCAGGGATTCGCCAGTTTCAGACCTGGTAACGGAGGGTATGTATGAGTTATCCATACCCCCATGCCATACACTTGCATTGAGTATTGTATTAATAGTGCGTGTGCATGGGGAATTTATAAGTCTGCAGTCACACCCCTTAACCGGACAACCTCTTTAAGTTGTTTCTCTCCGTGGTCTAACTTGAAAAAGTGTCTAGGGTTTTGTTCTTTTTTTTGTATTATTCCTTACGCTCCCCCTCAGTTTTTTTTTTTTTAATTTAAATCTGCTATACGATTTCAAAGATATGGGCCTTTTCATTTAGTGCTAATAGGGGCAGACATACCATTGGTGCCACCTGTACAGCCACACATGGGTTGAAGAGGTACGATGGCCCACATCCATCTCCAAAGCAGCAAGCAGTTTCTTTTACGGACACATTATTGGACTGCAAAGGGGCCTATATACAACCCCTGGCAAAAATTATGGAGTCACCGGGCTCGGAGGATGTTTATTCGGTTGTTTAATGTTGTTGAAAAAAAGATCACAGACATGGCAGAAAACTAAAGTCATTTCAAATGGCAACTTTAGGGCTTTAAGAGACACTAAAAGAAACCAAGATTAAAAATGTGGTACTCAGTAAGGGTAATTTTTTTCAGACCAAAGTGCTGGGTGCTGAACTCTGCCCTCATTATTGTTCCCTCCTTCCGCTGTGATCAGTGTGAGCAATGGACAGTGTTGAGAGTAGTATTCTGCTCCTGCTATGTGCTGGTGTAAAAATAAGAATAACATTTTTAAAAAATCCTTATACTCGCCTATCCGAAGGTGTCCCCCTCTGGAATCCACCTGACCGCTCACACTGAGGAGCCAGGGAGAATGATTCACCCCAGCGAGTGGGCCCCTGCTCTGTGCTGAACTCAGTGAGGGACAGGACACCGCTCACTGGAGCGAATCATTCTCCCTAGGTCATCGGCGTGAACAGTCAGGTGGATTACAGCAGGGGACACCTTCGGACAGGTGAATGTAAGGATTTTTTTTATTTTATTCTTATTTTTACACCAGCACACAGCGGGAGCAGAATACTACTCTCAACATTGTCCCTTGCTGGTGCTGATCGCAGCGCAAGCGGGGAACAATGATAGGGTACCGTTCAGCACCCGGCGCTTGGGAACAGCGCTAACTGTACCGCTGATTCCCAAGTGCCGGTACGTGCGATCCTGATGTGGCACACTGTTGCCACATGTGTACCACACAGGTGCACACGGACATGGATATCTCTATACTGTTTTTTCCAGTACCGGAAATATCCGGATGTGTCAAAGAGGTCTTACTCTGTAAGCACTGTCCCCTTGGACATATATCTGGAACTATATAGCGAATTTAAAATAAAATACTGAATACTTAGGGAAGAGAACGAATAAAATAGAAGCAAAAACTAGCCACTTTTCACCTGTTAACTTGTCTTCTTCAAGGAGTTGCCCACTTTAAACAGACTCCTTTTGTTAGAAAGTCTCCTGACTATAAACTAATTTCAGGGAATCTCTTGGAAAATCTGTAGAATAACTCAGCAGGGAAGGTTTAATTCTCCTGCAGCGCCTCCGCAGGGAAACCAGAGAATTACATAGTTCCCAGTAAATTTCGTGGGCTGTGTTCTCCAGGCCGAGAGGCGCTCTTTGTAGTCTCTCACCAGTATGGAAAATGGGAAACTGGCCACTATTAGAATTTCTTTATTTTCAACCCATTAAAGTTTATTTTACTCTCAGAAGCCACTTTATTATTACAACTCGCTCTCTGCTTGACGTAAACTTGTATGAAAGCCCCTTTTTTTTATCATCTAAGTATTCTTCTCCTCTGAGTGATAAATCAGAGGAAATTTGCTCTTTCCCATTTCTTGGAGTCAATATTTTGACCTGCTTGTCACTGAGTTGTTGGAAGTCCTTTTATTCCCATCTCTCAGTGAAGGCTTTTTCTCGTCTCGGTCTTTCGATAAGGCTCGTCTTGTTTGGAATGTTTGGCCTTGTAGACTGCAGCTTTGTTCTGCGGCTTGCAAGACCAAACAGCGTTCTTTAGTCTGGCATGGAGCCATAGAAAACAATGGCATTTCCACGGCAGTGCTCACAGGTTTCATCAAGCGCAGGAACTCTCGAAGATACTGTATCACTTGGTGGTTTACTCCGCCTGAATAAAGTGTTTTTTTGGAGTCAGTTGCAGAGACGCCTTCACTAAGGTCATTTATTAGTGATGAGTGCATGTTTGGTATCCTGCAAATTCACTGTGAACCCCCCCCCCCCCCCCACCCCGTCCCTCCATTTCCAACACCACCCCACCCCCACTTATTTTCCATCACAGGTTGTGACACCTTTTATGCTGTAATTGCTAATACATTTTATTCATTGTTCTTGTTGTTTGTCGCCTGCAGCATTTCCATTGCTTGTCAGCCCTGGCGTGAGAGCAAGTGCTTACTATGTACATACAAATAGGCCATGTGAAGCGGCTTTTCCATTTTCAGTTATTAGTGCTTGTATAGCCTGAGAATGATGGGGGGTCATCTTCCTCAGACCCCCCAGGGCCCAACCAATTAAAAAGTGATTGTAACTTAAGGCCATTATTGGCAATATTGAGCTTCATTTAGCAAAAGTGAAGCAGAAACTAGTTGTCGCTCATAGCAACCAGTCAGAGCTCAGCTTTCATTTTGTAAACTGCTTTGGTAAAATCAAAGCAGCACTGTGATTGGTTGCTATGGGTAACTAAGGGTATGGTCAGTTTGTTTGTTTCAGAACCCGGATATAAAACATTTTTTTTTTTATAATGTAATTCTTTATTTATAAAAGGGTTTTTATAGATTTTCAAATATAACAAAACCAACCCCTCTGAAATAAAAGCAGATATATATCTATGTATATAGATATAGACACATGTATATATCATGTATAATTTCTCAGTTTTCTTTTTCAGACTTTTCTATGGTGATTAAGGGGTAGTCTGCCAGATTATTTATTTTATTTTATTTTATTTTTTTACTTAGGTGCATGTATTTGAAGCTATAAATTTGCAGTTCCATTTAATTAAAATTCTTGCACTGTTTGCCTTCTATAGCCTCTGTACTGCACTGTCTATTGCTGGCATCAAAATGAGTTAAAGGGGTTGTCCACTTTCAGGAAAGTGGGCCCCAAACTGTGTAGAGTACATAAAATAACAACTCCAGCAGATACTCCCTCTCCCTGGGTCCCGCTCCGGTTTTCCACCACTGCTTCGGTCCCGGTGTTTTGACTACAGCGGTGATGTCAACAAAGCGCGTCACCACTTTAGCCAATCACTGAGCTCGGTGCTCGTGCACTGAGGGTGACTGCGCGCGATGCTCAGATCAGTGACGTCATGTCATCGCTGTAGTCAAAACACCAGTGGTGGAGCAGTGGTGGAGAGCCGGCGCCGGACCCAGAGGGGGGAGAGTGAGTAACTCCTGAATTTGATATCTATTTTACACTGTATGTATAATATATTTTTTTAATGTACTGAAGTATTTTCAGCAGATCCCGCCATTTATACCAATGGATGGGAAGTTGCCATTAACCCATTCCGGCCTCCATTCGCCACTAATGGATCGACAGCATGATGTAATTGTAAGAATTTGTAAAATTGTGAATGTGACAAATCAAAATCAGCCTGAAGAGCCAAAAACAATTTGCGTTCACCATTAGTGAAAATATGTTCTGTAAATCGCACCCCCTTAAATTCCCTATAAATCGCCATTTTCTTAACCGTATCCACATCCATATTTCCGGAGCAGCATGCAGGCTTGTTTCCACCCCACAGCCCTGTGCCGATCCCTGAATGCGTCTTGTTAAATTCTACACTGCTTAGTTAACATTCAACTTGTGCCATTCATCATTCTTCGGGAGAGCTGCAGCGGGGAATGATTTCACGCCGTACAGTTCGTTGCCAACCAACTGGTAAGGAATGTGCTAATGTTTGTTCGGATACGAGGATCGATCTGCAGATCTTAAACCTCAGTTTTTTTCCCCTCTTAGGGCTTCTAAGGTGATTATAAAGGTAGAGCTGCCTGCAAAATTATTGTAGTATGCTTCATTCATTAAGTCGTGATTTTGGTCTAATTTGTGCTTTAAATCCACTGAATATTTTACCGTTTAGGGCTCGTTCACACAACTGTATATCCGATCCGAGTGCTGTCCGTGGAAAAAATGGACATCACTCTGACCAATATTATTCAATGGATATCATTTTTTTTTTCTCTCACTGACCAAATCTGTGTGAAATAAAAATTGTAGCATGCACTAGCTTCTTCAATAAATTGGATTAGACTCGCCCATTCAAGTCTATGGGTATAAAGAAATAAATCGGATTCCATACAGAGCCACAGTACAGCATTCATTTTGTGCGGATACACTGCAATTCAGTAACATAGAAAACTGTAAATGAAATGGTCTGTGTACTCATGACAAGTGAGAAAAAAAATCGTCACACCTTTCTGGATAAAACTCTGAATGAATGATTGATGATTTTTTTTTTTTTTACACTGGTGTGAACCTACCCTTAGATTAGGGTCACATGACTGTGTTCTCCACATCTGAGAAAAGTGGGATCCATTTTTCTCGGATGTGGAGAATATAAAAAAAATTCTCATTCTCCACATCCAAAAAAAAATGGATCCTACTCTGATCAGAGTGTGATTAACATAATTGGACCAATTTTTCTCATGTGACGCTAGTCTAAGGGTACGTGCGCACGATCAGTATTTGCTTGCAGAAATTTCTGCAGCATTTCTGCAAGGTTCTGTACCTCTTGATACCACAACAAGAACAGAGGAGATATGTATAAGCAGACAGGGAGCACTAGTTATATATCAACATGATTTTATTATTAATTAAGACTGGACAAACATGCAAAGTTTAACACATTTAAAAAAGCGCAACGCTTGAATACAACAATGAACCACATCAGAATATAGTAGTGGTCAAGACCTGAAGAAATGTCACCAATAAGCATATTTATATATCCATATAAACATATAAACCCCTCTCCCATCTAACCACCAATAATTAAAGAATCAATACAAGCAACACTCACAAAGACATGTATATGTGTGTCCCTGATAGAAGGTGCTATAAGCACTATTCACAAACAAATGCATAAGTTACCAAAGAGAGATGAGAGGGAGAAGATTGTCCCTATAACAACATTATGGGATCCTCAGATAAAGCCTTTAGTCTAAGGGTGACGGTGTCCCAATGTACACCAGAGTGGCCAGGAAGACCGCAGCCCCATGCGTATCGCCACTACCACAGTGGCTTCATCAGGGGAGAAGTGGTTTGGTAAGTTATGCATTTGTTTGTGAATAGTGCTTATAGCACCTTCTATCAGGGACACACATATACAGGTCTTTGTGAGTGTTGCTTGTATTGATTCTTTAATTATTGGTGGTTAGATGGGAGAGGGGTTTTTATGGATATATAAATATGCTTATTGGTGACATTTCTTCAGGTCTTGACCACTACTATATTCTGATGTGGTTCATTGTTGTATTCAAGCGTTGCGCTTTTTTAAATGTGTTAAATTTAGCATGTTTGTCCAGTCTTAATTAATAATAAAATCATGTTGATATATAACTAGTGCTCCCTGTCTGCCTCCTTTGTTCTTGTTGTGGTATCGGTTCTGATTTGGGTATGTGACTGTTTGAGCAACATTTTATATTTTCGATGGTGCCCTCCTTTTTCTTTGAGTAGTTCTGCACCTCTTGGCAGCAAAAACACTTTGATGCGTTTTTTGGGCGTTTTTGCCTGCGGATTTGCCATGCGTTTTTTCCAATGCATTGTATAGGAAAAACGCAAAACTAATGGACATGCTGCTTTTAACGCACATGAAATTCTGTAAGGAAAAATCCTGATCATGTGCAGAGATCTTGCAAAATCTCATAGAAAATGCTGGGATAAGGTTTGCAATGCGTTTTTGGGGCCAATTCCATGCGGATTTACCGCATCAAAAACGCATAAAAAATGCACCTTGTGCACATAGCCTATGGATATGTTCACACCAGAGTGTAAAGAGAAAAAAAAAAAAAAGGTTCTCAATCGTTACACATTGTTTTGTGTGGGATTTTTGTTTTGTTTTTTCTTATGTGGAAAAAAAAAATACAAATTCCAAGCTACCTACTTATTAAAAAAATAAAAAATGAACCGCATTAGGATGACACGTAAATGGTCTGTTTATTTATTTTTTTACTTGCTCAATAATTTGAATGGGCGATATGTGATACACATCGAATCAAAATCAGACCTGTGAAATTTTTTATTTTTCTTTATAGTACGGGCTGATTGTGTTCTCATATATTATAATGAAAAACACAGGTGTGTTTACACTGGCCGACGCGTGGTCGTTAACCAACCACCGATTGGCTACATTGGCGGTCATTTAATGACCTATACAAACAGACTGACTAAGCTCCCACGTGCACAGAATGATTGTTAAAGTGGTTGCCCACCACTTTTACATTGATGGCCTAGGCTTAGGATAGGTCATCAATGTCTGATCGGCCGGGGTCCGACACCCGGCACCCCCGCTGATCAGCTCTTATATGCGGCGGCGGTGGCCTCCGACCAGAAGTACTTTCTAGCGCAGCTGGCCGTCTACTTGTAGTGGCCGCCGCAGGGTGCTACACATCCGTCTCCTATTTGATTAGAATAGTACTAAGCCCCGGCCAGTACAAGTGGACGGAGCAGCTCTGGAAGTGAGTACTTCCGGCCGCCACCATGTTTCATCCTGGACTAGCGTCTTTTTTTTTTTTTTTTTCAAGTGGGAAAAAAAAAAAAAATTGCATGCATGATAATCTCCTGCTAATAAAACACTGATTGTATTGAAGCTATACATCCCTGGAATCATGACTCTCTGCTCCTATGTTGTGCTGCTCTCAGATTACATGGCAAAAACCTGCTGACAGTTTCTTTACGTTTGCTATTCCTTAGCAGTTTGACATCTAGTCTGATGTGAGATACCAGGGTAGAGTGGATTTATGACATGTGCTGCCGATTTAAACACAATCCAAATGATCTCAGGAAAAAGTGGTTTAATGTTAGCGCGTTTCAGAGTCCATCTGACTCCATCAGGACAACCGCAAAATTGAAGTCTAGTCTGATGTAGCAGCTCAGTGCTTCCTTGTTCCTAGTCTGTTACCATACAGATATCAAAATTTAAAGTTTGCCCTAAAAAATGCCCATTCCCCACATCTCTATGCAATGGCTCATGAATGCCCTGGGTGTAGGGCACCCAAGCATTTGTCAATATTGCCACATTAGATTTCTCTTTATACAAGATGCTGTCTAGCTGTTGTAGCATGAGAAGAGCCATCATGTGTACCATGTGCTACTATGAAAGGTGCGGCTGACTGGCTCAGCGTGTATTGCCCCAAGCCTGAATGAGATGTGTGACCTGAACATTGCTGAGGCGTAGTAACAAATTACACTTACTGTGGAAATTGCTATGCATAAAAGCTGGCTGGCTATATGCGTCCACACTTACCTAGAATCATATGATTTTGGACATGTAGATGGTAATATTGATAAGTGCTCAGTATCGCCCACTGATATTTACCCATTGGGCCCAGGCCCAGGCTTGGACTGGCCCACAGGAGAACAGGAGAATCCTCCGGTGGGCCACCACCCTCTTATATGAGCAGCACTTGGCACTGTATACTTGAATCACTATGTACAGACAAAGGCAGCATCCTATTCATGTAACAATCTACCCAGATCATTGTTATATAAATTTGTGATTGAGGATAATGTCACATTTGGATGTAGCTGAAAAGTGGGACCCTGGAGTTACTTACTGGTGGGCCCTTGTCACCCCAGTCCAAAACTGCCCAGACCTGTAACTTTAAAGCACCTGAGCCTCAATGCAAATTCCGTAATAACCTCCTCCATCCACCATTCCCTAATGATTCTGTTTTCTCTTATAGCAGAGTAGCCTTTGGGCCACATCAGGCTGCTAAAGCTGGCAATAACATGAGATAGCTGACTGAACCATCCATTGTCCGACCGCAATCTCTCCTGACTCCGACCATACACGTGAGCATTAATGTATTTCTGACAAGGAGGAAGGAGTCCGGCTTCCCCCAACGCAAAATAAAACCTTTGTGCACCCTGTGGCTAGTCCCCTGGTTAGCACACGGCCATGTTGTGTTTTTATATAAGCTACTATTTGCACGGAGCAGTAATGTGACACCAATACAAGTGTATAGGGTCATACTGTATCTCCCCCAGGTGCCTCAAATTTTATACAGAGGCACAAAAGTTTTATCTGTGAGATTCATATGAAATTATTCTATTTATTTATTTTTTAATTTATTTATTTTTTACTCTCTCGCACATACGCATTGCTTTTCGGGAATATTTCCACACACTATCTTTCCAAACGGTATAGCGTGCTGAGGTCTAATGTTTAAGAAGAGTTGGACCTGCCATATTGGAGATAACTGCAGCTTTGCTGATCATCAGTGACTTCAAATGGGTTGTCTGGTTACCAATTTTCAAGAGAAAATCCTTCTTCAGGACTCTTTTATAAATAAGTTTGTAGATTTTCCAAGAACCTTTTTTTTTTTTCTTCTCAAGTACTCGGTCTGTTAATGAGTTACATAGACAGCCCATTGATTTCCGTAGGAAATGTGTAATACTTTATCTCCCCTGTGGGAGTGCTGCAGGTAAATGGAACACTTTCTTTATTTTTTGCTTTGCTGGTTTCCCCCTTGGATTTTAAATGATTGATGGGCAACTCGGGATCAGAACATCCTGTGATTAGCTTATAATAGGGTAAACTTTCCTAAGACTGGTTTTTGACATTAGAAGGAAGCCATAAACCACAGGGTTGTCCTATCCATGGGATAAGTGATAACTTGCTGATTGATGTGTGTTCCAACCCTGGGACTCACACCAATAGGTAGATCGTGGAATCGTTATTCCCGACGTGGAAATTGTGTCCATGTTCTAAAATGACGCAGCAGGAAGGACCACTCCATCCGCCACTCCATTTATTCCCTACGGGGCCGCTGGAAAAAGCAGAATGAATGGAGCAGCGGTTGAGCATACGCAATGTTGCACTATTCTAACTGGGATTGTAGTTTTCCATTTTTCCAATCGGTGCGGGTCACGGCATTCGGGCCACCAACGATCAATGTTACCACCTAGCCTGTGGATAGGTCATCGCTTTTTTTTCACTGGACAACCCCTTTAAATATATAAACCATGTTAGGGGCACCATGGGGAGTGCCTCCAATTTCTGCAACCTCTCCAATACATACTGATGGAGTAATTGAATCGATATAACATTGTCCCTAGCGTGTAAATAAGATGGGAATGGGAGAATTGGATTGTGGGCCCATTGGGGCATAAGGGATCTGTACGGCGCTGTTGGATATACGGTTGTTGTGATTGATAGAGAGGTGGACAGATGCTAATCTACAGCTATGTAGTTTCTATTGACCCAGGTTTTATTTTGCATTTGCTAGCAGATGACAAGTCTCCCCTTGTTTTTGCAAAACTAAGTGCAAAGTCCTTGTGTTTAATAGGGACATGTAGGCAGCCGCATGTACATGTCTGACAGGTTCTGCCAGTAACTGAATAGCACAGTGATTATATGTTTTATCATGAACGCTCTTGTTGCAGGTAGAGTTGTGGTATGAATTACACTCCGCACATCCACGTTTTTGAAATCTATCTCTTTATATTAAGTTACGTTCCCAAGAAAATGTTGCTCCTCGGTGATGTGTCCTTGCTCCCGGCCATATCATCCGATCTGGGCTAAGATGTACGGGCAGGTTTTATGACTCAAGAATGATTTGATATCGCTTTCGTGGGCGCTGTTATAACTTGCTAATATGCAAACTTCTCGCTTGGATGGATGTGATGTGACACTCTCTTGAGATTTAATTTTGCATTTTCTTAGTCACATTGTGTCTTACTGATTTGGAGTTGGGAGAATAGGGATAAATAATTTTGGGAATTAAATTTGATCAACGCACCTTATAATTACAGCTTCTGATACCACTGATTAATTCTCCACTATTTCAGATGTAGGGCCAAAACATCACTGACTTATTTCTGGGATTGCCTAATAAAAGATTTGTTTCACATTCAGGAGTGCCAAGTATCTTACAATTTTCTTTCATGTATGGGGTGGAACCCTTGCTTGAGCACCCATATTTCGTCTCTCCAAGAGTGCCTGTGCATTGTCCAACTCTGTCTGTTTTATACTTTTATCTGTTGACGTTAACTTCTAAAACTTTGGCTACATACATAAATACAGTACAGACCAAAAGTTTGGACACACCTTCTCATTTAAAGATTTTTCTGTATTTTCATGACTATGAAAATTGTACATTCACACTGAAGGCATCAAAACTATGAATTAACACATGTGGGATTATATACTTAACAAAAAAGTGTGAAACAACTGAAAATATGTCTTATATTCTAGGTTCTTCAAAGTAGCCACCTTTTGCTTTGATGACTGCTTTGCACACTCTTGGTATTCTCTTGATGAGCTTCAAGAGGTAGTCACCGGAAATGGTTTTCACTTCACAGGTGTGCCCTGACAGGTTTATTAAGAGGGATTTCTTGCCTTATAAATGGGGTTGGGACCATCAGTTGTGTTGTGCAGAAGTCTGGCGGATACACAGCTGATAGTCCTACTGAATAGACTGTTAGAATTTGTATTATGGCAAGAAAAAAGCAGCTAAGTAAAGAAAAACGAGAGGCCATCATTACTTTAAGAAATGAAGGTCAATCAGTGCGAAAAATTGGGAAAACTTTGAATGTGTCCCCAAGTGCAGTTGCAAAAACCATCAAGCGCTACAAAGAATCTGGCTCACATGAGGACCGCCCCAGGAAAGGAAGACCAAGAGTCACCTCTGCTTCTGAGGATAAGTTTATCCGAGTCACCAGCCTCAGAAATCGCAGGTTAACAGCAGCTCAGATTAGAAACCAGGTCAATGCCAGACTGAGTTCTAGCAGCAGACACATCTCTAAATAACTGTTAAGAGGAGACTTTGTGCAGCAGGCCTTCATGGTAAAATAGCTGCTAGGAAACCACTGCTAAGGACAGGCAACAAGCAGAAGAGACTTGTTTGGGCTAAATAACACAAGGAATAGACATTAGACCAGTGGAAATCTGTGCTTTGGTCTGATGAGTCCAAATTGAGATCTTTGGTTCCAACCACCGTGTCTTTGTGCGACGCAGAAATGGTGAACTGATGGACTCTACATGCCTGGTTCCCACCGTGAAGCATGGAGGAGGTGTGGGGGTGCTTTGCTGGTGACACTGTTGGGGATTTATTCAAAATTGAAGGCATACTGAACCAGCATGGCTACCACAGCATCTTGCAGCGGCATGCTATTCCATCCGGTTTGCGTTTAGTGGGACCATCATTTATTTTTCAACAGGACAATGACCCCAAGCACACCTCCAGGCTGTGTAAGGGCTATTTGACCAAGAAGGAGAGTGATGGGGTGCTATGCCAGATGACCTGGCCTCCACAGTCACCAGACTTGAACCCAATCGAGATGGTTTGGGGTGAGCTGGACCCCAGAGTGAAGGCAAAAGGGCCAACAAGTGCTAAGCATCTCTGGGAACTCCTTCAAGATTGTTGGAAGACCATTTCCAGTGACTACCTCTTGAAACTCATCAAGAGAAATCCAAGAATGTGCAAAGCAGTCATCAAAGCAAAAGGTGGCTACTTTGAAGAACCTAGAATATAAGACATATTTTCAGTTGTTTCACACTTTTTTGTTAAGTATATAATTCCACATGTGTTAATTCATAGTTTTGATGCCTTCAGTGTGAATGTACAATTTTCATAGTCATGAAAATACAGAAAAATCTTTAAATGAGAAGGTGTGTCCAAACTTTTTGGTCTGTACTGTACATAGCTACAAT